>NW_028270150.1:48671846-49324503 GCF_037043375.1 Chiloscyllium plagiosum
AGAGAGAGAGAAAGTGCGTGAGAGAGAGAGAGTGAGAGTGCGTGAGAGAGAGAGAGAGAGAAAGTGCGTGAGAGAGAGAGAGAGAAGTGCGTGAGAGAGAGAGAGAGAAAGTGCGTGAGAGAGAGAGAGAGAGAAGTGCGTGAGAGAGAGAGAGAAAGTGCGTGAGAGAGAGAGAGAGAAGTGCGTGAGAGAGAGAGAGAGTGCGTGAGAGAGAGAGAGAAGTGCGTGAGAGAGAGAGAGTGCGTGAGAGAGAGAGAGTGCGTGAGAGAGAGAGAGTGCGTGAGAGAGAGAGAGTGCGTGAGAGAGAGAGAGAGAAAGTGCGTGAGAGAGAGAGAGAGAAAGTGCGTGAGAGAGAGAGAGAGAGAGAGAAAGTGCGTGAGAGAGAAAGTGCGTGTGAGAGAGAGAGAAAGTGCGTGTGAGAGGGAGAGTGCGTGACAGAGAGAGAGAGAGAGCGTGAGAGAGAGGGAAAGTGCGTAAGAGAGAGAGAGAGAGAGAGTGCGTGAGAGAGTGCGTGAGAGAGAGAGAGAGAGAGTGCGTGAGAGAGAGAGAGTGCGTGAGAGAGAGAGAGTGCGTGAGAGAGAGAGAGTGCGTGAGAGAGAGAGAGTGCGTGAGAGAGAGTGCGTGAGAGAGAGAGAGAGAAAGTGCGTGAGAGAGAGAAAGTGCGTGAGAGAGAGAGAGAGAAAGTGCGTGAGAGAGAGAGAGAGAGAGAAAGTGCGTGAGAGAGAAGTGCGTGTGAGAGAGAGAGAAGTGCGTGAGAGAGAGAGAGAGTGCGTGAGAGAGTGCGTGAGAGAGAGAGAGAGTGCGTGAGAGAGAGAGAGTGCGTGAGAGAGAGAGAGAGAGAGAGAGAGAGAGAGTGCGTGAGAGAGAGAGTGCGTGAGAGAGAGAGAGAGTGCGTGAGAGAGAGAGAGTGCGTGAGAGAGAGAGAGAGTGCGTGAGAGAGAGAGAGAGAGAAAGTGCGTGAGAGAGAGAGAGAGAAAGTGCGTGAGAGAGAGAGAGAGAAAGTGCGTGAGAGAGAGAGAGAGAAAGTGCGTGAGAGAGAGAGAGAGAGTGCGTGAGAGAGAGAGAGAGAGTGCGTGAGAGAGAGAGAGAGAGAAAGTGCGTGGAGAGAGAGAGAGAGAAAGTGCGTGAGAGAGAGAGAGAAAGTGCGTGAGAGAGAGAGAGAAAGTGCGTGAGAGAGAAAGAGTGCGTGAGAGAGAGAGAGAGTGCGTGAGAGAGAGAGAGTGCGTGAGAGAGAGATAGAGAGAGAAAGTGCGTGAGAGAGAGAGAGAGTGCGTGAGAGAGAGAGAGAGAGAAAGTGCGTGAGAGAGAGAGAGAGAGAAAGTGCGTGAGAGAGAGAGAGAGAGAGAAAGTGCGTGAGAGAGAGCGAGAGAAAGCGAAAGTGCGTGAGAGAGAGCGAGAGAAAGCGCGTGAGAGAGAGCGAGAGAAAGCGCGTGAGAGAGAGCGAGAGAAAGTGCGTGAGAGAGAGCGAGAGAAAGTGCGTGAGAGAGAGCGAGAGAAAGTGCGTGAGAGAGAGCGAGAGAAAGTGCGTGAGAGAGAGCGAGAGAAAGTGCGTGAGAGAGAGAGAGAGAGAAAGTGCGTGAGAGAGAGAGAAAGTGCGGGAGAGTGCGGGAGGGAGAGAGAGGGCGAGAGGGAGGGGAGGGAGAGGGCGAGAGGGAGGGAGAGGGCGAGAGGGAGGGAGAGGGCGAGAGGGAGGGAGAGGGCGAGAGGGAGGGAGAGGGCGAGAGGGAGGGAGAGAGCGAGAGGGAGGGAGAGAGCGAGAGGGAGGGAGAGAGCGAGAGGGAGGGAGAGAGCGAGAGGGAGGGAGAGAGCGAGAGGGAGGGAGGAGAGCGAGAGGGAGGGAGAGAGCGAGAGGGAGGGGAGAGAGCGAGAGGGAGGGAGAGAGCGAGAGGGAGGGAGAGAGCGAGAGGGAGGGGAGAGAGCGAGAGGGAGGGAGAGAGCGAGAGGGAGGGAGAGAGCGAGAGGGAGGGAGAGAGCGAGAGGGAGGGAGAGAGCGAGAGGGAGAGGGAGGGAGAGAGCGAGAGGGAGGGAGAGAGCGAGAGGGAGGGAGAGAGCGAGAGGGAGGGAGAGAGCGAGAGGGAGGGAGAGAGCGAGAGGGAGGGAGAGAGCGAGAGGGAGGGAGAGGAGCGAGAGGGAGCGGGAGCGAGAGGGAGAGGGAGCGAGAGGGAGAGGGAGCGAGAGGGAGAGGGAGCGAGAGGGAGAGGGAGCGAGAGGGAGAGGGGAGCGAGAGGGAGAGGGAGCGAGAGGGAGAGGGAGCGAGAGGGAGAGGGAGCGAGAGGGGAGGGAGAGAGAGGGAGAGGGAGGGAGAGAGCGAGAGGGAGGGAGAGAGCGAGAGGGAGCGGGAGCGAGAGGGAGCGGGAGCGAGAGGGAGCGGGAGCGAGAGGGAGCGGGAGCGAGAGGGAGCGGGAGCGAGAGGGAGCGGGAGCGAGAGGGAGCGGGAGCGAGAGGGAGAGGGAGCGAGAGGGAGAGGGAGCGAGAGGGAGAGGGAGCGAGAGGGAGAGGGAGCGAGAGGGAGAGGGAGCGAGAGGGAGAGGGAGCGAGAGGGAGAGGGAGCGAGAGGGAGAGGGAGCGAGAGGGAGAGGGAGCGAGAGGGAGAGGGAGCGAGAGGGAGAGGGAGCGAGAGGGAGAGGGAGCGGGAGAGGGAGCGAGAGGGAGAGGGAGCGAGAGGGAGAGGGAGCGAGAGGGAGAGGGAGCGAGAGGGAGAGGGAGCGAGAGGGAGAGGGAGCGAGAGGGAGAGGGAGCGAGAGGGAGAGGGAGCGAGAGGGAGAGGGAGCGAGAGGGAGAGGGAGCGAGAGGGAGAGGGAGCGAGAGGGAGAGGGAGCGAGAGGGAGAGGGAGCGAGAGGGAGAGGGAGCGAGAGGGGAGAGGGAGCGAGAGGGAGAGGGAGCGAGAGGGAGAGGGAGCGAGAGGGAGAGGGAGCGAGAGGGAGAGGGAGCGAGAGGGAGAGGGAGCGAGAGGGAGAGGGAGCGAGAGGAGAGGGAGCAGGAGAGGGAGCGAGAGGGAGCGAGAGGAGAGGGAGCGAGAGGGAGAGGGAGGGAGAGGGAGAGGGAGAGGGAGGGAGAGGGAGAGGGAGAGGGAGCGAGAGGGAGCGAGAGGGAGAGGGAGCGGGAGAGGGAGCGAGAGGGAGCGAGAGGGGAGGGAGAGCGAGAGGGAGCGAGAGGGAGCGAGAGGGAGAGGGAGAGGGAGCGAGAGGGAGCGAGAGGGAGAGGGAGCGGGAGAGGGAGCGAGAGGGAGCGAGAGGGAGGGAGAGGGAGCGAGAGGGAGCGAGAGGGAGCGAGAGGGAGCGAGAGGGGAGGAGGGGAGCGAGAGGGAGAGGGAGCGAGAGGGAGAGGGAGAGGAGGGAGGAGGAGAGGGAGAGGGAGAGGGGGAGGAGGGAGAGGGAGAGGAGAGGGAGAGGGAGCGAGAGGGAGAGGGAGCGAGAGGGAGAGGGAGCGAGAGGGAGAGGGAGCGAGAGGGAGAGGGAGCGAGAGGGAGAGGGAGCGAGAGGGAGAGGGAGCGAGAGGGAGAGGGAGCGAGAGGGAGCGAGAGGGAGAGGGAGCGAGAGGGAGAGGGAGCGAGAGGGAGAGGGAGCGAGAGGGAGAGGGAGCGAGAGGGAGAGGGAGCGAGAGGGAGAGGGAGCGAGAGGGAGAGGGAGCGAGAGGGAGAGGGAGCGAGAGGGAGAGGGAGCGAGAGGGAGAGGGAGCGAGAGGGAGAGGGAGCGAGAGGGAGAGGGAGCGGGAGAGGGAGCGAGAGGGAGCGAGAGGGAGAGGGAGCGAGAGGGAGAGGGAGAGGGGAGAGGGAGCGAGAGGGAGAGGGAGAGGGAGCGAGAGGGAGAGGGAGCGAGAGGGAGAGGGAGCGAGAGGGAGAGGGAGCGAGAGGGAGAGGGAGCGAGAGAGGGAGCGGGAGAGGGAGCGAGAGGGAGAGGGAGCGAGAGGGAGAGGGAGAGGGAGAGGGAGCGAGAGGGAGAGGGAGCGAGAGGGAGAGGGAGCGAGAGGGAGAGGGAGCGAGAGGGAGAGGGAGCGAGAGGGAGAGGGAGCGAGAGGGAGAGGGAGCGAGAGGGAGAGGGAGCGAGAGGGAGAGGGGAGAGGGAGAGGAGCGGAGAGAGGAGAGGGAGAGGGAGCGAGAGGGAGAGGGAGCGAGAGGGAGAGGGAGCGAGAGGGAGAGGGAGCGAGAGGGGAGCGAGAGGGAGAGGGAGCGAGAGGGAGAGGGAGCGAGAGGGAGAGGGAGCGAGAGGAGGAGAGGGAGCGAGAGGGAGAGGGAGCGAGAGGGAGAGGGAGCGAGAGGGAGAGGGAGCGAGAGGGAGAGGGAGAGGGAGAGGGAGCGAGAGGGAGAGGGAGAGGGAGAGGGAGCGAGAGGGAGAGGGAGCGAGAGGGAGAGGGAGAGGGAGCGAGAGGGAGAGGGAGCGAGAGGGAGAGGGAGCGAGAGGGAGAGGGAGCGGGGAGAGGGGAGCGAGAGGGAGCGAGAGGGAGAGGGAGCGAGAGGGAGAGGGAGAGGGAGAGGGAGGGAGAGGGAGAGGGAGAGGGAGGGAGAGGGAGAGGGAGAGGGAGCGAGTGGGAGCGAGAGGGGGAGGGAGAGGGAGGGAGAGGGAGAGGGAGCGAGAGGGAGCGAGAGGGAGAGGGAGAGGGAGCGAGAGGGAGCGAGAGGGAGAGGGAGCGGGAGAGGGAGCGAGAGGGAGCGAGAGGGAGGGAGAGGAGAGGGAGCGAGAGGGAGCGAGAGGGAGAGGGAGCGAGAGGGAGAGGGAGAGGGAGGGAGAGGGAGAGGGAGGGAGAGGGAGAGGGAGCGAGAGGGGAGAGGGAGCGAGGAGGGAGAGGGAGCGAGAGGGAGAGGGAGCGAGAGGGAGAGGGAGCGAGAGGGAGAGGGAGCGAGAGGGAGAGGGAGCGAGAGGGGAGAGGGAGCGAGAGGGAGAGGGAGCGAGAGGGAGAGGGAGCGAGAGGGAGAGGGAGCGAGAGGGAGAGGGAGCGAGAGGGAGAGGGAGCGAGAGGGAGAGGGAGCGAGAGGGAGCGAGAGGGAGAGGGAGCGAGAGGGAGAGGGAGCGAGAGGGAGAGGGAGCGAGAGGGAGAGGGAGAGGGAGCGGGAGAGGGAGCGAGAGGGAGCGAGAGGGAGAGGGAGCGAGAGGGAGCGAGAGGGAGAGGAGAGGAGAGGAGAGGGAGGGAGAGGGAGAGGGAGCGGGAAGAGGAGGAGGGAGCGAGGAGAGGGGAGCGAGAGGGAGAGGGAGCGAGAGGGAGAGGGAGAGGGAGGGAGAGGGAGGGAGAGGGAGAGGGGAGAGGGAGCGGAGAGGGAGAGGGAGAGGGAGAGGGAGAGGGAGCGAGAGGGAGCGAGAGGGGAGAGGGAGCGGGGAGAGGGAGCGAGAGGGAGCGAGAGGGAGGGAGAGGGAGAGGGAGCGAGAGGGAGCGAGAGGGAGAGGGAGAGGGAGCGAGAGGGAGCGAGAGGGAGAGGGAGCGGGGAGAGGGAGCGAGGAGGGAGCGAGAGGGAGGGAGAGGGAGAGGGAGCGAGAGGGAGCGAGAGGGAGAGGGAGCGAGGAGGGAGCGAGAGGGAGAGGGAGCGAGAGGGAGAGGGAGCGAGAGGGAGAGGGAGCGAGAGGGAGAGGGAGCGAGAGGGAGCGAGAGCGAGAGGGAGCGAGAGGGAGAGGGAGCGAGGAGGGAGAGGGAGCGAGAGGGAGAGGGAGCGAGAGGGAGAGGGAGAGGGAGAGGGAGAGGGAGCGAGAGGGAGCGAGAGGGAGAGGAGCGAGAGGGAGCGAGAGGGAGAGGGGAGCGAGAGGGAGAGGGAGCGAGAGGGAGAGGGAGGGAGAGGGAGAGGGAGCGGGAGAGGGAGCGAGAGGGAGCGAGAGGGAGAGGGAGCGAGAGGGAGAGGGAGAGGGAGGGAGAGGGAGAGGGAGAGGGAGAGGGAGAGGGAGAGAGAGGGAGAGGGAGAGGGAGCGAGAGGGAGCGAGGAGGGAGAGGGAGCGGGAGAGGGAGCGAGAGGGAGCGAGAGGGAGGGAGAGGGAGAGGGAGCGAGAGGGAGCGAGAGGGAGAGGGAGAGGGAGCGAGAGGGAGGCGGAGAGGGAGAGGGAGCGGGAGAGGGAGCGAGAGGGAGCGAGAGGGAGGGAGAGGGAGAGGGAGCGAGAGGGAGCGAGAGGGAGAGGGAGCGAGAGGGAGCGAGAGGGAGAGGGAGCGAGAGGGAGAGGGAGAGGGAGGGAGGGAGAGGGAGAGGGAGAGGGAGAGGGAGGGAGAGGGAGCGGGAGAGGGAGCGAGAGGGAGAGGGAGAGGGAGCGAGAGGGAGCGAGAGGGAGAGGGAGCGAGAGGGAGAGGGAGCGAGAGGGAGAGGGAGCGAGAGGGAGAGGGAGCGAGAGGGAGAGGGAGCGAGAGGGAGAGGGAGCGAGAGGGAGAGGGAGAGGGAGAGGGAGCGAGAGGGAGAGGGAGAGGGAGCGAGAGGGAGAGGGAGCGAGAGGGAGAGGGAGCGAGAGGGAGAGGGAGCGAGAGGAGAGGGAGCGAGAGGGAGAGGGAGCGGGAGAGGGAGCGAGAGGGAGCGAGAGGGAGAGGGAGCGAGAGGGAGAGGGAGGGAGGGAGAGGGAGAGGGAGGAGAGGGAGAGGGAGAGGAGAGGGGAGAGGGAGAGGGAGAGGGAGAGGGAGGGAGAGGGAGCGAGAGGGAGAGGGGAGCGAGAGGGAGAGCGGAGCGGGAGAGGGAGCGAGAGGGAGCGAGAGGGAGAGGGAGCGAGAGGGAGAGGGAGGGAGAGGGAGAGGGAGAGGGAGAGGGAGAGGAGGGAGAGGGAGAGGGAGAGGGAGAGGGAGCGAGAGGGGAGCGAGAGGGAGAGGGAGCGGAGAGGGAGCGAGAGGGAGCGAGAGGGAGGAGAGGGAGCGAGAGGGGAGAGGGAGCGAGAGGGAGCGGGAGAGGGAGGAGAGGAGAGGAGCGAGAGGAGAGGGAGCGAGAGGGAGAGGGAGCGAGAGGGAGAGGGAGAGGGAGGGAGAGGGAGAGGGAGAGGGAGCGAGGGAGAGGAGAGGAGAGGGAGAGGGAGCGAGGAGGGAGAGGGAGCTGAGAGGGAGAGAGAGGGAGAGGGAGCGAGAGGGAGAGCGGAGAGGCGAGAGGGAGGGGAGAGGGAGAGAGAGGGAGCGAGAGGGGAGAGGGAGCGAGAGGAGAGGGAGAGCGAGAGGGAGAGGGAGGAGAGGGAGGGAGCGAGGAGAGAGGGAGAGGGAGAGGGAGAGGGAGCGGAGAGGGAGCGAGAGGGGAGAGGGAGCGGAGGGAGAGGAGCGAGAGGGAGCGAGAGGGAGCGAGAGGGAGAGGCGAGAGGGAGAGGGAGCGAGAGGGAGAGGGAGAGGAGGGAGGAGAGAGGGAGAGGGAGAGGGAGAGGGAGCGAGAGGGAGAGGGAGAGGAGCGGGAGAGGGAGCGAGAGGGAGCGAGAGGGAGGGAGAGGAGAGGAGCGAGAGGGAGGGAGAGGGAGCGAGAGGGAGAGGGAGAGAGGGAGAGGAGAGGCGAGAGGGAGAGGGAGAGGGAGAGAGGGAGAGGGAGCGAGAGGGAGGAGAGGGAGCGAGAGGGAGAGGAGGCGCGAGAGGGGCGAGAGGGAGCGAGAGGGAGAGGGCGCGAGAGGGAGAGAGGGCGCGAGAGGGAGAGGGAGAGGGAGAGGGCGAGAGGGAGAGGGAGCGAGAGGGAGAGGGCGCGAGAGGGAGAGGGCGCGAGAGGGAGAGGGCGCGAGAGGGAGAGGGCGCGAGAGGGAGAGGGCGCGAGAGGGAGAGAGGGCGCGAGAGGGAGAGGGCGCGAGAGAGGGCGCGAGAGGAGAGGGCGCGAGAGGGAGAGGGCGCGAGAGGGAGAAGGGCGCGAGAGGGACGAGGGCGCGAGAGGGAGAGGGCGCGAGAGGGAGAGGGCGCGAGAGGGAGAGGGCGCGAGAGGGAGAGGGCGCGAGAGGGAGAGGGCGCGAGAGGGAGAGGGCGCGAGAGGGAGAGGGCGCGAGAGGGAGAGGGCGCGAGAGGGAGAGGGCGCGAGAGGGAGAGGGCGCGAGAGGGAGAGGGCGCGAGAGGGAGAGGGCGCGAGAGGGAGAGGGCGCGAGAGGGAGAGGGCGCGAGGGAGAGGGCGCGAGAGGGAGAGGGCGCGAGAGGGAGAGGGCGCGAGAGGGAGAGGGCGCGAGAGGGAGAGGGCGCGAGAGGGAGAGGGCGCGAGAGGGAGAGGGCGCGAGAGGGAGAGGGCGCGAGAGGGAGAGGGCGCGAGAGGGAGAGGGCGCGAGAGGGAGAGGGCGCGAGAGGGAGAGGGCGCGAGAGGGAGAGGGCGCGAGAGGGAGAGGGCGCGAGAGGGAGAGGGCGCGAGAGGGAGAGGGCGCGAGAGGGAGAGGGCGCGAGAGGGAGAGGGCGCGAGAGGGAGAGGGCGCGAGAGGGAGAGGGCGCGAGAGGGAGAGGGCGCGAGAGGGAGAGGGCGCGAGAGGGAGAGGGCGCGAGAGGGAGAGGGCGCGAGAGGGAGAGGGCGCGAGAGGGAGAGGGCGCGAGAGGGAGAGGGCGCGAGAGGGAGAGGGCGCGAGAGGGAGAGGGCGCGAGAGGGAGAGGGCGCGAGAGGGAGAGGGCGCGAGAGGGAGAGGGCGCGAGAGGGAGAGGGCGCGAGAGGGAGAGGGCGCGAGAGGGAGAGGGCGCGAGAGGGAGAGGGCGCGAGAGGGAGAGGGCGCGAGAGGGAGAGGGCGCGAGAGGGAGAGGGCGCGAGAGGGAGAGGGCGCGAGAGGGAGAGGGCGCGAGAGGGAGAGGGCGCGAGAGGGAGAGGGCGCGAGAGGGAGAGGGCGCGAGAGGGAGAGGGCGCGAGAGGGAGAGGGCGCGAGAGGGAGAGGGCGCGAGAGGGAGAGGGCGCGAGAGGGAGAGGGCGCGAGAGGGAGAGGGCGCGAGAGGGAGAGGGCGCGAGAGGGAGAGGGCGCGAGAGGGAGAGGGCGCGAGAGGGAGAGGGCGCGAGAGGGAGAGGGCGCGAGAGGGAGAGGGCGCGAGAGGGAGAGGGCGCGAGAGGGAGAGGGCGCGAGAGGGAGAGGGCGCGAGAGGGGAGAGGGCGCGAGAGGGGGAGGGGGCGAGAGGGGGAGGGGGCGAGAGGGGGAGGGGGCGAGAGGGAGAGGGGGCGAGAGGGAGAGGGGGCGAGAGGGAGAGGGGGCGAGAGGGAGAGGGGGCGAGAGGGAGAGGGGCGAGAGGGAGAGGGGGCGAGAGGGAGAGGGGGCGAGAGGGAGAGGGGGCGAGAGGGAGAGGGGGCGAGAGGGAGAGGGGGCGAGAGGGAGAGGGGGCGAGAGGGAGAGGGGGCGAGAGGGAGAGGGGGCGAGAGGGAGAGGGGGCGAGAGGGAGAGGGGGCGAGAGGGAGAGGGGGCGAGAGGGAGAGGGGGCGAGAGGGAGAGGGGGCGAGAGGGAGAGGGGGCGAGAGGGAGAGGGGGCGAGAGGGAGAGGGGGCGAGAGGGAGAGGGGGCGAGAGGGAGAGGGCGCGAGAGGGAGAGGGGGCGAGAGGGAGAGGGGGCGAGAGGGAGAGGGCGCGAGAGGGAGAGGGCGCGAGAGGGAGAGGGCGCGAGAGGGAGAGGGCGCGAGAGGGAGAGGGCGCGAGAGGGAGAGGGCGCGAGAGGGAGAGGGCGCGAGAGGGAGAGGGCGCGAGAGGGAGAGGGCGCGAGAGGGAGAGGGCGCGAGAGGGAGAGGGCGAGAGGGAGAGGGCGCGAGAGGGAGAGGGCGCGAGAGGGAGAGGGCGCGAGAGGGAGAGGGCGCGAGAGAGAGAGAGCAGGCGTGCGAGAGAGTGAGAGAGCGTGTGTGAGTGAGCGAGATAATTGGGAAGAGAGAGTGTGTTACTTGGGAAAAGAGAGAGAGGAGAGATGAGATGATGAGGGATGTCATGGTTCAGTTGCAGGAGCTATCAGGTCTGGTGCCAAGGTGTTGTGGGAAGTCGTTTTTTGGCCGAGATAAAGGTGGAGCATCTGTTTAAATCAGTCACAAGCAAGAGGTTTAATAGTCTTAACGTTTCCTGAATAATTATTTAACAAACTTCAGCAACTCACTCTAGATTCTCCTCTTTAAATGGATATTTCCAGTGGGTTCCACATGAAAGGGGATTCCCCAATAGAATCTTCAGTTTTATTTCCAGGGCAGTTCCTCTGAAGTAGGGATTTCACAGGGTCCCCATGTGCAACTCCCATCTCCACTTCAGAAACAACCATCTGATAACTGGAAAATTCAATCCATTGTGTTGACCAAGTTATTAACAGTGAATATAAAGGCCGCAGAACATACTCATGTTATAGACGCACTGTTTACTTCCTACAGTTGAAGTACATATCCATTATTCTTACTCAGTTTTCTATCAACTGTAGTATGGTCATACTTCCACTTCTGCTTGCTCCTGCAAGCTTTAGCAACCATCAGCACAAAAGCATAACTTGCACAAAAATTTAGTCAACAGTCCCAGCATTCTCTACTTCACAACTAACCAATTTCCTATTCCAGCAATGATCTGCCTTCAATTCTATAAGCTTTTCTTAAGTGGAATCTTTCAAAATACCATCTGAAATCTATTTATATCACGTCTTTTTAAATCCTTGTCTACTGTGACATCTCCTGTTGCCTTTCTTAATTACTGGAGTTACATTAGCAATTTTCCAAGTTAAAAGGGTCAGTTCCAGAAAAGAGCAGGCTTTGAAAGATTAAGGCTAAAGCATCAGCAATTTCCTCATCGCCTTCTTTCAAAAAACCAGCAGGTGGAAACAATCAACTCACAGGACTTTGTCGGTCTTTAATGGCCTAACTCTTTCTGGTATGGTTTCCTTCCTTATGTTAAACTTTGCAAGGTCCAGTCTTTGACTCATAGAACTGGAATGTCAGACACATATTATTCTTTCCCTTGATTACCATTTCCTTCTTATAATTTGCAGTATCAACAGCTTGGTGTTAAATACCCACACTATTAGAATAGTCACAGGTAATAGCAAGTTTTGAGAAGGTTTGTAGCTCAGGTTGATGTTCTGGATATAGGTTTGCTCTCTGAGCTGGAAGGTTCATTTTCAATCCGGTTACAGGTAATGGTGAACCATTGGATTAATCACAGAAGTTACCTTACAAAGCTAGCATTAAATGTGATCAAACATAATCACTTATTAACAATCTAATAGTAAAGGGATACTTATCTCAGCTGTGTGCATCAGTATATAAATTTGGCCTGTCGCCTTGCTTTGGAAAACTATCCAATGCACTGAAAAACTTTCAACACATGACTAGAGCTAAATTTCCTCTCAGTTGCTTTTCATCCCACACTTAATTTACTTGGCTTAGTATTCTAAATTTAAAAATCAAAGTCAGCTATTATCTCTCTATTTATAAACCCAAGGATCCTATAAACTTCTTAACAACTGCTTCAACTTGCCTGGCCACCTTCAGAAATTTATGCATGAGAACCCTAAGGTTCCTGTGCTCCCCTTAAAGTTGTACCATAGAGCCTGTATAGTCTTTGCATGTTTCTTCTACTGAAATGCATTATCTCCGATTTCTCTGCATTGAAATTCCTCTGCCAGGTGTCTGCCCATTTGGCCAATTGTCAAGGTCCATCTGAAGTCACTCAGCATCATTCTCACAATTCACTTTTCTCTCTAGCTTAGTATCATCCATAAATTTAGGCATTTTATCCTCAATCCATCTCCAGTTATATAAAAATCAGAAAAAGCAATTTCTGGGAACACCACTTTCAACTTGTCTCCAGTCTGTGAAATGCCCATTTATACCTACTCTGTTTCCTTTCTTTTAGTTAGCTTTTAATTCGTGATGCCAAGGACCCATCAATCCCACATAATAGTAATTGCTAAACAATCTGGCATGTGACAACGTATTGAATGCTTTCTAAGAGTCTACATATACAATATCTACAGCACTATCCTCGTCCCCTACCTGTGTCACCTCAAAGAGCTCAATTAAATTTGTCAGACGTGACCTGCTCTTGACAAAGTTGACTGCATACAGTATTAACTTATTTGTCTCTGAAATGGATATTTACCATATCCCATATTATGGCTTCCATCAGTTTTCCCACTATTGATGTCAAGCTGACAGGTCTGTAGTTTCCAAGGTTATCCTTTGCCCCTTTCTTAAACAACAACACTACATTTACAATTCTCCAGTACCCTGGAACTAATCCTGTGCTCAGAGAGGCCTGGAAAATTTCTGTCAATGGCTCCACAATTTTCACGATTATCCCTCTCAGTAATCTAGATGTATCTCATCTGGGCCTGGTGACTTTTCTATCTGGAGTGCTGCCTACAATTTTTTTTTTAAGCATCTCTTTATCTATCACTACACTGCTCAGTTGCTCAACACCCACATTTTCAATTACCATTGTCAATATTTTCAAATTCGGTAAAGACAGAACCAAAGTTGGAAAAGTTTAAAAATCAGTCAAGGGTTAAAATCCCATAAAGAAAAAGGACAGATTTTAAGAGTCCAGAAGTTGAATTGGAATAGGTTGATTGGAAGTATGTTTTGATGGATTAAATAAAAAGTGGGTGAAAAATGGGAGACTTTCAAAAAGATGAATAGGGCGCAAGCTAGGTACATACCCATGAGAAGTATTTTTTAATTGGTAAAGACTTAAACAAAAGTACTTATTTAATACTTTTGCCATACTTTTTGCTTCAGTGTGCAGCTTACCCTGGTCGGCCCTTAGGGACCCAACTCTATCCTTAGCCAGTCATGTTTGAACAACACTTTACAATTTGTCTTAGTGCTGTTAGATGTTTCCTTCCAACTGGTGATGCTGCTTGCAGCTTAGGATAGGAAGAATTAAAATCCAAGTAGGTCCTTCAAAAGCAGTTGTAGCTTTGAATAAGTTAATTTTCTTTTTGACTTTCAAATGCAGTTAAGCAAAAATGCACAAGAATTATTTTAATTTATTCTTCCACTCATTTTCACGCAAAAGGAACACTGCATCTTTAGCTTGACAACTTTCATTACCTATGCACAGTTACATTCTTGAGTTGCCCCACACGATAAATTCGATCAGATGCCTGTTCCTCCAATGCTGGGTTCCTGTAAACACAGTTGAGTGAATATCAACCTCATCTGTCAAAATATACAGTCATAGAGTCATAGAGATGTACAGCATGAAAACAGACCCTTCGGTCCAACCCGTCCATGCCGACCAGATATCCCAACCCAATCTAGTCCCACCTGCCAGCACCCAGCCAATATCCCTCCAAACCCTTCCTATTCATATACCCATCCAAATGCCTCTTAAATGTTGCAATTGTACCAGCCTCCACCACATCCTCTGGTAGATCATTCCATACACGTACCACCCTCTGCGTGAAAAGGTTGCTCCTTGGGTCTCTTTGATATCTTTCCCCTCTCACCCTAAACCTATGCCCTCTAGTTCTGGACTCCCCGACCCCAGGGAAAAGACTTTGTCTATTTATCCTATCCATGCCCCTCAATTTTCTAAACCTCCATAAGGTCACCCCTCAGCCTCCGACGCTCCAGGGAAAACAGCCCCAGCCTGCTCAGCCTCTCCCTGTAGCTCAAATCCTCCAACCCTGGCAACATCCTTGTAAATCTTTTCTGAACCCTTTCAAGTTTCACAACATCTTTCCGATAGGAAGGAGACTAGAACTGCACGCAATATTCCAACAGTGGCCTAACCAATGTCCTGTACAGCTGCAACATGTCCTCCCATCTCCTGTACTCAATACTCTGACCAATAAAGGAAAGCATACCAAATGCCTTCTTCACTATCCTATCTACCTGCGACTCCACTTTCAAGGAGGTATGAACCTGCACTCCAAGGTCTCTTTGTTCAGCAACACTCCCTAGAACCTTACCATTAAGTGTAGAAGTCCTGCTAAGATTTGCTTTCCCAAAATGCAGCACCTCGCATTTATTTGAATTAAACTCCATCTGCCACTCCTCAGCCCATTGGCCCATCTGGTCCAGATGCCGTTGTAATCTGAGGTAACCCTCTTCACTGTCCACTACACCTCCAATTTTGGTGTCATCTGCAAACTTACTAACTGTATCTCTTATGCTTGCATCCAAATAATTTATGTAAATGACAAAAAGTAGGGGGCCCAGCACTGATCCTTGTGGCACTCCACTGGTCACAGGCCTCCAGTCTGAAAAACAACCCTCCACCACCACCCTATGTCTTCTACCTGGCTAGTTCTCCCTGTATTCCTTGAGATTTAACCTTGCTGATCAGTCTCCCATGGGGAACCTTGTTGAACGCCTTACTGAAGTCCATATAAACTACATCTACTGCTCTGCCCTCATCAATCTTCTTTATTACTTCAAAAAACTCAAACAAGTTTGAGAGACATGATTTCCCACGCACAAAGCCATGTTGACTATCCCGAATCAGTCCTTGTCTTTCCAAATACATGTACATCCTGTCCCTCAGATTTCCCTCCAACAACTTGCCCACCACCGAGGTCAGGCTCACCGGTCTATAGTTCCCTGGCTTGTCTTAACCGCCCTTCTTAAACAGGGCACCATGTTTGCCAACCTCCAGTCTTCCGGCACCTCACCTGTGACTATCGATGATACAAATATCTCAGCAAGAGGCCCAGCAATCACTTCTCTACCTTCCCAGAGTTCTTGGGTACACCTGATCAGGTCCTGGGGATTTATCCACCTTTAACCGTTTTCAGGCATCCAGCACTTCCTCCTCTGTAATCTGGACATTTTGCAAGATGTCACCATCTATTTCCCTACAGTCTATACCTTCCATATCCTTTTCCACAGTAAATACTGATGCAAAATATTCATTTAATATCTCCCCCATTTTCTGTGGCTCCACACAAAGGCCGCCTTGCTGATCTTTGAGAGGCCCTATTCTCTCCCTAGTTACCCCTTTATCCTTAATATATTTGTAAAAACCCTTTGGATTCTCTTTAATTCTATTTGCCAAAGTTATCTCATGTCCCCATTTTGCCCTCCTGATTTCCCTCTTAAGTATACTCCTACTTTCTTTATACTCTAAGGAGTCACTCGATCTATCCTGTCTATACCTGACATATGCTTCCTTCTTTAATTAATTTTAATCGATCTTTAATTAATGAACATAACCTTTTCTAAAATTAATGTAGCTTTAGATTTAAAGACTTTTTGCAAAGTAGCCACTTTGCAAAGACCTCCTGCAAAAATGCAAATTTTACTATAGAAGAAACAAAGTGCAATGGAGTTTGGTTAAAAAAAATATAAAATACACCGAATGCATACAGCATTCCATCAATCTTACAATGAATCCACATTATTATATGAAGAAGATTTATTGAAATTAGAGAGAGGGTGCACGATGGTAAAGTGCTCATCAGAGATGGTTTCATTACCAAGCATCAGGGACAACACATTTAAAATAAGCTCAGGAAAATTGATAAGAATTATGTTGTGATCAGATTGGTACCGATTGAGGCCCAGGATTAGGTTACTATGTACCTTCAAATCTAAGGAGGCAGTGATCAAAACAGGTGCAAGTGGAATCCGATTATACAGAAGAATTTACAAGGAAGGTGGGAATTAATATCATAAATGAAATAAATAAGAAAATTCTCAATTATTCAAGAAAAAGTGTGTTATTATGAATGAAGGAAAACATCAGTTCCAAACGTCACATCTTCACAAAGCACTTGGTAAAAGAAAGCATTGATTAAGGATGTTAATGACATTGAAATGTGATATGCAAATATGTGGTCATTTAGATACAAGGATATCTACAATTAATGCTATAATTGAAAGCTTGCAATAATAAGTGCTGAGTTATTAAAATATGTTGATAATTAAAAATATTTGTAGTCAGATGGAATGTTTCCTTTTACATTTTCATGGAACCTGGGTATAGCTAGCATGGTCAGCTGTTGTTGCCATTCCTCAAATTGACCTTGAACTAAAGTAACTGACTAGACCATTTTACATAGCAAGCAAGAGTCAACCATGTTATTGTGGGTCCAGTGTCACATATGGACCAGACTAGGAAAGGATAGCAGATTTCTTTTGCTAAACAGACATTAGGTGAACCAATGGGTTTTTACAGCAAACAATGAACATTTCAGGCACCATTAGCTTTATATTCAGATTTAAGATTAATTGAATTTAAATTTCATGGCAGGATTTGAACCAATGTCCTCTTGAGCATTAGCAATAGATTGGAATACTTGTCCAGTGACATTACCAGGAGGTCACCCCTGCAGTACAAAACTATTAACATGCACAGAACAACAAGGAATAGGTGTTCTTGCAATAGACATTTTATTTTGGTGAGTAACTACTTGCAGTACATCTTACCAGTGCATATCCAACAGGAAGAGGTGATTTCCTCCAATGAGATTCAAGCCCACACCCCCAGCACACAAAGAGACCAATATGACCTAAGAGAGAAAAACTAAATTAGAAAGAAGCCACTCCCAAAATAATTAAATGTTATAAATGACATATTACTGGAAAAAAGTCAAGTTTGAATGACGGATCTTCAGAATTAATCTGCGATTGACGCAAGTATATTTGCTTAGATCAGTAGAATTCCCGTTGTCAGAGTGAAAATACATTACACTCTTATTGCTGAGAAAAAAAAAGTAATGTTGCCAAAGATCTTTTGCCTTCCACTCATCTGGAACAATGCAAAAATGCTAAATTTCAAAGAACCACAGAAGTTATATTGTAGACGAACTGTGTGTTGATTGGTTGGCAAGTTGACTCTCCTTTCTCCATGGCACCTTGAACAATCAACCATCGGGAAACTATAGGTTTTATAACCTGCCATCCTCATATTCAAAAAAGATGCAAGTCTGTGTGTATAAAAGTAAGTCATTTCTATCAAGTGACAATGAGCCACATTGACAATGTGATAAAAGGTACATAATGTTATTACAACCAGAATTCCCAAAGGATAAAAATAGAGGTGGGTGGGGTTTTGATTTTAGTACAATGATGGTGACATTT
Organism: Chiloscyllium plagiosum; assembly: GCF_037043375.1. Taxonomy (NCBI): domain Eukaryota; kingdom Metazoa; phylum Chordata; class Chondrichthyes; order Orectolobiformes; family Hemiscylliidae; genus Chiloscyllium; species Chiloscyllium plagiosum. The sequence continues at coordinate 48,688,693 of NW_028270150.1, forward strand.
TTGTTTTGTAAAGGGGTCACAGCATAATTTTTGAACTCATTTGCAGTCAAGCATGAGACTTAAGCTACATGGGGAGTTATTTGATAAATGCTTATAAAGTTGAATGTCTGACGTGCAGAAAGACAAATGGGAAAGACAGACATATTCAGGTTTCTGTTGAGCAGAATAGTAATATCCCTGAACAGCAGTTTAGTTTTGGAAGGCTTCAGGCCATCAGAGCTAGAAATAAGTCTTAAGTTGATTTAGCAGCCTCAAACAATCAAAGTCAGAAAGACCAGTGAGATAGCCTGTCTATATCTCAGGGAAAATAGTAAAGAAGAGAATCATATCTGGTTAATGTGCAGAAAGTCACCAAAAGGAAACAGTTACAACCTCATAAGTTAGGTGAGAAATTTGAAAGTGAAGGTACGAATGATACTCCACTGGAGTTGATTGTTAAAGATATTTCTGGGAAATAAAACATTTTTTTAAGCTGCTCATGATAATATGTTTCTAAATGGTCTTTCTTTCTTTTATGAAATAAAAATTATTTTATTGAAAGTAGATTGTCAACATTATGCAAATAATGTTCAGTTAGTGACCACTATAGTAACAAAACTGTAAACAAAAAATATCCTCTATAAAACCAGGTATCATTATGAAATCTGATTTGTCAAATACTATTATCAGCGGAGATCATAACAGGAATGATTGTCATAAACTGGTGTTTAAGGTTAGCAGCTATCAGTCTATTTAGGTTTGTTCAACAAGCTCTGTCAATTTGCAGAAACTAACAATGTGTGCTTTGTTTTAGGTTTAGCAAGTGTGATCTTGCAGAGTACAGTGTTAACACTGCCTATTATGAACAAGTGAAGAAGTACATTATTTAATGTTGAACACTGGGATGTACAATGTACATACCTGACACTACCCGAAATTCATAGACTTTGTCATTATGAAGTAGGTGGAACATCTTTTTGAACTGACAGTGATATTCTGTTAGTGGAAATTGTGCAATCGTTGCATAGAAACAGCCTTAAACAGCTTGCTTCACCTTTTTATATTTTTTGAGATACTTTGTCTTTCATGGATAATTTGAGGTAGACAAAGTTTTCAGGTTTGAAAGTGCAGCATTTGGCCCTTTTCTGAATTGATACGTACACAATGAACAACTATCTGATCAGAATAGTCACTGTCCCAGAGGCTAGGAATGCCAGGATACAAGTGAACAGCTAATTGGTGGGGTGGGGTTTAGGGATATGAAAAGTTGAAATAAAACCGATAAACTGCTCATCTTGGGCGTATAATGCATGAACACCCACATTCTGAAACAGCAACATATTACTTGCCCAGCCATATTTATGATGCTTTAAATTAATATTTTACCAGTTAAATTTTAATGAACGCCTCTACTCATGTCTGTACTGGTATTCATTAAAAATAAACTGGTTTTTATTTGTTTGTGGGACATGGGGATTGCTGGTTGGGCCAGCATTTATTGCCCATCCCTAATTATCCATTGACTGGCTTGCTATGGCATTTCAAACAGTGGTAAGAGTCAGCCACATTACTGTGCGTTTGGAGTCACACATAATCCAGGCCAAGTAAGGATAACAGATTTTCTTCCATAAAGGGCATTGGTGAGTCAGATGGGATTTTACAACAATGGTTACACGTCATGATTAGACTATTCTGTAATTTCAGATTTTTAATGAATTCAAATCTCACCATCTGCCATGATGAGATTTGAAGCCACGTTCCCAGAGCATCAATCGTTGAAATACTAGTGCATTGACATTGCCACTGTGTCACCACCTCAGGAGGTTAATTAATGCTCCACATGTCCCAATTGAATATTCCTTATTTAGATGAAATAAGAAATACTAAGCAGGCAATCACCTAACCATTGCTATGCTTTCACACCTTGAATTTCCATACCGGATGCAGGCTCCTGGTGGCAGCTGCCTGACCACTGAAGTCTCACTTTGTCTGCTGTGTTTGTATACCTGCTCTGGCCTAGTTCTTTTCTAACGCTCACTGTGCTACCAAGCAACTGACTATATTTTCGATAATTATTAGAACCCATTATTTAACTTTCTAATATATAAAGCACTATCCAAAAGGTAAATATTTTCTACTATCCAACCTTCCTTTCATTTCACTTTGGGTATGTCCTATGGTAACAATTACATTCTTGTACTTCATGTAAGCAATCAATCATTCTTGACATGAAGTTAGATTGTTATATTGCAAATTATTTGCCGGGGATAAAGATATGGAAGGTACACGTATCAAAATTAATCCCAGTCTAGTTCTCAAATGTGTTCAGTACCAGAGGGAAGTCAACAACTGTAAGTTATCACCCTATTAGTACTCTGGATACGTGTTGAGAAGAAAATTCAAAACAAGAACTAGATGGTACCTGAGGTCCTTTAGGGTTAGTGTTAAATTCATCCACCAAATCCATACGAAGTTTAGGAGTCACACTGCCATCAAGTGTGATATAGCTCAGCCTGATTTGATCCAAGTGGCCTGCTACCACTTTCAACATGCTGGTCCATTGAGAAATTATTACACTGACAGAGATGGACAAATAGTATAGTTACATAGAACAAAACTACTATTGAAGCTTCAGTATCTCTTATGTATTTAACAAACAATTGAAATAGGAAAATTGAAAAAAAAAGAGAGCACAAAGTTATGTTACATACATAGGGGTCTAATTCAGATACCGACTTCAACATAATCATATTGATAGAAGGAGAAAATGCTTGTGAGTTAATATGATTGAGGAAATAATAGTTATATGGAACCCTTTATATGTTCAGGACGTATTGAAGCATTTTACAGTCAAACAATTATCTTTGCATTACATAAGTAAATGCAATATCTAATACACCTTCATAATTCATTTACAATATGAAGGTCAGGAATGTGGTAAAATACATGGATGTGACAGCAGCAAGCTGCTGCTAAATCATTGACATTTCTTAGCAAATTAATTTAAAACATTAACTTAAACTGGTTAACATCTGCAAATAAAATAATCTTTGTAAATAAATGCCCTATGGTTAGACTCACCTGATGGAAGCTTTAACTGACTAGGCTCTTACGGGCAGTTGGTTTATCTTGCTCATTTGTTGGAATATATTCAATCTCTGCTTTCTTAAATCTTTGCCACTACATCTCTATTGACTTATCCCTTATCTTAAACTGCCAGTTCACAATCACTGGTTCTGCTTTCATGCCTTCATAATTGGCCTTGTTCAATTCAAAATTGTAGTCTTGGACTCACTCTTCTCCCTCTCAAATTATATGTAAAATTCAACCATATTCAACCTTCCAACTTGGCACTACCCTCTTGACCTGTCCATCCTCCTCCGCACCTCTCTGCTCCACCCAATCATAACTCCCCCTTGCATCCTCCATTACCCTCTCACCTAATATCCCACCAACCCCTTTCCCCCTCCATTTTCCCGATGAAGAGTTTATGCCTGAAACAACGACTCTCCTGCTCATCGGGTGCTGCCTGACCTACTGTGCTTTTCTAGCGCTATATTTTGATTCTGGTGCTGGTAGCAGTGCAGAACTATCTGCACTAACCAGTGCCTGACACTAGGTGGAGCCCAGGGTCCCAGTGCCAGTTGAGAATGACAGCCAGCAAAATGACAGGACCTCTCCATCCTGTGTAGGGTCCTGAAAGATGCACGTCACAAATGCTGCCAACTGTTTGTGACTTTGAAGTTAATACTTAAAAGTGGCAGCCAGTCATTTCAGGCAGTAAAAGAGAAAATCTGTAACTCTGATATCTGCAAGACCAATGCATTTTACTTGGCTTGGCTCCTTATAAATTACTGACCCTCAACATCTTCACCCTCATTTGTTCACAAGGTGATTTTCCCTTCCTATTATTCATCCCAATCATCATGGCTGTATTAGATCCTCAGGAAACATGTTCAACTATGCATTGTACGAACAGGTTTAAAGAGGCAGATTGATGTAAAAGATAACGTCGCTATAATCTTACCAGAGTAGAGTGTTGTGCTGGAAAAGCACAGCAGGCCAGGGAGCATCCGAGGATGAAGGGCTTATGCCCGAAATGTTGATTCTCCTGCTCCTCAGATGCTGCCTGACCTGCTGTGCTTTTCCAGCACCACACTCTCGACTCTGATCTTCAGCATCTGCAGCCTTCACTTTCTCAGTCTTACCAGACCAGAACATAGGGCAGCTCTTTCATTAGAGAGACATGACTGATGGTCGTTTAACTTGAGGGTCACTGCACCTCAGCTGAAGGGACAGGTTGAGAAGGAGAGTCCTTCATGGTAACCTAAGCCAGTACAGGAATTGAACCCACTGTTGGTATCACTGTATATTGCAAACTTGAGCAAACTGAAGATGGTGGTGGCTAAACAGTGTATTGATAACCAACCATGAGAAGTGAGCAGCTCGAGCGTTATTAAGCTTGTCCTCATCAGACAGCCAGATTTCTCAGCACACTGTTCCGAATTTTTGCTAGAGGCCAGAGTTGGTTCATTCCTTCTACTATGATAAATATTTCCTTTGGTCGTGGAGGATCAACTCCTTTGCCATTCTTCGGTTCCCTTTCTGCTGTCACCATCAAAAATCAGCATCTCCCAACTAAAGTATAGTACATCTTTAGCAGCACTGTGACAGGCTCCGTGAAGATGTCAATACCCTTGATGCTTCCTACCAGGCATCATCAGACGGTGGAGAAATCAACATTTCAGGTGCAACCCTTCTACAGAATTGGGGGTGAGTGCAAGGGGAGCTGCAGATAAAATGGGAGGGCTGGGGGAGGGGCAGAGTGGTGAGATAGGGAGAGATGAACACAGATAGAGGGTACAACCTCAATGTGAGGAGTGAATCTGGTTGGTAGCTGGGAGGTAGGGTCGGTAAGAGGAATGGAAAAGAGGGGGAGGGACTGGAAAGGGAACCAGGGGATGGAAGGGGAGTTATTAGAAATTGGAAAACTCAATGTTGAGTTCTTGGGCTGTGTGGTGCCCAGGTTGAAGATGAGGTGCTGTTCCTCCAATTTGCACTGTGGCAATGGAGGAGGCAGAGGTTGGTCATTTCAGAAAGGGAGTGAGAAGGGGAATTAAAATGGGCGTTGATTGGGAATGCAGGTCAGCCCCTGCGGGCCCGGCTGAGATGCTCAGAGAAAAGTGTCCTTAGTTTACTTTTGGTCTCCCCGATGTAGAAAAGACCACATTTGGACTACCAGATAACGTAAACCTGGTAGGAGGTGGCGCAGGTGAACTTCTGTCTCACTTGGAAGGGCTGTTTTGAGCCCTGGATGAGGTCAGGGATTGGTGTACTGGTAGGTTTTACATCTTTTAATGTTGCAAGTTTTGAAAGTGGGGGGGTGGGGTGGTTTGGTGGGGAGAGTGGTGCAAACCAAGGATTGACCAAGGGAGCAGGCTTGAGGATCTGAAATCCTATTCTGTTCCTATTTCCTATGGTCTTACTTTCCCATTTACCTTAGCCTTACCCTTCTTCTTAGCTTGCACTTACAATCTTTAGCCAGGCATGGCTTTTTAAAATTATACTTTGATTTTAATAAAATGTTCAGCAGTGACAGTGATATTACACATGAACTACCAGTAGTTATTCAAATGAGGTGATCCTGCATTTTATAGCACTGAAAGTCTGCTGGGCACTAATACAATTTGGTGTTCACTTTCAGATACTGGGTGTTCAATAACATTGTTATAACCATATATAGTACTGCTGAGAAAAATGCAAAACATGCACAGCCTATATTCACCACACAGAAAATATCTCCTCATATATAAATAATTTGTTGAAAGATTGATCCCTTTTAGAGTCATACCATTTTTGTGGATCTTGGTTGCTTTTTATTGCTTTTAATTCCTCCAGGAGTGCAAAAATCTGCCAGCAAAATCCAAGGAGAAAACAGTTGTTAAACATTCATTCATGTTGAGACACAATAAGTTATTATGCAGATACTGCATTTATCAGGAAAGCCAATGTGAGAATATTGAAAGAAGAATTGAACATAAAAGAAGTATGTTTAACTTCAGGTATACTGGTGAGAAGACATTTAGAATACAGTTTACAGTTTTGGTTTCCTTCTGCAAAAAGGAAGGATGAAGAAACGTTGAATGTGATTCAGACGAGATTTACCAGATTGATACAGGCTGGGCTTATGTTCATGAGAGCTCAGAAAAAAAAGGCTTGAGTTGATTGTAATTTAAAAGAACCTGAATGGTCTTGATAAAAGGTGGAGGTGGAGAGAATGTTTAGCTGGGTTGGGAAGTCATTATTTAAAAATTAGGGTGAGATAGAGTCATAGAGATGCACATCACGGAAACAGACCCCACAGTCCAACTTGACCATGCCAACTAGATATCCTAACTTAATCTAGTCCCATATCCCTCTAAACCCTTCCTATTCATATACCCATGCAGATGCTGTTAAAATGCTGTAATTGTACCAGCCTCCACCACTTCCTCTGGCAGCTCATTCTATACAGGCATCATCCTCTGCATTAAAAAGTTACCCCTTAGGTCCCTTTAAAATTTTTCCCCTCTCACCATAAACCTGTGCGCTCTAATTCTAGACTACCCTAACCCCACAGAAAATACCTTGTTATTGATCCTATCATGCCCCTCATGTTTTTATAAACCTCTTAAATGAGGTCATCCCCCAGTCTTCAATGCTTCAGGGAAAACAGCTCTAGCCTATTCAGCCTTTCCCTATAGCTCAAAACACTTCAACCCTGGCAACATCCTTACAAATCTTTTCTGAATCTTTTCAAGTTTCACAACATCCTTCCCATAGGAGGGTGATTTGCACACAATATTCAAAAACTGGCTTAACCAAGGTCCGTACTGTCACAACATGACCTCCCAACTCCTGTACTCAATACTCTGACCAATAAAGGAAAACATACCCAATACCTTCTTCACTATCCTATCTACCTACGACTCCACTTTCAAGGAAATATGAACTTGCATTCCAAGGTCTCTTTGTTCAGCAACACTCCCCAGGATCTTACCATTAAGTGTATAAAGTCCTGCCCGATTTGCCTTTCCAAACTGCAGCACCTCACATTTATCCAAATTAAACTCCATCTGCCACTCAGCCCATTGGCCCATCTGATCAAGATCTCGTTAAAATCAGGGGTAACCTTCTTTGCTGTCCACTGCACCTCCCAATTTTGGTGTCATCTGCAATTCTCCTAATGTTCACATCCAAGTCATTTATATAGTCAAGTAGTCAAGTAGTCGTGGACCTAGCACTGATCCTTGTGGCATAGGCCTCTAATCTGAAAAGCAAATCCTACACCGCCATCCTGTCTTCTACCTTTGAGCCAATTCTATATCAAAATGGCTAGTTCTCCCTGCATTCCATATCTAACCTTGTTAACCAATCTACTCTGAGAAACCGTTTCGAATGCCTTACTGAAATCCATACCGATCATGTCCACAGCTCCGCCCTCATCAATCCTCTTCGTTACTTCTTTAAAAAAACTCAATCAAGTTAATGAAACATGATTTCCCACAACAAAGCCATGTTGAATATCCCTAATCAGTCCTTGCCTTTCCAAATACTTGTACATCCTGTCCCTCAGGGTTCCCTCCAACAACTTGCCCACCACTGACTTCAGGCTCACTGGTCTATAGTTTCTTAAATAGTGGCACCACATTAGCCCACCTCCAGTTTTCCAGCACCTCACCTGACGATTGATAACACAAATATTTCAGCAAAGGACCCAGCAATCACTTCCCTGGCTTGCCACAGAGTTCTAGGGTACACCTGATCAGGTCCTGGAAATTTATCCACTTATAAGTTTTAAGACATCCAGTAGCTCCACCTCTAAATCTTTCAAGATGTCACCATCTATTTCCCTACATGTTATATCTTCCATGTCCTTCTTCACAGTGAACACTGATGCAAAACACTTATTTAGTATCGCTTCAATCTCCTTTGGTTCCACACATAGGCTGCCTTGCTGATCTTTGAGGGGCCCAATTCTCTCTCTAGTTACCCTTTTGTTCTTAATATATTTATAAAATCACTTTGGATTCTCTTGAACCCTATTTGCCAAAACTATCGCATGTACCCTTTTGGATGGGGAAAGTTTTTTCATGAATACTCCACCTCCCAGGATGGTGAAGGTGAAGTTAGTGAGTACTTTCAGAGAGATTCCTGTGAGGCAGGGAATCAGAGGTTATCCACGGATAGGTGGGCATGTGGAATTTTGAATATACACATCAGACATGATATTATTCAGTCACAGAGCAGGCTTGAGGGGTCAAATAGCCTCCTCTTGATTTTAACTCGTCTGTGTTTGTATTCAGTCAATATATCTGTGGTCCATAGCTGGCAACTTTAAGTTACCAAGTTACTGATTCCTTAGTTTATAAGTGATTGCAGCCCACTAAACACACATCCATTAAGATTTTACCTTTCAGTTTATATCTATTGCAGAGTAAATTGCTCCTTACTTAGTGATGACCTAGAGCAATTCTTGCAAATAGTCTGCCTTTCCTCTCTGCATAGTTACTTCCTGATGTCCACAAGATACCTTCAACACCCTTTTCTTTCCTCATGTACATGTTTCTTGAGATCATCAACTGTTGACAATCATCTTCCACATGTTTGCTCTACCTCACCCATCACATCCTAATGTCCCCACCTGCTCAGCTTGCCCTCTGCATTCACTCTTAGATAAACCAAAATTTCCTGTGACAACACACTGGTATCTGTCACTAACTCCATAACTTTTATGTGGACTTTCTTCCTTTGCCTGAAGGCAATGTCAGGCTGAGCCAGACAATAGCTTCTGCAGAAAGAGTTTTAACCTCTAGCTGACTTGATAACCTGTCTTTCCTCCACCATAAAGATCACTGATTTCATCTCTAACAGTATCCATTCCATCCAAAACACAGCTCACTTTTTGTTTAATCCCTCATTCAGGCTCCTACCACTTATACACTCAATTATCTGCCACTTTCCTGAGCAGCTTTCAGAACTTCAGCTCTTTCTAAAATCCAATGCTTGTACCCTGTCCTATGTGAAATTCTGGATCACACAAGACCCTCTACATGGTCCCCTCATCATTCAACACTTACTTCCAAACTCTGGATTTAAACCCCACCAAGACCTTGTACTCCTCTCTGTGCAACATTCTTCAGCATTCCTGACTGCAAGCTCTTGTAGGCTGAAGAAAAAGGGATTTGTTCAACTGCCTCAAGCCATGCACTGAGGGTTTCTGTTTATCCATTTACAGGCCCTTACATATACCCTGCTTTTCACCAAAATTTATTTCACGTTATCTGAATCTCTTCTGGTTCTAGGTCCATTTTTGTTTCAACGTGATAGAATGTCTGGTTTCTATAAAGGCAATGCATATTTACATGTTGAGCAATTATACTTCTATAATATGTTGCAATAGTATTTAAACTTTCATTATTTTTGCCATTAGTAATCAATTTAGAGTGATTTATGATACATAGGAAATGTAATGATGTTTCCGTTAAAAACAGTCGAGTCTTCTGAGGAGCCTACCCAATGTCGCATGGATTCAAGGACTCAAACTATTCAAAGAGAAGACAGATTCCAATAATACCCAATTAATCATCCTATACCGGTATGATCAAAAATGAATTACCCAGTCAGGCATTTCATTCTGAAAGACACCAAACTGGATGTGAGCAATTCTGGTCTCCTTACTATCAGAAGCATGTTGTGAAACTTGAAAGGGTTCAGGAAAGATTGACAAGGATGTTGCCAGGGTTGGAGGATTTGAACTATAGGGAGAGGCTGAACAGGCTGGGGCTGTTTTCCCTGGAGCGTCAGAGGCTGAGGGGTGACCTTATAGGAGGTTTGTAAAATCATGAGGGGCCTGACTTTTCCCTGGGGTCGGGGGTGTCCAGAACTTGAGGGCATAGATTTCGAGTGAGGGGGTAGAGATATAAAAGGGATCTAAGGGGTAACCTTTTCACAGAGGTTAGTGCGAGTATGGAATGAGCTGCTAGAGGAAGTGGTGGAGAGGCATCTGGATGGATATATGAATAGGAAAGGTTTCGAAGAATATGGGCCTAGTGCTGGCAAATGAGGCTAGATTAGGTTGGAATATCTGGTTAGTATAGACACGTTGGACCAAAGGGTCTGTTTCCGTGCTGTACATCTCTATGACTCTATGGGCAAGTAGACTGCCATCATCCTCTAGATAAAAAAAAGGGCTACAGATGCTGGAAACCAGATTCTAGATTAGAGTGGTGCTGGAAAAGCACAGCAGTTCAGGCAGCATCCAAGGAGCAGGAAAAATCGATGTTTTGGGCAAAAGCCCTTCATCAGGAATAGAGGCAGAGTGCCTGCAAGGTGGAGAGATAAATAAGAGGACGGTGGGGGTGGGGAGAAAGTAGCATAGAGTACAATAGGTGAATGGAAGTGGGGATGAAGGTGATAGGTCAGGGAGGAGAGTGGGGGAAGGTAGCAAAGAGAACAATGGGGGTGGGGATGGTGACAGGTCAGAGAGGAGGGTGGAGTGGATAGGTGGAAAGGAAGATAGGCAGGTAGGACAAGTCATGGGGACAGTGCCGAGCTGGAAGTTTGGAGCTGGGGTGAGGTGGGGGAAGGGGAAATGAGGAAACTGGTGAAGTCCATATTGATGCCCAGGGGTTGAACGGCTCACCTTCTGCCTCGGAACACTTCAACTCCAGGGCATCAATGTGGACTTCACAGAATCAAAACTTTATAGCTTTGCTTTTCCTAGTGTTCACAGCAAAACGTTCCTAAAAATTGCACGTCCATTGAGATGAATTTTATGACTTTGTGTTTAGTTATCTCTGAATATACCTTAGTACTCTTTCTGGTATTCTCAAACAGGTTTGCTTTGAAGCTGGTACCATTCAGGCTAACAGCTGGCTTGTTGTCAAAGGCCGTGACCTCTGATAATGATAAAGCATTGAGTTGCTCTTCCAGTGAGAGGGTGATGCCTTCAGATTCCATCTCACTTTGACTGAGAGCCTATAAGTCAGGACAAAAGCCATTTAAAAATAAATAGAAACATAGCCAAAATAAATTCAGCAGCTGCAGATTTATGTGGAAGACACAAGCTAGTCGAATCAAGTTAACTTCAGCATCTGAATTTGCGTTTTTGTTTCTTCATCATGTATAAGGTAAACTGGAGTGCTGGCCAAAGATAATTAGTTTTAATTCCCTGCTTTTAGTTATTTTAATAGAGTCATACAACATGGAAACAGACCCTTCCGTCAACCTGTCCAGGTTTCCAAAGTCCCAGTTGCCTGCTTTTTGCAACTCGCCATCCACGAAGACGTGTTTGTAGTACTCAGAACTGTGTTACATAAAGGAAGATTTAATTACTGCATTTGATAATATTCACACCTTTCAGTAGAGCTCTCCATGTACCACAAAGGAAAGCCTAAACTTTTAGGGATTTTCAGCTTGCACTCCAGTCATAAATTTGCAAAATGCAACAATTTATTTCCGTATTCTAATGTCAGAAATTGTGCATATCTATAATATTAAAAAGATGAGAATTTGTTCACTTGCACCTACTTTTGTATTGTGCAATTACTTCTTACCGTCTTCAGCAGAGAGAGGTGACAGCAGCACTGACGAAGTCTGAGAAGCAAGGATAAGATGTGTGCAGTGCTTGATGTTTGAGAACTCTTCTGGACAGAGGAAGGACCACCACTGACAGATGCAATACCAAACTCACGAGCTACTAAATGAAAACACAAAACTAACTATAAGTTAATCTTTAGTTTTACCAGGGCATTTACTAAAGGAATTGAAAAGCAGTCTCTGTAATTATCTCAACTACCACTGATCGCTGGAAAAAACCCATCTGGCCCACCAACATGACATCTCTACCTACATATGCCTCCAGACCGATACCAATGTAATTGACTTAAATTACCCTTTGAAATGGGCTGTGTGTGGAATTTGCACATTCTCCCCGTGTCTGTGTGGGTTTCATCCAGGTGCTCCAGTCTCCTCCCACAGTTCAAAGATGTGCAGGTGTACTGGCCATGCTAAATTGCCCTTAGTACCTAGGCATGGTGTAGGTTAGGTGGAATAGCCATGGGAAATGCAGGGATAGGGTAGGGGGGTGTGGGTCTGGGTGGGACGCTGGTCGGAAAGTGGCATGGATTAGATGGGTTAAATGGCCTGCTTCCACATCGTAGGGATTCTAGGATATCACTCAGTCAAGAGAAATTAGAATAGGCAACAAATGCTGTTCTTACAGATCCCATGAAAGAAAACAAATTCCACAAGTGACAAAAAAAACTTGTAAACCATGAATGATATTGAAATGAATTACAGAATAAATCTGGAGTTTGAATAACTAAAAATAAAAGATGACATTGTTGCACCAAGAACATCAGGTTAAAAAAAAGGGATGAGATAGTAAGAGAGGTTCATCAAATTAGCTTCTACATTTAAACTGAGGGCCTCTCTTGCATAATCAAACTGCCTTAGCAGCACCCAGCTCTGTGGAGCTTGCTGCAATTTCAGAACTGCTGGTTCTTGGAATATTGCAGGCAGCAGAAAACCCACGTCATCTTCAGTAGGAATCAATTGGCAGTCAATTAAGAGGCTGCCAACAGGAAGATCATGTTGTTTGCTGCTCCATTAGTAAATGCAAGTTCTCCTGACACTGGAATCTCAAAGCCCAAAGAAACTTGAGCTCAGTATATGTCTCTCTCCAGCACTGTTCACTATATCAATTTCACCTCTTGCACACGGGCTTGAATTTGTCACAGCAACATTTCTTTGTCTTCTAACTGCAAGGGCTCAATGAATGGAACACTAATTTCAATTCAAATCCCGAAAAACACAGGTCAAAATACCAAACTTCAATACTTAGAACCCACAACAGAAAATAGATAGGATTGAAATCACAAAAAAAAAACTGACAAAAATAAGAGGCTGATTTTCAGTGGGATTGAAGTGGTAACATGATAGTTAACTTGACTTTATCATAATAAAGCTTCCTAAACATCTTCCATTAATGGGTGCTAAAAATAGTTGGCAAGTTGTCAAATATATTATCCAGTAACTGCACTCAAAACATTTATAAACAAATCTTTCAAGATGGATTATTATGTCCATTTCAAACCAGAGACACCAGATCTAATTGGCAAATGGATCACACGGGCGAAACTCCAAGATGAGGTGCTTATCTAAAATGCTCTGTTGCATTGTGAACTTTAAGGGTATATTTTAAAGCCTAATGCCTTGTAAAAGTTTAGAGTTTATGACAAAAGGAAAAAGTTAAGGCGATTTTCATTCATAGGGTTAATCATTTCTGACCTAACTGCTTTGCATTTCCTGAGTGCTTTTTTTGCTGCAGATTATTGGTATATGCAGAATTTATCTTTCTTGACCGGGCATCTTGATTTTTTATTTTACCTCTGCTGAAGTGGTTATCAGTATCTGGTGATGAATTAGCTTTGTCATCCTTGCCTTCATGTCTCTTCAAGTATGACTGCAAGGTTGATCTGTGGAGAGGAAAGGTTATGAAAAATAGCCGAACTAACAAAGCGGTTTCAAAAATGTTATTTAAGAGAATTCAGTTGAAAATGACGTTAACTAGAAATTATGAAATATTTTGTCTGTCATAACAAAAAGGTTCAATGAAGCAAAACAGAAATCTTAGTGGAATAAGTAATGATGAAGGTAATTGAGAATAAAAAAGAAAATGTCTCTCAATGGACTACAATAATAGTCACAACACTGGAATTAATAGAACATGGCAACTGAAAATATATCACAGCTAATAGCTGTAATGTAATTTGTTTGAACATATTCACCTTTTGTATGAATTTAAAATAAACACAAATAATTAACCAGCATACAAGTATACATATGTGCGGTTATTTCCATTTCTACTAAAAAGTTAGCAAATGTAAAATATGCTTTTAAAATCAGTAGTAATGATCCAAGACTTATTCAAAAGGGGAGTCTAGCAACAGTTTGTTAAATGGAATTCAACACTTTTCTTCACAAGGAATATTTCAATATCACCGTAATCAACACTTATAGAAAAATCAGTTTATGGTTCACATCCTGGCTTTCAGGTTGAAACAGAATCAGTTAGAAAGAGCAATGAAACAGGTCTACTAATCCTTGATACTGTTTCCTGTCACAATGAAGCACTTTCTAATGGTAGAGAGATGGCTGCATACCATAGGGCTGCTTCTCAGATTTGTTGCACATGCCTTCTGCCCATGTGCCATGGTGTACACAAAACCCAGTAAGCCCTACAGGAAAAGGTGTCTGCAATAGTATTTCAAATGCAATCTGACATGGAATTGAGCTAACTTGAATTTAGGAAGTTTAAATGAAGTAGCTAAAATCAGTCATGTATCCTTGGAGGTAAATACCACTAGAATAAGTGCAATGCAGTACACAATGTGATATCTGAGAAGATTTATAGCTCAGGTTGAGGTTCAGGTTGTAAAGTTTGCTTACTGAGCTAGTACATTTGTTCTCGGACATCGTCACCATGCTAGATAACATCATCAGTGAGCCTCCGGTGAAGAGATGGTGTTCTAGGAATTCCCGTGCATGTCTCTGTTAAGCCTGTCCTTGGATGGACGTGTTGTCCTAGTTGAAGTGGTGTCCTTCATCGACACTTCCACTGGGACAACACATCCATCCGAGGACAGGCTAAACAAAGACAATCATGGGAATTCCTAGAAGCCTGACATTCAAACCAGAACTTCATCAATAAACACATTGATTTGGACCCCATTTACCAACCGATGGGAAAAAGAACTGGAAATGATATCACCCACCACAACAGACCAAGACACACAAATAGAAAGCAGGACAGAACACCAGCGCTTCACCTCAGGCTCACTGATGATGTTACCTAGCATGGTGACAAAACGTCCGAGAACAAATCTACCAGTTCAGTAGGCAAGTTTACAACCTGCAGTACATATCGCTCAATATCACAAAAAAGGAAGTAGTGGTGGAGCAAATAGTATGGCTCACACAATAGATTCTAAAAACATTAAACCTAGATAGCAGCATTTTTAAGTTTATTGATGAATGAATGAATGTTTAATTAATTATTAATGAATGAAACATTCTACGTCAGCAACTGCTACAAATAGGAACTATAATTGGTGAATTGCATTTTTCAGGCACCACAGGTAAAATTGTTTTGGCGGATAGTGCAACATGTTCACAAAACTTCTACTGCAATTGATTAATTACTACAGCAAGAGCTTTTATCTTGTAAGGGAAAACAACAAGCTGGATTTTGTGGTGCTGGATTAAAGCATCTTTATGGGATCAAGATAAGTGCAGTTTTCTCAATGTTTTATTCATTGCTGGATGTTCTACTTCTTAAAAAGCTCTTCAAAATTAACATTTGAATAAAGATCACACTTCAGTGGAGTATTATAAGTCAAAAGGCTGAATCAATCTAATCTTTATTTAAGAGATCATCGCCTTCATGAAAATATGTTTGGTAATCTTTTTAATTAAGCTTTCAAATACACAATAGAACAAAAAAAAAGGTGTTGAAATATATGGTGTCACATCTATTTTATTTCAACATGATAAAAGGAAGCAATTATCTTTTCAGTCACCTTCATCCCCCATAGGAAAAGACTTTGAATACTGTAGGGGAGAATTTTTTTTAAAAAAAGAACAGTGTTGCTTCATCCATAAAACATGCCCATGGCACAGCATACACCTGAGCAATCAGCACAGGTCTGCGTAGCTTGGCAAATGTTTCCCTCCCAACCTCTATAATAGGAGAATTATGCAAAATATCCACAAGGGAGTGGATAGGATTAACCAAAGTATGTTCTCTAACTGGAAGCAGTGATATTTTAAGAACACACAATTCCTCAAAACATACCTTGAACGAGCAAACAAGACATTATAAACAGCTTCCTCTTCCTCTGACAATTTTAGCTTATGAGTGTGGTTAAATTTCTGCGGCAGGACAACCTGCGGAAACAAAAGTTACACAGAAATTGTCACAAAAAATGATATTTAGAATAATGCTGTGTCTTTGTGGAGAATGATTCCACATTCCATTTCTATGGTATGTTTAGTCTGTTTCCATGATGACAGGACAGCGAAGGAACTTCAAATTTAAGTACATTCAAAATGTGGGGTGGGGATGCCTGGGACAGCAACTCCTTATTGAACTGCATATCTTCATTTGCCGTCTATTACTGTGCTGTCGACCATAAAAAAATCATCAATATTGTTAGCCTCCTCATTATTTTCACAGAAAACCCTGGACTCTTTTCACCTGAGATGAAGGTCATGACTTGGAAACTCCAAAATACTACTGCTGCTCCTAGGTTCCAAAATTGCTGTGATTGACAGGAATCAAAAAACAATATTACAGACTTTTTGTCCAAGTTATACAAGGTAAATGGTATGAGGAGTACAACTTTATTGCATTCTACTCCAAGCTGTCTATTACTGGCTAAGTACCAGAAAATTTAATTAGTCAATCTTTGAGTCATGACACTACTCAATTCCCCTACCTTTTTTTTTAAATCTTAGTGATTATTTACTTACTGTAACTGAGAACAAAGGATAACATCCTATTCCTGAGCCTCAAATGCTGCAAGAGAAATCACATGCATGTGACCAGCTGACAATTTGTTTTTGGCAGGTATCGGATCAGGGCTTAAATAACTTAGAAGGGAAATGGAACCAAGTAGAGTGACAGAACAGGAACAGAGTTAGTGGCATTGCATTTTGCTACTTTTTCCAACATGTAACCCACTAATTTAAAAGCTATCTTGCATCTCTCCTTTGTCTTCTATAATTATATTGTTACATGAAACATTTGCTACAAGAATAACTGACAGCATATAGCTTCATTTGATATACAAAACCCCTTCTCATAGTCATATGCAGTTCATTGATTACTGTTCTGCATCCATTTTAATCCAAGTATAGTAAGAAATATTTGACCTTTAAGACCAACAATGTCTCAAAGATAAGGAACCAAATTTTTCAGCTTTCAAACAGCTTTGGTAAAGCATCATCTTTTATCCTCTACAGACTCTTAAGTATACACTCCATCCACCATGAGAGACTAGTTACTGTAACTCAGATTTCAGGCAAGGAAATGTTTCTTTAAATTTGCTGCCCCTCATTTACTTTCTCAGAATTGATTAATAGGGATATTTGGATAAGAGCAAAAATTGAGGAACTCAGAAACAAAAAAGGAAGATTTTATATCTAATCTCAATTTATATCTAGAGTACGCATTTAGATGTACATCATGAAAGATTTGACAAAAAACCCACTTCATGGAATCAGTGTTGGATCCAAAGTCAGCACCATACTGCAGTTTAGCATTGGCATAAAGTCAAAATCACTTTCGAATGGTGCAAAACTGAACATGTGATTTTATTGGTCAAAATAACAATAGGCTTAGCTACCAGAGGTTTGCCATTAGCATCAAGCTGGTCTTTCATTCTCCTCAACAGAAGGCTTTTGGTGATAATATTAAGGCGTTCACCACCTTTCCTGGTACCATTATCCACTTGATTCTTCCAAAGCTTGAACTCATCAAATGGGGAACAGTGAAGGAACCTGAGACAATACAGAAAAAATTAGAAAGAAGAGCAATGAGATCTTAGAAATCAGCCCAGAACAATAATTGACAACAAAACAAACTGGGAGCAAATATCTCAAATAACTTAGGTGATTTATCTTAAAAAGGGGCAGGTCTACAATATGGAAATAATATATTTGTTTTAATGCTGTAACAATTATTTGGAAACAATGCTGACAAAAAAATGTATCTGAAAAACACAATTTAACAATTAAGCTTAACCCAGGTACTCTGGTTCTGTTTTCTTACTTCAGCAAAGAGTACATATCCAACAGGTTGTTCTGAATGGGCGTTCCTGTGACTGCCCAGCGTGCTTTAGCTTGGAGTTTACACACTGCCATTGAGGTTTGTACTTGGGGGTTTTTAATGTTGTGAGCTTCATCCAGGATGATCCGAGACCATGCTATCTTCAGCAGAGGAGAATGAGAAGACTTTGTCACAGTCAAGGCCTGAAAAACAAAAAGAAACTAAAGATGTGTGTAGTTTTCATTGCAGCGTGTTTGAATTAAAAAGATGAAGCACCCTAATCACTCCCAGACTCAATTACACCAACAGATTTTCTGAGAGGAAATAGAAATCTACCAGTAATTCCATTGGCTCTTTGGTAGTATAAAAAGATAGTGTAATCACCAAATCAGAAAGCATACTAATAACTGGCCTGACACGCCCAGTCCAAAAAAAAGAGCCAAGAGCACTATTCCACTGTAAAAATGCTCAGATAATCTGCAAGGCTGAGCTGCTATTTGTTAGTTTGGTGACTATTCTAACAAGCAGCAATTGTTAGAGATAGCCAAATGCAAAAACGCATCCAACACGTTATTACATAATATTCATATCAGCAACTGGTACCACTAACATCACTGAAAAACGCTCAACTTACGTTCGCATCATCCTTGGTTGCACAATGGCTATTTTCTTTGTTCACTGGGATCTCCTTTGCAACAAGGCTATATGTTGTCACAACAACATCAAATTTTGATAGTCTGTAAGAAAAATGTTTAAGCGTCATAGACCAGTGCCAATAAAACTGTTTCTAAATACTACTTTTAGTTTAGAGTTAAATTCCTTTTTCTGGGTGCAGCTGTTCAATGTCAACTTTGACATTCCAGGACGACATTCCTTTCCAGTCATTAGGACACCCTAATGTGTGATGTCCTTAAATTGACCGGCACCATGGCACTTATTTCTCCCCATGTCCAATGCTGCAAATAAACTAGTATCCGATGACTGCAAATTGACTGGATTACTTTTTTTTTAATCTGAGAAAGGATATGAATTGATAATAGCAGAAACATATACTTGTTTGATGTCTTCTTCAAAATAGGATCAAAAGCAGAAACTCCAATGGGATGACTGTGGAACATTAATCTACATAATACTATTGCATAAAATGATAGCTTAATCGGTCATCATTTCAAAGTTGAAAAAGCTAACTTTTGAGTTTGTTAATTTTGAGTATTGTGTACAGTTCTGGTAGCCACACCAAAAGAAGGATGGGGCGGCTTTGGAGAGTGACAGAAACAGTTTACCTGGATATTGCCTGGCTTTGAGGAAAAATTGGACAAACTTGGCTTGTTTTCACTTGAATGATGGATAAAGGCCAACTTGATAGAAGTTTACAAAATTATGGAAGTCATGGATAGAATAGATAAGAGTCTTCTTCCCAGGGTAGAAATGTCAATTTCCAAAGGGATACAGGTTTAAGGTATAAGGGGGTAAGATGAGAGAGGTAATTTTTTTTTAAAACACATGGTGTTAAGTGTGCTGCCACAGGACATGGAGGCAGACACAATAGCAACATTTGAGTGTCATTTTAATAGATATACGAATGGGTAAGGAATTGAGGCATGCAGACCGCATAGAGGCATAAAGATTTTAGCACAGAAAGGCATTGTGTTGGTGCAGTCTTGTTGTACTGGAAGGGGTTGATCCTGTGCTGTACTGTTCTTTGTAACTTAATTAAAGCACACTATGAATGTAGTGATCCACTGGATAATGTTTACATAGCAATCTAGCAAAGGTTAATTAGCAAGAAATATCTACCACAACTCTCAAAAGAAAGGTTGCGCAAACTTAAAATAATCATGTCTTTTAAAATATCATGCCTATCAAAAACACAGAGCATAGCATTATGTACACAGATCAGCAAATTCTATTGCAGGACAGAAACATTATTTCTGAAATTACTCACGCTTTTGCAGATTGTTCTCTCTTTGGCCCATGGTACATGTAAATGCTTATTTTTGTGACAGAGACATGCCTTTCGATTTCCTTCTTCCAATGATGAATTAGAGATGCTGGACAAATGATAAGTGTCCCAGAGGAGGTGACATGTGTGCTCTCTGTAGAAAGTTGGATATTAGAATGCAATATTAGGTTTGGAACAGACAAGGTTGCAAGACAGAACAACATCAGATACAACAACAAAATGATAATAACGAACTAGTTTAACTCCCAATTAAATATTTTAACTAAAAATAAATGTCAATGTCAGAAAATCAAGTATTTAATATAACTCAAGACTCTTTTCAACAGCACATCCCAAACCCACGACATCTACCAACTACAAGGACCAAGGCAGTAGACATATGGAAACACTACACTAACATTGGGTCAAAATCCTGGAATTCCCTTTCTAACAGCTCTGTGGGTGTCTGTACACCCCATGAACAGATGTGGTTTAGGAAGGCAGCTCACCACTACCAGCTTCTCCAGGGCAATTAAGGACAGGCAAAACATTGGGCTAGTCAGTGATATCCATGAATGAATTTTTTAAAAAAGCACTTCTCATTCAATAAACTACTTTGACAGACATCCAACCTTTTATGCAATGTAGTTACACAGGACAAGATAGTGTCAGGGCACCAACAGTGCCAGGGGTCTTTGAATTTCATCTAATCAGGTACAGGTGCACAATCCTTTATCCGAAATGCTCAGGACCAGCTGGTTTTCAGAATTTTTCGAATTTCAGTATAAGTGACAGTTTGATGGTGAAATTTTTTAAAATCTTACTAGAGGAGCAGACTCACTGGGTAAAACAGGCCTTGAGACAGAATTGAGGCCTGCCAGTGCTGGGCCACCCCCCCCACCCCATGTTACATCTGAGTGACACGCATCGAGTGGGTGTCGACTTGGGTTAACTGTCTGCATCCCAAACAACCTTGTTAATGAGAAAAAAAAACTTCACAAAAAACAAACCGTTGGACTTGAGCTTTTCGGATTTCGGGATTTCAAATAAAGGATCGTCTACCTGTATATAGATAACCAGTTAAGCATGCCATTAGATATGGTGTACTTCCAACAATGCAGCACTTCAAATCTCAAACTTGTGAAAATACACTTGCTTTGGAGCTTAACCATTCCATAGTTTTACACTGTGCATTGTTTTGTCAGTTACTGAAATCATTGTAAATTATTAACACTTTGTACCAGTTTTTGAGATCCACTCATCGGGTTTTTCCTCCTTTTCTTCCTTCCTATTGCACCTCTGTGCTAAGATGAGTGCAATCATTGTTAGCGTTTTCCCTAAACCCATGTCATCCGCTAAAAGAGAAGCATAAATGGCAACCATTTAAATTCATAATTTTCCTGTTACTCCAAATTAGACAGTTACAAATTATCAAATTCAAATAACTTTTATTTGGTCCTAGTGACAACTGTAGATTCTGATCCCCTCTTTTGTGATTAATAAATCAAAGAGCCATTGCCAGTTATTATTTTGATTAATTTTAGCTTAATATAAATTTATTACCCTGCTTATCAATGTACATTGACTTGATACTGAAATGATATCGAGCTCATAATAGTGAATCACAAATAATTAAGATCAGTTCAATCCCACAGATGGTACTATATTAAGCTTGTGCTTTGTATCATCTCAAATTAGACTCTGATCTCATTGTTCTTCCATGACCACGCCATCCTTTTTAATTTTTAAAAAAGGTTCCTTCTTACCTAGAATACCACCTGATGGCTTTTGCTTCTCCCGCCACAGTAACCATGCCAATGCCTGTTTCTGATGGACCAGCAACGGGATCTATAAAAATGAACATTTTAATGTAGAAAATTTCTAACATTTATTAATTTTTTCAACTTTGTCAAAATATAGAAACTAAACAAAAGCAAAAGGTCACTGTAACCAGATTGTAACCATAGTAACTAATTCTATCTCCCTTTCAAACACATAAGGGAAGATGTGACCATTATAATGTAACTTAACTGTTCATGGAATTCACAAGAAAAAAATTAAGGCAGAAAGACATTAAATATTAAGAAACATGGGGTGTTAAGTAGGAAGATAAGCAACCTTGATCATTTACATAATACTACTGCTATATATTCCAGTTACAATTGATTAATAGCAAATGAATATGTTGTGGTTCTATTCGCCAAGCTGGGAATTTGTGTTGCAGACATTTCGTCCCCTGTCTAGGTGACATCCTCAGTGCTTGGGAGCCTCCTGTGAAGCGCTTCTGTGATGTTTCCTCCGGCATTTATAGCAAATGAATATGAATAACTTATCTGGAAATGTCATCTATTTGCCAAAGATAGG
The DNA here is from genome assembly GCF_037043375.1 of Chiloscyllium plagiosum. Taxonomy (NCBI): domain Eukaryota; kingdom Metazoa; phylum Chordata; class Chondrichthyes; order Orectolobiformes; family Hemiscylliidae; genus Chiloscyllium; species Chiloscyllium plagiosum. Next base: position 48,710,850 of record NW_028270150.1, read on the forward strand.
ATTTTGTTTTAATTCATGTTATGCAATTAGTGAATTTTGAGAAGATTTGTAGCTCAGGTTGAGATTCCTGATGTAGTTTGCTCACGGAGTTGGAAGGTTCGTTTTCAGACATTTTGTCACCATATTAGGTAACATCATCAATAAGCCTCCGAATGAAGCACTGGTGGTATGCCCTGCTTTCTAATTATGTGTTTAGGTTTCCTTGGGTTGGTGATGTCATTTCATGTGGTGACATCATTTCCTGGTCTTTTTCTCAGGGGGTGGTAAACTGGATCCAAGTCAATGTGTTTGTTGATAGAGTTCCGGTTAGAATGCCACACCACTAGGAATTCTCGTACATGTCTCTGTTTGGCTTATCCTAGGATGGATGTGTTGTCCCAGTCAAAGTGGTGTCCTTCCTTACCTGTATGTAAGGATACTAGTGAGAGAGGGTCATGTCGTTTTGTGGCAAGTTGATGTTCTTGTATCCTGGTGGCTAGTTTTCTGCCTGTTTGTCCAATGTAGTGTTTGTTATAGTTCTTGTTAGGTATTTTGTAAACGACATTAGTTTTGCTGGTCATCTGTACAGGTCTTTCAAGTTCATTAGCTGCCATTTTAGTGTGTTGGTGGGTTTGTGGGCTACCATGATGCCAAACACCAACTACATCAGCAAGGACAATATCATCAAGCCAGTGGACCTATGCCTTACCAACCACTTCACCTTTAACACAACCTACAACAAACGGAACACCCATGGGATCTCCGATATCAGGGTTCTTATCAGAGACAATAATGTAGAGACTCAAACAAATAGCTCTGCCAACCATTGAACACAAACTTTGTGTCCGCCACGTGGATGACACCTTTGTCATCACTAAACGTAACAAATTAGAGGACACCTTCAAGGCCATCAATAATACCTTTATTGGCATAAAATTTACTAAAGAGGAGGAAAACAACAACAATGCCATTCCTAGATGCCACTGTAGAGCGAACAGCCAATGGGAACTTCAAACCAGTGCCTACAGGAAAACAACACATATGGACCACATACTGAACTACAGAAGCAATCATCCCAACATCCACAAATGAAGCTGCATGAGAACATTTCTTCAACGAGCCACCACACACTGCAGCACAGAGGAACTATGAAGAGCAAACAAAAATCACCGAGACAGCGTATTCAAAAAGAACAGGTACTCAACGAACACAGTCTGCCGATTTCTCAGCAACAAACCCAAACAAGCACACAACACGTCCAGAAACCCTAGCCACTCTCCCCTGCTTCAAGGACATCTCAGAAATGACTGCCAGACTACTCAGACCTCTTGGCATCATGGTAGCCCACAAACCCACCAATGCACTAAAGCAGCAGCTAATGAACTTGAAAGAGCCTGTACAGACAACAATCAAAACTAATGTAATTTACAAATTACAAGAACTGTAATAAACACTACATTGGATGAATGGGCAGAAACTAGCCACCAGGTTACATAATCAACAAGCCACAAAAAGACATGACCCACTCTCACTAGTATGCTTACATCTATAGGAGGAAGGACACCACTTCGACTGGGACAACACATCCATCCAAGGTCAAACCAAACAGAGACACACACGAGAATTCAGAGAAGCATGGCATTCCGACTGGAACTCTATCAACAAACACATTGACTTAGACCCAATTTCCCACCCCCTGAGAAAAAGAACAGGAAATGGTGTCACCACATGAAATGACAATCACAGGAAATGACATCACCAACCCAAGGAAACCTAAACACAAATAGAAAGCGGGCCATACCACCAGTGCTTCATCCGGAGGCTCACCGATTATGTTACCCAGTGTGGTGACAAAACGTCTGAAAACTAACCTTCCAGCTCAGCAAGCAAACCTACATTCACATAATACAATGCCTGGCCAATTTTAAAAAAATCTAGCATCTCATGGTTAATAAATTTGTGTCCTCATAAAAATAACTGCCTTAAAAATAAAATCAAACCAAAAACACTACAGGTTATCTTTCAAGCAGCAAGAGTGTGCACTATATCTTGGTCAGGACAGTTTGCGATTTTATACTGCTATCACACTAAAATGAGCTACTACACGCAGTCTCTCTATTTGTGGAATGTTTTGGGAATAGTTGAGCATGATGGATGTCATCTGGTGCAATGCAATTTCAGATGGAACATACAGCTTATAGATTAAAACAAACAATATCTCAACCTTGTATCAGTTAAGTTTGCCTTCAGGGATAGAGACATCAAAAGGAGCAAATATAATTCCATCACAGTGTCATAAGCAAACTAACAAAAAGCTGTATGATCCGAATGATCAATGAATTTTCTGTTTGATGGTTTGAGACCTGCAAGAAAATAGACATATCAGCTTCATCAATTAAAAAGGTTTTGAGTGCATCCAGATCATAATATCCATATCAGTTGTGACTAGAATGTATAACAATAGTATTATTCCACATTAAAATGCATTGCACCACATGATATCCATCATGCTCAACTATTCCAATAACATCGCACAAATCCAGTATGTGTGTCTGGTAATGCGTTTTAGTGAGATGGTAACATAAAATCACAACCTGTCCTCTCCAGGATATAATGCATATTCTTGCTGCCTGAAGGACTTCCTGTCCTGTTTATATTTTTATTGTGTTTTTAAGTCACCTTATGAATCTACAAATAAATTTATTAACTGAGAGATGCTAGACGACTTTTGGCTTACTGCTAAGGTCTCTATGTTATGCTATATTTTAATTAGATACTAAATAACAAAGATTGTAGGAGATGGAATGCTCATTTACAGACATGACCAGTAATGTGATGACAAGAGAAAATCTGCTGCAGCCTATGAATCTGTAATATTAATTTTACAACTTTTTAGACATGAACTATAACAAGTACTCCAAAATAGTCTTTGTGCTTTTCAGTTTAAACAAAAAGAAATTGAACTCAAATTCTATTTGACAGCGAGGGGGGTTGATAACATGGTCAGAGAAAACTGACCACAAATTACGATGTTTGAAGCTCAATAAAGCTAGTATTGCACTGTGCAAACAGTTATGATTCCAGCTGAGGTTCACTCTGGACAAGTCAGATCACACCTGGTAAATATGGCTTATTGGAGCACAGACCTTTTTTAAAAAGTGTTTTTTTATATAACTATGGAGTCTGTTGTTACAAGGACAAAAAAGCTTGCTAGTGTATTTTTAGCATAAAGAATAAAATGTTTATTACACAAAGTAAAGCATGAACTATAGTATATTAGATAACGTTTGAAATTTACCATAGCAAGCATAAGAAAATCGTTCACACTTACACTACCCCTTTTAGCCCAGTAATACCCTTACAAACCCCTAAAACTCTAAAGAATTACCGCTACCTCCATATCAAAGATCTTACTCAGATTGGACCAGATGCAGCCAGTTTCCTTTCAAATTTCAAACTGCATGCAGAGACACCAAAAACAAAGCCAAACTAAACTCACTATAACTTAAACTTCAAAAGCAAGCAGGAGTTCTATAAACTAACTTTCGAGCAGTCATTGTGCTGGATCCCTGGCTAAAGAATTTAACACTTCAGTTTTCACTTTCTAGCACACCCACACACAAACTGACCAATTTTCTGTATTATTCCATTTCCAAATCCCTGGATCCCCGTTGCTCAGCAGCAGGTTATTTTTCCTCAACCTTCTTTCAGTGCGCTCAGCTATTCACCCCTGCTCTTTATTTCGAGGTTGTAAATCTCATTTAAAATCAAAAGCAAGTGAACACAAAATTCCTGATATTGACCTGGACACCTGAAGTCACATCTCCCCTCTTTGAAACACACAAGAAACATAAAACAAGGTTAACTTAATGCTACACATTTTTCTTAAAATTACAAAATGCAAACTTAATTAAAAATCTACTCCAGCTCTTGGTTTATCATAAAAACAATATTCATGAGTACTGTTCTGTAATTCTTGGACTAATAGGGTTCATGCATCATGGTTTGAGTGTTTCTCTTTAATGAAAGAAATTGCGTCTCAAAAAGTGAATCTTGAAACAAAACCGTTACAATTGATTTTGTTAAGCTAATTCCACAAAAAAAAGTTGGAAGAACAATACAACCAGGAGATGCCGATTTATCTTATTCAGTGTTGACACTGGATTCTTCAATTAAATCCAGCAGTCCAGATTTTCCAAATAATACGCTGAGAGGAAGAAGTAATTTTCAGTAACAAGCGGCTATTATACACGATGGTCAACATAAGTTGTAAAAACCTGATGATAGGAAAGAACAGATTTTATTTCCCTATACTTTACATCTTCTGGAGTGTTGTATCATGCAAACCATTTCAAAACCTAGGTGCAAATGTCTTACAGCTTCAACCTACAATATTTAGTGCTTCAAAACCTACAGAAGAAAGCTACCGAGGATTGCAGAAGTATGGGATATCTTACTTCATCAAAATCCAGCACTCTGCTTACCTATCTGTTGCTGCATAATGATCATTCCAGAGACAAGACCTTGTTACGCATAAGCATAGCAGTAGTGGTCAATTAATATACCTAGCAAGAAAACCATACGCACAAAAAGGCAAGTCTGAATTTATCGAGAGAAACTGCCTCTCTCATCCAACTGTACTGAGCAGCTTTAAATAAAAAACACTAATCAGATGACGAAGATCACTATATTGAAAAATATCCTATACTTTGTGTATTCAACACTAAATTCAAAATGGTGCACCAAGTAAGGAAATTGTTCTGGACTACATTTCACTTTCAATTACCTTTAGATATGGTGGATCTTCAGCCTCTTCAGATGCATTTGGGCAAGACTCCAATGATCTATGGAGTTGTTCAATAGCTTCACTGGTTATGTTCTTGACAGTAAGGAGTCTTTCCTCAGTCATCCGTCCTCCATATAGGCCTTGTTGCTGAAAATGAGCTGAAATCATAAAAAAGTTAATTCACAACATGCAAAGAGAATTACACTCCTTGTGGGATTACAGGAAATCAAGAAAGGGCAGCTTAAAAACATTTCATTCTGTATTTGACAACAAAATTCAAACTCAAGTCCTCAAATCCACAGAAAGGTAATTCAAATTCTCATTGCATACCTCTCTGAAATTTATAATTTCTATATTTATAACGACAAGCAATTTCATCTCCATTTAATCGCGCTCCAGATCAGGTTTCAACAATAAACAATGTAACACGGTTGACCTTCCCTCCACACAAAGACAACATTTGTAGAGGACAGGATGAACTATGCTATAAAACTTATCCCAACCATGCCAGGTAAAATAAATTATGTCCCAAAATAGCAGCATACTCGGAATGGGAAAGGTCTTAAAAGAAAATAGGTTCACTGGCCTGTTTGTGTGCTGTACCATTCCTTAACAGCAGTTTTTTTTCTTAGAAAAATGCTATCTTGTAATATTTTACCTCCATACAGCTGGCTGTGAAGTTGACTCGATCCCAGAGAAGAGGTGTAATTGAATTGTAAAGTTGTTGCATCAGATGGAGGATCCTGATGGGGTGCAAGCTTGGTTTGTAAGATGGTGCCACTTTTGTCGAAGGGGTTGATATAACTATTCTCTGTTTCATCGCCTACAGTGAAAGATTTTGTTGAGTTTGAGTTTCAATTCCCTTTATAGCTTAACTGTCGGCACAATGTGAATAGAGATAAACCATTACCAACTCCGATTGCATAAAAGACGACCCTGGCTTCCAGGAAGTACTTAGCTTTGACGACTTTATTGAGATGAGACTTATAAATTACGTAGCAATTCATATAGTACAATGCTATATACTACAGTATCTTGACTGACAAACCACTGCTGCTTCGGGGTCTCTGATCTACTTGAATGCAAATTCCCAATCCATGAAATCAGAGCAAAACTTGCTGCTTGCTTGGAAAAGCATGGCCGGAACATGCACATGTCCAATTTGAGCTGCCAGGAAGCATTTCTACAAGCAAGAGATAGAAAAATCTAGCATCCTCATCCCCAAAAGGCCCATAAGGCAAGACCGATTGAAAATTTTAAAATTTAAATGGATAAATTTCTGAGATTCAGGAATACTACAAGGATATGGAATAGATATTCAAATCAGCTATAAATCTACAGAGGAACCTCGATTATCCGAGCATCAGATTATCCGGCAAGATCGCAAGGTCCTGAAGCTTGGCTAAACTATGCTAGCTGGCATTCAGACTAACTGAACAAAATACTCCCCGCCTGTGTCCTTTGGATAATCGAGGCTCCTCTGTAACTGGAAAGCAGAGTAGGCTCAAGGGGTTAATGGACTTTCTTTTAAAAAACAAAGTTTCAGTGAGTAAAGTTCATTTTCATAATGAGATTTAAGTTAACACTGTATAAAACAGTCCTACAACTTTGAAAATATTCCGCTCGCCCGTCCAAGAAAGTGTTTTGTTAATTCTAAATGAAACACAGTACCTTCCTCATTTAGATCTGTTGGAGTCAGGCAAAGTGCACCAAGAGCATCCTCCAGGTCCTTAACTTGATTTATTAACCTCTGGCCTTTATCAGGGAGGGCAGCAACGTTCACTGTTCTCAGAGTATTCTGGACAAAAAGATTTAGACATGAAAACAACATTACTTCCAAGTATTATTATCCTTTACTTTTCTTTCCCAAACTAAACAGGTCTTTTTATTCCTGCTGTTCAATCATGAATGTAATAAACTATTTGTGAACTTCTTCATAGGTCTCTTTGATAATTCACTGTGTGATAAAGTAAGGATGAAGCAGTATAAATAACCACATATTTGAGACAGATTAAATTTAACCAGTTCAGAGGAGGAGTCAATTTGGACTCAGTTTTAATTCTGTCTCCACAGATGCTGCCTGACCTGCTGAGTTTCTCCTGCATTCTATTTGTTTCAGATTTCCAACATCCATAGTATGTGGCTTTTGTCAGATTAAACTTGATACTGATACAATTGCAACCTTACATTCCATTCACACTGGCCCATGGGTGGCATGGTGGCTCACTGGTTAGCACTGCTGCCTCACAACACCAGGGACCCGGTTTCAATTCCCATCTCGGGCAACCGTCTATGCGAGTTTTGCACATTTTCTCAGTGTCTGCGTGGGTTTCCTCCGGGTGCTCTGGTTTCTTCCCACAGTCCAAAAATGTGCAGATCAGGTGAATTGGCCATGCTAAATTGCCCGTAGTGTTAGGTGCATTAGTCAGGGGAATATAGGGGAATGGGTCTGGGTTGGGTTGCTCTTCGGAGGGTCGGTGTGGACTTGTTGGGCTGAAGGGTCAGTTTCCACACTATAGGAAATCTAATCTAATCAAGAGACAGTATTAAAATCCAGCTAGGGATACTCCCACATTCCAAATTACCTCACCGTCCTGACTGTAGGAAAAGCAGATGTGATGCTGGTTAGATCAATGATGTGGTAAACAGAAATTACAGGAAATGGGAGTTACCAAAAAAAAAGAATATTTTTCTAACATTCATCTGTTGCACTATAAGAATTCAGGAAATTACTTTGAAAATTCATTACAGACTAGAAATACAAATGAATAGGATTAACACAAATTCATTCAGTACAAAATAAGATTTTCACATGCTATACAGTGACCATGAAATGTATAATCACATAATTATCACAGAACACCAAAGTTTTTATAAATTGCCTAGGTTCATACGGGACATAAAGTACATATTCTGACCAACTTGCTTTTAAAATATGCAATTTCCTCAAAAGTTATGTTAACCAGACTTTAAAGTAATGATTATCTGGCAGATTTGTTTACAAGAATAGTACCATCTTCTTACGTAAGTGGATTCTTACACTAACCTCAATAAAACAACAAATAACATTTGAATGCAAACTCTGTTCCAGCATCACAATATACTCATTGATTGTGTACTTAATTCAAACATTTCTTAGTCGTTACTCAAGTTATTGATTTACAGGATAAACTGTAGCAAATCACCAAGGCTTTTGCAGCAGCGTCTTCCAATGCTGCTATTTCCATTCCTAAAAGGACAAGTGCATCACAGCATGAAAGCACTGACACCATCCAGATCAGATGTACATTGCTGTTCTTTCATTCTTGCAGTCATACAGCATGGAAACAGACCCTTCAATCCAACTAGTCCATGTTCCCAAACTATACTAGTCCCACTTGCCAGAGTTTGGTCCATATCCCTCTAAATATTTCCCATTCATGTACTTTTCCAAATCTCTTTTATTAAACATTGTAACTGCACCTGCATCCATCACTTCTTCTGGCAGTTAATTCTACTCACTAACCCCTCATGTCCTTCTTAAAATCTTTTTCCTCTCACCTTGAAAGTATGTCTCCTAGTTTTGAACTTCCCCACCTTAGGGAAAAGGCCTTTGCTGTTCACCTTGTCTATGCCCTATATGATTTATAAACTTTTAGGCCATCCCTCAATTCCTACACTCCACTGATAAAGATCCCAACCTATTTTTATAACTCTCTCACTCCGATCCCAGCAACACTGTGTCATCTGTTTTATTGAGGTAGGGGTGGCACGGTAGCTCAGTGGTTAGCATTGCTGCCTCACAGCACCAGGGTCCCAGGTTCGATACCAACCTCGGGCGACTGTTTGCGTGGAGTTTGCATGTTCTCCCTGTGTCTGTGTGGGTTTCCTCCGGGTGCTTCAGTTTCCTCCCACAGTCCAAAGATGTGCAGGTCAGGTGAATTAGCCGTGCTAAATTGCCTATAGTGTTAGGTGCATTAGTCAGTGGGAAATGGTCTGGGTGGGTTACTCTTCAGAGGATTAGTGTGGACTTGTTGGGCCAAAGGGCATGCCCCCACACTGTAGGTAATCTAATTTAAACATACTGGTAAGTCTTTTCTTGAACCCTTCGCAATTTAATAATATCCTTCCTATAACAGGGCAAACAGAACTGCACACCATACTCCAGATGAGGCCTCACCAATGCCCTGTACAATCTCAACAATGACATTCTATCTCCTTTCTGTACTCAAAGGAGTAAGCATTCTTGCTGACTTTAAATGTTTTAATCTTATTATTTCCCATCCAGCACGTTCCTCCAATTCAAGAGGCCCATCACATCTTCAAAAGGATAGTTTGGGATGTAAAACAACACTGATGTCTAATTCTTATGTTGTGTCTAATTTTACTTGTGCTTATTACCTTTTTCTGTTTAAGCTGAGCAGTCAGATGATTATGTAGTGCCACAGATTCCTTGGTCTCCATGGATGTTGATTTATACTCAAAACCAGGAAAGGTTGTGATCGTTCTCTGTCCATTACTTAGATCTGTTTTTTCAGTAGCTGCTTTCTGCTTAATGTCCACCAACTGATTGCCATCTGTACTTTGTTCTAACTTGGAGCAGCTATTTTCTGCTGTAATACAGACAGGTGATTCGGCATGAATTTGCCCATATGATTTCAGCTCCTGATTCGTTTTACTATTTGAGTTAGAACTGTGCGTACAAAGAACTGAATGGCCTGCAGTAGCAGTGCATTCAGCTTTAGTGCCTTGAGTCTGTACTGGGGAGTTTTCCAGATTGTCTTTTGATTTGGTCTGTTGGGGGATCCTGGCTGTACAGCAGTTCAGAGTATTATTTGATTTTTCACTTTTGCAACTAAATCCACCATTCTTGCTTGATGATTGTGTGTCCCTTAGTTGTTTCCCTTTCAAGAGCACACTGCTCTTGATTACAGTATCCCCATGATGTGGAGAGTGTTTAGATAACTCTTCATGAACATGCTTTTCCTCAGTTCCTAACTGCACCTTAATTTTGTCCATGTCTAGGGATGGTTTTAACACATTTTCTTTGTCAGTTTCCAAGAGACCAGATGGCTTTATATATTGTAAATGGTTACCCTTTTCCTTTTTGGAAGAATCAGTTCTTTCTGTACGAGTATCATATGCAAGGAGATGAGATACATCATGCTGGGTTCCTTCAGAACCTTTAGTAACAGATTTTCTAGCCTCACTACATGACTTCTCCTTGATCTTGAACCCATCAGGAGACTTCTTCACAATTTGCTTATCTGTAATTGGTAAACCGTTTGACTTCAAGCAGTCATCACCATCCTTATTATCTTTCTTATCTATTGCAGACTCAGATGTTTCTTTGTTACTATTAGCAGTGGCAGCTTTCCAGGTAAATGGCTTCGGACTCCCATTTCCACTTGGTATTCGGAAAGGATTTCGATTATGTTTCTTATGACAGTGGGACTGTCCTCCATCATGATGGGTGCTGCTCTCTGTTGAATTTGGTTCCTGGAAAATACAAATATCAATATCCTGTTTACAATCAATCAAAAAAAGAACACATGCTACACATGGTCTACTATTTTATTTTTTGGCAAATTGTAGTTTATATGAGAACCAGTTGAATAAATCCATGTGGAATATTGTTTCTTTATCAAGGCAAGGTTGTCAGTGCTGAATTCATAATTAACCATTCCTGCATTTGAGGTAAGCCTCATATGTGGCAGCATGAGGAGAGCAAAGATCGAATACAGGACACAGTATTTAAAGCACAACATTCACACTGCTCCTGAACTGAAAGCTCAATAAAGTATATAGTTTTACACAAGAGTTCCACTTTCCAAACTTTCACTCCTTGACAGCATGGCAGATGTAAACTTAAATTGAGGCGTTCAAAAGAGAATTTGATCATTCTCTTCAAAAAACAATGTAGGACTACAGGTATAAGTAGGGGGTTGGACAAGACAAGCTGCTCTTGAAGGGAGCTGGCACGGAGACTATGGACTGAATGGTTTCTTACTGGGCTGTAATAATCTCTGATTCTATTCTCTGGTCTCTTTGAAAGAGATTGAAGAGTGATTTCAATATCAATACAACTGAATCATTCCAACTAATGAATGTGACCTCATTTAGTTAGCACAACAGAGATTCTCCATATCAACAAATTAATTTGGATTTGCAGGTCTGAAAGGTGCAGTGCTTTAATAGACAGATAAGTAGTTGACTGGTATTGATAGCAAAGGTTTAAGAAAGAAACAGTAACCATGTTTCTTATGAGCACCATTGGTTCAAATTCTATAACAGTTTAGGCAAAGTGAAAAGTATTGCTGTTCACACTGTTCAGGTCTTGCTTGAAGCGAACCTTCAGCCGCTCAGTTAAAGCAACAAATTTGAGCACAAAGCTGAATCGATTTCTTTTTAAAAGCATAATCAATTCTTTTGTCCTGAAAGGTTCCTGGAGATTCACGGAGAATTGAGAAAATATGAATACAAAATTCTGGAGGCTACCTATAATTGTGGGCATTCCCTATCATGTTCTCCGGGGAATTTTCCCCTGTAGGGAATTTTAACATTCATCTGTCTTATTAGTTTTAATGGAAAGGAAGACTGGAGACGGAAGAATACACAAACAGCAATTGTCGTGCACAGGCTTCACACAATAATATCCTCACAAAGTTGGGTTTACATTCCTGTAAATTGTAACTATAAATGAAGAGACTTTAAGTAAAGCGCAGGAGTTAATGTTCAACCTGCAGTTTTGGATTCATGTGGTTTTCCTTAACAGTGAAAAAAAATTAACAAATTATACCTGCTTCTTCCAAGTTGAACAACATTATTTTAAATGTCAAATTCCTACACTGATAAATGAAGTAACTATAAAATTAAAAGAAAGAAAAACTGTAATATTCTATTTACAGCACCTCCTGCAGTGGACCCCTCCAGAGAGAAGGTAGAAGTCCCAGTGCTCAGGCTGTGTGCCAGGAAGACCTTTGTTTACTGGGCTTTGGACACTTGTTGGGGCTATATCTTGGCAGATGGCTGGAGGTGATCCAGACTACTCTTTATTGCTGGATACTGCCGCTTTGTTGTCCATTTGGAACACTGCTCAGTGAGGCGGTGCTTCCTGGCTGCTTACAGGGCCTTTGCTCAACCTCTCCTCCTGACAGTGAGGCATTGGATGTGGCTCAGCTCACTGGCACTTCCTTCCAAATCCTTCCCTATTGTGGTGGCTAGAGCCAAAGGATTCCTGCTGCGGATTGTGGTCACAATGTGGAGGAACTGCTGAGTTTTCACTGGACTGGGTAGATGAGGCAAAGAACACTGACTGCTTTGATCCAGATGGAGCTTAGTAGCTCTCCTTGCACTGTTCCACTGACTTGGCTCACCATTAGCCCTACATTTCCAATCATTGCCTGGCAATGTGGGGCAGAGTTCAGTGGTCTGCTGGCCGGGAGGGGTGGCACTGTTATATCTGGGATGCTCCTACTGAAGATGTCATATTGCAAGGTATCTTGTGGGGATGCAAACAGGTGAGGACTGTGACATGGCAGGGTGAGTGGCAGCTCTAATGAGTATGCGAGAGCCTGACAATTGGATGCAGCATGGGGAGAGATGCAAGTTTCTGAGGGAGAAGCTGTACCAAAATGATACCTAACAAGTCAGGAAGTGTACTGCAGTAAAACGATCTTAAAATGAATTTTGTGCACTCAACCAGTTTTCCAATCTAAACACATTAAAGTGAGGCAATACAAATAAATTGAAAATGCAGATTCCCTGTATTGGAAACCATCTTTGGAATTGTGAATATAAAAGAAAAGAAATGATTTCCAACTTTACAACTCCGCAGTATTTTCAAATTGGCCATAAACACCTTTGTATTGCCAATGTCAAGGAAGACACTTTTAAAAAGTGTGAGGTTTTCCTTTTTGCAGACACTGGTTCAAAAACAAAAACTTGGAGCCATGGCAAAACATTCCAACTTCTTAAAATAACAATAATGTAAGTCTTTGGTTTTGTCAGAATGTAATTGGTCATCAGCATTACAACAACATAGCTATTTGAAAAACGCCAAAAGTAAATTCCTAACTGCGCTTACCTGCCAAGGAATATTTCCACACCATTTCAGATTATCAGCCTTCCCTTTCACACAGCGATAGTATAACCTACAGAAAAAGCAGGAGATAAGTACAGAAAATCAGAAATGCTCTGGCCCTTTATAATCTTTCTGCTTTGGGAGGGAAATTAATATGCTGATAAATGCTTCACATTAATAAATATATATATATACCAACACCTTTGCACATATTGGAGACTGAACTGGTTTAGTTTTCTCAATACAGTCAGTGGCTATCTATTGTACACAGAAGCAAAACAACAATTATGATCCTTTGTGGAAGTGAGCAATGACAATATTGTCTCAGACAGTGCTACTTAAAATTAAGGCCTATGGCTGTACGGCCAGACTTTGGGATTCAAAAAGGTTATATATCTAAATCAGCTCACTCCATTTGGAAAGGAGAATATATCCAAAGAATCCAAACCACAGTATAAAGAAGAAACTGGTCTATGAACTAACGCATCTCTTCCACAAGATCAGCTTGTAAAACTTCTAGAAAGATTTACAGGAAGCAATGCAAAAATGATAAGGTTCCCTCTATCACCTGCCCTTCAGAGTAAGAAGCATACCACATGAATTTCATGCTCATGAGAAATATGAATTGGAGTTGCTTGCATAATAGTAACAGTAAATCTTACCAATAAGACTGGGTGCCTGATTTTGCAGAGATGGCCTGAAGTTCCACAACTGAGCCTGTATGTACTAGGCAGTGAGACACAGGAATGCTGTGAAAGACAGATAATATCACCACAAACCACAGAATACATGATAGGCATTGTAATTGGTGTCAGAATCCCCGAGAGAGGCAAGGTGGACATTGACGAGAGAGAAGGAAATTAGTTAAGATTCTCAGTGTTAACTGTTATCCTGAAAAAGAAAATGTGAGTCTGCATCACTTATACTGAAATCAGGAGGGGAATCAAGTTTGTAAATACCTAGGGTACATTTAATCCAAGGATTATTTTCTAAACAAAAAAATTACAATTGTACATGTTCAGCATTCATAGTGTAATTGTTATTATTTTTTAAATAAAGATGAATTTTGATGCTACCATTGAATCTTGTATTCATGTACTGACATTGAGATTTTCTCATGAGATTTTCACAAGCATCTTGGAGTAATTTACTAACACAGATATCATTTGGTTAACCACATAGAATAAAGGAGGAGTCAGTGTCTATATTAAAGCTGTGTAAACACACTTGTGGAACATTGCTCTTTATATTCCACTTTCAACTGAGGTGGTAGATACAATAAATTTACTCAAGATTCATTTGATATAATGGAAGCATTAAGGTAACTCCTGCTGATGGGACAGGCAGCGAGAGAACCACACTGCATCTTTTGAGAGTTGCCCATTATTGTGGGCCCAGATGAGGTTATTACTGGTCAGGTTAGATTTGTTGACCTTGCTTTTGTGCACCTCCTGTGCAGTTGTGCTCTGTCCAATCACCCTATGATCTATATGTCCTTGTTAGTTATAATTTGCCTCTACTGCTTGCAAAACAAAAATTTTCACTACTTAGGTACACATGACAACAACAATAAATCAAATCAGCTCAAACTAGACTGAAATCCAGCTTAATTGATCATATATGTATGCAGTAGTCCCCCTGCATCCGCGGGATATGTTCCAGGAAGGACCTATCGTGGAAGGCCAAATCCGCAGATAGGAGTGAACCCATTCATTTAAATGGGAAACGTACTTCCCTGCAGCCTCCTGGTCCTTGGTTCTAGAACATTCCCTTTTATACTTTTGGGCCGCAGGTAACTGAAACCGCAGAAAATGATTGCGCGGATACGGGGGTCGCCCTGTATTTTGTTTTTACCAAGGTGGTCTTTTACTGAAACATAAGCACGTAATGCTGCATATCTTGTTTAAACAGTAAAACACAGATGACATTTATTACACAAAAGAAACAAACATAAAAGAGTGAATCAAACTCTTTAAGGATCACAAACTTTGGAAGATTTCAAAACATGCAGTAAAACAATATCATTAATTCCAACTGCACCCCTTGCCAATACTCAAACACTAGAGAGAGTTCATTTTTTTTTTAGATTACTTACAGGGTGGAAACAGGCCCTTCGGCCCAACAAGTCCACACTGACCCGCCGAAGCGCAACCCACCCATACCCCTACCCCTACATTTACCCCTTTAACCTAACACTATGGGCAATTTAGCGTGGCCAATTCACCTGACCCTGCACATCTTTGTGACTGTGGGAGGAAACCGGAGCACCTGGAGGAAACCCACGCAGACACGGGGAGAACGTGCAAACTCCACACAGTCAGTCGCCTGAGTCGGGAATTGAACCCGGGTCTCTGGCGCTGTGAGGCAGCAGTGCTAACCACTGTGCCACCGTGCCGCCCAACTTCACAGGGCTTAAATTCAGTGATAATTCGATTTCCAGTCTTGAGATTCTGGCAGCCTCTTGTTCGGGTCTTCATAGAACTGAGTTTACACTTTTTCAGCTGCAAACACCACCTTAAGGGTTTTAGGTAAACAATTCTGGTTTGGAACTTTCAAACTAAACTTACGGTGAGATTACCTTTTTGTAAATAACCAAATCTAAACTACCATCCTTCTTTGGGAGAATTTTCTTTTAAACACATCCATATCAATGGAGGCACAATGAGCTCCTTAAGTAGACATTAATTACCAATTAACAGCATTAACTGACAGCTGTGTGAGAAAACCATCCATGGACCTTTCTTCCGATCAAAAACAGAGGTGGGAAAGCTGCTGGCTCCCACCCAACACATTCACTCAGTGTCCTCCCACACTAATCTCACTATGGTGGAGGGAATTAAATTCCACTCAGTAGGCCAAATGGTCTCATTCAGTTTAAGAATTAGAGCTGTTATCTTGGAACACAGATCTGGGATGCAGTCGCCTTAGTAATAGCTTGATCAGCAGCACTGGACAATCAAGAATATGAAGATGGATCAGGAATCAAACTGGTTTGCTGTGGGACAGGAAACTGGACAATAAAACACTGAATCTTGTTCAATGATTTTGGAGATCATGGAGGGGGAAACCAGTGAAATTTGGAAAGATCATTTTTAACCAGAAAGTCATCAATAACTTAGCTAGCCGTCCAGATTGCAAAGAAAAATGAATGTGCAAGGAAAGTAATTTTTGGAGACTGCAAATAAAGAAACGTATCGTATTCGCTTTCTTCATTTTGAAATCGAAATGAAAATGAGGCAGATCAAGAGGACATTTGATTTTAACTATTACTCTACACTCACTTGCTGCAACTTTCTGACTTTACCCACAAAAAAGTGTTTCTCAGTGATTAAACAAGAATTCATGTGAAACATTCCATTTCATAGCACAAAGGAGACTAGTGTCACTTTCCCAATTATCACAATTAGATGTTTGACATGGTATACATATTGCATCATCTCGCTCCCAATTAAGCAATATTTGGGATTCACTTACAGAAATAACCAATGGGTACGTTTTGGGCAGATCTGTGAATTGTTACAATTATCTTTCACACTCAGGACATGGCAAAATGTTTTATAGACAATTAGTTACTTTAGAAGTACAGTCACTCTTGTTTCAAAAGTGGTAGCAAATGTGCATACAGTTAGATATTGCAGACATAATTAGATAAGGGACCTGTTAATTGATTTATTCAGGTGTTACTTAAGGGAGATGTTGGTCAAAACAATAGGGGAGATCTGTCCTATACAAATCGTTTGAAGATCCAATGCAAGGAGAATAGGTCAAATAGCCTCCTACGGTACCATACCAATTCTGTAATTCTGTGAAATGTTTTGACCAATAACAGAAATTCATAAGATACTTAATGTTGTCATTCCCAGTTCATTGATTTCCAACAACCCCTGGAACTCCACATTGGGTTTGGCACCAAAGGACTGCATCGTAGACCAAAATGTTCCAACATTATTAAAAATATTCTCTAAAATGATCATTACTTCCACTTCATCCTCAATATCAGGATCCTGAACAAACAATACGTACTCAGCAAGCTGTGTGAACGTACATGGTGAGCCACCACGGTTTCCACAGATGTAGAAACTCTTTCCTTTGGTTGCTCCATCTCTCATGCCAGTCTTCAGAAAGCAGGGTGTTCCTGCAGTACATAGAAAAGCACAATCAAGAAATGAATTAGGATGTCAACATCAGGGAAAATTTACATTTATATTGCACCTATCCTAAATGTCAAATGTCAGCTGATTATCTACTTATACCAGTGATTACACTTTAAAAAGTAGAAGGTACAACAGTCAATCTGCACACTGAAAGCTGTAACAACGTTAAAGTATTCAAGTTATTTAATTTGGCTGTAGGCTCAAAATAAATGTTTGCCAAGGTACCATCAGAACACCTTTGTCCTTCTGCAAATAGTGCATGGAATCTTTTAAGATCATTTGAGAGGACAGATTTTGAAACAAAAGTTGGCACTTCCAGTATTGCAACACTGCCTGAGTACGTAACTGGAATGATTCCCTTGATTTCTTTTGCTCAAATCGTTGGAATGGAACTTGAATCCACTATCTCAGGAAGGAAGATTGTTGATACTAGACCATCGCTGTCAATTTCAAGGCACCAAGGTATTTTCTTAAAAGGAATTTAAATGAGAATTTGTTATTTTGATAAGTTTCATTTAGCTGCAAAAGTGAACTATTTTAAAATCAACTCTGGCGAACAGGAAATTACATAAGGACTAAAACATCAAATGCACTCTGGACGACTTTGTGACTCACAACACATGTTACAGAATCCATTGTTGTTAAGTGGAATAGAGAACAGCCATGGTCTCATGGGATGATGGGATAGACTCATAGTGGCCTACTCCTGTTCCTTTACAACGTTTCCTGTTTGGATCAAAACATGTAATATCTTTACTTCAAGCTCTTGGTCAGTATGTTTCAAACGTGCTGCACCTTGCAATTCTTTGGTGGTTTTGGTCAGCAATTACAGCCTTTGTTGATAGTAAAGGAACAGGAGTAGGCCACCAAGAGTCTATCCCATCATCCCATGAGACCATGGCTGTTCTCTATTGCACTTAACAACAATGGATTCTGTAATACCCTTTACTAGAAGAATCTATTAAGCTCAGAATAAATTACGAGACCTGGCATTTACAGTTTCTTGTTGGAAAAGAACTTTACAATCCTACCACCCTTTCAAAAGGAGTGTTTTAACTTCTTCCAAATAGTCGGGTTCCGATGTTATTGTTACGTTCTATTGTCCATCAATGGAAACAATTTTGCTCTGACTACTTTACCAATTCCTTTCAAAAATCAAAAACATCAAATCAAAATAACACACTCCCACACCCCAAGTCTGCATGGTGGCACAGCAGTTAGCATTGCTGCCTCACAACGCCAGAGACCTGGGTTCAATTCCCAACTCAGGCAACTGTCTGTGTGGAGTTTGCACATTCTCCCCACTGTCTGCATGGGTTTCCTCAGAGTGCTCCGGTTTCCCCGCACAGTCCAAAAAATGTGCAGGTCAGGTGAATTGGCCATGCTAAATTGCCCATAGTGTTAGGTGCATTAGCCAGAAGGAAGTGGGTCTGGGTGGGTTACTCTTCGGAGGGTCGGTGTGTTCTTGTTGGGCCGAAGGGCCTGTTTCTGCACTGTAAACAAATTCTCATTTGGGAAATCGAAACAGATCATTATATCAGTCATGTGCAAGAAATAATTAATAAAGATTAATGGAATGTTGACCGTTTATATTTGGGCATGAAAATTGCTAGAAAGTGCAGGGAAAATGCTATGTTAGACTTACATAAAGCCCTGGAATGCTGCACACAATGATACTACAATATACAGTTCAGAACTCTGCCTTTAGGAATGATGTATATAGGCTTTGGACTGCTGATTCACCAGAATGTAAATACTCTGAGGGTTGATTCTCCTAAGCATTGGATCACGAGCAGTGTTTTGTTTGAGGTCATAGAAATATGCGAAGAATATTATATCAAACTGTAAGGAGAAATGAATCTCTATTCCATTTGGAAAGAGCATTTAGGAGCATCAATGATGATAAAGTGAGAGAGGTACTATATCTCCTAAATTTGCAGATAAACATGCCATAGTAGAGGAAGGTACTGACTAAAAAATTGACCAGGAAGTTGCAGAGAGAAATCCCTACAGGTCATTAAAATTTCAAGGAAGATGTGTTTAGCAATAGTTTCAAAATAGAGGATGATCCATCAAGTACAGAAGCCAATGGAGTGAATCAAAAACACAAGGGCAACCTAACAGTACAATTGATTACCAAACGGCACTACCTTATGTGAACTTTGAAATAACCACACAATACCATGTTATAGTCCAACAGGTTTGTGAAAGCACAAGCTACCTCATGTAGGAGTTGAGCTTCCACATAAATCTGTTGGACTATAACCTGACGTTGTGCAATTTTTAGCTCTGTCCACCCCAGTCCAACACCAGCACCTCCACATGATGAAATAATCAACACAGCACAGGAGAAAAATTATTTGTGCAGAAAGCTGTGGGAGCTGGCATGCACCATCTGACCACATAGCTTAAATGTTGCAGGGTTTGGGGGATAGAGGACAAAATAGTTAGGTCAACCAAGAATCTCTTGCAAACAGCTAGCACATGGGTTGAATAAACCCGTTCTGTGTTGCACTGTTCTATAACTCTGGGAGCACTGCCTGTATTTCCAAGTGATGAGGTGGTGCTGGTATTCAACTCTGGTGGTCTAAGTTAAAAATCACACATCAGGTTATAGTTCAGCAGGTTTATTGGGAAGTACTAACTTTCAGAGCACTGCTCCTTCATCAGGTAGCTCGTGGGGCAAGATCATAAGCTGAAACTTTATTGCTGGAACAGCACAGCAGGTCAGGCAGCATCTAGGGAACAGAAGATTCGACGTTTCGGGCACATGCCCTTCTTCAGGAATGTGCCCGAAACGTCGAATCTTCTGTTCCCTAGATGCTGCCTGACCTGCTGTGCTGTTCCAGCAATAAAGTTTCAGCTTTGATCTCCAGCGTCTGCAGACCTCACTTTCTCCGGGCAAGATCATAAGACAAGGAATATATAGCACACGTTCATAATGTCATGCAATTGATAGCTCAATAAACCTGTTGGACTATAACCTGGTGCTGTATGATTATTAACTTTGTCTATCCAAAAGCAAGGGTGGAAGAGGAAAAAAAAATGCCTTCAACATTTCACCTTCGGGTGGAGACAGTGAATCAATGAGATTTCTCCAGAGTAGCACAGCTGCTGGAGAGTGACGATGGCCCCTGCATCATTTCCCACCGTGGGAAATAACCGGAAGTAGTGGGAAATAACCGGAAGTACACATCCTAAACACTGATTGGTCCAGTATACATAGGCTTCCCCTCAGAGCTCCGCCCCCGCGATCTGCTTAAAGCGCAGGGCTCTCGCCGATGGGCTACTCCGACAACCAATTAAAATGCCTGCCATCCCAAAGTTAAAACGTTTCAAACCAAAGGTGGGATTTATTCCAATTTCACTGGAGAGCTCAGCTTACACAAACAGAGGCAGTTCCCTGAACAGCTCGAGGAGTACAGTAACATACCATGTTCTTCACACAGCACCTTCTCCATTCGGCCGGCGGTGCTGAACCTGCGGAGTGTCCCGGACCACAGACCACGTGATTCCTGATGACGCTCGGTCACCTCATCCAATCAGGGAACAGGGCTCAGCCCCGTCCGGGCATCACCGATTCCAACGGGCGGCAGCTGACCGACAGGTATCTGAACCAATTGGAATGTGGAGACGGCAATGGGCGGGGTCAGATTGGGCCTCCCTCCCTGTGATTGGGTGAAGGGTGAGCTCGCTCGCTTGGAGGTGTGGCTGTGGAGTCATAGTTCAGCAGAAGTGATGCATAAACTTACTTGATAGATCTAGAGTCATCAGATATATTAAAAAAACACGTAAACTGCAGGCAGGGATTATTCACTTTGTGACTCCCTCGTCAGCTCCACACTCCCCACCCACACCTCCTCAACCTGGCACCTTGCCCTGCAGCCTCAGGAAGAGCATCACATGCACCTCCACTCCTCTCTCCTCCATCCAAAGCCCCAAACAATCATTCCAAGTCTGGCAGAGATTCACCTGCATCTCCTCCAACCTGGTGTACTGCATCCGTTGCTCCCAATTTGGTCTCCTCTACATCGAAGAGACCAAGCGCAGACTCTGGGACCGGTTTGCTGAGCATTTGTGCTCTGTATTCTCCAATCGACACCGCCTTCCAGTTGCTAGCCATTTGAACTCCACCTCCCACTCTGTTGGCAAAGTGTTCATCCTGGGCCTCCTCTCACCTTAAGCATATGCCATCTAGTTTTGGACTCCCCTATCTGGGGAAAAAACTTGGGGTATTCACCCTGTCCACGCCCCTCATATTTTTATAAACCTCCATAAAATCATGCCTCAGACTCTGATGCTCCAGGGAAAATAGCCCCAGCCTTTCAGCCTCTCCTTATAGACCAAAACCTTCCAATTCTAGCAACATCCTTGTAAATCTTTTCTGAACCGTGACATCTTTCCTATAGTAGGGAGACCAGATTTGAACACAGTATTCTAAAAGTGTCCTCACCAATACCCTGTGACTATCATTAATTAATATTTAAGGTAATTATTGATGAGGACAAAGATGGACTGGAAAAAGAATTTCTTAATTAGGTGAAGGATGATTTTGCACCACTCTCTCACAGTTTACTCCTGTAACTGAGATGTCCGTGCTTCTACTCTGACTGCGTAAGCATTCTTGATATTTTCTCACCATTTGCAGCCACACTTTCTGCACCCAAAACTCAAACACTAATTTGACAACTTAAAGCTCAGATGAGTGCATGGCATTTGGCAGTCCAGAAGACCAGGGCTATGAAGAAGTATGAAAGACAATAATTTTTTCACCTCAACTTCTGGCAGCAAGCTTGCAGGTGATGTTCACTCATGACTTGGTGTTTTGGCAGTCTTTTGGACATAGTGAGAGAAATTTCAGAGTGGTTAAGAGACACTCTGAGACAGGTGGTTGTTGGTTATGCTGTACTTATTCTTCACAGTTAGTAACATATCTGATGTTGTGTGTCTTTGTAGTCCCTGAAGTATGGAACATAGAGCATGGGGATTAGATCAGGTAAGAGCAGGTCTGTTTTCGGTGCATTTCAGATAGCCTTTGTGTAGAGGCCGATATCCTTTGAGGATCGGGTTTGGTTACCCTTTTAGACTGTTAAGTGTAGAGAAGATTGTGCATAAAAGGTGGATAAACCCCTTGAACTTGTCAACTTGTCAAGACCTGTGAACAAAGATTGATGAAGATTGAGCAGTGGATGTTGTTTATTTGGATTTTAGTAAAGCCTTTGACAAGGTTCCACATGGTAGACTAATTAGTAAAGTTAAGTCATATGGGATTCAGGATGAGTTTGCCAGTTGGATACATAATTGGCTTAATGGCAGGAGACAGAGAGGGATGATGGACTAGACTGGAAGCCTGTCACCTGCGGGATCTGTTCTGGGTCCTCTTTTATTTGTCATTTACATACATGTTTGAATGAGAATATAGAAGGCATGGTTAGTGAGTTTGCAGATGACACCAACATTAGTGGCATAGTAGACAGTGAAGAAGGTTTTCTAAGAATACAAGGAAATCATGATCAAATGGGTCAATGGGCTGAAAAATGGCAGATGAAGTTCAATCTGGATAAATGTGAGGTATTGCATTTTGGTACAACAAACAAAGATAGGGCTTATGCAATTAATGGTAGGGCCTTGGGTAGTGTTGTAGAATAGAAGGACCTTGAGGTTTAGGTGCATAATTTTTTGAAGTTTACATCACATACAGATGTGAAAACTTGTTTGGTTAAAAAGGCATTTGGCATGCTTGCCTGTATTGCTCAGTCCTTTGAGTATAGGAGTTGGGAAGTCATGTTGAGGTTGTACAGGACATTGATGAGTCCTCTTTTGGAACACTGTGTTCAGTTCTGGACTCCCAGTTATAGGAAGGATATTGTTAAGCTTGAGATGATTCAGAAAAGATTTGCAAGGAAGTTGCCAGGTTTGGAGGGTTTGAGTCAAAAAGTGTGGCGTTTGAAAAACACAGCAAGTCAGGCAGCAGCCAAGGAGCAGGAGAATCAATATCTCGGGCTCAAGAACTGGCTCAAAGGCAGAAGACAGAGGGTGGTGGTGGAGGGTTTTTCAGACTGGAGGCTTGTGACCAGTGGAGTGCCACAAGGATCGGTGCTGGGCCCTCTACTTTTTGTCATTTATATAAATGATTTGGATGCGAGCATAAGAGGTACAGTTAGTAAGTTTGCAGATGACACCAAACTTGGTGATGTCATGGACAGCGAAGACGGTTACCTCAGATTACAACAGGATCTGGACCCAATGGGCCAATGGACTGAGAAGTGGCAGATGGAGTTTAATTCAGATAAATCAAGGTGCTGCATTTTGGGAAAGCAAACCTTAGCAGGACTTATACACTTAATGGTAAGGTCCTAGGGAGTGATGCTGAACAAAATGACCTTGGAGTGCAGGTTCATAGCTCCTTGAAAGTGGAGTCGCAGGTAGATAGGATAGTGAAGAAGGCATTTGGTATGCTTTCTTTTATTGGTCAGAGTATTGAGTACAGGAGTTGGGAGGTCATGTTGCAGCTGTACAAGACATTGGTTAGGCCACTGTTGGAATATTGCGTACAATTCTGGTCGTCTTCCTATCAGAAAGATGTTGTGAAACTTGAAAGGGTTCAGAAAAGATTTACAAGGATGTTGCCAGGGTTGGAGGATTTGAGCTAAAGGGAGAGGCTGAACAGGCTGGAGCTGTTTTCCCTGGAGCGTCTGAGGCTGAGGGGTGACCTTATAGAGGTTTACAAAATTATGAGGGGCATAGATAGAGCAAATAGACAAAGTATTTTCCCTTGGGTCGGGGAGTCCAGAACTAGAGGGCATAGGTTTAGGGTGAAAGGGGAAAGATATAAAAGGGACCTAAAGGGCAACCTTTTCACACAGACGGTGGTATGTGTATGGAATGAACTGCCAGAGGATGTGGTGAAGGCTGGTACAATTGCAACATTTAAGAGGCATTTGGATGGTAAATGAATAGGAAGGGTTTGGAGGGATATGGGCCGGGTGCTGGCAGGTGGGACTAGATTGGGTTCGAATATCTGGTCGGCATGGACGGGTTGGACCGAAGGATCTGTTTCTATGCTGTACATCTCCGTGACTCTATGACTCCAGTTATAGAGTCATAGAGATGTACAGCATGGAAACAGACCGTTCGATCCAACCCATCCATGTTGACCACAGTGGATGGGAAACCATGATTATGGAAGCAGGAAGCTATTTAGTAGCGCTGTTTTGGAAGGTGGCATCATTCAATCAGATACAATGTAGATGAAGGAATGGAGAGAATAGGACATACGTAATAATGTTTTATTTTATAGTTCTTTTCATGCTGAATACAACCTAGATGAGATTGTTTGACCACCCAGTGTTTGAAGTCATTGCTGGAAAGATGACAGGTCCGTGCCTTTTCATGCCATATTGCTAATTCCTGTTGTTTGTTTTTCCTCAGGCTATACCTTTGTTGGAAGAAACCTTTGATATTTTTACTCTACTTGGATTAAAGACCTTGAAACATATAAGCTTTAGAACAATTTAATCCTTTTTAAAACTCAATATTTCTCCATTGTGTTTATTTATTCTTATATCTTAATATTACACCATTTTTGTTCCTCAAATTGATCCTTCTGTGTTGTTATCAGTATCACTGAGTAGGAAACCTGCTTCTGACCACAACTTACACCAACTCTGTCTTACTCTTGTTCAGAACTGTTCATAACACTCCATACAGTTTGGAATTTATTAGAAAGTATACAAATTTATGACCTGAAAAGAAAAAGATATTTTAGCACCTCTGAAAGGATTCATGGTAGCAGTTTGTTTAACATAACAATTCTTGCAGAAAATGAGGATTGCAGATGCTGGAAATCAGAGTCAAAAAGTGTAGCGCTGAAAAAGCACAGCAGGTCAGGCAGCATTCTGATATCAATTTTTTTTAATACCAATTCTTGGAGATACATTTCCTTTAGTGGCCATACTTCCAAATGTGGAAAAAAATTCCATTTAAAAAAAATAATTTTAATTTACATCAAAATTTGAGGTGTTTTAATGTCTCAGTCTCACTGACTACTTTAGTGTTAAACAAGTCTGATACTCACTGGTGCTATGGGTTGTGAAATTTATTTCTCTTCCAATTCTAACACAGTGTATATTTAATTCCTGCCCTAATGCACACATCATGCTTCACTATCCCTATCAATCACCTTGCTCTCCCTGCCTTGAGGAACCTATTCCACCAGAGCTCTTGCAATAAGAGGCATGATGGTATTGCTTCAAGCTAATGTTTTAAGAAAAAAATCAATAAAGCAAATAGAAGGAATTAATGACTTTCTATCTGTGAAAAACCTTTTGGGTTTGAGGAGGAAACAGCCAACACCATAACAGCTCCACAGAGCTGTTCAGTCAATTAATAATGTGAATACTTTGAAAAGGTTAAATCCATGATTTTGCAATTCTTCAAAGCAGCTTTACCTTTTATAACTGTAGTGTAATGTAAATAACAGTCAAAATAAATCCATACCCTGTTTCTTTAATTGAATAAAAACACAACGTCAAACATTTGCATGAAAGCACAGAAGTTTTCCTTGGAGGTCACAATTTTAAATTCGAGTGAACTTACATTTAACAACCATGCTCACACTTTTAACATTAGGAACACACATTTAAACTCCGTACCACCATTAGGAACCTTGAAAATAGGACATTAGTAAGGGTCTGTTAAAAGCAAGCAGAGTGGATAAGTTATGATGAAGGGCTTTTGCCCAAAACGTTGATCTTCCTCCTCGTTGGATGCTGCCTGACCTGCTGTGCTTTTCCAGCAACACAATTGACAGTGATATCAATAGTGTCCGACAGTGATATCAATAGTGTCTAACACTGATTTGGTATCTGACCTGACATTATCAACCCCACAGGTTTGGCTGATGGCCTCTTTTTAATAATCCCAACTAAACACCTGTGATGTTTGTTGTATATGTAATACACCATCTCCCCCTCCCACCTTAAATCATGCTATTTAAAGGAATCACCATGGAACTACTCAGTGAGGTGCTTTTGATTTTCATTTGCTGCTGTTCTGTTTCAGTCAAGTAATTCAGAATGTTGGGTTTTGACAAGGAGGCTAGAGGATTTTGAAGGCCTACTTCCACTAAGAGAGGTCAGAATTTCACTTTCTCTTGGAGTGCAGCATGACAGGGATATGGAGTGTAGAGATGGGAGCAACGCACAGAGGGATGGAGACTGGATGGGTTCTGAGTAGGAGACTGTACTGACTTGGGAAATTGAGGGTATCCCCACCCACAGCTTATTCGGCAGCAGTGTCTGAGGCAGCTGTTTTTCACCAAGTATACAGTCACAGAACCATGCCACATCCTTGAAACAGATCTACAACCACACGACAGGGCCAGTGGACCCTTCCAGGTAGGGTAAAGGTGACAATGGCAACATTACAGTTCACCATGTATTGCTGCATCAGAGAAATATCAGAGGCTCTGTATACAAGAAGAATTTCATAGACTTTGTTCGTACTAGGAAATGCATGGCTGCGCCATATTAGCAAATTTCTTGATAGTGCGGTATATCTTATAAGTGTTTTAAGGCTACAAATATTTACGGTGACTAGTTTACTTCGGTTAAACAAAGAACAAGATAAATATATTGAAATGTTTTTTTCCTTGAACTGAGAAGCACTAGGAAACACAATCCCATTCATACAGTCACACACATTCTGTCTTTGCCCACGTGTATGAAAGGACAGTCAGAAGAGTTAGAGACCAGACATACAAGGATTTTACAGTTCATGGAAGTTGAAACAATGGAATATACAGTTAGTTATTCCTTGATTGGTCTCAGTGCAGTGAATTCATGTTATTACCGTTTAATTCACGTGTTTTCCTGGATGTAGTCACATCAGGCAGATTTCCATGTTTTAAAAGATCTTAGTTTTCTGTCAATTCTGATCGCATCTGAAGAACTGAGCACATCATTCCAGATAGAGAGAGAGAGAGCATACACACCACTATCTTAGTCTCATCTTCCTCCTTGGCAAAACCCTTGAAATACTCTGCTAATGTGTATATCTCACAGATATTCTATTTGTTCGTGTCTGCAGCAGCTTTTACTTCAAAAAAAAGGTAATTGTAGTTTGATATCTGATCTCAGAAACATTTGAAAAAGTGGTTTAATTCAGTAGGAGATTTGGCCTTTCATGTTCCCTAGGGGTTTGATTCCCTGTTATCACTCCCACTTTCAGGAATACAAATATTGCTCATTTACAGCTGTGGGCATGCTAGTAGAGTCTGTCTTTTTTAAAAAAGATTATCCACAGTCGGTCAGTGTTAAAACAAAAAATTCCAGACAGGAAAAGAAAAAATAGAAACTGCATTATCAAAAAAACTGTATATTATTGTAACATTATGCACAGAACATTATGCTGATAAATGTTTGCTGTGCTGGTAACAGGTTAAAATACTTTCATCTTCAACAGACAGCTATGCTCAGTATACTTGATGGTGAGCGATGGTGAACCAGTTTCTGGCTGCTTAGTGACAAGAGTACACACTGTACATCTGGTTTCGCAGTGACCATAAGTGGACAATGTGCCTACAATGAAAGCCATGCTGCCACTAGCCTCTTCATGGAACAACCCAAACATATTAGAAAACAATCATTTGGCTGCCTGGACAACTTCCAGTGTGGTCAGGCCAATACTCCTACAACTCCTCCAAGTTCGTGGAGACATGGATATTGCATCTTTCATTACCCTACTCTCTCTCTTTCATACATGGCCATGCCACAATCTCTACAGTGTGTACCTTCAGAGGAGGAAGAGAAAGAGGGGCTCAGTAAGTTGAGTGCAAAAATGAAAAGAAAGGAAGGGAGCACTTGGAACCTTTTTGCTTCAGATGAGACATCCTTGAATAGTTAATCATACTGCGGTTCCTAGAAAATCTCTTCCACATTTGTCGCAAAATTTCCCAACTATCTGTCTGTCTCCAAGGGATCATTGCTGCAGTTTTTGATGAACATTCAAAAACAAAAGTACAAAGAAAATTCCTTGATAACTTTACCCAACTGCCCTCTTAAATGATATAGACACTCGAGATTCAAGGGCAATTAGCGGTGAACAATAAGTGATGGCCTTGCCAATAGCTGACATCCTACAAAAAAAATAAAGAAAATAACCACGGTGGCACAGTGGTTAGCACTGCTGCCTCACAGCGCCAGAGATCCGGGTTCCATTCCCGCCTCAGGCGACTGACTGTCTGGAGTTTGCACATTCTCCCCGTGTCTGCGTGGGTTTCCTCCGGGTGCTCTGGTTTCCTCCCACAGTCCAAAAATGTGCAGGTCAGGTGAATTGGCCATGCTAAATTGCCCGTAGTGTTAGGTGCAGGGGTAAATGTAGGGGAATGGGTCTGGGTGGGTTACTCTTCAGCGGGTCGGTGTGGACTTGTTGGGCCGAAGGGCCTGTTTCCACACTGTAAAAGTAATCTAATCTAAACCATACTGTGTAACCACTCAGCAGCACATTTTGTGCTCAGCTACATGCTACACCTGTTGAATGAACTGGGGCAGCACAAAATTCACAAGTTGGCTACCTCAACTTAATCAAGCACAAGGTAATCCCGCATCATGAACCATGTTGGAGTCATACCAATTGAATTATCAGCCCTAGATAACCTAATCTGGTTGGAGTCAGACCTAGCACAAGGGAAGATATTTGGGGTTGTCAGAAGTCAAATCATTTCAGTCTCAGGACATCAATGCAGGGGTTCCTTGGGGTAAGTATTTTGAACCAACCTGTTTGGATATGTTATGCAATTTTCCTTGTACAGATGGGACTTGTACCTAGGTATTCTCACCCAGAGGCAGGGACTCTACCACTATGAGTTCCTCAGAGTGGTGTCCTGGTTCCAACCATTTTCAGCAGCCTCGTAAGTAACCTTATCTCATCATAAAGTCAGAAGTGGAATGTGCACTGATGATTATTCAATGCTCAGCACCATTCGTGAACTCCTCAGATATTGGAGCAGTCTGTGTTCATATGCAGCAAGATCAGGACAGCAACTAGGCTTGAGTTAATAAATGGTAAGTACAAACATGCCACATGCACCAGGCAATGATCATCTTCCACAGGAGGGAATCTAATCATCATCTTGGCATTCAATTGCATTAGATTAAACTCTCTACAATGTGGAAACAGGCCCTACGGCCCAACAAGTCCACACCGATCCTCCGAAGAGTAATCCATTATCATTGCTGAATCTCCTGCTATCAGCATCATGGGAGTTACCATTGACTAGAAACTGAACTACAATAGACATATAAATACCCAGCCAGAATGGAGCTACAAGAGCAGCTCAAAGCTTACAAATTCTATGTGAATAGGATTTCCTGTCTTCCTAATGTCTATCTGCCATCTACATCGCACATGGAATATTCTGCATTTGCCTGGATGTGTCCAACTTGACCGTCACTCAAGAAGCTTAACACCATCTGGAACAAAGCAGCCTGCTTGACCTATCATCTTTAAGGAGAAAGTGAGGTCTGCAGATGCTGGAGATCAAAGTTGAAACTTTATTGCTGGAACAGCACAGCAGGTCAGGCAGCATCCAGGGAACAGGAGATTCGACGTTTCGGGCACAGGCCCTTCTTCAGGATTCCTGAAGAAGGGCCTGTGCCCGAAACGTCGAATCTCCTGTTCCCTGGATGCTGCCTGACCTGCTGTGCTGTTCCAGCAATAAAGTTTCAACTATCATCTTTAACCCTCATTCTCTTCACCTCACACACTTCTGCCACTGTGTACTATCATCTACAAGATGTATGTCATTAAGTCACCAGTAGCACCTTTCAAACCTGCTGACTTTCCCATGTGGACGATAAAGGTGACAGATTCGCGGGAACCTCACCACTTGAATGTTCTGACTTGGAAATCTATCACCACGGCTTCACTGGAACTGGATTAAAATCCTGGAACTCCCTCCGAACTAAACTCTGTGTCCCTATATCCCAATAACTATGGCAGTTCAAGAAGGCAGTTCACCGTTAGCTTCTTCACTGCAATGATAGATACTGGTTACGGTAATAACTACTGGTCTGGCCAATAACATCCAAAACCCAAGAGCAAATGAAAAATAACATACTGACATGTTCAAGCCTTATTTACTCTCATTTGACTTTTATTACTGATTCTTTCTTATAGTTCATTTACTGAAACATGCCAAATTATATGTAATAATTCCAAGACATGATTACGTATGCAGATTTTCAAATTGGTTATTTGTAAACATGCAACATTTATAAATTCATAATTTGATAAGATGCGTGGAACGGTAAACTTCAAACCTAAACACTAATCTCCAGAGGAAGTCAATATACAGTAGAGGTACTATACAGATGTGTTTAATGTTGTACTGTATATGGTAGTTAGTACCTGAAAGGTCTAACTGACATCACGAGATATGTTCCTCAGATTAGGGTAAAAGACCATTCCTTGGAAGAGCTAACCTGCATGATGGGTACCAGTTGTTGTTCTCGAGCTAAATTCAATGTAGATTAAAAAACACAGTACTGTGTATTTACACTTAATTCTCACCTGAGTTCTGGCAACAGACTATCATAATAAATATAGAAAGTGGTGGAGGAACCTAACAAGTCTGGCAGCATCTGTGGAACTGGAAACAGGCTTAACATTTTGAGTCTGTTATGACTTTCCTTCGGAAATTCAGACTCAGCATGTTAGCTCTGTTTTTCTCTCTCCACAGATGCTGCCAGACCTACTCAATTTCTCCCGTACTTTCCATTTTTATTTCAGATCTCCAACACTGAAAGACGTTGCTTTCAACAGATATAGAATAATTGGTTATTACGTACAATATAATAAAATTCTTCTGTTCAACAAGACCAAGCCTCTCTCCTGCTGCAGGCCTTGTGTGGGCATCCTTGCCTGCCTGATATCAATAACTTAGACTAATACCAGTAAGAAGGACTAGTGGCAGATGGTTTCACTGGGCACAACCACAACACATGCCATTTAAAATAATTAATTAATATAAGATAGCATTGATATTTGGAAAAGAAAGTAAGCAACATATTTACGTTGCTCCTAATGGTGATGAAAGAGATCACAGAGATTTCAGCTGCTCTCAATTTGGTGAGATATACTGTAGCATGAAACTGCGGAGAGGAGGCATACTTAAAGAAACAGCACATGAAACATAAAAGAACAGCTGATTTCCTTTTACTGCAATCCCATTTTCCAACAGCAAAATTGATCACTGATGTTTGTTTTGGTCTTAAAATTAATTTTTCTCCCTCAACATGAACCTACTCTGTCTGCATCTAATAGTTAATCATTATTTAACTGCAAACTATTTATTTGGCATAAAAAGGCTAATACAATCCTTCAACCTCCAAATATATTTTTGTTCGCTTTCTGTCAAGCAAAGGATCTGATGTAATTGCACTGAGTAGAGTAGGGAGGGATTACTCTCAAATTCATTGATAATCCCAGTAAATGTCTTAACTGCTGACTGAGTAGCACTGTGGATCTCACTCCTGCAAATCCATGCCAATTTTGTCACTTATGTTGCTACTTTTCACTGTCCTGTTTGAGTTTAATCAAACAAATCTCTTACAAAGGTGATGTTCGTCACTGTGCCTGATCGCATACTGAGGTATCTGCTACATATCTGAGCGGAAGAACTTAATATTCTTACTGACATGTGCGTCTTATCCCACTCGTGCTGGGCAGTTCCCTGATTCAATGTTTATGCTAATCATAGCTCTTGACTGACCAGCCAAGCTGATGGAAAAATCCTTTGTTCATTAAAAATATTCACAAATCTAGAGACAGTAAAATATTTAATAATTCACTAATTATTAATGAAATATTAATCTTAACCAACCTAACTAACCATATATTAATACAATTCCCTAAATTCACTGTGGAATGGGCACCCAGAACTGGGTCCTTCAAGTCTGGAAAGTGAGAGAATTTTTTTCTGTCTAAGTAAAGAGAGTTGTGCGATTTCTTCACATCGTGTTCTTCTGTAGTATTTTTCCCCTGGAGAATGCAACTGGAGTTTTGTTACTACCCAAGGGCTCAAGTTGATTGTTGAACAGAGATCGGAGGCTCTTTGGCTTTTTAAGCCAAACTGTTAGTTCAGTCCTCAAGCTGCAGCTTTGTGGACAACAGACTGTGATACTCTAATCCTGCTGAGATAAAAATCCAAACAGTGCATTACAAACACTTTCTTGTTTCAGCTTCTTTAAACTCCACACTTCTCCGCCTTCTTTATTTATATGAACCTACCTTTAAAGCAGACTGTAATATCCCTGTTCTTGAAAGTGATCCTTCAATAACATTACTAGTATCATTGAAGACAGATGCTTTGAAAATACAATTCATATATACTCTGTCTACATTTTATTTCTAACAAAGACAAAACAGTAAAGCAAAGGCATGTCACCAATAATTATCTAGAAAACAGAAAACTGAAGGCACTGAAGAGAGATCTTTAAGATTCTGTTGGGGTTGAGAGATCAGAGTAGGTGTTTCCACTAACAAGGTAATCCAAATCTATGGATTATAAATATAAGATAGTTGTAAACAAATAGAACAAGGAACTCAGAAAAAAACACATGTTTGCTGAATGGTTTGAAAGTGGAATATTCGATCGTGTGAAGTAGTTGAGGTGAATAGTACAGGTGCATTTAAGTGGAAGCTAAGTAAGTTCATGACGGAGAGAAGAATAAAAGGTTATCTGGATCAATCTAAATGAAGCAGGTTAAAGGAAACTCTAGCATAGATCAGATGGGCTATGTTTGTGCAATAAATTCAACCTTCAAAATATCAAATGTGTTGGAGAATCTGCTGTCACAAAGTCAAACAAACTGAACCCTCAAATCTTGGAAAAATTAAACAAAGGAACAATATGCTGAAATACACATTATAATATTCAGCTTACATGGCATGTTTGGGAGAATGAAATGATTAGGTTCATGTCACATTACGGGTGACCACCATTGCACTATACACACACACAGGCACTCCTATGCACACATATACACAGATGTGCACACAGACACCCACACACACCCTTACAGACATACACACTCCCACACTCATACATGCACCCCC
Source organism: Chiloscyllium plagiosum (assembly GCF_037043375.1). NCBI lineage: Eukaryota > Metazoa > Chordata > Chondrichthyes > Orectolobiformes > Hemiscylliidae > Chiloscyllium > Chiloscyllium plagiosum. The sequence goes on from NW_028270150.1 coordinate 48,743,950, forward strand.
TCACAGACTTAAGACACTCTACACTCACTACACACACACATACACTTTCTCACACTCTCAACCCCCACCCCAGACAGACACACATAGACAAAGACCCACATGCACACATATATTTTGTGGGGTGAAGTTGTACTTGCAGGGTTACATTGTACTTTCTTCAAAAACTGCATGCATTCATGTAGAGCTCTGAGCTCAAAAACTGCATGAATTCATGTAAAACTCCATTATCTCACTTTTTAGATTAGAATCAACCTAAACATCATGGCATAGACAGAGAACACAGGGGGCTAACATCTTCAACATATTGTCTAGCTATCACCATTGTTAACAGCTAACTTGAGAATGCAACTTTTTAAAAAAAAGTTTTGTGATTTACACGTGAAATAAGTGAAACTATCATGGTATTCAAACAGATGAAAGTCTTAACAGACAATTAATTTTTCAATGTATAATTTCAGTTACATCACACTGTAAATTTTTGCTATAAATTCTGTGTGTTAGGATTGAGCCCTCCACTACCACCTGATGAAGGAGCGGCACTCCGAAAGTTAGTGTGCTTCCAATTAAACCTGTTGGACTATAATCTGGTGTTGTGTGATTTTTAACTTTGTTTGGGAGAAGAAATACATACAAATAACTTTGAGACAGCAATCAGTTCCCTCTAAGTTTTATTTAACAAATTCGGAATAACTGTGTAAATTTCTTCAGCTGAATATCCATATAATTAGGTTAGATTCCCTACAGTGTGAAAACAGGCCCTTCGGCCCAACCAGTCCACATCGACCGTCTGAAGAGTAACCCACCCAGACCCATTTCCCTCTGACTAATGCATCTAACGCTAGGGGCAATTTAGCATGGCCAATTCACCTGGCCAGCACGAGGAAACCAGAGCACCCAGAGGAAACCCACACAGACACAGGGCGAATGTGCAAACTCCACACAGTCACCTGAGGCTGGAATTGAACCTGGGACCCTGGTGCTGCGAGGCAGCAGTGCTAACCACTGAGCCACTGTGCTGCCCCGTTTCTAATGTGTTGATTACTAAAACACCTGCAAGCAGTTACAGTTCCATAACAAAAAAACTGAAAGAACTGCGAATGCTGGAAATCAGAAACAAAAACAGAAATTGTGGGGAAAACTCAGCAGGTTTGGCAGCATCTGTGGAGAGAAATCAGCGTTAATGTTTCGAGTCTAGTGACCCTTCTTCAGATCTGATAGTAGCTCTGAAAAGTTTGTTTTTTATGCAGAAGGTAGAGTGTGGGGGTGGGGGCAGGAGTAAACGATAGGTGGAGATAGAGCCTGGAGAGAGAGAAAAACAATTGTACAGACAAAGGAGTGGTTAAAGATCAGTCTGGGAGAATAAATAGCTGCTAATGGAGACTTAGTAGCTGACAATGAGTAGTGTGTGGTAGCAAGGTGATGATGACAAGACCTGGTGTGTGGGGGAGGGGGAAAGGTGATCAAGCCTTAAAATTGTTGAACTTGAAATGAAATCCAGAAGGTGGAGTTCCAAAGTAGAAAATGAGATGCTGTTCTTCCAGTTTGCGCTGAGCTTCACTGGAGCACTGCAGCAAGCCTGAGACAGAGACGTTGGCCAGAGAACGGCGCAGTGTTAAAGTGGTAGACAACTGGAAGCTCAGGGTCTCAGACCATAGTTATTCTGCGAAGCTGTTGTCCAATCTACACTTCGCTTTCCCAGAGTAGAGGAGACTATATTGTGAGCGACGAATTCAGTAAAGGTGAGTGAAGTGCAGATAAAATGGGTGGCACGGTGGTTAGCACTGCTGCCTCACAGTGCCAGAGACCTGGGTTCAATTCCCACCTCAGGCAACTGTCTGTATGGAGTTTGCACATTCTCCCCGTGTCTGCGTGGGTTTCCTCTGAGTGCTCTGGTTTCCTCCCACAGTCCAAAAATGTGCAGGTTAGGTGAATTGGCCATGCGAGATTGCCCGTAGTGTTAGGTGAAGGGGCAAATGTAGGGGAATGGGTCTGGGTAGGTTGCTCTTCGGCGGGTCGGTGTGTCTTGCTGGCCCAAAGGGCCTGTTTCCACACTGTAAGTAATCCAATCGAGTCAAAGTGTTGTTTCACCTGAAAGCTGGGTTTGGGGCCTTATACTGAGCTTAAAAATGTATTGCTGGAAAAGCGCTTATGCCCGAAACGTCGATTCTCCTGCTCCTTTGAAGCTGCCTGACCTGCTGCGCTTTTCCAGCAACACATTTTTAAGCTCTGATCTCCAGCATCTGCAGTCCTCACTTTCTCCAAGCCTTTCCTGAGGGCCGAGGAGTAAACAGGTAGATATTATACCTACTGCAGTTGCAGAGGAGGGTTCAATTTCCATGGATGTTTTCCCAATTATAAATGGTTATGAGATATAATAACTCAAGAGCATTGACAAAATTATGGTGGACAGTTGAGGGAATTCCATGATGTAACTGGTAAATAAATCCAATGTACCAGCTCGCGCAACTGGTAAAAACATCCATTTAAAAACAGTCCTGTCCAATTTATTCATTTCATTCAACAGTCTGATTTTACCTGCTCATCTGAATGAAAGCTAATTTGTCTCAACAGCATAAATCAAACAGCATCCCTGTATAATTGAGTCATAAGGTTGAGAGACTATGTTTATTGAGAGCATGCAAAAAAATTAACATTAGGAAAAATCAATAACTTAATTGGATCAAATTGGTACTCTCTGCTATGCCTAAAGCAATAATTTCATATTATTATAGCAAAGGAATGGAGTAAATGGATGAGTTTAACAACCTCGGCTTGGATCAACGAACACGTGAGTGCAGAGTTTGTCCACTAGGTGGCATCCTAGACCACCTTTTAACATCCAATTTGGCAAAATTCGGTAGTAAAACACTTCAGTTATCTGAGTTTAGATAATATTATGTTGTGTTGCCAGCAATAAATTGAAGATTATGGATGTTATACATCAAATCAACAGGGGTAATGACTTAGTACATTATGGTAAAATGCTGAAATGATGGAAATCTGAATTAAAAACAAAAATATTTTGGAAATAGCAGCTTCGGGAGCATCAGCACAGTGAGGAAAAACGTTAATGTTTCAGGAGCTGGAACATGAACGCCATCTCTTTGAACAGATGCTGCATGACCTACCCTCATGTATTAACATCAGGTGGATGTGGAAGTGCTGGAAAGGGCTATAGGTGAGGGAGTGGTGCAGTGTTGGAGATGGCTGGAGTCTGAGTGTATATTATGAAAGAAGGAGTTCTGCAGTCCCTGGCGAGGTTATTGCAGGGTTCTAAGCAGAATGATCCTAGTGCGCAGGGACACTGAAGTTTTAGTTTGTGGGAGCACTAAGATAGTTCTGGTTTTGGAGGAATAGTCTACAAAATTTTGAACATAGAAGGGGGGAGTGGTTGGAATCTGGAGAGGGAAGCTCTAGGAATGAGGAGGGGTTTGGACATTGAGGGGACTAAAATTTGGCTTTCACATTCAGCAGTGTTGTATGGGTAGGGAGGTTCTGAATGTTTTTTTTGACAAGTTAAATGCTAGTCAAATTTGGCAATAACTGATGGGAACAAGCTTTACTGGTTCCTTTCAGGATGTCATTAGATCCAAATGTTCAACATGTTGCAACACATTAACTTGCTCTCAAGTTCATCCACAGTCTTTTTGTCTCAATCAGGTAGCCCTAGCACCACCTTCTACATGTATTTCCACTTGGAGACCCTGCAGCTGGAGTGACATTAAGTTCAATAATTCTGAGACCTGAACACTCCTTACCCCAATCCCTATACATCAGGCATGTCATCACATAGGCTGCAACCGCAAGCAACCCATTGTCAGCCAGTAATGGTTACCATGAGAAGCTATTCATTCTCCCAGGCTGACCTTTACTCATTCCTTTACCTGTCTGACTATTTTTCTCTTTCTCTGGTCTTCATCTCCACCTATCATTTACTCCTTCCCCTCCGCTCCCCCCCCCCATCCTCACCACTCCCCCTAACATATACACCAACCTTTTGTCAGATAGTATCAGTTCTGAAGAAGAGTCACTGAACCCAAATGTTACCTCTGCTTTTTCTCCACAGATGCTGCCAGATCTGCTGAGATTTTCCAGCAATATCTACTTTTATTTCTGATTTCCTGCACCTGCAGTCTTTTGGGAGTTTTTTTGTCTTTAAATTCCTTCCTGAACAATTTCAGGATTAGACTTTGAAAGGCTCTGGAAAAGCATGGCGCTAGCTGGTAGCAGACCCTGTCACAAAAGGCTGCAATGACCTAAATGGAGAAATGTAATATCCTCAAGTACTGAATTTAATGGATTGACTCATGGTTTGTACCCTCTGTGCTCTGGTTATGGTTTGTATCCTCAGTGTTCTGGCTATGGTTTGTACCCCCCGTGTTCTGGCTATGGTTTGTATCCCCCCGGTTTCTGGCTATGGTTTGTACCCCCCCGTGTTCTGGCCATGGGTTGTACCCCCCCGTGTTCTGGCCATGGGTTGTACCCTCTGTTCGGGTTATGGTTTGTACCCTCTGTGTTCTGGCTATGGTTTGTACCCCCCGTGTTCTGGCTATGGTTTGTACCCTCTGTGTTTTGGTTATGGTTTGTACCCTCTGTGTTCTGGTTATGGTTTGTACCCCCCCCCGCCCGTGTTCTGGCCATGGGTTGTACCCCGCCCGTGTTCTGGCCATGGGTTGTATCCTCTGTATTCTGGCCATGGTTTGTACCCTCTGTGTTCTGGTTATGGTTTGAACCCCCCATATTCTGGCCATGGTTTGTACCCTCTGTGTTCTGGCCATGGTTTGTACCCTCTGTGTTCTGGCCATGGTTTGTACCCTCTGTTTTCTGGTTATGGTTTGTACCCTCTGTGTTCTGGTTATGGTTTGTACCCTCTGTGTTCTGGTTATGGTTTGTACGCTCTGTGTTCGGGTTAAGGTTTGTACCCTCCGTGTTCTGGCTATGGTTTGTACCCTCTGTGTTCTGGCTATGGTTTGTAGCCCCCCATGTTCTGGCCATGGGTTGTAGCCCCCCGTGTTCTGGCCATGGGTTGTACCCTCTGTTCGGGTTATGGTTTGTACCCTCTGTGTTCTGGTTAAGGTTTATACCCTCTGTGTTCTGGCCAAGGTTTGTACCCTCTGTGTTCTGGCTATGGTTTGTACCCTCTGTGTTCTGGCCATGGTTTGTACCCTCTGTGTTCTGGTTATGGTGTGTACCCTCTGTGTTCTGGTTATGGTTTGTACCCTCTGTGTTCTGGTTATGGTTTGTACCCTCTGTGTTCGGGTTAAGGTTTGTACCCTCTGTGTTCTGGTTATGGTTTGTATCCTCTGTGTTCTGGCTATGGTTTGTACCCCCCGTGTTCTGGCTATGGTTTGTACCCCCCCGTGTTCTGGCCATGGGTTGTACCCCCCCGTGTTCTGGCCATGGGTTGTACCCTCTGTTCGGGTTATGGTTTGTACCCCCCGGGGTTCTGGCCATGGGTTGTATCCTCTGTGTTCTGGCCATGGTTTGTACCCTCTGTGTTCTGGTTATGGTTTGAACCCCCCATATTCTGGCCATGGTTTGTACCCTCTGTGTTCTGGTTATGGTTTGTACCCTCTGTGTTCTGGTTATGGTTTGTACCCTCTGTGTTCGGGTTAAGGTTTGTACCCTCTGTGTTCTGGTTATGGTTTGTACCCTCTGTGTTCTGGTTATGGTTTGTACCCTCTGTGTTCTGGCTATGGTTTGTACCCTCTGTGTTCTGGTTATGGTTTGTACCCTCTGTGTTCTGGTTATGGTTTGAACCCTCTGTGTTCTGGCTATGGTTTGTACACCCCCCCATGTTCTGGCCATGGGTTGTACCCTCTGTGTTCTGGCTATGGTTTGTACCATCTGTGTTCTGGTTATGGTTTGTACCCTCTGTGTTCTGGTTATGGTGTGTACCCTCCATGTTCTGGTTATGGTTTGTACCCCCCATGTTCTGGCCATGGGTTGTAGCCCCCCGTGTTCTGGCCATGGGTTGTACCCTCTGTTCGGGTTATGGTTTGTACCCTCTGTGTTCTGGTTAAGGTTTATACCCTCTGTGTTCTGGCCAAGGTTTGTACCCTCTGTGTTCTGGCTATGGTTTGTACCCTCTGTGTTCTGGCCATGGTTTGTACCCTCTGTGTTCTGGTTATGGTGTGTACCCTCTGTGTTCTGGTTATGGTTTGTACCCTCTGTGTTCTGGTTATGGTTTGTACCCTCTGTGTTCGGGTTAAGGTTTGTACCCTCTGTGTTCTGGTTATGGTTTGTATCCTCTGTGTTCTGGCTATGGTTTGTACCCCCCGTGTTCTGGCTATGGTTTGTACCCCCCCGTGTTCTGGCCATGGGTTGTACCCCCCCGTGTTCTGGCCATGGGTTGTACCCTCTGTTCGGGTTATGGTTTGTACCCCCCGGGGTTCTGGCCATGGGTTGTATCCTCTGTGTTCTGGCCATGGTTTGTACCCTCTGTGTTCTGGTTATGGTTTGAACCCCCCATATTCTGGCCATGGTTTGTACCCTCTGTGTTCTGGTTATGGTTTGTACCCTCTGTGTTCTGGTTATGGTTTGTACCCTCTGTGTTCGGGTTAAGGTTTGTACCCTCTGTGTTCTGGTTATGGTTTGTACCCTCTGTGTTCTGGCTATGGTTTGTACCCTCTGTGTTCTGGTTATGGTTTGTACCCTCTGTGTTCTGGTTATGGTTTGAACCCTCTGTGTTCTGGCTATGGTTTGTACACCCCCCCATGTTCTGGCCATGGGTTGTACCCTCTGTGTTCTGGCTATGGTTTGTACCATCTGTGTTCTTGTTATGGTTTGTACCCTCTGTGTTCGGGTTAAGGTTTGTACCCTCTGTGTTCTGGTTATGGTTTGTACCCTCTGTGTTCTGGCTATGGTTTGTACCCTCTGTGTTCTGGCTATAGTTTGTACCCTCCATGTTCTGGTTATGGTTTGTACCCCCCATGTTCTGGCCATGGGTTGTAGCCCCCCGTGTTCTGGCCATGGGCTGTACCCCCCCCCCCCCCCGTGTTCTGGCCATGGGTTGTATCCTCTGTGTTCTGGCCATGGTTTGTACCCTCTGTGTTCTGGTTATGGTTTGAACCCCCCGTGCTCTGGTTATGGTTTGTACCCTCTGTGTTCTGGTTATGGTTTGTACCCTCTGTGTTCGGGTTAAGGTTTGTACCCTCTGTGTTCTGGTTATGGTTTGTACCCTCTGTGTTCTGGCTATGGTTTGTACCCTCTGTGTTCTGGCTATGGTTTGTACCCTCTGTGTTCTGGCTATAGTTTGTACCCTCTGTGTTCTGGTTATGGTTTGTACCCTCTGTGTTCTGGTTATGGTTTGAACCCTCTGTGTTCTGGCTATGGTTTGTACACCCCCCCCATGTTCTGGCTCTGGTTTGTACCCCCCGTGTTCTGGTTATGGTTTGTACCCTCTGTGTTCTGGCCATGGTTTGTACCCTCTGTGTTCTGGTTATGGTTTGTACACCCCGTGCTCTGGTTATGGTTTGTACTCCCCGTGTTCTGGCTATGGTTTGTACCCTCTGTGCTCTGGCTATGGTTTGTACCCTCTGTGTTCTGGCTACGGTTTGTACCCCCCGTGCTCTGGTTGTGGTTTGTACTCTCCATGTTCTGGTTATGGTTTGTACCCCCCGTGTTCTGGCCATGGGCTGTACCCCCCCCCCACCCCCCCCCCCCCGTGTTCTGGCCATGGGTTGTACCCTCTGTGTTCTGGTTATGGTGTGTACCCTCCATGTTCTGGTTATGGTTTGTACCCCCCATGTTCTGGCCATGGGTTGTAGCCCCCCGTGTTCTGGCCATGGGCTGTATCCTCTGTGTTCTGGCCATGGTTTGTACCCTCTGTGTTCTGGTTATGGTTTGAACCCCCCATATTCTGGCCATGGTTTGTACCCTCTGTTTTTTGGCTATGGTTTGTACCCTCTGTTTTTTGGCTATGGTTTGTACCCTCTGTGTTCTGGCCATGGTTTGTACCCTCTGTGTTCTGGTTATGGTTTGTACCGTCTGTGTTCGGGTTAAGGTTTGTACCCTCTGTGTTCTGGTTATGGTTTGTACCCTCTGTGTTCTGGCTATGGTTTGTACCCTCTGTGTTCTGGCTATAGTTTGTACCCTCTGTGTTCTGGTTATGGTTTGTACCCTCTGTGTTCTGGTTATGGTTTGAACCCTCTGTGTTCTGGCTATGGTTTGTACACCCCCCCATGTTCTGGCTCTGGTTTGTACCCCCCCGTGTTCTGGTTATGGTTTGTACCCTCTGTGTTCTGGCCATGGTTTGTACCCTCTGTGTTCTGGTTATGTTTTGTACCCTCTGTGTTCTGGCTACGGTTTGTACCTCCCGTGCTCTGGTTATGGTTTGTACTCCCCGTGTTCTGGCTATGGTTTGTACCCTCTGTGCTCTGGCTATGGTTTGTACCCCCCCGTGTTCTGGCCATGGGTTGTACCCTCCGTGTTCTGGTTATGGTTTGTTCCCCTCTGTGTTCTGGCCATGGTTTGTACCCTCTGTGTTCTGGTTATGGTTTGTACCCTCTGTGTTCTGGTTAAGGTTTGTACCCTCTGTGCTCTGGTTATGGTTTGTATCCTCTGTGTTCTGGCTATGGTTTGTACCCCCCGTGTTCTGGCCATGGTTTGTACCCCCCCGTGTTCTGGCCATGGGTTGTACCCTCTGTTCGGGTTATGGTTTGTACCCTCCGTGTTCTGGCCATGGGTTGTACCCCCCCCCCCCCCGTGTTCTGGCCATGGGTTGTATCCTCTGTGTTCTGGCCATGGTTTGTACCCTCTGTGTTCTGGTTATGGTTTGAACCCCCCATATTCTGGCCATGGTTTGTACCCTCTGTGTTCTGGTTATGGTTTGTACCCTCTGTGTTCGGGTTAAGGTTTGTACCCTCTGTGTTCTGGTTATGGTTTGTACCCTCTGTGTTCTGGCTATGGTTTGTACCCTCTGTGTTCTGGTTATGGTTTGTACCCTCTGTGTTCTGGTTATGGTTTGAACCCTCTGTGTTCTGGTTATGGTTTGTACACCCCCCCATGTTCTGGCCATGGGTTGTACCCTCTGTGTTCTGGCTATGGTTTGTACCCTCTGTGTTCTGGTTATGGTTTGTACCCTCTGTGTTTTGGTTATCGTGTGTACCCTCCATGTTCTGGTTATGGTTTGTACCCCCCGTGTTCTGGCTATGGTTTGTACCCCCCCGTGTTCTGGCCATGGGTTGTACCCTCTGTTCGGGTTATGGTTTGTACCCTCCGTGTTCTGGCCATGGGTTGTACCCCCCCCCCCCCCCCCCCCACCGTGTTCTGGCCATGGGTTGTATCCTCTGTGTTCTGGCCATGGTTTGTACCCTCTGTGTTCTGGTTATGGTTTGAACCCCCCATATTCTGGCCATGGTTTGTACCCTCTGTGTTCTGGTTATGGTTTGTACCCTCTGTGTTCTGGTTATGGTTTGTACCCTCTGTGTTCGGGTTAAGGTTTGTACCCTCTGTGTTCTGGTTATGGTTTCTACCCTCTGTGTTCTGGCTATGGTTTGTACCCTCTGTGTTCTGGTTATGGTTTGTACCCTCTGTGTTCTGGTTATGGTTTGAACCCTCTGTGTTCTGGTTATGGTTTGTATACACCCCCCCATGTTCTGGCCATGGGTTGTACCCTCTGTGTTCTGGCTATGGTTTGTACCCTCTGTGTTCTGGTTATGGTTTGTACCCTCTGTGTTCTGGTTATGGTGTGTACCCTCCATGTTCTGGTTATGGTTTGTACCCGCCATGTTCTGGCCATGGGTTGTAGCCCCCCGTGTTCTGGCCATGGGCTGTACCCCCCCCCCCCCCCCGTGTTCTGGCCATGGGTTGTACCCTCCGTGTTCTGGTTATGCTTTGTTCCCCTCTGTGTTCTGGCCATGGTTTGTACCCTCTGTGTTCTGGCTATGGTTTGTACCCCCCGTGATCTGGCCAAGGTTTGTACCCTCTGTGTTCTTGTTATGGTTTGTACCCTCTGTGTTCTGGTTATGGTTTGTACCCTCTGTGTTCGGCTTAAGGTTTGTACCCTCTGTGTTCGGTTTAAGGTTTGTACCCTCTGTGTTCGGGTTAAGGTTTGTACCCTCTGTGCTCTGGCTATGGTTTGTACCCCCCCGTGTTCTGGCCATGGGTTGTACCCTCCGTGTTCTGGTTATGCTTTGTTCCCCTCTGTGTTCTGGCCATGGTTTGTACCCTCTGTGTTCTGGCTATGGTTTGTACCCCCCGTGATCTGGCCAAGGTTTGTACCCTCTGTGTTCTTGTTATGGTTTGTACCCTCTGTGTTCTGGTTATGGTTTGTACCCTCTGTGTTCGGCTTAAGGTTTGTACCCTCTGTGTTCGGTTTAAGGTTTGTACCCTCTGTGTTCGGGTTAAGGTTTGTACCCTCTGTCTTCTGGTTATGGTTTGTACCCTGTGTGTTCTGGCCATGGTTTGTACTCTCTGTGTTCTGGTTATGGTGTGTACCCCCTGTGTTCTGGCCATGGTTATACCCTCTGTGTTCTGGCCATCGTTTGAACCGTCTGTGCTCTGGTTATGGTGTGTACCCCCTGTGTTCTGGCCATGGTTTGTACCCTCTGTGTTCTGGTTATGGTGTGTACCCCCCATGTTCTGGCCATGGTTTGTACCCTCTGTGTTCTGGTTATGGTTTGTACCCTCTGTGTTCGGGTTAAGGTTTGTACCCTCTGTGTTCTGGTTATGGTTTGTACCCTCTGTGTTCTGGCTATAGTTTGTACCCTCTGTGTTCTGGTTATGGTTTGTACCCTCTGTGTTCTGGCTATGGTTTGTACACCCCCCCATGTTCTGGCTCTGGTTTGTACCCCCCGTGTTCTGGTTATAGTTTGTACCCTCTGTGTTCTGGCCATGGTTTGTACCCTCTGTGTTCTGGTTATGGTTTGTACCCTCTGTGTTCTGGCTACGGTTTGTACCCCCCGTGCTCTGGTTATGGTTTGTACCCTCTGTGTTCTGGCTATGGTTTGTACCCTCTGTGCTCTGGCTATGGTTTGTACCCCCCCGTGTTCTGGCCATGGGTTGTACCCTCCGTGTTCTGGTTATGGTTTGTTCCCCCCCGTGTTCTGGCCATGGGTTGTACCCTCCGTGTTCTGGTTATGGTTTGTTCCCCCCCGTGTTCTGGCCAAGGTTTGTACCCTCTGTGTTCGGGTTAAGGTTTGTACCCTCTGTGTTCTGGTTATGGTTTGTACCCTCTGTGTTCGGGTTAAGGTTTGTACCCTCTGTGTTCGGTTTAAGGTTTGTACCCTCTGTGTTCGGGTTAAGGTTTGTACCCTCTGTGTTCGGGTTAAGGTTTGTACCCTCTGTCTTCTGGTTATGGTTTGTACCCTCTGTGTTCTGGCCATGGTTTGTACTCTCTGTGTTCTGGCCATGGTTATACCCCCTGTGTTCTGGCCATGGTTATACCCTCTGTGTTCTGGCCATCGTTTGAACCCTCTGTGCTCTGGTTATGGTGTGTACCCCCTGTGTTCTGGCCATGGTTTGTACCCTCTGTGTTCTGGTTATGGTTTGTACCCTGTGTGTTCTGGTTATGGTGTGTACCCCCTCCGTGTTCTGGCCATGGTTTGTACCCTCTGTGCTCTGGTTATGGTTTGTACCCCCCGTGTTCTGGCCATGGTTTGTACCCTCTGTGTTCTGGTTATGGTTTGTACCCTGTGTGTTCTGGCCATGGTTTGTACCCTCTGTGTTCTGGCTATGGTTTGTACCCTCTGTGTTCTGGCCATGATTTGTACCCCCTGTGCTCCTGTTATGGTTTGTACTCCCCGTGTTCTGGCCATCGTTTGTACCCTCTGTGTTCTGGCCATGGTTTGTATCCTCTGTGCTCTGGTTATGGTTTGTACCCTCTGTGTTCTGGTTATGGTTTGTACCCTGTGTGTTCTGGCCATGGTTTGTACCCTGTGTGTTCTGGCCATGGTTTGTACCCTCTGTGTTCTGGTTATGGTTTGTACCCCCCCGTGTTCTGGTTATGGGTTGTATCCCCCTGTATTCTGACTATTGTTTTCCTCAGCTGCTGACTAACTTTCTTCAAATGATTCTCCCTGCACCAGAAACTGGTGATAATAGTTAAAAATGCGAGCAGCCCCAAATTCTCAGCATTGATGTTAAAAAGCTTGAAGCTCTAGGATCTAAACAGTATCATGTAGCAACAAGCGTTGAGAAATGCAAAGTCATCGAGTTTCTCATGAAAGCACATTGTATGGGTTTGGTTCCATGAGAGCCACAGTCTGTGCAGTATCTCATCCAACCTGTGCATCACTGATTCAAGCATGAAACTACCAAATCTAATCCCATTATCTTTCAGCATCCACTCACACAATCCCAGCTTGACAGCAACCACTGCACAGTCAGTTAAAAGTGTGAAAATTCATCACATTTTCTTTCTTACGTCAAGTTAGGCACATTGAGGAGAGTTATCATGGCCTTCAGTAGAACATAGAACATTACAGCGCAGTACAGGCCCTTCAGCCCGCGATGTTGAGCCGATCAGTGAAACCAATCTGAAGCCCATCTAACCCACACTATTCCATTATCATCCATATGTTTATCAAATGACCATTTAAATGCCCTTAAAGTTGGCGAGTCTACTACGGTTGCAGGCAGGGCATTCCACCGCCTTACTACTCTCTGAGTAAAGCAACTACCTCTGACATCTGTCCTACATCTGTCACCCCTCAATTTAAAGCTATGTACCCTCATGCTGGTCATCACCATCTGAGGAAAAAGGCTCTCAATATCCACCCTATCTAATCCTCTGATTATTTTATATGTCTCTATTAAGTCACCACTCAATCTTCTCTCTAATGAAAACAGCCTCAAGTCCCTCAGCCTTTCCTCATAAGACCATCTCTCCATACCAGACAATATCCTGGTAAATCTCCTCTGGACCCTTTCCAATGCTTCCACATCCTTCCTATAAAGCGATGACCAGAACTGTACGCAATCCTTCAATTGCGGCTGCACCGAAGTTTTGTACAGCTGCAACATGACCTCATGGCTCTGAAACTCAATCCCTCTAACAATAAAAGCTAACACACCATACACCTTCATAAAAACCCTATCAACCTGGGTGGCAACTTTCAGGGATCTATGTATATGGACACCAAGATCTCTCTGCTCATCTACACTACAAAGAATCTTGCCATTAGCTCTGTATTCCTGTTGAGCCTTCCAAAGTGAATCATCTCACCATTTTTCCACAATAAACTCCATTTGCCACCTCTCAACCCAGTTCTGCAGCTTATCTATGTCCCTCTATAGCCTGCAACATCTTTCTGCACTATCCATAACTCCACCGACCTTAGTGTCATTCGCGAGTTTACTAACCCTCCTTCTATGCTCTCATCCAGGTCATTTATAAAAATGACAAACAGCAGTGGACCCAAAATAGATCCTTGCAGTACACCACTAGTTACTGAACTCCAGGATGAACATTTCCCATCAACCACCACCCTCTGCCTTCTATCAGCTAGCCAAGTTTGGATCCAAACAACTAAATCACCCTCGATCCCATGCCTCCGTATTTTCTGAGCTAAAAAATATGTTGCTGGAAAAGCACAGCAAGGATGCTTTGATGCTACCTGACCTGCTGCATTTTTCCAGCATCCTTTGATGCTGCCTGACCTGCTGCGTTTTTCCAGCATCCTTTGATGCTGCCTGACCTGCTGCACTTTTCCAGCAACACATTTTTCAGCTCTGATCTCCAGCATCTGCAGTCCTCACTTTCTCCGTATTTTCTGCAATAGCCTACTGAACCATATCAAATGCTTTACTGAAATCCATATACACCACATCAATGCTTTACCCTCATCCACCTGCTTGGTCACCTTCTCAAAGAACTGAATAAGGTTGTGTGAGGCATGACCTACCCTTCACAAAACCGTGCTGACTATTCCTAATCGACTTATTCCTTTTTAGATGATTATAATCTTTTCCAACACTTTCCCCACAACTGAAGTATGGCTCACTGGTTTATAATTACCAGGATTGTCCCGACTCCCCTCCTTGTACAAGGGAACCACATTTGCTATCCTCCAGTCTTCTGGCACTATTCCTGTAGACAACGACGATATAAAGATCAAATCCAAAGGCTCTACAATTGCCTCCCTACCTTCCCAGAGAATCCTAAAATAAATCCCATCCAGCCCAGAGGACTTAACTGTTTGCACACTTTCCAGAATTGCTAACACCTCCTCCTTATGAACCTCAATCCTGTGTAGTCTAATACCCAGTATCTCAGTATTCTCCTTGACAATATTGTTTTTTTCCTGTGTGAACACAGACAAAAAAATATTCATTTAGCACTTGTCCTATCTCCTTGGACTCCCACACACAACTAGGTGAAAGTGGGTGCTGCAAATACCGGAGATTAGAGTCAAGATTAGAGTGGTGCTGGAAAAGCACAGCAGGTCAGGCAGCAGCTGAGGAGCAGGAAAGTCAACATTTCGGGCAAAAGTCCTTCATCAAGAATAGCCCTTCCTGATGAAGGGCTTTTGCCTGAAACATCGATTTTCTTGCTCCTCAGATGCTGCCTATTCTCCACACACAACTTCCCACTGCTGTCCTTGACTGACCTTAATATTACTCCAGTTATTCTTTTATTCCTGACATACCTATAGAAAGCTTTAGGGTTTTCCTTGATCCTATCTGCCAAAGATTTCTCACGTCCCCTCCTGGCTCTTCTTAGCTCTCTCTTTAGGTGGTTCCTGGCTAACCTGTAACTCTCAAGTGTCCTAACTGAGCCTTCGTGTCTCATCTTTACATAAGCCTCCTTCTTCCTCTTGACAAGAGATTTAATTTCTTTAGTAAATCATGGCTCCCTCGCTTGACCACTTCCTCTCTGCTGACAGGTTAATATTTATCACTTCCTCCTGCCTGCTGGTACACTCTTGCATCATTGAAACCTTATTTATGACCTCACTCCTCTCAACCTCCTGGACACTGGAGCTACAATTCAGCTTCCCATTCCCCAGCCAAATTAGTTTAAACCCTCTTGAAGAGCATAGACAAATTTCCCTCTCCTCCAGGATATTGGTACCCCTCTGGTTCAGGTGTAGATATTCCCGTTTGTAGAGGTCCTGCTTACCCCAGAATGAGCTCCATTATCAGATATCTGAATCCCTCCCTCCTGCACCATCCCGGTAGCCATATGTTCAACTTCTCTCTCTCCCTATTCCACATCTCGCTAGCATGTGGCATGGGCAATAAACCAGATATAACAATTCTGTTTGGTCTAGCTCTAAGCTTCCACCCTAGCTCCCTGAATGTCTGCCTTACATCCTTTTTCTTTTTCTACCTATGTCGTTGGGGCTGCTCACCTCCCCCTTAAGAATCTTGAAATCACAATCCGCGACATCACTGACCCTGGCACCTGGGAGGCAACATACCAACCGTAAGTCTGCCTCATTCCCACAGAATCTCCTATCTGTCCCCTAACAATGGAGTCCCCAATGACTAAAACTCTGCTTCTCTTCTCCCTTTCCTTCTGAACAACAGGGACAGACTCTCTGCCAGAGATCTGTACCCCATGGCTTACCCCTTGTAAGTCATTCCCCCCTCAACAGCATCCAAAATGGTATAGTTATTATTGAGGGGAATGGCCACAGGGGATCCCTTTCCATTTGTTCCCTTTCCATTCCCTGACTGTAACCCATTTGCCTTTTTCCTGTACCAGAGGTGTGACTACCTCCCTGTAACTTCTCTCAATTACCCCCTCAGCCCCCCGAATGATCCGAAATTCATCCAGCTTGTGGTTGAAGTCAATACACTAGGTACTGATCAGACAGCAGGCCGGGAGGATTCTGATTCATCAATATGTATCCATTATTGCCAAATTTAGCAATTGTAAGCTTAAAAATGCTGACAATAAGAGCAGAAGTAGGGATTCAGCCCTTCAGACTAGTCTGCTAATAACCATGATCATGGCTGATTATCCAACTCAGCATCCTTTTCTTGCTTTCTCCCCTTTGATCCCTTTAACCTGAAGAACTATATCTAGTTCCTTCTTTAAAAACAACATTAAATATTTGGTGTCAATCACTTTCTATGGTGGAAAATTCCATAGGCTCATGACACTCTGAATGAAGTAATTCCTCCTCATCTAAGTCCTAAATGGCCTACCCAGTATCCTTAACTGTGATCCCTGGATCTGGATTCCCTGGTTGTCAGGATCATCCTTGGTGCATTTGCACCATCTAGTCTTGTTATTGCAGTGTCTTATTTTTATAAAATTAAAATTTTATTTTTTAAACCTCATTCTGAACAGTTACAAATTGAGGGATTTTTCTTTGAGCTTCGAGATGTTAAAAGAGTTGGTAAATGCATTGGTGTTAGTTTTCTAAAAATTGTTAGATTCTCGCAGGGTTCACCAGTTTGGAAAGCAGCAAATATAACTCCTTTATTTAAAGAGGGAAAGAAGGAGAAGAAAGGAAAATATATTTTGATAACTGTTGTGTGGAAGGTGTTAGAATCAATTTTTAAGGAAGTCATAGCTGAACACTTAGGAAAACTCAAGGATGAATCAATATGGTTTTGCAAAGGGAAATCCCTTTTAACCAATTGGTTGGGCTCCTTTGCTGTGGAGAAAGGGGAGCCTATAGATATACTGTACTTGGATATGCAGAAGGTTTTTGACAAGAGAAGGTTATTGTGCAAACTAGGAGCTTATGGTATAGGGGACAACAAACTAGCAGAGATAGAAAATTGTCTGGCAAAAAACAGTGAGAATGCTTAAGTAGATATTGTTTTCTAATTGGCAATGGATATCTGTAGAGATATGTGCTGGAACTTCATCTTTGGTGCGTGCAACCAATTGTCTTCCCAAACATCCTGTCGGTGACCTCCCAGGCAGTGGGAATTTGTCAGGAATGCTGTCTTGATGTGGTTCTCTTCTATTTTCCCAGCCTTCAATCTCCACCCACACAACCATGAGGCTGCGAAAACTCAGTCATTACCTTAACGGTAAATTGAAATAGTTAACACATTGCTTTGTGTTTAGTCTAAGCAGCGCGCATCATTCTGATCCTATATCATTATCCTGAGTATAATATTTAACAATGCTCTACTAGAGACAGAGATTACAGAAGCAGCAGTCCGCCTCAGCTTTCCCAGGAAGAAGTTTGCATTTGTTCTCATTCTCTCAGAGTCCTGCAGTGAAGCAGCCCTTTATACCATTCAGTTTGATGCTTTGTCGCCACAAGACCCTCTCATTTTTTTCACTTCCTTTTCATCCTTGCCCAGTAATTACAAGGGTTATTCTGAATCTTAATCATTTTCGTGGTGAGTAGCATCACACACTTTGCAAACCAAGAAAGTTGAAGTTTGTGGAAGAGAGCAGATTAACTCTTTTGAGTCTTAGTGCAGTAAAATGCATCTCAGAAAAAAAAGTACATACAGGAAAAAGGACAGCATGCAAGGTTTATGGTTTTGCATTTTCAGAAAAATGGGTAATGATTAAGAAACTGACAAATATTTTTTGTTCTCTAAATTTTGATTAATTTAATATACCAGTGATGCTGACTGTTGTAGCAATTGGGAGATTTAGCATTAATCAAGAGAGTATTATGGACTTGGCAGTTCTGCAGCTTTTCAAATGACACAGGACCTGCTTGAATGGTGCTACTCCCCACATGTAGGTTTACCAGATTATAATTCTGGAGTTGGTAAGACCTCCAGCCAGGAAGATTAATGCGACAAATTGTACATTTCAATCTGTGTTTAGTGTCTTGCATGGCTATAAATAACATGTGGGTTAAAACCTAAAGCCACTTAAAATCAGCCCTATATGTGGCATTATTTCCGATGAGAATGAGGGTAATTGGATAATTTCCCTTTTGGTTACGCCTGGAGACTTTGCTGCTCTAAGTGAGTAAACGTGCTTTTATACTTATTTATTTAATTTGTAACTATTCATTCGCTCACTGTGCATTGTTGGAAAATGACTGATTGTATTGGGAGGAGTTGCTGAGTGCAGTTTGCCTTAATTAACAGAGGCTTTTTTTAAAATACACACTTTAAATTACCTTTGTAAATTGTTCCTGTAGTCCCCCCCTATCTTCAACCCATGCGTGATTTGGTGAGTAGGATTACTCGCTTGATGTGGACCTATCATCACAAAAGCTGGCATGAAATGTATCCTTACCAATATCAGCAGCCTTGCAGTCACTTAACACTTGGTGAAGTGATAATTGGCTAGAGGTGAAAGAAAAAAATAAATCATGCAGACAATTAACAGCTACCATGGTGTAGGTACAGTATCCAGTAGGTTCTTTGTGGTCAAAGTAGAAATACTTTTGTTAGCTCCTGTAACATAAAAAAAAGATAGTAATGTGGTATTGAAGATCCAGAAGATCAAGAGGACTATCTTGGTCTGTTGTAGGCTGGGTAATTGGCTCAGTGCATCAGACATAATCATCATGTTACCTGGCTTAAAACTCACTTCAACATCATATTCTAGTACATTGACAGGTAGATGCTGCAGGTATCACAGATCACTCATGAGTGGTTTATGGCAGATCGTCTTTCAGTGTTGAATCATCCGTTTCACTGGAAAATTTCTTGAGGAATAATTAAGCATGAAACCATGTTATGCAGAATTCCACTGCTAATGGCTGTGCTCTAGAATTGACTAGTTAGGTTTCACTGGTGACAGGACTTTCTGACAAAAAACAATAGCTTTCTCATCTTACATAAGACACAAACCTAGGCTTTTTTGTGATGCCTCCACTTTGAGAATTGTGAATTTTATGGGGTAGAAGTTTTTATTGATATACCTTCCTTGAGAGAATCAAAGATGTGTTGGCGATCATCTTATTAAAAAGAGATGACACCCATTGTGTGCACATCTCTCAGTGGAGCTATCTTTTCACAATGTTGGGAACATATGGTAAGAGGAAGTTGAAAAATCTAAAGCAATGTTGCAGATCTCATTTATCCTGTGGAGTCGGTATTTGTTTAACATCTTTAGTCTTTCTTGGACCAGGACACACTTGAAAGGTTAAGTACACATTGCCACAACTATAAAAATATCCATCTGATGTTGATCTGACACTTCATGCTGCTAAATGCCAATCTATGTCATTGCAATGCTGCCATCCTTAGGTGAAGGTTATGGTTGCGCTTTGCCTTTCTTTGACCCATTATCATGATATCATCAGCTGTTAAAACATAGGTACACTTTCAATAATTCTTTCCACATGATATTTGAATAGATGCAGGTAATCCAAACATTACCATCCAAGTGGTCCCCTAGAAGTCATGAACTTCTGGGGTTCTTCAGCTAAATGGATGAATCAGTAGCAATGTTTCACCTCTAGTTTGAAAAATAACTCAGCTTTGGAAAGATTTAATTCTTCTACTGTCTGTAATGGTGCCATGAAGTTGTATCAATCTGTGTGGGGCTAACAGGGCGACACAGTGGTTAGCACTGCTGCTTCACAGCGCCAGGGACCTGGGATCATTTCTACCCTTGAGCAACTGTCTGGGTGTAGTTAGCACATTCTCCCTGTGTCTGCATGGGTTTCCTCTTGGTGCTCTGGTTTCCTCCCACAATCTAAAGATGTGCAGGTTAGATGGATTGGCCAGGCTAAATTGCCCATAGTGTTCATGGATGTGCAGGGTAGCAGGGTATTCCATGGTAAATGCGGGGTTACAGGGATAGTGTAAGGACGTGTGGTCTGAATGAGATGTACTTTGGAGGGTTGGTGTGGATTCGATGGGCTGAATGGCATGCCCCATACTGTAGCGATTCTATGATTCTGAATTCACCCCAGTTCTGCTTGAAGCTTCCCCTCCATCACACACTGTGCTTCTTTGCAGGATTAATACACAGAGTTACATTGTTTTTGAGATGCAATACTATATCACCCTTAAAACTGCTGATCTTCCAATGGTCTGGGCACAGTTGTTGTGATTGTTGATTGGATTGTGTGGTCTGTTCCACCACAGTGGTTTGAATCTCATGAATTGTGACCATACAGAGATCTGTGCATACTGATAACAGTTTTAATGCTGGACAATTGGTATCTGCCTGGTAGATGATTTCAGGAAAGCAAGATGAGCTTGCATTTTGGCACTGCATTGTGATTCTGCCAATGCAAGGAATCAGTGATTGCTGAGAGCAGCTTTCTCACAGATTGTGCCATGGAGCAGTACTTGCTGAGCTACATGTCCTTCAGGATGTATAGAGGTAATATGTTGGGTCTTACTGTATTATTTAGAGTGTTTTTAAGGTTTGGCATTCTTACTTTTCAGAACACATGATGCTAAAAGTTGTAAAAACTGATCACAACAATAGTGCTAGCTAAACCAAAAGCATGTAATTGTGGTTGGCCTGCCAATATGGTTTCATACTTGCATACATTGAACAAGTTGAAAGGCAGAATAAAAGCATGGCAGATGAAGTCAAACGTGGATAAATGTGAGGTTATCCACTTTGGTAGCAAAAACAGGAAGGCCTATTATTTGGATGGTGATAGGAACAAACAGAATAAAACCTGGGTCTTCTTGTGCATCAATTAGTGAAAGTAAGCATGCACTGCTGAAGGAGGTAAACACTATGTTGACCTTCACAGTGAGAAGATTTGAGTATAGGAGCAGGACTGTCTCACTGTAATTGTACAGTGTCTTAGTGAGACCACAGCTGGTGTATTGTCAGCAGGTTTGGTCTCTGTAGTTGAGGAAGGATGTTCTGGCTATGGAAGGAGATTACCAGACTGACGCCCGGACTCTCTGCTGCACTGCACACTGCCCTCGAAGCGGCTGCGGGGGGGATGAGACTGTCACACACCTCCTTCTGGAATGTGCCTACGCAAAGGAAGTCTGGAGATGAATGCAGTGGTGTTTGTCAAGGTTCGTCCCGAGCAGTGTTGTGAAGCGGGATTCCATGCTCTACAGTCTGTTCCCCGGGACGCACACTGAGACGAACATCAACTGTGCCTGGAGGATCATCAACTCAGTGAAGGATGCTCTCTGGGTGGTCCGAAACCTGGTGATCTTCCAGCTGAAGGAGTTGATCCTGACTGAGTTTTGCAGACTGGCACATTCCAAGGTCCAGGACTACGTGTTGAGGGATGCACTGAAGCTTGGGGCAGCTGCCGCCAAGGCGCGGTGGGGAAAGACCACTGTGTAATGTCTGTCTGCCTAACGAAGAACAGGGGGCCCACCCAGTCATTTTGGCTCCACTGACGCCTCAGCAGAAGAGCTGGATAGTAAATGTACAAACTTGTATATATGAAAAATAAATTTTGATATCTGTATGTAAAACAATGTAATGTGTGCGCAAGAATGGCATGACCAATTGTATTGAGATCCAAATAGTTTTATGAATAAAGTATATTTCTGAAATAAAAAAATTACCATACTGATTCATGGGATGGCAGATCTGATATATGAGGGGATTTTGGATCAGTTTGGGCGATATTCACTGGCATTTAGAAGAATGAGGAGGGAGCTTACAAAAACTTATAAAATTGTATTAACAAACTGCGAAATACACAGCTGACCTTGGAGGAACCTATGTGGGAGAGCTTATTGCATGGGAACAGATATGTGCATAGTTTTTATGTTTAACTTGCTGTGAATCTACAGTAGTGAGTAGAGAGGTTCTTTCTTGATTATATGTTTTATTGAGACCTGTCCCTTGATTAAATTTTAAAAATACAAACCATAAGTATTAAGTTAGACTGGAGCAGTGGTTTTTTTTACAGCAATAAGACAGTACTATTTTCTGGGTCTGAAGATTGTGAAGGAGCCAACGTGGCCTTCAGTGGAGTGATGTGCTCTTCCTGTCAGATGTGGAAGCTTAGGGAGAGTTTCCATGTTACTGATGATTATGTCTCCAGCAAATGTATTTGGTTGCAAATTCTATCAGGTTGCTTGGAGCGGCAGTTAGAGGAGTGAGGTGTTTTTCGGAGGTAGGGGGTATGATTGGATGGTAGTTATAGAAAGGGGAAAAAACTGCAGATACAGTCAGATGGATGGGTTACCTCCAGGAAAGGTAGAAGGAGTAGGCAGGTAGTGCAGGAGTCTCTTGTGGCTATCCCCATCTCAAACAAATATGCTGTTTTAGAAAATGTAGAGGGTGATGGACTCTCCGGAGAATGTAGCATCAACAGCCAAGTTTCTGGTATTATGAATGGCTCTAATGTAATGAGGGGTATTTTGGGTTCCAAGCAATTGATTGTGATAGGGGCCTTTCTAGTCAGAGGTACAGAAGGATGTTTCTGTAGCCAGCAGCGAAAAGTCAGAATGGTGTACTGCCTCCCTGGTGCCAGGATCAAGGATATCTCAGAGAGGGTGCAGATTGTTCTCAAGGGGGAGAGGGACAAGCAGGAGGTCATTGTGCACATTGGAACCAATGACATAGGAAGGGAAGAGAATGAGATTCTGAAGGGAGAATATAGAAAGTTAGGCAGGAATTTAAAAAGGAGGTCCTTGAGGGAAGTAATATCTGGATTACTGCTGGTGTTACAAGCTAGTGAGGGTAGGAATAGGAGGATAGAGCAGATGAATGCATGACTGAGGAGCTGGTGCAGGGGAGAAAGTGAGGGCTGCAGATGGTGGAGATCAGAGTCGAGAGTGGTGCTGGAAAAGTAGAAGCAGGAGAAGGGCTTATGCTCAAAACGTCAATTTTCCTGCTCCTCGGATGCTGTCTGACCTGTTGCGCTTTTCCAGCACTACACTCTCGAAGCTGGTGCTGGGAGGAAGGGTTCTCATTTTTGGATCATTGGAATCTCTTCTGGGGTGGGAGTGACCTGTGCAAAAAGAAAGGGTTGCACCTGAATTGGAAGGGGACTAATATACTGGCAGGGAGATTTGCTAGAGCTGCTCAGAAGGATTTACCCTAGGAAAGTGGGGGATATGGGACTCAATGTTGGGAAAAGGAGTGAGTCAAACAGTCAGGGCAGGCAGGATCATAGCAGAGAACAATGTAGGCCTGATGAATTAAACTGCATTTATTTCAATGCAAGAGACCCAACAGGGAAAGCAGGTGAACTCAGGCCACAGTTAGGAACATGGGACTAGGATATCGTAGCAGTTACAGAGATGTGCCTCAGGAATGGACTGGACTGGCAGCTTAATGTTTCAGGATACAAAATGCTATAGGAAGGATAGAAAGTGTGGCAAGAGAGGAGGGGAGTGGTGTTTTTGGTAAGGGATAGCATTACTGCTATACTTAGGGAGGATATTCCTGGGAATATGTCCAGGGAAGTTATTTGGGTGGAACTGAGAAATAAGAATAGTCAGCAGGAAATTGAGAAACAAATTTGTAAGGAGTTTTCAGTTATCTGTAAGAATAATAGGGTAGTTATGGTGGGGGATGTTAACTTTCCAAACATAGACTGGGACTGCCATAGTGTTCAGGGTTTAGATGGAGAGGAATTTGTTAAGTGTATGCAAGAAAAATTTCTGATTCAGTATGTGGATATACCTACTAGAGAAGGTGCAAGACTTGACCTACTCTTGGGAAATAAGGCAGGGTATGTGACTGAGGTGTCAGTGGAGAGAACATTTTGGGGCCAATGATCATAATTTTATTAGTTTTAAAATAGTGATGGAAAAGGATAGACCAGATCTAAATGTTGAAGGTCTAAATTGGAGGAAGGCCAACTTTAACAGCATTAGGCGAGAAATTTCAAGACCTGATTGGGACAGATGTTCACACGTAAAGGGATGGCTGGAAAATGGGAAGCCTTCAGAAATGAGATAATGAGAGTTCAGACACAATACATTCCTGTTCGAGTGAAAGACAAGGTAGGTGGGTGTAGGCAATGCTGGATGACTAGAGAAATAGAGATTTTCATTAAGAAAAAGAAGGAAGCATATGTCAGGTAGAGACAGCAGAGATTGAGTGAATCCTTAGAGTACAAAGGCAATAGAAGTATTCTTAAGACAGAAATCAGGACAGCACGAAAGGGACATAAGATAGCTTTCATTAAAAGGGTTAAGGAGAATCCAAAGGATTTTTACAAATATATTAAGGACAAAAGGATAACTAGGGAAAGAATAGGGCCCCTTGAAGATCAACAAGGCGGCCTTTGTGTGGAGGAGAAAGTGAGGGCTGCAGATGCTGGAGATCAGAGCTGAAAATGTGTTGCGGGAAAAGCGCAGCAGGTCAGGCAGCATCCAAGGAACAGGAGAATCGACGTTTCGGGCATTCCTGAAGAAGGACTTATGCCCGAAACGTCAATTCTCCTGTTCTTTGGATGCTGCCTGACCTGCTGCGCTTTTCCCGCAACACATTTTCAGGCTTTTGTGTGGAGTGGCAGAAAATGGGAGAGATACTAAATGAGTATTTTGCATTTGTATTTACTGTGGAAAATGATATGGAAGATATAGAAAGTAGTGAAATAGATGGTGATACCTTGCAAAATGTCCATATTACAGAGGAGGAAGTGCTGCATGTCCTGAAGCGCATAAAGGTGGATAAATCCCCAGGACCTGATCAGGTGTACCCTAGAAGTCTGTGGGAAGCTAGAGAAGTGATTGCTGGGCCCTCTTGCTGAGATATTTGTATCATCGATAGTCACAGGTGAGGTGCCGGAAGACTGGAGATTGGCTAATGCGGTGCCACCGTTTAAGAAGGGCGATAAAGACAAGCCAGGGAACTATAGACCAGTGAGCCTGACGTCGGTGGAGGGGATCCTGAGGGACAGGATGTACATGTATTTGGAAAGGCAAGGACTAATTAGGGAGAGTCAACATGGCTTTGTGCACGGGAAATCATGTCTCACAAACTTGATTGAGTTTTTTGAAGAAGTAACAAAGAGGATTAATGAGAGCAGAACAGTAGATGTGATCTATATGGACTTCAGTAAGGCATTCGACAAGGTCCCCATGGGTTAGCAGGGAAAGCAGGAGACTGGTTAGCAAGGTTAGATCTCGTGGAATACAGAGAGAACTTGCCATTTGGATACAGAATTGGCTCGAAGGTAGAAGACAGAGGGTGATGGTGGAGGGTTGCCTTTCAGACCGGAGGCCTGTGACCAGGGTGTGCCACAAGGATCGGTGCTGGGTCCACTACTTTTATATAAATGATTTGGATGTGAACATGTAAGATATAGTTAGTAAGTTTGCAGATGACACCAAAATTGGAGGTGTAGTGGACAGTGAAGAAGATTACCTCAGATTGCAATTGAATCTTGATCAGATGGGCCAATAGCCAAGGAGTGGCAGATGGAGTTTAATTTAAATAAATGTGGGGCACTGCATTTTGGAAAGACAAATCAGGGCAGGAAGGGCAACTTTTTCACGCAGAGGGTGGTACGTGTATGGAATGAGCTGCCAGAGGATGTGGTGGAGGCTGGTACAATTGCAACATTTAAGAGGCATTTGGATGGGTATATGAATAGGAAGGGTTTGGAGGGATATTGGCCGGGTGCTGGCAGGTGGGACTAGATTGGATTGGGATATCTGGTCGGCATGGACAGGTTGGACTGAAGGGTCTGTTTCCATGCTGTAAATCTCTACGACTATTTATACACTTAATGGTAAGGTCTTGTGGAGCGTTAGTGAACAAAGAGACTGTGGAGTGCAGATTCATAGTTCCTTGAAAGTGGGTTGCAGGTAGATAGGATAGTGAAGACAGCATTTGGTAAGCTTTCCTTTATTGGTCAGAGCATTGAGTATTGGAGTTGGGAGGTCAGGTTGTAGCTGAACAGGAAATTGGAATATTGTGTGCAATTCTGGTATCCCTCCAATCGGAACAATGTTGTGAAACTTGAAAGGGTTCAGAAAAGATTTACAAGAGTGTTGCCAGTGTTTGAGCTATAGGGAGAGGCTGAATAAGGTGGGCCTGTTTTCCCTGGAACATTGGAGGCTGAGGGGGTGACCCAGTGGAGGTTCATAAAGTCAAGTGGGGCATGGATAGGGTAAATAGACAAGGTTTTTTCCCTGGGGTGGAGTAGTCCAGAACTAGAGGGCATAGGTTTAGGGTGAGAGGGGAAAGCTTTAAAAGGAACCTAAGGGGCAACGTTTTCATGCAAAGGGTGGTGCATGTATGGAATGTGCTGCCAAA
The DNA here is from genome assembly GCF_037043375.1 of Chiloscyllium plagiosum. Lineage (NCBI taxonomy): Eukaryota > Metazoa > Chordata > Chondrichthyes > Orectolobiformes > Hemiscylliidae > Chiloscyllium > Chiloscyllium plagiosum. The sequence continues at coordinate 48,769,943 of NW_028270150.1, forward strand.
GGAAGTGGTGGAGGTTGGTACAATTACAACATTTAAAAGGCATAATGATGGGTATATGAATAGGAAGGATTTAGAGGGATTAGATTAGATTTCCTACAATGAGGAAACAGGCCCTTCGGCCCAACCAGTCCACACCGACCCTCCGAATAGTAACCCACCCAGACCCATTTCCCTCTGACTCACCTAACACTATGGGCAATTTAACATGTCCAATTCACCTGGCCTGCACACCTTTGGACTGTGGGAGGAAACCGGAGCACCCGGATGAAACCCATGCAGACATAAAGAGAATGTGCAAAATCCACACAGATAGTCACCCAAGGCTGGAATCGAACCTGGGACCCTGGTGCTGTGAGGCAGCAGTGCTAACCACTGTGCCACCCCAAATGGGCCAAATGCTGGCAAATGGGACTAGATTAGGTCAGGGTTTCAGGTTGACATGGACAAGTTGGACTCTGTTTCCATGCTGTATATCTCTATGACTTAGGATGTTCGAGCTGGGGCATTTAATTGGGCAAGAGGGTGTCTAGTGTGGATCACAGCACCTCCCTGCCTCTGTCCCAATGAAGTCTGGATTGGCGGTATAGTGAACAGCGAAGAAGATTACCTCAGAGTACAACTGGATCTTGATCAGATAGGCCAATGGGCTGAGGAGTGGCAGATGGAGTTTATTTAGATAAATGCGAGGTGCTGCATTTTGGGAAAGCAAATCTTAGCAGGACTTATACACTTAATGGTAAGGCCCTAGGGAGTGTTGCTGAAGAAGAGACCTTGGAGTGCAGTTTCATAGCTCCTTGAAAGTAGAGTCACAGGTAGATAACATTGTGAAGAAGGCGTTTGGTATGCTTTCCTTTATCGGTCAGAGCATTGAGTACAGGAGTTGGGAGATCATGTTGTGTCTGTACAAGACAGTGGTTAGGCCACTTTTGGAATATTGTGTGCAATTCTGGTCTCCCTCCTATTGGGGGAATGTTGTGAAACTTGAAAAGCTTCAGAAAAGATTTAGAGAGGAACCTCAATTATCCAAATATCAATTATCCGAATATCAGATTATCCAAAGGTGATCTCAAGGTCCCTATAGAAACAATACATTAAAGAGCTGTTTCAATCCTGATCACACCTTTTGTTTACACGTACAATGATTAAAAATGAACTCGGCTCACTGAAATGCTGCCGAGAACGGTCCTGGACATCCAGGCACCGTCTCTAAATGACTGACCTCCCGGCGTCTGTCCCCCCACACTTTCCCTGAAGTCCTACATAGGGGTGAACCCTAAACCCCCCTTCCCCAGATAATCTCTCCAACATTGTTCTGTACAGGGCAGAGGTGGAATCTTGTCAAAGTGTGTGTGTGTACAGTCCAGCTGCCCCAGAGAGAGGGCGGGTAAGATGGGTGATTCGGGGGCGCAGGCGGTGGGTGGGAATGGACGGGGGTGCGGGGTTGGGCTGCAGGCGGGGGGCGCGGGGTAGGAGTGGACAGGGTTGGGGCAGTGGGTGGGTTTGGGAGCAGATGGGGTTGGGGGCAAGTGGGGGTTGGGGTGGGAGTGGACGGGGTGGCGGTGCGCAGTGTGCTGCTGCCTTGTCTCCTGAACAGGGAGCAGATTTCACAGAAAACTCCGAGCCCCAGAAGAAATCAATTAACTGAATAATCAATTATCCGAGCGAAGTAGTGCTCACCCATCTCATTCAGATAATCAAGGCTCCTCTGTATAAGGATGTTGTCAGGGTTGGAGAGTTTGAGTTACAGGGAGAAGCTGTACAGGCTGGGGCTGTTTTCCCTGGAGCGTCGGAGTCTGAGGGGTGACCTTATAGAGGTTTACAAAATCATGAGGGGCATGGATAGGATAAACAGACAAGGTCTTTCCCAGGTGGTGGGGTAGTCCAGAACTAGAGGGCATAGGTTTAAGGTGAGAGGGGAAAGGTTTAAAAGGACCTAAGGGGCAACGTTTTGACACAGAAGGTGGTACGTGTATGGAATGAGCTGCCAGAGGAAGTGATGGAGGCTGGTACAATTACATCATTTAAAAGGCATCTGGATGGATATATGAATACGAAGGGTTTATAGGGATATGGGCCAAATGCTGGCAAATAGGACTAGATTAGGTTCGGATGAATTAGACTGAATGATCTGTATCCATGCTGTACATTTATATGACTCTTTGACAAGCAAAGTAAATGCAGGAAGTCAATGAAGGACGACTGGGGAATCCAGAACCAGGTGCCACACTTTGATGGAAATGGTTCTGCCATTTAGGACTAAGATAAGAGAGTGGTGAACCTGAGGGATTCTCTGCCATAGAAAGCAATTGAATCCAAAATATTGACTGTTTCTGAAAGAGATCGATATAGTTATTAGGGCTGAAGGGATCAAAGGAAATGGGAGGAAGGAGGAACAACATACTGAATTGGATGATTATCTGGGATCATCTTGAATAGTGGAGCAAGCTCAAATGGCCGAATGGCCTGTTCCCACTTCTGGTTTCTCTGTTTGTACTTCTTTAAACACTGCAATTTCTAGACCATCATTTCTGAAAGTGTGAGGGTGATTATTAATTTGATGAGCCTCTCTCAGAGCATCACACTCACATCCTTGCTATGACATAGAGTCATAGAGATGTACAGCATGGAAACAGACCCTTCGGTCCAACCCGTCCATGCCGACCAGATATCCCAATCCAATCTAGTCCCACCTGCCAGCACCCGGCCCATATCCCTCCAAATCCTTCCTATTCATATACCCATCCAAATGCCTCTTAAATGTTGCAATTGTACCAGCCTCCATCACTTCCTCTGGCAGCTCATTCCATACACATACCACCCTCTGTGTGAAAAAGTTGCCCCTTAGGTGCCTTTTAAACCTTTCTCCTCTCACCCTAAACCTATGCCCTCTAGTTCTGGACTACCCCAACACAGGGGAAAGACCTTGTCTGTTTATCCTATCCATGCCCCTCATGATTTTGTAAATCTCTATAAGGTCACCCCTCAGTCTCCGACAATTCAGGAGAACAGCCCCAGCCTGTTCTGCCTCTCCTGATAGCTCAAATCCTCCAACCCTGGCAACATCCTTGTAACTCTTTTCTGTACCCTTTCAAGTTTCACAACATCTTTCCTATAGGAAGAAGACCAGAATTGCACGCAATATTCCAACAGTGGCCTAACCAATGTCCTTACAGCCGCAACATCACCTCCCAACTCCTGTACTCAATACTCTGACCAATAAAGGAAAGCATATCAAACGCCACCTTCACTATCCTATCTACCTGTGACTCCACTTTCAAGGAACTATGAACCTGCACTCCAAGGTCTCTTTGTTCAGCAACACTCCCTAGGACCTTACCATTAAGTGTATATATCCTGGTAAGATTTGCTTTCCCAAAATGCAGCACCTCGCAAACTCCATCTGCCTCTTCTCAGCCCATTGGCCATCTGGTCCAGATCCAATTGTAATCTGAGGTAACCCTCTTCGCTGTCCACTACACCTCCAATTTTGGTGTGACAAACTTAGCAATATCCATCGAGGGATTGCTGACTGTATGACAAAAGTTGGAATCTGTTAATCTTGAAGTTAATTCTTACCTTGCGCTAGTCTTCAAATACAGTCCAGATAATTTCTGCATCTTTCTGCAGAAAGACTGACTGTGTTAATACTATGAAGCCTTGCCTTGCTGTGAGTAAGTCAGATTATTAGACATTTTTGCTCTGGATCATTTACCATTTGATCTGTAAAAAATGAGGCTTAGGTTGTTTGAATATCTGTAATTCAGTAAACTGACTGCCATGTCCATAAGTAAGAGTTTGCCTTCTAATTCTTGCTGAAGGTTTCTTTTCAGACATAGGCGTTTTCTGTATTTGTTCCTTTCTTTTACTTACAGGCTTTTCTCATTTTAATTTTACCTATTCTGCTTCTGTTTCACGTTATTTTTCAGTGTTGCCATTCCTTTACTTGGCTTTAAAGGAACAGTCTCCAAATACAGGTCTGTAGCAAATAAGTTTCTACCTCTCAAGATATTAGTACCAAATATGGGATGACAATATTACATGGGCTTCCCTCTGCATTTGTACCAAACTGGAGTGGAAACATTGTGATATCCAGCATTTGCAAACAGGGGTAAGACTGATCAGAAAACTGCTTTCTAGTGCTTCACTTTTGTTCTGGTGAGTTCTTTATCCAGATTGTAAGAAGCCTTTGGCTTCTGATTTTCACTTGATTTTGGAATAGAAAAGTAGGCAGTCAATTTGTTTTTGTAATAAAAAGAATGAAGTCTTGCAGCTTGGCAGAAGTTATAAGCAGAAAGAAGGTAGCTCTTTGTGTAATTTATATATCTCCAATTGCATAAATTGGTGCTTTATCTTTCTAAATGAAGTCTCGAATTGATGTCTGGCTGATGTTCAATGAGGTTTCCAGGTATCTATCACTAATAAGTTTGAATATTTATAGTGACTGCTACGAACTATGATTTACCACTGTAGTATGGGGCAATGTTCATGCTCTGATAACACGGGAATTTGGTATGATGAACGTGGCCTGGAAAGATTTACTGGACATTTATTACAGCTCTTGATATATAAATAAAATAATGACAAGCACTTCAGCGTCTGGATTAATATCAAGCCATTTTGTTACAAAAGTAACATATTTTCACCAGTTCTCATGGTTCAAGTGGCCCCAGTTTTGATGGGTTCTGAGACTTTTATACCCTCAAGTCACACGATGGTATGGTTATGATAACACAAGAATGTCTCTTAGAGGCACACCTCATACTAACTGTGAGACAAAGCTCAACAGATGCAACCAGAGACCACCACCAAAACTATATCTAGTCTCATATTCTAAGTGTTGGGTGTCCAGTTCTAGGTTTCAGCATTAAGTTCCACAGCAAGGTCTAGAGGGGAACTCCCAAAGGAATAGTGGTCAAGGTGCAAAGACCATGACCTGAAGGAAGCAAAGGCTTGGGACAGACCCCTGGAAGCCCTTGACCAGGAAAGAGACAAATGCACCTAGCGGCCCCTCCACCTGAGGTCTGGATAGGGTAGTCTACTGAGCTCCTCAACCATTCCCACTTCCTGCCTTGACTACCCCCTGTCCAACTGCCCTCCCAACCTTCTTTTGACCACCTAACGTTAGGATCCTGAGGAGTGTTGCAGAATAAAGAAACTTGGGGTACAGATTCATTGATTCTTAAAGGTGGAGTAACAGGTAGAACTGTTTTGAAGAAGGCATTCAGTACATTTGCCTTTATTGGTCAGTGCATTGAGTATAGGAGTTGGGAGGTGATGCTGTAGCTGTTTTGGACAACAGTTAGGCCACTGCAGTGTTGGAGGTTGAGAAGTGACCTGATAGAGGTTGATAAAATCATGAGGAGCATGGATAGGGTGAATTGCCAAGGTTTTTTCCCCCATGACATAAGTTTAAGTGAGAGTGGAAAGATGTAAAAGTCATCTAAGTGGCAATTTTTTCATGCAGAGGGTGGTGCATATATGGAATGAGCTGCCAGAGGAAGCAGTGGAGGCTGATTACAATTACAACATTTAAAAGGCATCTGGGTGGTTACACAAATAGGAAGGGTTTAGAAGGATTTGGGCCAAATGTTGATTATATTTATTTAGGATATCTGGTTGGCATTGATGGGTTGGACCAAAGGGTCTGTTTCCGTGTTGTATAACTCTATGCCTCTATGACCATATTCCACTAACCTCAAGATTGAGGTTTGGCATTAATTGACTGCTCGCAGTTTGTGCAAGGGAAGTCATGTTGACCTGGGCCTCATTCACTCAATGTAAATGGCACAGCAAGGAGAGGTAACTCTGAGGACTTTATGGATCTCTACAAACCCATAGGTGAGTCATATCAAGTTATGCCTTATGGTGTTAATAAACTTGCACAGAAAGTATTTCAGCTCTGAATTCAGGGAAACTGATTGTGGGAATACGAAGACATATGCTTCTGCGATAAGTGCAATGGAATGCACATGGTGTAAACTGATTTATTGACTTAATCATAGTTAATAACAAATAACTTTGCCATTGTAAAAGATTAACTATTCCTTCAATATTACTGAAAGAATATTAATTTAATTTAGATTTAAGAGTTGTCAGTGCCATTGCTTTTAGATTCAGTCTAACTAGTCAGTTGGTGAGATTTAAATGAGAGTGGAGAGTTAAAAGGACCCATGCATTATTTCGAGAGTAATGATTAAGCTTCCAACTCACCTCACTCTTGGTTCCTGCTGCTATCTTTCCTGAACTAGCAGCTAGAAAGTAGATTAAAGCAGCTTGAAGCTCCTGCTTATACTGCTTTCCTTGTCTTCCATTCTAAACACCAGGTACATTGAAAAACATTGCTTTTGAATCCTCTTCTTGAAAATCACAATAGAAAGATATTATTAACCAGACAACTTCAATTATAAAGTTCTTTGTACAGAAGGAGCAATTGATATACTTTACTCTTTCTCTATGCACGGATTTCTAAACTCTTCACTCAAACAAATCAACTGTCCTGTATATTTATGGATTACTAAACATGTTTTTACTGGAAAAATATAGAAGAAGAGCTTGGGCTTTGAAACAGCTTTAAATACAACCTTATCTCACCTAAATAATTCATTTGATATCCGCTTTGAAGTGAACAGCCATATTGCAAATGACCAATGTAAAGCAACATGAGCTGGTTTATGCAATTAATTTTTTTCTCTCATTGAAAGTTACAAGTGATTATTACATGCTTTGACTTTTACAAAATAATACAATTTTTTGCTATAATGTGCTTGAATTATCTGGGTTTTCAATGTAACAACAAGTTAAAAGTGGAGTTGCACAACTTTTCCTTAAAGAAAATTTGTATGCAGCTGATTCAATCTAGTTTTATACCAACTTGTTACTGTGCATAGATATGTTTGTTTATTTGTAATGTTGCTGACTCACAATAGTCAAATAGTCCATCAACCCAACTCTGCTCCTTTGCTGAAGATCAGAGAAGGTGAATTGCCTGCAGCTTTAGGGATCCAATAACATCCTTATCCTCAGTGTTTGTGGAACCCAGCACAAATATAATAAGGATTTTTGCAGCTAGCTACAGATGGAAGTGTTGCATTGACAATTATTTACTGCCTACATCCTGTGGTACCCATTATCAGAAATTCCTGTCTTCAGTCAATTCGAGTTACTTTCCATGATGTAAAGAAATCACTGAATGCGCTGAACAGAGCAAAGGCTTCAAACCTTTAAAATCCAGGCTGTGGATCTGAAAATTTGTGCTCCAAATGACTTACTCAGCTATTTCAGTTCACTGCAGTACAATATCAATCAGACAGTGGTGAAAAATAGTTAGGTATGTCTTGTTCATAAGAAACCTGACAAATCCAGCCAAGCCAATATTTCACCATCAGCCTACGCTTATCATCAGTAAAATGACAAAAGATGTCAACAGTGCTATCGTGCTCACCAATGCAGAGTTTGACATTCTGCCAAGACTACTCAATTGCAGATCTTATTAGTTCACATTTCAGCAATGTCACAATGAAGTGATTTCCAGAGATGAGGTGAGAGGGATTACCCTTGAAATCGCAAAGCAGCATTTGACCAATTGTGTCACCACTAAATTATTGATAAACTAAACTCTACTAAAGGGGAAACTCACCTTGCCTGGAATTATACAAGTTACAAAGTTAGATACTGCTATAAGATGAATCGTCGCCACTTCTCATTATGTTGTATGAACTATCAGGTACCTTTGCTGACACTATCGTCTTTCCTGCATTGGATATAATGAGTCTGTTTAGTCTCGTGTGATAAAAGATAACCACATGTTAGTCCATTAAGAAGAGGCTCTTGTCTTAAGTAAGATATAATTTATTGCATGATTGCAACAATGTACAAGTTACTCTGATGGAACTCTGATGGAATAGGCATAGTTACAGGAATTACGAGGAAGTTAAAATTGTAGATCTTACTCCTGTGAGATCCTTAGCCGTTCTCTCACCAAGTCCATATCTTCATAGTTGGTAGTGTTTAAGATACTCTTTGTAATTAACCATTTCAGACCCTTAGGCTCTTGAAGCACAGTGCTCCCCAAGCTGTTTCTCCATTATGATGTACACATTGATGTATAAAACTGAATTGGCCACCACCACATCCTCACACCCTAAGTCTCTGCTTTCACAAATGTAGGCAGTCTAAATGTTTAGAGATAAAGTATACCTTTGTAAATAGTTGGTCACTGCTTATGTCCTTAAGGTTCCTTAGTGCCACGATACTAACAATGACTATTCATACTTATTGTGCTACTCATTGTATTGGTTTCTCACGTGTGTCTTTCAAGGTCTTGTACCTTAAAAACTGAGTAGATTCTGTTGATCTCCAGTGATAAGATTGATCTTATAAGATTGATTCTTCTGCACTTCTGCTTCACTCACCATCTGAAAGGCTTTTTCTCAAGTCAAATCCTACTTTGTAATAAAGCTAACAAAAACTCATCAGCAATTCTACTAACAACGTTGGCTCTTATGAATCCTAATTTTAAACCTCTATAGTTCAATTTTTCCTGTTAATCTGTACTTGTCATTAACGAATTATCTATGTGTTTCCTAGTTTCTGAACCCTTCAATTAACTCCGAACTTTTCAAGAATTGTGGTTAAAACAATTATGAATGTTTCACAGGACTTTAAAATATGTATCTTTTGCTTCTTTGGTTCTTTTTTCCTTGGTGAGCTAAAATATCATCAGGTACACACATCATCATGCCATAAGTGCTTTTACTTGTTCAGCTTTTGAGTTAGTATTTAATTTGGAAACAATTCTGTATCTTAAGAACTTTTTTCAGTGATGTATTAATTCTGTGTTCTCTCTCATGCATACTTGGAATCAAATCTTCCTAGTAATATTATTTCTGCTGGCATTTTCTTTAAATGTAATTATCTATTTTCCTTGTTTGAAATAAAGTTAATCCTTCAGTATGACCATGCTACTAAGGAATATTTTCCCTTCCTTTTATAGTAAAAATGGAGGATTTTTTAATGCCTTTTGAGAGTAAGTTAGATGATTCGGACATTTTGAGGAGTTCCTCTAGACAAATCACTGCCATAATATGATTCCCACTTAATTTATGGCTCAACTGAGTTAATCTTGCTCTCTGTAGTTTTAATAAATGGTTTCTGCTGTTTTAATGACATTAATAAATTAATTCTGCTCTTCACATCTCAATAAGACAAATTCTGTTCCTTTCACAGCTTTTCCTATGTGATTACTGCTGTCCGTGGTTCTAAGTAATAATTCTTGCTGTTTTCTTCATCTTTTCCTGGATGAGTCATAGAATCATAAAGTCATAGAGCTGTCCACCATGGAACTTTTTGATCCAACTCATCCATGCTGACCGGGTATCCCAAATTCAGCTAGTCTTCATTTGCCAGCATTTGGTTCATATCTCTCTAAACCCTTCCTATTCACATACCATTCCAGATTCATTTTAAATGTTGCAATTGTACCAGCCTCCACCACTTCCTCTGGAGGCTCATTTCATACACGCACCATCCTCTGCTTGAAAATGTTGCCTCTTTGGTCCCTTTTAAATCTTTCCCCTCTCACCTTAAACCTATGCTCTCTCGTTCTGGACTCCCCCACCCCAGGGAAAAGACCTTGTCTATTCACCCTATCCATGCCCCTCATGATTTTATAAACCTCTACAAGGTCACCCCTCAGCCTCCAATGCTCCAGGCAAAACCAGCTCCACAATGTTTGCGACTGCGGGAACTAATAGATCCCTGACCTTTTCTGTGGCTTCAATAGGCTCATAATTATTTTCCATCTTTATACTTTGTTTGCTTAAGTTTCTAAATCGTGACTTTATCATTCAAACTTTGGCTTTGCAATGTTTCTGGTTCTGTGACCTTGATTTAACTTGTTTCATTGGCCCTTGATTTCCTTCAATGTAGCCATGCCTCATTTGCTTACTATAGGAACAACACTAAGTACTTGGCTTACTTCTAGTTTTCACAGTCTGTGCCTGTTTGTTCTTAAAGTTTCCCCTTGATGACGAAGGGTACAACTTTACCCACAGGACAAACAATGTCATTTTGCTCTTTGATTGAATATCAACTCCCAATTGCTCCTACAAACCAGCTACACTTTGGTGAAATCAATGTTTCAGCTCTGGGGAGTTCTTAGCACATTCTTGCTGCTATAAACCTCTTACCAGAGTCTGAAATTCTTGACACCATCAACCATGGATTATGTCTTGTTGAATCTTGCCACCAGGTTCCCTACTCTTGGGTTCTCGAAAATTCAGCTCTTCCAGCTGCTGGTTAGCTGCATGAGTAGCCTTCATAATGTTGCATCTGAAGAAATCTTCAGATTTTCACAACTGTCAGCATGTAGGAGGCAGTTAAATGGTGACTGCACACTTTGCCCCTTGTTGTAAGATGAATCCTGACCACAGCACATAATGACACCCTGTTCTGACCTGACTAGCCTCCAAACCGAGAAGCCCTCCTGAAACGATTGAACTACCCACTGCTCCATCAGCTTACTGGTTACTCTAACTAGCTACCACATTACCTACCCATAGCCCTAACTAGCTGCCATCCTGCCACCTCATCCAGTGATAACCTATCTTTCACCTAAGTGACTTATCTCCGCCACCCTACTCACATTCACCCTTCCATTTTATACCAAAAAACTGTTTAAATATCCCAAAGCTTTTTAGTATGTTAGTAAGCACGTATCAGAATACAGCAGCTAGTTTCATAAGAAAAGGGTCATGGGTTGTCTCTCCCTGTTTGATCCAGCACTACAAGGAAGCAGAATCATTTTGGTGGAAAACTGCTTTGCATTGCTGAAGAAATCTCATTTGGAAGACCCAGTCAGAAAAACAGAGCTGTGGAGTGGAGCAGCAAGCCAATGGCGACTGCAGATCTGCATAAAATCCAATCCGTTATTCTGTCATTTAGCTCAATTCTATCTGTAGTTGCATGCAAGGAACATGCAATAATGTGGATGAGGAAAGAACATGTCTAATGTCCATAAATAATCCCTATAGGATTAAAAAATGTTGGAAAAATTTTAATCATAGGTGTGTGGACAAGATACTTCTAGAAACACAATTTTTTCAAGACATTATTTTATTAACAACAAAATGACAAAAGGTTTCAAACAAATCACACCACATTTTAAAATTTACATTAAAATACATCACAAATGAAATTTTGCCATATCATGCACTATTAATACATAGAAAATACCTAAAACAGGTCATCTGTCCAAACAATGAGAAACTGGGAATATTCTTTAACATTTTTAAGCAATATTTATGCTTCAGTTGAAGTGTCAATTTATGACAAGAGTTCTACATCAGTGACAATAAATATCACAGTGCCAACAGTATAGGATTGTTTGTTTTGATCATGGTTTGGAGTAAAGACTGCCACCTCACAATTTCAAATTTAAATTCAGGTCAACTATATAGCGGGTTATGCTGGAAGAAAGGCCTATACACAGAAGCAAATACATCAGACTGATTGTATGAAAGGTTCATTTTTCAATCTTCCAACAATTTTCCAAGTTAGAGTAAGATTTCGAATTAAAAGGTCTCATCTTGTAGAATATCTCGACCAGCAGGCAGTGCAGGGACCCCGTGAAATCATTTTGAGAATATGTCAGCAATATGGGTACAAAGTGCACCAATCTCATGAGGGGAAAATTATACATATCTACCAAATTAATGAAAGAGTTTGTGTCAAAGTTTGACATTTCGAATTGACTGTGGCAATCTGACAAAGTTTTGAGAAATTGTGAATAAAATAGAATGAATCTGATTTAATACACAATAATTTCTTCAAGGAAGCATGTTCAGTTACATTGTAAGCCATAAGTTACAGCACACTCTGTTGGAGAAGCTACAGTACTAACATATGACCACGTGAAATGCAATGGATTTGGTTACTGTGACAAGTTATCATTCTTGCAGTTTACTTGTAATGTTTGCTTTCTCTTTGCAAATCCACAATTCACATCTATCTGTGCGGGAAACCTTACAATGGGCATTAGCGTTGTGTTGGCTGAATGAGATTAATTGTATTTCTAATGGCACTCAGAATCTCAGTTTTCGATCTGCTGAAACTATGGGGTAAATTTGCATCTAGTATTCAAATAGGCAGTAAGCTAATGGAGTGGAGCACTGCCAAATGTTCAAGCCACTTGAATTTTATTCCATTGATGGGTTCCATAACAGGCTGGGAGGGGGAGGACATTTCACTTCACTAGAGTACTGTCCATGTGGTGAGGATGAAAACATAACCTCTTTTGTCTGATGATCAACCCGGCCATTGAAGAAGTTTGCAATAAGTCACTTTCTGATCATTGGACAATGTTGCTGCATGGGCAATAATCAAATATGTTCATTACAAGCTCTACTCAATAGCATTGAAACACTTAAACTCAAATTCAAAACAGGAACAGCTTCAGGATGCTTGTGGGCTTTTGAAAGTGAAATAACTCGCTGACATTTGGTCCCATTCATTAGTAGTTGTTTGCTGATACCATTTCAAAACATATTTCATTAACATTCATGAGTAGAATAGCAGAAGACAGCCTCACATGAGACAATCAATCCTGATATGCACAATCCATTATACTTAAGTCCTGTAATGTACCTTGCATCCACCACCTGCCCAACTTTTCAAAATAACCGATATATATTTTGAAGTTTTTTTGAAAATAGATTTTTTTCAAAGGGTTAAAAGCTTTCAATTTCACTTTGTCTCAATACCCACCTTTACCCCAGGTGTGATAACAAATGATATGGCTCGTTCAGAGGGCCATGGGTTCACGTTATTGTAAATTATACTAAAACTCCATGTTATGTTATATTGATTTTCACCAGCAATATCTAAACCACAAAAATACAGTCTTATTAAACATAATGAGTGCTGTAATAATTAGGTTAATACATGCAGACATAATTAAACGTAATGTAAAATGATATTTGCTACCATAACTAATAGAAATATATGTATATATTTGAGATACAGATCTGCTGCTAATACCTGCTATTATTTTGTTTGAATTTGACCAACCAGAAAATGGTGCCCTCAATTATTATTTAGCATTGTTTTAACATATAACTCATTTCCTCTTTGAAATTTAAATTTGCAGAACTAGAAATAAAAGGAAGGAAGACACATGCAGTGAGATTTGCTGCATTTCTCCAGTTGAAAAGACCCAGTCCCCCAGTCGTCCCACATATTGATAAATGATGTGAGAAATGGAAGATGTGTTTGTTGAAAATATATTTGTAATAAGGTGGACTCAAAGGTATATACACACTTTGAATAGCTCTTTTTCAATCTGTCTAGCAAGCATATTAGAATTGCACTGAAAGGAATCATGCTGATTTGAAAAAAATTGTTTGGAACTTTAGCAAATACCTAACGTCTCTAACCAGTTTATTTGATATGCGTATCCTCTACCCACACAACTTCCCAAACATATGTAACATTTCAAATGAACTTTTTTTTAATAAATATAAATGAGGAAAAAATATTTCCACTGGCAGAAGGCTGGCATTAAAAGTACATAGTTAAGATAATTGTCTAAAGAACCAGAGGGGAAATGGGGAGAACTCTTTTTAAGTAGCAAGCTGTAATTACATTCATTAACTGGAAGACATAGCCTAAAAGGGTGCTGAAAGCAGATTCAAAAATGAACTGGAACAGCCTCAAAAAGGGAAAGTTTGCACTGTTAGGGGCAAGAGGATGGTAGTGGTACAAATCTGGATACCTCGGAGACCTGTCAAAGGCACAATGACCACATTGTGTACTGTATGATTATCTGAAAGCAGTTTCCTTCAGGGTAGAATAGAAATGACCCAGGAAAGAAAGGTCCATGTTGAATAATGATGTGTACTGAATTATTTGATCTCTTAGAGAAGCAGCTGCATACTATATCCAGCCACCCTCACCCAGAGGCTGAATTCTAGACAGAATGAGGCTAGAAAACATGTGTGAAACCTAAATGAGAACACGTTCACAGACATCCTTTACACGACTCATAATCAGGCAGTCTACTGGAAATTACTATTCAGGGTCAGCCATAAAAAATGCCAAGCAGGATGGGATGGCATACTGGGGGTGCTTTACATGGAACCGTACTCCAGCAAAGTTGCGTGCGCTTCAAAGACTTTGACAAGTATCTCAAAGCATTGCAGAAGTACCACCAGTGGTGCCATCAGAAGATTTTACAAATCTGATGGCTTAAAGATGGTCCAGTGACCAATTTTTCCAACCCAAATTGCCTAACAAAAAGCTGCCAAAGGGTCAAAACCAGCTCTGAACCTGAACGTGCCATTCATTTTCCTGATTCCAGTCTCCTAAAGTAATGTTCCACTTGGAGCGCAATTGTAGCAGGAAGCTCCCAGGAGATTGGCCGAAATGCATTAGCGATCTCCATAAAACATTCTAAAAAGGTCTCACATACCTATTGACTTATGGAAGACCTTCTTGTGAATAATGAAAATGGAGAAGGCTTGCTCAGGAGAGCATTGAGACGTTGTGTCGGAAAATGAAGAGGTAAAGTCGTGGCAATTGAGGGACATAAATCTCTAAACAGTCCACCTACCCAACCCTTCATCCGTCACCTAATCCGTCACCTGATTGGTTCTGCAGATCATGCCATTGATCAGCCATTTCAGAACTCAAATGAACTCAAGTTAAAACAAAATCTTGCTTGACCCCTGCAGACAGCTTAAGAACAGAATTCTCCAGCAAGATTTAGGATCTTCAAGTGGTATGGGAGGAATATAGAAAATTAACAAAATGGGAAAAAAAGACAGTGTAAAAAATATTTGGCTTCTCAGTGTTACTTTGCTGATAATGCAATATTGTAATTCATTTTTGTATCTATCAGAATAGGCGATGGTGATTAACCACATACCAGTTTAAATGGATATTTAACTGAGGAGCAAGGTAAGAATTTATGAGCTGTTATTTGTAATTTTTTGAAAATGTTTTAAGGTTTGGGAAATATTTAATCTTGGATTTCAAAAGTATTGATACCATTTCTATCATATTGTTATTTCCTATTAGATAGATACTTACTCTTTATAAAGCCCTGATGTGGGGGTATGGGCTGCTTTTTGAAGGGTTGGTGCAGATTCAGTGGGCTGATTGGCCCCTATCTGCACTATAGAGATTCTATAATTCAATGATCCAAACCAAAAATTTCAATCTTCTATTTACTGCCTTCCAGAAAAGGCTATTTAAAGCCTTTTTAGAATAGGCCATTTAAAAGGCTATTTAATGCCTCTTCTCAATAAACAGTTTACAACTGCATGTTCATTGAATAAAAAAAACTCTTGATTGCACAAGCAGATAATGAAAGTATTAAAAACCATAGCAATTTTTAAAAAACTCTTGGAAACTTGCACTATCGCAATTAGAAATTCATTATCAGTTTCCCTGTAGGTTAAAGGGAATGATATGAATAGTGCACATCATTCATGTCATCATACCTTAATTTAAATATTAATTAAAGAGTATGCTTGCATGATTTGCATTGCCAGAATACTGCTGAATATAAGATTTTCTTGCATTGTGCAACAAAGCCCCGAGCATCGACTTTATCATTTGTCCCTTGTATGTTTCTGCTCAATTATCCAAACCAAACTCAAAGCAGAATGCGCATTTGCTGAAGGTCCAGATAACACCCAATTACTGTCTGTCTTTTGAAGTTGCAATATAATCTTTTATGAAGGCTAGCGCAAAGCCAGCTATGTCTTTCCTGGCTTGCTCAGCCAAGACTTAAAGTGCTACAGACCCATATTGCCACTTTATTCATTCATGGCTTTGGTGCCAATTGCCATGGTTCAGAAATATCATTGATGCCATTTCACACTACTTCACAACTCCCAGGTCACACTGGGTATATCAGAATCTGTACCCCTGATGTCTTTTTACAGTCAGCATTATCCAAAGCTGGTGAACCTTCACTAGACATTTTCTAGAATTAAAACAGTGTTTAGGAGTGCCCAATAGAATTAATCCGACAGCAATTTCATAGTCAGTATCAAGATATGCACCCAGAAAAACTGTGCACTTTCTTAGTACAGCCAAATGTTTCAGTGAGTTTGATTAAACAAGCCTTTTCAACAGGTAAATTGGTGCCTTCTATAGCCTGTCATATTCATGTTATCTTGAATAACAGCGTTCCCAAAACAGTTCATCCATTACTGGATAAAATGTGCAGAATATTTAATTACCAGACATAAATTCATCGCTTCTTTGCAGACCTGTCATGAGTGAACTCCACAAAAACATAATTCAGCATTTCTATTACGAACACAGCTAGGGACAGCCTTTAACCAATATTGATAGTCAAGCTGAGATATTTAACATATTTGATTACTCATTTATTGTTTAGGTTCTATGCCTTTGTAGAGATTGTGATATTCTGTTGCATTTTATCATTAGAAAATGCTTAAGCTCTTCTAGAACCAATTAACCTGATGATTTCCCAATTCTTCCATTCACATTTGAGAACCCTTACTTAAACAAACTGCATTGGTTTACTAACTCCATCAACAACACATTTTTACACCTTCCTTAAGTCAGTGCTTTTTTTAAACCTCTTATTAAATGATTAGTAGGTAATAAATTCAGAGTTATGTAAATGAATGTTTCACTTTCCAACATCAAGCTGGGTAACAGATACTTTTAAAATAGCAAAACACAA
Source organism: Chiloscyllium plagiosum (assembly GCF_037043375.1). Classification (NCBI taxonomy): domain Eukaryota; kingdom Metazoa; phylum Chordata; class Chondrichthyes; order Orectolobiformes; family Hemiscylliidae; genus Chiloscyllium; species Chiloscyllium plagiosum. The sequence goes on from NW_028270150.1 coordinate 48,786,660, forward strand.
ATTCAGGGAAGCACAAATTCAGAGGAAATATCTGCTAAGGCATGTTTCATAAGCCAGGGAATTCAAACCTTTTGAGAAATGTTGATTTTATTATGGTGATGTGGATGTGCAATGCAGAGGTTATGCTACAATGTGAACTTATGACACTAGGGAGGAAAGGACACAATCTAGGCTATTTGTACATTGTGTTACTTTGATATAGTGTTTTAATCCATCATTTCATCTGGTATTTGGACTGTGTAGAAGAGTCCATGTGACTGTAAGTCAACTCCACAGCTCATTCAGATTCTCCACTCATGAATATACACAACTGTATACATTAGGAAATCAAAGGCTTGTTCTCCCTTGCTGCTTTGACCAATTAATACATTGTGTGCCACAGGTCATATACTCACAAGGAGGCCTTTTGGCTAAATACTTGATCGGGTGAGGAATCATGTGATTGCATTCAGGATGAGATGCTGTGCCACATCATACAGCAGGTGTGACATGCAAACAAGGCATAAATATGGATTTTAGAAGAAACCCAGAACAGTTTTAAACAAAATTCATTATTACAATTGATCTGTTTTCTAACTGCAAAAGAACAGCAAATTTAACAAAGCACTTAGCCTTAGAAGTACCAAATTCAGCCTTAAACCATCACTGCTCATCTAACAAATATCACTGAAGGCAGGTAAAGGTATTATCAGAATCTCATCTGAACCTGCAGCTCTTGTGAATTGTAACAATAGCGTGTAAATTAGAAATGCTAGATTAGGGATGTATTGGCTTACAATAGCCCTACATGTTTGAGTACTGTGCTCCTGATACTTGATTTGTTATACATTTTGTTTCATTAATTTGTGGGCGTCGCTGGCTGGCCAGCATTTATTGCTCGTCCCTAGTTGCCCTTGAGAAGGTGTTGGTGAGCTGCCTCATTAAACTGCTGCAGTCCACCTGCTGTGGGTTGTCCCACAATGCCATTACAGAGGGTATCATATAAAATGACATGCATGATATATGATAACAGAGGGACAGAAACCAGATGAAAATAGAGTAATTTTACCTGGAAAATATATTTCATTCTATTCTGCTTAATTTGTGCGGTGGGATTTACATAAACAGTTCCGAGATCTCTCCTATCAGAGCAAATGAATCAATCACCTATCGATTCAAATCTGATTTGCATTAAAATTATATCAATTCGACATGAAACTGATAAACTAGTTATGCACAAACATCCAGCTGGGTTGGTTAATCTTCTCACATGTGATCTTGGATTGAACTCCATCCCATGGTTTGATGCTGTCGTAACACTCAGATCTCTGGCATTCACCTTCCCAAGATAATTTCTCTTTCCTCACTTAAATATTAATTTTTTTCTCCTCCTAGTGTGGAATTTGTGGTTTTTAAGAGTGTGATTCTATTAAGTCATCATTTTTGTTTTAGTGCAAAACATTTTTACCCTAAAAAAAGTCATCAGTAATTCAATGCTGCCCACCTCATAACCTCACTGTGTGGTGTGAGATCTTACATGATCAACATGGTAAATACAAAGTGATTTTCTTTCAACAGAATATTCTTGAATGTGGAATATATGAGAATTTTCTAAAGGAATTCATGTTGAGATACGTGTTACATGATTAGATTAAATGGGCTTGCAACAAAACCCAGGATTCTGTCAGCACATGCTTGGGCACTGAATCTGTTCAGTCTTGTCACCATTTCCTTTGACCAAATGACACTCTTTCAAAAAGAACATAGTCAGAACAAAACAGGCAATCATAATGACTCTTGTTCAAACACAGAATAAAAAGATTTTCAAAAAGTGCAAAAACAACATATAAAAAGAAACTATCCAGCTGCATGACTACTTTCCATTCTACACAGTTGCAGCTTGATCAGATTTCTGTATCAAAAATTCATAAATGAGAAACATTGGCTGTACTTGCTAATAGTCGGCTTGAGCTTTATCTAAATTCACCAAGGAGGGACGGAATTTCATTGTCCATATCCTGTATTCAGTAATATTGTCTTCATGTAATCCTGTCGTAATGCAGTCATAACATTGATGACGATCTATGCAGGGTGTCCTTCCTTGCTTTTCTATTGCACAAGTTCTAGTCGTTTCACACTTGTCAAAAACTGACACAACATCTTTTAAGTCTTTAGTGCCACATCTTCTATGAACTTGCCACTCCTCTTTCATTCCGTTGTTCAAATGTTCTGAACAGTGCAATAATTGAATAGAAGGTCTGGATGTTATGTCGATCCCTCCAGCTATGATGTTTCCAGCTTGGTGTTGACTCTTCTCAGACATTGTAACTAAGCATTGGAGCAGTTAAGTGTAATGAAGCATTAAAAAGTCTTAAATCTTACATCATTACAGCTCAATATTTCTCTCCACAGGTCTGCATTTGCTATAGTTCTGTATTCTTCAGAATTGACAATAGTCTTAACATTCAGGAGATCATCTGACATTTTAATGAGATCAGACTTATTACACACGGCAGACTAGTGTGACAAGCAGAGCTCTCATGCAGTAAAAACAGTTGGCAGAAGACTACACATCTACATTAGTGTAAAGTTAAACATTCCAAATATATCAACTAATTGTATTGGGGGTAATGGGGAGGAGACCAATTGCGGCAAATATCTTGGAATAAAAGTACCCACTTTCCCTCCTATCTCACTGCCATGACTCTCAGAATGTACATTCTTTATATGGAAGATATTGCTTCCAAACTTGGATTTTTTGGGAGGGTAATTATTGATCCTTAATTCATTATAACTTTGACCCCATCAGTTGGAACATCATTTAATTTTTTTTCCAAAAGCCATTTCCCTGTTCCTTTGTTAACCGAGGCTTCCTGGTCCTATTCTGAAATCTGGCGGCTCAAGGCTTGTTGGAGAATAAGTCACAGCGGGTTCTTTAATCCAGAGCAGTGGGACACCATTTTTGCCATCAGACTTTTTCTGGGAGTTTAGGGTTTTATAGCGTGTTAATAAAATGGCAATAAGCAGGACTCCAAAAATTGGAAAAGGGTAGAAAAATATGAAGTAGAAAAGGGCATCATTTGAACAAATCGCTTCCTGAAGAGAAGAACCTGTAGGAAAGAAATAATGACAAATCAGAAATTCACATTTTATTTTCTCTTTGCCACTCCCCCACACTTCCAATTCCCTCTGCAGTAGACTGCGTCATCGTCTTCCTTCACTCCATGTCACCAAAACTGACCTGAATCCAGAGCATCCAACCCTCCAAGCTAAAAGAGATATCTTTGTACCAAAACCTTTCATCCAGAATATCTGGATGATTTTCGATACGTATCTGTTGGTAATACTTCATGCACTCAGATGGGGAAAATTAAGAACAAAGTTACATTAACCTGAAATCAGTGAATAATTCCTTAGAAACATTTGTATTTGAATGTATGAAACCAACACTAATTACCAAAATGATGTAATTGTCATTACGATTTGAAAGTTCTTTTTCTTTTTAATTAGGATTTCTTTGGGGATTAGCAGATTGATTTTACAGACAAATGGCATATGAAAATAACAGAAGTTATTTTTTGTGATATTTAGCCAAATTTCAAAATAGAATTGGCTGAAATGTGTGGACAGAAACCTTGCTGTTATAGTTTAAAAGGTCATCATCAATACTTAAGTTGTCATCTTTGTGCATATAAAACTTTCCAGTTCTGGAGGTTTAACACCTAATAATACACAGCATTTCTCTTGACAGATGCTGATGGAATGTCCTGTTTATTTTCAGCATTTTCTGTTTGTTTCCGATTTTCAGGTTTTGAGGTTTTCTTTACCTCTATTAGGGATGAGGAGAGGCAGTGGTGTGCTGATATTGCTATTGGACTCGTAATCCTGAGACCTGGGGCATGGATCCAAATCCCAATGTGGCAGATGGTGGAATTTGAATTCAATTAATAAATAAAATCTGAAGACCGAAAACAAGGTAGTCTAATAATGAAATGAAATCATGCAGTTTGTGGTAAAAAACCACCTGGTTTAGGGAAAGAAATCTGTTAATCTTACCTGGTCTGATCTACAGGTGACTCCAGATCCATGTATTTTCCCTCCTGTTGTGGGTCTGCAATGTGGCTGACTCTTAAATGCCTTTTGAGGTGGCTTAGTTCAATCTTACTGCTACAAAGTTTCACAAAAGGAACAAAACTAGACAGACCACAGACATCGACCAAATGCTAGAAAGGGGTCACACAGTCCTGGTGACTCTGCAAAATCCATCTTACTAACATCTGGTCACTAGGGTCAAAATTGGAATAGCTATCCTCCAGCTGAGTCAAGCAGCTGCCTGACGTAGTCATGCACACAATATCCTAAGTACTGCCATCATTATTCATGGGTATGTCCAGACCTTTCCATTGAGCAGATCCACAGCACAGTGGCTTACATTCAGGAAGAAGCTGTCCTGGGAGTCTTCAGCATTGACTCCTCACCTCATAAACTCTTATGACATCAGGTCAAACCTGGGCAAATAAACTTTCTGCTGATTATGGCAGACTGACCATGCCCACCCTTCCCCTCAGCCAATAAATCAGTTCTCCTCCATTTTGAACACCACTAACAGGAAGCACTGAAGAAATAAAAGGAACAGAATGTACTCTGGGTTTGGTCCTCAGTGCCCCTGACCAGGAGTGGCTGGGTAGCCCCATTAGTGACTGAGCTGGCTATGTTGAAAAAGGTGATAAGTGCTGGACAGGGCCTGCAGAAACTGATGAGGGTACAAACAGAGGGGAGAAACATATGTGACCATGCCCTTATTATGCCAACTGGAGTAGATGCACCTGGCAATGATAGTTTCAGTGAGACAGACCATTGCACAAACCTGGTGGTGATGCAGTGCTATTATTGATAACTATCATTGTGTTATGGGGTACTTCCAACATATTGAATGGGACAAGTTTCAAACAGGTCTAACAACTCATGAATGTGTATGCTTCAGTCATTAAGGGCTATCAGCAGCAGCAGAAATATTGCAACCACAATTTGTAACCTCATACTCCAGCATATTCCCCACTCTAATATTATCACTAAACCAAGGAATGAACTCCAAGCCAATGAAGAATGCAGATGGGCACACCAGGAGCAGCAGCTTTAAAACAGATCACATCTAACTCTACAGTCATAGAGTCATATAGATGTACAGCACGGAAACAGACCCTTTCGTCCAACTCGTCATTGCTGACCAAATATCCTAACCTAATCTAGTTCCATTTGCCAGCACTTGGCCCATATCCCTCTAAAACTTTCCTTTTCATGTACTCATCCAGATGTCTTTTAAATGTTATAACTGTGCCAGCATCCACCACTTCCTCTGGCAACTCATTCCATACACACACCACCCTCTGTGAAAACATTGCCCCTTAGCTCCCTTTTAAATTTTTCCCCTCTCACCCTAAACCTATGCCCTCTAGTTCTGGACTCCCCCTCCCCAGGGTAAAGACCTTGTCTATTCATCCTATCCATGCCCCTTCTTATGATTTTATAAACCTCTGTAAGGCCATCCCTCAGCCTCCAACGTTCCAGAGAAAATAGCCCCAGCCTCTCCCTGTAGCTCAAATTCTCCAACCCTGGCAACATCCTTGTAAATCTTTTCTGAACCCTTTCAAGTTTCACAACATCCTTCCGATAGGAAGGAGACCCGAAGTGCACACAATATTCCAAAAGTGGCTGAAACGATATCCTGTAAAGCCGCAACATGACCTCCCAACTCCTATACTCAAAGCTCTGTCTAATAAAGGAAATCATACCAAATGCTTTCTTCACTATCCTATCTACCTGCGAATCCAATTTCAAAGAAAATGAACATGTACTCCAAGGGCTCTTTGTTCAGCAAGACCCCCAGGGCCTTACCCTTAAGTGTATAAGTCCTGCTATGATTTGCCTTTCCAAAATGCAGCACCTCACATGTATCTAAATTAAACTCCATCTGCCACTCTTCAGCCCAATGGCCCATCTGATCAAGATCACTTGTACCTTGAGGTAACCTCCTTCACTGTCCACTACACCAGCAATTTTGTGTCATCTGCAAACTTACTAACTATACCTCCTATGTTCACATCCAAATCATTTATGTAAATGACAAGAAGCAGTGGATCCAGCACCGATCCTTGTGGCACACACTGGTCACAGGCCTCCAGTCTGAAAAGCAACCCTCCACTGCTACCTTTTACCTTCAAGCCATTTCTATATCGAAATGGCTAGTTCTCCCTGTATTCCATGAGATCTAACCTTGCTAACTAGTCTGCCATGAGGAACCTTGTTGAACGCTTTACTGAAGTCCATATAATCACTTCCACCATTCTGCCCTCATTAACCCTCTTCGTTATTTCTTCAAAAAACTCGATCAAGTTAATGAGACATGATTTCCCACGCACAAAGCCATGCTGACTATCCATGCCACATTCAGTCATGAATGATAATTGTCAATTGAACAACAAATTGTAGGTACATGTATTCTATAGGTATTCCCATTTTCAACACATCAGCACAAAAGAAAAGGCCGAAGCATTCCCAAGTATCTTCAGCCAAGTGGATGATTCATTTTGGACTCCTCGGTAGGTCCTCAGAATCACAGATGCCAATCTTCAACAATTTGATTGACTCAACATGATGAAGAAACAGCTGAAGATATTGAGTATCACAAAGGGCATGGCCCTGACAACACTTTGGCAGTAGTACTGAAGAAATGTGAGCCAGGACTAACCATGCACCTTGCAAAACTGTCTCAGTGCAATTGCATCACTTGTGACAATTTGAAGAATTACTTAGATATTTGTCCTGTACACCAAAAAAAGGACAAGTTCAACCCAATCAATTACCAGTCCATACATCTACTCTCCATCATCAATAAAGTGATGGAAGGTGTCATCAACAGTGCTATCAAGCAGCATTTACTTAACAAAGACCTGCTCAGGGATTCTTACTTTCAACTCTTTCAGACATATTCAGCTCTTGATCTCATTACAGCCTTTGTTCAAACAAGGACAAAAGAGATGAACTCCAGGTGTGAGGTGAGAGTCACTGCTTATGACCATCAAGACCCCATTTGAATGTGTGCAGCATCAAGGAGCTCTAGTAGACCTAGGACATTGGAAATCAGGAGGAAAACTGTCCACTAGTTGGATTTTTAGCTGGCAAAGGTAGATGGTTCGTTGGAGGTCAGTCATTTTACTCCCAAGACATCGCTGCAGGAGTTTCTCAGGGTCGTGTCCTAGGCCCAAACATCTTCAGTTGCTTCATCAATGACCTTCCTTCCATCATAAGGTCAGATGTGGGGATGTTCACTGATAATTGCACAATGTTCAGCACCATTTTTGACTTCTCACATTGAAGGAGTCCATGTACATATACAGCAAAACCTAGATAACATTCAGGCTTGGACAGGCAAGTATAGGTGACTTTTGTGTCATATATTTGCCAGGAAAAGATCATCTCCAATAAGAGAAAATCTAACCATTACCCATTGACATTCAATGGCATTACGATTACTGAATTCCCCACTATCAAAGTCCTGGGGTTAACATTGTCCAAAACTTAACAGGACCAGCTACATGCATGGTTACAAGAGCATATCTGAGACTGGAAATTTTGCCATGAGTAACTTATCTCCTGACTCCCAGAAATTAAGCAAAGCACCTTCAACAGCACCTTCCAAACCCATAACGTTTATTACCTAGAATAATAAGCGCAGCAGATAACTGGGAACTCCACTACCTGTAAGTTCTCCTTCAAGACACACACCATACTGACTTGGAGAGTTATCACCATTCCTTCACTGTTGCTGGATCAAAATCCTGCAACTTGCTTCTTAATAGCACTGTGGGTGTCCCTACACCCCATAGACTGCAACAGTCCAAGAAAATAGCTCAGCAGTATTTTCTTATAGGGAATTAAGGATAGGCAGTCAACATTGGGCTAATGAATGATTTAAAAGGAACAAATGAACATTTGACATCAGAATTTACAGATTGATCTTGAGAACAAGCTGAACCTGAGCTACATTTTGTCAGTTCATCGATAAATTGAGCCACAGCTGATTAATACAAATGGTATTTTGCATTCAGGCTGTGGTTTGCTTATCACAGATAATGACAAATTACTTTGAAATCTTCTCTTCCAGGGTGGTTGAGGGAATATATGCTGATAGACACCAGTGAGCCTAAATGAAAATGGCTGACAGAGCATTGATGATTCCTCTCGTACTGATGACATACATCCCAAGAAAACAGTAAAATCAAAGCAAATTACTGGGGATCGGAATTAAAAGTGGACTGTGCTGGAAAAACTCAGCTGATTTGACTTCGTGTTTGTGGCGAGAGGAACAGAGTTAACATGTCAAGTTCAATATGACTTTTCTTTGAAATGCCACAGAAACAGGCTGACTTCATTGAGCAGCAGAAGATCATGAACTTGAATTATGTTTTTAAATCACACACCATTATTTTGGTGATAGTGTTGAATGAATATGCATAAAAGATCTCAGAAAGACTACTAGAATGTAGTCACTATAGCAGCTCTCAGCAGATATAAAGGCTGCGCAATCATTGTGTGATTTAAACACTATTTAAAGGAACAACTGGAACAACTGAGATTATCTGAAAAGCAGAAGGAACCATACTAAAATATCTCTGAAGCACTTTGCAATGTTTTCTACCTCAATGGCATGAGATAATTGCAAGTTTTCAATATAAATGTGTACTATTCCCACACTTTGGTCACACTCTATAATTCAACAGCACATTAATGCATTTAAAATAGAAAATGACACTGAGCCAAATAAAGACTTTACAATGGGTGACCAAAACTTGAGGAAAAGATATGGGTTTTAAGGAGTGCCTTTGAGACTGGAAGGGAGGAAAGGAGAAATCTAGGAAGGAAATTCCAGAGCACAGTGAGGCTGAAGTGAAGCTGCCAATACTGGGGAGAAGTGAGGAGCTTGAAAGCAGGTGGACGTTTTGGAGATAGACTGGCCAGACAGAGAGTTGAAAGCAAGAATTAAATTTGAACCAGGATAATATAGGGATGAGATAAAGGATGATCAGGAATTTGTATATGATACAATATGGCTTGTAGTGCTTTGTATGAGTTGAAGAGAATTGATGGTGAAGAAATAGAATTGGGATCAAATCACATTATTAAGTATAAAGCTACGTAGGCATTAATGTGAAGCAGATGAGTAGTGGTGGTTAAGGAAGTGATATAAATTAATCTTTTGATGGATATTTCTTAATGTGTAATCTGATACTAATTTCATAGAATTTCATAGAAATAATGTGTGGATAATTTTCTAATTATAGAATTACAGAAATAAATCATTTAGGATTGGATGGAGTCAGGAAGCTGATGGTTAGGTAGATCTGGGGAGAGGCTGAAAAGGTTTCTCAAGCCAGGGATGAGTAATCCTGCTCCTGCAAGTCCACAATAAATACAAAAACACAATTTCCCTCAGGAAGCTGACAGGTCCAGCCTCTGGTCAAGCTGCTAGGCATTTCACAGATCAAGTTGTTTCTCATACTATTAAATGTCAGCAGCCTTGGCCTGTAACATGTTAATTCAGCAACCCAAATCTCTTTTGGAGAGGACTCTTCCATGAAGTAATTTATGGGCTTTTAAGATTTAGAGGTGTGAGAAAGGAGTCAAGAATAATCTCTCTATTGTGCCCTGTGACCAACAATGTGCCACAAGGATCAGTGCTGGGTTCATTGCTTTTCATCATTTATCTAAATAATTTGCATGTGAACATAGGATGTATGATTAGTAAGTTTGCAGATGACACCAAAATTGGACAGTGAAGAAAGTTATCTCAGAGTACAATGGGATCTTGATCAGATGGGCTGATGGATCAAAAGGCTGAAGAGTGGCAGATGGAGTTTAATTTAGGTAAATGTGAGGTGCTGCATTTTGGAAAGGCAAACCAAGGCAAGACTTACACAGTTAATGATAAGGCCCTGGGGAATGTTGCTGAACAAAGACACTTTGGGGTGCAGGTGCATAGCTCCTTGAAAGTGAAGTTACAGGTAGACAGGTGGTGAAGAAGGCTTGCCTTCATTGGCCAGTACATTGACCATGGGAGTTGGGAGGTCATGTTGCAGCTGTACAGGATATTAGTGAGGTCACTTTTAGAATACTGCATTCAATTCTGATCTCCTTGCTATAGGAAAGATAGTGTTAAACTTGAAAGGATTCAGAAAAGACTTACAAGGATATTGCTCGGATTGTAGGGTTTGAGCTATAGGGAGAGGCTAAATAGGCTGGGGCAGCTTTTCCCTGCAGTGTTGGATGCTGACCGATGACCTTATCATAGAATGCCTATACTGTGTAAGCAGGCCATTCAGCTCAATGAGTCCACACCGTTCCTCTAAAGAGCATCTCACCCAGACTCACCTTCCTACCCTATCCCTGTAACTCTACATTTCCGCGTGGCTAATGCACCCACTCCGTACACTACTGACAATTTCCCATGGCCAATTCACCTAACCTACACATCTTTGACTGCGGGATAAAACAAGAACACAAGGAGGAAACCCACATAGACATGGGGAGAATGTGAAAATTCCACACAGACAGTAGCCCGAGGCTGGAATCAAAGTGGATTCCTGGTGCTGTGAGGCAGCAGTGCTAACCACTGAGCCAACGTACCACCCTAAGTGTTTCCTACACCTATCAGCCTTGCTCTTCACACTAACAGGAACACCCTCTCTCTGAATTCTTGTTAACTACGTTTTGAAGCCTCCCACTTCCCAGCTGTTGATTTACCTGCCAACAGCCTCCCCCAATAACTTTTGAAGGTTCTCTTTATAAAATCATAAGGGGCATGGATAGGGTGCATTGTCTTTATTCCAAGGTGTGAGAGTTTAAAACTACAGGGAATGGGTTTAAGGTGAGAAGGGAAAGATTTAAAAGGGACCTGAGGGGTAATTTTGGAATGAGCTGCCAGGAGGTGGAGGAGGCTGGTACAATTACAACATTACAAAGGCATCTGGATGGGTTTATGAATAGGGAGGGTTTAGAGGGATATGGCCAAATGCTGGCAAATGGAACTAGATTAATTTAGAATATCTGGCCAGTGCAGACAAGTTGGACTGAAGGGTCTGTTTCTGTGCTGTTAACTCTATGACTCCATCAAAAAGTACTTTTCTGATGTATAGCTGCCAAATCAGTTCCTCTACTATTCAATGTAAACCATGCAAAAAAAAGAAATGATTTTACGATTAATACATTAAAACGTAAATACTTATCTCAACAAAATGACAACCATGTCCAGTGTACTTTCTAATCACTTTGCTGTTTCTTCAATAGTTTATACTTGGAAGACCAACTTCATGCATGTGCTTCTAACTCATTCTCTCTAGTTTCATCCTATAATCCAATCCACATTCAGCTATTTATACTCTCCTACCACCTACTGCTCTGGCCACTCCCGCTTGCATTTTCTCACTATTTCCTGGAAAACTATTAGTACAAAGACAGAGGAAAGACTATAAACCGAGGAAGAGAAACAAAGATACAAAAATAGATGAACAGATAAAAGAGCAGAGGAACAGATATCAACAAAGAGAATAGAAGGCACAGTGACAGATCAACATAGGCAAATGGAGAAAGTTAGGAATATAGAAGGAAATTCATAGAAATGAGAGGAAAACACACCATTCCAATGAAATATGCACTAAGAGTTATTGGTCAGTTACATATAGTACCTCAATTGTGGAGGCTTGATTACATGGAGAAGTATATGGTCAAGTTTGTCATGGATACCAAACAGAGCCCAATGGTAGGTTCAGAACAGTTGCTAGACGAAGCAGTCCAGATAGTAAAGAGAGACAATTCAGAATCTGGTGACTGTTGTAGCTTTCAAGCTTCAAATATTTGGTGTCCACACCTTCATGCAAATCCAGAAATGTCTGGGATCTATAAGTGGTTAGGAAGATCTGTGATCTAGAGATTAGCTGGGATCTGGAGGTTGAGCTTGATTCAATGAAATAATTGTATGCATGACCTTTATGATACTGTGTGGATTTTTAACAATAAATCCCATTGTCTTTCATAGAGGATTCTGGAATATAGTCTATCTGTCCAACATCATTCAACATTGTTTATGCAGTAAAAATTCTGTATTCCTTAAAATAAAAAAAAACTTAGTTGAATTTATAGCGCCTCACAGGAGTGTGAGAGGATAATGAATGTAAATTTGGTTTATGACCTCAGACTTTGTCATGACAGTCAGACAAGAGAGCACAGACTTACACTAATAAAACACAGATTTAGTACTAATGTCAAAATGTTAGCTTTGGCTCACAGGTAGAACGGTTGCCCCTGAGACACAAGATTATGAGTTCAGGTCCCATTCCAGAGACATGAATGCATAATGTGATCGGATCATTCATTACAGTTACAAGGGATTTCTGTTATGCTTGTTGCTCATTTCTTGCTTGCAACACAATTTCACCTAAAGCACAGATCACATGTCCAGGTATACAATATCTTTTACATGTCTGTAACCCTTTCATTTTCTGGATCAACTTAAAGGCAGTTTCATCACAAAATCTGGACTCCTTCATAAAGCATTCCCAAAGCATCATACACTTGGCAGTGAGAAAGTACTCAAATTCTTTAGTATTCTTGACCACATATGATTCAGGAAACATCAGCATTTTGAATGAGCAAATTACCTTTGTCCTGCACGGTGACCATGACCAGCCCAGACTCATCCTCTCCTAGTTTATACCAGATATTGTTGGCAGTTTGAATCCACTCCTCCACGTGACATGAGTAATTGCCTGTATCACTGCTTGCAGAGTCCTGCACAGTCAAGCTGTACAATCCATTGGAAGGTCTCTCTAATTGCAGCCTGTCCTTCATTCCCTCAACTCCATCCAGTGAAACATCGAACCCAAACACTGAATTGTGATCAACTTTTAAAATGGTCTCCTTCACGATTTGGTCAGCACCTTGTTTGACTTTCCACACGAACCAGGTTACAGCAAACTGAGAATTATCTTGTGTTTGTTGGGTTACATTACAGGTGAGCTGAAACAGGTCCTTCTCCGGTACGCTAATATTCAATTCAGTTTTATCCACTTGCATTTTAAATTCTGTTTGCAAAATCGAAAACAAGAAGTTAATGGATTTTAATGTGTAACTTGTGAAAATCTGAGAAAGTCAATGTACCCACTTTTCTATATGTTGAACAAACTCACCAATCAGGTGCTCCCAACATGGTGTCACATTGGAGCACAATGGGCAGGTCAGGGAATCAGAGCCACCGTGTTACAGTTGTATCTCCAATCCTTACCTCCGTTATGCATTGCTTCCTACTGGGAGTGCTGGATTAGTGAATTTGTCTCATATTCACACTATTCCCAACTTTTAAGGGGTGAAGCAAAGGACATTCAGCCATCTCTGCCCAGTTCAACCCACCAGGAGGGAAAGATGTAGGAGGGACCCTTGCTACCCTTGTCAAATATAATAATTACAGAAGAATCCGCAGAACAAAGTCGATGGAACTTTGAATTAAACAGAATACATGACCACAATAGGAGGGCAGGATTAAGTTCATTTAGAATGTTCAGTTTGTTGACTTCTTGTGGCCCAGGACCACAGATTAAAATACGCATCAATTATTTTGGGTTACTGAAGGATTACATAATCAAGCCACTTTAGCAAAGCCAAGAGGAAAGACTAAAAAATGACAGGCAGCAAAAAGATGCAGTTACACTGTAAATAGTGGAGTTCAGATATTCCAAACACCTGAGCAACTAGGAGAAAGTCATCATTCTTTTCTCAATTTTTCTTTTCCTCCATCCATTTGACACCTGACCCTGGAGCTATGTGCTTACTACTTTATCGGATGAAATACAGTATTTACTCAAATGCCATTACAAACCTTGATTTCATTCAAGGCTAATAATATTACCGTGGCAAACTTTCAGTTGTTCAATCTGACCACATGGAAACCAGAAGCTGAATTGTCCCAACTTTGTGGGTACTATTGCAGTGCACACGAGGGTATTCTTTTAGAATTTATAAGAGTGGGGACACACATGGTACAGGTATAAAGCAATGCTTCTTGAAACTTCTCCCATTGTGACCCCATATTGACATTTGAAAATTGTCACAGGATGTGATATTTTGATTTCCTGAGAGCAGACAGAGATCTGGAGATAAAATCAGGAGCGCCTTTGCTGTGTATCTGGCCTGTGTTGGATGTGGACCTGTCATATATTTTACATCTGTGAATTGTCAACAGTGGGAAATAGTTGTCATTAAGTCCAAGATAGAGTTCGGGAATCTCATGACCACTGGTTCACTATCATGTAAAGGCAGCATGGACCAGTTGGCTTTGTGCAGTTGTGTAAGGTCAATGATTTTCCTTGCCTAACCCTATGTCATAGGGAGGGAAACAGGAGACAGGGTTCCTGCATGGAAGCTTGGGAATGGCAACTATGAGTCAATGGTGAGCAGATTGTAGAGTGTGGTCACTATTCTAGAAGAGTGAGGGCTCACAGTTATAGAGAAGTGAAATGGGAAGGGTCTTGCATCCTGGACATGATGCGGATAGTGAAATCAAGAAAATCTGGGGGCAAAGTTAGTACAATCCAAATGTGAGTCCATTTTAGATTATTGATTGGCAGAATCCTTGCAGGGATATGGGTTCACCTACAACATTTCAACTACACCTGTAGAGATTATTCTTCGACAATGTCCTTTATAATGATGGAAGAGAGGACCAGTTGAGCTTGCAAGTTCAGCTGTGTCCCATAGAGTGGCGAATACAGTACTAGACACTAACATGAATATTACAAAAACACAACATTGTTTCTTTCACAATAAAGGAAATGTCTCTAACATCCCTAACATCAATGAGGTGTTTGCGATTTTGGAGAAGATTTGTAGCTCAGGTTGTGGATCAGGTTGTATGTTTGCTCGCTGAGCTGGTAGTTTATTCTCAGATATTTTAACCCCATGCTAGGTAACATCGTCAGTGAACCTTCGATGAAGCGCTGATGTTCTGTCCTGCTTGCTATTTCTGCATCTTGGTCTGTTGTGGTGGGTGATATCTGTTGGGATGGGTGAGGGATGCCAGCATATTTAAGTTTGACTAAGATAGTCTCAACAAATAATGATGATACATACATGAGTAAAGTGAAATCAATGTAATGTGAAATACTTACAACTTGAATTTAATTTTGAGGAATACCTACACCATCTTTGCGAGAGGAAGGATGTTGTGAAACTTGAAAGGGTTCAGAAAAGATTTACAAGGATGTTGCCAGGATTGGAGGGTTTGAGCTATAGGGAGAGGTTGAATAGTCTGGGGCTATTTTCCTTAGAATGTTGGAGGCTGAGGGGTGACCTTATAGTTTATAAAATGATGAGGGGCATGGATAGATAAATAGACAAAGTCTTTTCGCTGGCTTGGGGGAGTCCAGAACTAGAGGCCAAAGGTTTAAGTTGAGAGGGGAAAGATTTAAAAGGGACCTAAGGGGCAACTTTTTCAAGCAGAGGATTGTGCATGTATGGAATGAGCTGCCAGAGGAAGTGGTAGAAGCTGGTAAAATTATGGGTATATGAATAGGAAGGGATTAGAGGGATATGGGCCAAGTGCTGGCAAATGGACTAGATTTATTTAGAATATCTGGGTGGCATGGATGGGTTGGATGAAGGGTCTGTTTCCATGCTGTACATCTCTATGACTCTATGACTAAATGTGTTTTGCATGCAGACTGCTGGCACTTCTAGCTTTAATTTTAATCAGGTCGGAAGAGGCAAAAAAGGAAATGAAAGTAACTATGTTGGTATGTTTTTGAGAAAATCCCAGTCATGGAGTTAGCTCCATGATGTCTGCCCATCTCCAAGCACTTTTCCCATTGAGCGGTCCCTAGTGGCTGAAGTTTTCCAGCCTCATTTTCTTGATGTACATACCGTGAGTGATGCTTTCCCCACCCCACAACCCACCACAGTAATGAGGCAGTCAAGTCCACATCCATAATGTGCAGACTCAGGTGTGAAAATTATTGCCTGCTGTCTTGAGACATGCGTTGTATATTGCAGCCAATTTCCATTTAACACTAGCAGGAAGATTACACTACATTAAAAATGTATCATCAAAACCACAGCTGGAGGCTTACATTTGGTCCCAATACAATGTGAGCTGTCAAATGAATTTCTTTCTGGAAAGGTTCCAATCCACAACAGCCTAATTCATGTCTTTCCTCCTATATACATGTATTAAAAAATAGATTCTGTCCAACTGATCTCAAAATTTCAATTTTTCTGAATTATTCCTTGTGATACAATAATATATTAATTTCTTGAGTTTCCTGGAGCTCAATCCCCTCAGCTTACTCAAATAAACTGTTGTCTTGGCAAGATAATTCTGTCTCTATTGCAGCTGATCACATCTTATACCTTTTCTGCCTATAGTCACTGAAGTTGACACCAGGTTAATCATGAGTAAATGAGACAGAGATGAATGTCCAGCTAATATTTCAATTGAAATGACTCTTTTAAAGGAAGTCACACTGTGATTAAGTCAATATTAACACCAGCATCACTAATGAGATTTAAAGAGATTGCCTCAGGCAAACTAAAGCTATATGATTAGATTTGCTTGGCAATTTTTCATTTATTTCCATTTAATAACATCTGTGCCTTGACTCACAAGTAACCAATATCACAATTATTATCCAAGAAATTTATATATAACTGCGTGATTATACCTCTGGCCACAAGAACATGGGAACTAAGAACAGGAATAGGCCATTTGGTACTTCAAGCCTGCTCGGTCATTCAATAATGTTTGATTGAGCTGATCCTGGCCAGAGTTCCACTTTACTGCCTAAGCCCCATTGGCCTAGACTCCCTTGAAGATCAATAAACCAGCTTTCTTGACTTCCTGAGATGAAAACTTCCAGTTTAACAACACTCTAAGAAGAAATTTCTCTTCGTTTTCATCTTAAATGGGAGACTCTCATATTGAAACTATGTCTGTAGTCCTGGGACCCCCGACAGCAGGAAACACTCTCTCAGCACCCTCTCTGTCAAACAGTCTCAAGTGCTCATGTTTCTAAATTGTCTCTGATTCCCTGCCCTTTAAGGACAGCTCTCCGACCATGATATACTCTTTCCTCCTCCACCCCATTGCATATATACATGTATGCACGTTCTTAATGTACACCAAAACTTTTAAGCTGTCAAAGTGTGATATACTATCAGACAGAGCAATGCTACAAACAGGAATAACTTTTCTCAGCTACTGACCAAAAAGACTTGACAGAAAACATTAAATCATACAAAGTACATGCATGTGAATTTTAAAACATGGGATGCAAACAGAGAACACATGGAAATCAGAATATTGTCATAAATGCACAGCCTGGATGAAGTGAATAGTATTGAGTCCACTTAAGAACATGATGCCTTTATTACTGAGATAACTGAAATTGATCAATGTTGCAGTATCCAGCCAACAGGACCGACCTAACCCATGACAGTGACAGTGCACTTCTTTGAAATACAGAGCACAGGATAGCAGCTCTCAAGCTTTTCAGGAAACCAGAGCACGCATTTAAATATTGCTAATCCCACATTACTTGCATTAAACGTGTGAGATTTTAAGGGTTGGGGCAACACATACAGCAAGCAAGATACTTAAACAGCATGCATTGAGGTATTATGATGGACAATGTGTTTTGATTCCAGCGTCTGTGTTGGAGGCAAGATAACATAGCTTAGATGTGAATTGATAGTGCAATGGATTTGATGCCAAAACATGCTAAACATTCTCTGCTCTATTTATGGTGCAAACATCATTGTAATTTAAAATGGAGGCTAACTCAGTCCACATCAATCAGCTGAAAGGTATTATATTTCAGAAACCAGATTTCAGCTAATTCTGCATAATTTAATTCCTCATACAGTCATGTCTTAAAATTTCTAGTAAGGTGGACACATATAATATGGTCTGATGCTGAACAGATGAATAGCTTTTGAAACTGTCATTCATTAAAGCATTTTTTACAAAACTGAAAATAATAGCTCTACTATACCTGGTTGTTGTACAGTCACGATAGTCAGTCCAGACTGATCTTCTCCCAGTTTATACCATACATCACTGGGATCAAGCAGCCACTCCTCCACATAACAGTAGTAACTGCCAGTGTCAGATGTAGTTGCTTTCTGCAGTATCACACTATATAGATCAGTGGTAGCTTTTTCAAATTGTAATCTATCCCTCAGACTTGCACTGTTATTGATGGAGCTGCCATATTCAAAAACAGAATTCCGATTCAGGTGGAGAATGGTGTATGGTTCTTCCTCCTTTATTTTCTGGGAATACCATGTCACAGATAGTTGTGAATCCAGGTTGGTACGGTTGCTGATCTTGCATTCTAGTTGAATTTGGCTGTCCTCAGGCACAGTAATACTTTTCTCAATTTTTTCAGTTTGCAAGTTGCTTTCTGTAGGTACAAAAGAGTTTTCACTTTAATAAAAGGAAACCCGAAAGCCAAAGACTTTAAATATTAGAGAAGCTTGGTTCCACAACCTCACAAACAGATTAATTTATTGGTTATTCAATTCAAATGTATTAACTTGATAGAGTTAAGAAAAGTGATTTCTGAAAACACAAGTAGGTTAACTTTTACATTTTGATGCATCAAATGGGATGAAACAGAAATCACGAGAAAGCACAGCATCACAAAACAGTTACAAGGAAAGAGACCACTCAGCCCACCATGCCTGTGCCAGGTCTTTTTAAAAGCTATTCAGTTAGTTCCGCCCTTCGGTCATTTCTCCATAGCCCTGCAATTATTTTCTTTTTGGGTAACTTTCTAATTTATTTTTGAAATTCATGATTTAAGCTGCCTCTACCTCACTCTCAGACAGTGCATTCTGGATACTACCCTCTTGCTGAGTGAAAGGTTTTTCCTCATGTCGCCTCCGATATTTTTGAAAAACATTTTATATTGGCGACCTCAAGTACTTGATCTTTCTTTAAAGAGGAACCTACATACTGTCCAGATACCTCATGATTCTAAACACTTCTATCAAATGTCTTAACCTTCACTTTTCTAAAGAAAAACCCCTATTTTGTCCAATTGATCCATTTTACTAACTTTGTAAATCTTTTCTGTAGGCATTCCATTGCATTCACAACCTGAAAGCACAATGCCCAGAATTGGTTCAAATAGTGGTTTGTGAAGGTTTTGCAGAAATTGCTTCTTTTTGTACTTGATGCTTATATTCATAAAACACAGAAACTCAAATACTTTATTGGCCACTTTCTCAACATTTCCTGCCAGTTTCGAAGAGTTTGGAGAAAAAGAAATGGAATTTATTCATCTTCCACAGATCTAGGATTTTAGTTAATCCAAGATGAAGGACAAGAAAAAATTGTGGCTGTAATAGCTGCTCCTTTTTTGAGGTATTTTAGGTGTTGGAAATGATTTCCTCTAATTGCAGGAGCAGCAATTATTGTTTTATAAGCTGTTGCATTGTTTTGCAACTTTGGTGTGAGAAAGATCAAAACAATGGCACTTTAAAAAGGAGCAAGACAGACAAAGGCAGAGATCACATGGTCAGAGAAAGAAACCTATGCTGCTGTCTAAGAAAAATTAACAAACAGTAAAATTCACAGCTGACTTTGGAGGAATCTATGTGAGAGAGATCACAGCACGGGAGAAGCTAAGTGCATAGTTTTTTAAGCATCACTTTGCTGTAAATCTACAATAGGGAGTAGAGTGGGTTCTTTTTTGATTATGTTTTATTGATATCTGTCTCCTGATTAAACTTTAAAAATATAAACATAGGTACCAAGTTAGCCTGGAGCAGTGTTTTTTAGAGCAATACAATGGTGCTATTTTCTGGGTCTGTAGATTGTTAAGGAGCATAGGTGGCCTTTAGTAGAGTGATGTACCCTTCCTGTAGCCTGTGGGAGATAGGAAGAGTTCCATGTTACTGATGATTATGTCTGCAGCAAGTGTCTTTGGTTGCGAAACCTATCATATCGCATGGATTGGCTGGAGCTGCAGTTAGAGGCAATAAGGAATTTACAGGAGCTGGGAATGTGATGGATGGCAGCTATAGGAAGGGAGAAAAACCACAGATACAATAAGGTAGATGGGTTATCTCCAGGAAAGGTAGGAGAGGGAGGCAGGTAGTGTAGGAGTCTCCTGTGACTATCCCATCTCAAACAAGTATGCTATTTTGGAAAATGAAGGGGATGATGGACTCTCAGGGGAACGTAGCACAAACAGCCAAGTCTCTGGTCCTGACAATGGTTCTAATGTAATGAGAGGTACTTCAGGTTCCAAGCGATTGATGGCAATAGAGGCCTCTCTAGTCAGAGACACAGGCCGATGTTTCTGTGGCTGACAGCAAGAAATCAGAATAATGTGTTGCCTCCCTGGTGTCACGACCAAGGATACCTTGGAGAATACTCACAAGTGCAGAATACTCCCAAAGGGAAGAGGGATCAATACGAGGTCATTGTACACATTGTAACCAATGACACAGGAGGGAAAAAGAATGAGATTCTGAAGGGAGAATAAAGGAAGTTAGGCAGGAATTTAAAAAGGAGATCCTTGAGGGTAATAATATCTGGGTTACTCCTGGTGCAACAAGCGAGTGAGGGTAGGAATAGAAGAATACTGCAGATGAATGAGTGGCTGAGGAGCTGGTGCAGGGGAGAAAGGTCCACATTTTTGGATCATTGAAATCTCTCCTGTGATAGAAGTGACCTGTACAAGAAGGATGGAATGCACCTGAATAGGAAGTGGACTATTATACTGGCAGGGAGATTTGCTAGAGTTGCATGGAAAGATTTAAACTGGTAAGGTTGGTGTTTGGGGGGGGGAGAGAGAGCGCGGTTGGGACCCAGAGAAATTATGAGGAAAGACATCAAACTGAGATTGGTACAGTTGGGAAAAGCAGCAAGTCAAACAGGACAGGCAGGAACAAAACAGAGAACGAGGTAGGACTAATAAATTAAATTTGGTAAAAACAATGACTGCAGATGCTGGAAACCAGATTCTGGATCAGTGGTGCTGGAAGAGCACAGCAATTCAGGCAGCATCCGACGAGCAGCAAAATCGACGTTTCGGGCAAAAGCCCTTCATCAGGAATAAAGGCAGAGAGCCTGAAGCGTGGAGAGATAAGCTAGAGGAGGGTGGGGGTGGGGAGAAAGTAGCATAGAGTACAATGGGTGAGTGGGGGAGGAGATGAAGGTGATAGGTCAGGGAGGAGAGGGTGGAGTGGATAGGTGGAAAAGGAGCTAGGCAGGTTGGACAAGTCCGGACAAGTAAAGGGGACAGTGCGGAGCTGGAAGTTTGAAACTAGGATGAGGTGGGGGAAGGGGAAATGAGGAAGCTGTTGAAGTCCACATTGATGCCTTGGGGTTGAAGTGTTCCGGGCGGAAGATGAGGCGTTCTTCCTCCAGGCGCCTGGTGGTGAGGGAGCGGCGGTGAAGGAGGCCCAGGACCTCCATGTCCTCGGCAGAGTGGGAAGGGGAGTTGAAATGTTGGGCCATGGGGCAGTTTGGTTGATTGGTGTGGGTGTCTCGGAGATGTTCCCTAAAGCGCTCTGCTAGGAGGCGCCCAGTCTCCCCAATATAGAGGAGACCGCATCGGGAGCAACGGATACAATAAATGATGTTAGTGGATGTGCAGGTAAAACTTTGATGGATGTGGAAGGCTCCTTTAGGGCCTTGGATAGAGGTGAGGGAGGAGGTGTGGGCACAGGTTTTACAGTTGCTGCGGTGGCAGGGAAAAGTGCCAGGATGGGAGGGTGGGTCGTAGGGGGCATGGACCTGACCAGGTAGTCACGGAGGGAACGGTCCATTTACTTCAATGCCAGAGGCCTAACAGGGAAGGCAGATGAACTCAGCATATGGTTAGGAACATGGGACTGGGATATCATCGCAATTACAGAAACATGGCTCAGGGATAGACAGGACTGGCAGCTTAATGTTCCAGAATATAAGTGCGATTGGAAGGATAGAAAGGTGAGGGGGGGGTGCAAGAGATGAGGAGGAGTAGCACTTTTGATAAAGGATAGCATTTCTGCTGTACTTAGGGAGGATATTGCCCTAGTGTTTAGAGTTTAGATGGAGAAGAATTTATTAGTTACGTACAAGAACATTTTCTGATTCAGTGTGTGGCTGTGCCTAGAGAAGGTGGAAAACCTGACCGACTGTTTGAAAATAAGGCAGGGCAAGTGACTGAGGTGTCAGTGGGGGAGCACTTTGGGCCAGTGACCATATTCTATTATTTTTGAAACAGTGATGGAAAAGGATAGACCAGATCTAAAAGCTGAAGTTCTAAATTGGAGGAAGACCAATTACAACAGGATCTTGACCAGATGGGCCAATGGGCTGAGAAGTGAAAGATGGAGTTTAACTCAGATAAATGTGAGGTGCTGCATTTTGGGAAAGCAAATCTTAGCAGGACTTAAACACTTAATGGTAAGGTCCTAGGGAGTGTTGCTGAACAAAGAGACAGTGGAGTGCAGGTTCATAGCTCCTTGAAAGTGGAGTTGCAAGTAGATAGGATAGTTAAGAAGGCAATTAGTATGCTTTCCTTTATTGGTCAGAGTATTGAGTACAGGAGTTGGGAGGTCTTGTTGCAGCTGTACAGGACATTGGTTAGGCCACTGTTGGCATATTGCATGCAATTCTGGTCTCCTTCCTAACGGAAAGATGTTGAGAAACTTGAAAGGGTTCAGAAAAGATTTACAAGGATGTTGCCAGGGTTGGAGGATCTGAGCTATAGGGAGAGGCTGGGGCTGTTTTCTCTGGAGTGTTGGAGGCTGAGGGGTGACCTTATTGAGGTTTACAAAATTATGAGGGGGCATGGATAGAATAAATAGATAAATTCTTTTCCCTGGGGTCAGGGAGTCCAGAACTAGAGGGCATAGATTTAGATTGAGAGGGGAAAGATATAAAAGAGACCTAAGGGGCAACTTTTCATGCAGAAGATGGTACGTATATGGAATGAGCTGCCAGAGGAAGTGGTGGAGGCTGGTACAATTGCAACATTTAAAAGGCATTTGGATGGGTATATGAATAGGAAGGGTTTGGAGGGATATGGGCTGGGTGCTGGCACAAGATTGGGTTGGGATAACTGGTCAGCATGGACGGGTTGGACCGAAGGGTATGTTTCCGTGCTGCACATCTCTATGACTCTATAACTATAGACCGATGAGCCTGACATTGGTGGTGGGCAAATTGTTGGAGGGAATCCTGAGGGACAGGATTTACATGTATTTGGAAAGGCAAGGACTGATTAGGGATAACCAACATGGCTTTGTGCGTGGGAAATCATGTCTCATTAACTTGATTGAGTATTTTTGAAGAAGTAACAAAGAGGATTGATGAGGGCAGAGCTGTAGGTGTGATCTATATGGACTTCAGTAAGGCTTTTGACAAGGTTCCTTCTGGTAGACTGAGGAGCAATGTTAGATCACATGGAATACAGGGAGAACTAGCCATTTCAATACAAAACTGGCTTGAAGATGGAAGACAGTGGGTGGTTGTGGAGGGTTGTCGTTCAGACTGGAGGCCTGTGACTAGTGGAGTGCTACAAGGATCGGTGCTGGGTCCACTACTTTTCATCATGATTTAGATGTGAATATGTGAGATAATAGTAAGTTTGCAGGTGACACCAAAATTGGAGGTGTAGTGGACAACGAAGAAGATTACCTCAGAGTGCAACTGAATCTTGATCAGATGGGCCAATAGCCAAGGAGTTGCAGATGGAGTTTAATTTAGATGAATGTGGGGTACTGCATTTTGGAAAGACAAATCAGGGCAGGATTTATACACTTAATGGTAAGGTCTTGTGGAGGGTTAGTGAACAAAGAGACTGTGGAGTGCAGGTTCATAGTTCTTTGAAAGTGGATTGCAGGTAGATAGGATAATGAAGAAGGCATTTGGTAAGCTTTCGTTTATTGGTCAGAGTATCGAGTATTGGAGTTGAGAGGTCATGTTGTAGCTGAACAGGAAATTGGTTAGGCCACTTTTGGAATATTGTGTGCAATTCTGGTATCCCTCCAATTGGAACAATGTTGTGAAACTTGAAAGGGTTCAGAAAAGATTTACAAGAGTGTTGCCAGTGTTTAAGCTATAGGGAGAGGCTGAATAAGGTGGGCCTGTTTTCCCTGGAACATTGGAGACTGAGGGGGTGACCCTGTGGAGGTTTATAAAATCATGAGGGGCATGGATAGGGTAAATAGACAAGGTTTTTTTTCCCTGGGGTGGAATAGTCCAGAACGAGAGGGCATAGGTTTAGGGTGAAAGGGGAAAGCTTTAAAAGGAACCTAAGGGGCAACTTTTTCATGCAGAGGGTGGTGCGTGTATGGAATGAGCTGCCAGAGGAAGTGGTGGAGGCTGGTACAATTACAGCATTTAAAAGGCATCTGGATGGGTATAGGAATAGGAAAGATTTAGAGGGATATGGGCCAAATGCTGGCAAATGGGACTAGATTAGGTCAGGTTTTCAGGTTGACATGGATAAGTTGGACCAAAGGCTCTTTTTCCATGCTATATATCTCTATGACTGTATGATGCTAGAGCTGGGGCATTTAATTGGGCAAGGCGGTGTCTAGTGTGGATCGCAGCACCTCCCTGCCTCTGTCCCAATGAAGTCTGGATTGGGAATGCTCATGGACTGCCTTCCTGTCCTGACACCAATTTAGGTGAAAGTAGCAAACAGCAAACGTTGCGGCTCCACGAGCACTGTCAGCAGCTCGTATACTTTGTACGAATGTGTTGCTCCAAAATGAGTTGTTGCATTGCTTTCACAATTGTCTGCTATAGCTCTCACCTTGGCAGGATCCAGGCAAAGATCTTTTGCTGTGAATACCCAACTTATGTACATGACTTCATGAAATCTTTGAATGCATCTTATTCTTGTTCAGCTTCAGGTTCATCTGATGAGCTCTCTCACTGGATTCTGATTGTGGTCAGCGATGGCTTCTTCCATTTTGTCTCCAAATCCATGGACTAGTAGATCATCCATTATGTCTTCTAACGCAGGAAGATTACTGACAACCTTTTGCTGTCTACATTGGTGCTCTTCCAGAACAGTGGAAATGCCAAGTGGCATAAGGAACAATCTGTAACCTTGAATGGTATCCAGGATAATTTTTGGAAAACACTTGCTTTCATTTAACTTCACTTACCAGTACCTATTTTTTATATCAAGGGCAAGCTCTGGTAATGTCTATTCAAAGAAATACAGCATATTGGAGCAGGAGTAGGCATTCAGCCCTTTCAGACTGCTCTACCATTCAATATAATCATGGCTGATATCCAGTTCAGTATCGTGTTCCTGCTTTCCCCCCAGATCCTTTGACTTTCTTAGTCCTAAGAACTGTATCTACGTCTTTCTTGAAACTCTACAATGTTTTGCCTCAACAGTTTCCTCTGACAGAAAATTCAACAGGCTCACCATCACTGGGTGAAGAAATGTCTCCTTATCTTTGGCCTGAAAGGCCTTCCTCATACCTTTAAAGCATGACCCTTCGTTCTGGAGTCAATGGTTATTGAGAACATCTTTCTTGTATCTACCCTGGCTAATTCTGTTAGAATTTTATAGATTTTATAGATTTTTATCTCATTCATCTGAACTCTATCGAATATAGTCCTAACCGATTCAGTCTTTCCCCATACATCAGTCCTGCCATCCCAGGAATTAGTCTAGCAAATCTTCTTTGTTCTCCCACAATAGCCAGAAAATCCTTCCTCAGATAAGGAGAGCAAAACCGCACATCATATTCCAGGTGTAGTCTTACCAAAACCCTGTACAGTTGCAATAAGACATCCCAATTCATGTAATTGAATCCTCTCACTATGAAGGCCAACATACCATTTGCCTTCTTCATCACTTGCTTACCTTCAGCGACTTGTATAAAAGGACACCAAGGTCTCATTGCACATTCCCCTTTCCCAATCTATCCTCATTCAGATAATAATCTGCCTCCCTCTTTTTTTACTATCAAAGTAGATAATTTCACATTTATCCATATTATACTGAATCTACCATGTATTTGCCCACTTGTCCAAATCACACTAGGGTTTCTTTGTATACTTCTCACAGCATACTTTCCCATCCAGTTTAGTGTCATCTGCAAACTTGGAGAAATGACATCAGCACGGTGGCTCAGTGGTTAGCACTGCTGCCTCACAGCGCCAAGGACCCAGGTTTGATTCCCGCCTTGGGCGACTGTCTTTGTGGAGTTTGCATATTCTCCCTGTGTCTGTGTGGGTGTGCTCTGGTTTCCTCCTGCAATCTCAAAGATGTGTAGGTCAGGTGAATTTGCCATACTAAATTGCTCATAGTGTTAGGTGCATTAGTCAAGGGTAAATATAGGGTAGGAGAATGGGTCTGCGTGGATTATTCTTCAGAGGGTCAGTGTGAACTTGTTGGGCCGAAGGGCCTGTTTCCATACTGTAGGGAATCTAATCTAAGCCACTACTATATATTATAATTAGTTAGGGTCTAAGCACTGATCCCTTGCAGTTCCCCACAAGTTACCGCCCACTGAAATAACTCCACATGGATGTCCTTGATACTATTTAGTTCCCTTGTAGCCAATTATCAGACTGAACAGAACTCCTGACAGTCCTGCTGTTATCTGTCAACCAAGTCTCCCTGATTGGGCCAGACTATCAGCCCCGTTCAGGGAACTCATATTGAAGTGGTCCACCTGGTGGACCTCATTACAACCACTACACCTGGCACTTAGAAAAGACCTGTTTATTCCTAGTCTTTGTTTCCTGTCTGCAAACAGTTCTCAGTCCATTTCAATATAGTCTCCAACCCCATTTGTTTTAATTTTGCATGCTAATCTCTTAATACGGGACCTTATTAAAAGATTACTTACAGTGTGGAAACAGGCCCTTCGGCCCAACAAGTCCACACCGCCCCGCCGAAGCGCAACCCACCCATACCCCTACATTTACCCCTTACCTAACACTACGGGCAATTTAGCATGGCCAATTCACCTGACCTGCACATCTTTGTGACTGTGGGAGGAAACCAGAGCACCCGGAGGAAACCCACGCAGACACGGGGAGAACGTGCAAACTCCACACAGTTAGTCGCCTGAGGCGGGTATTGAACCCGGGTCTCTGGCGCTGTGAGGCAGCAGTGCTAACCACTGTGCCACCGTGCCGCCCAAAAGTTTTCTGAAAATCCAAATAAACCACATCTATTGGCTCTACTGTACCTACTTTACTGGCTATATCTTCAATAACTTCCAGCAGATTTGTCAAGCACAACTTCTCCTTTGTAAGCCCATGCCAACTCTATCCAATCCAATTATTCAATGATTGGCATCGTGTGATCTCTTCAAAGATTTATTGAGATCCTTTGGATCTCCGCATACTCTCAGCTTTTCAAGTTCGCTTGCTGCTACTCTGCTGCTAATTGATTCCACAGCGGTTTCTTCGATATTCCCTTCATCTGTAACTTTTCTATTGTGTCTTTTAAGAGGCATTTGAAGACACCTTGAACTCTCGTCAGCAGATGCCGAATTAGTCTTACATTCTCATTTACATTGAAATTACATTCATCAGGAAGCCATAAAGTCACACAGCATGGAAGCAGTCCCTTCGGCCCAACTTGTCCATGCTGACCAGGTTTCCTAAACTGAACTAATTCCATTTGCCTGTGTTTGGCCTATTTCCCTTTAACCCTTCCTATCCATGTACCTGACCAACTGGCTTTTAAATGTTGCCTCAGCCACTTCCTCTGACAGCTCATTCTATATACACACCATTCTCTGTGTGAGAAAGAAGCCCCTCAGGTCCCATTCCCATTTCATCTTAAACCTATGCCTTCTAGTTTTGGACTCCCCTGACCTGGTGAAAGACCTTGGCTATTCACCTCATCTATGCCCCTCATGATTTTATAAACCTCTCTAAAGTCATGCCTCAGCTTTCAATGCTCCAGGGAAAGATCCCAGCCTATCCAGCCTCTCCAGATCAGCAACTGTATCTTTGTAATATTCTAGAATTTGTTCATCAGTCAATGATCAGTGGCTAGCAAAACATTATGAATCAATTTTGGAAACTGTCAGGTTATCAGTCATAGAGTCATAGAGATGTACAGCACGGAAACAGACCCTTCAGTCCAACTTGTCCAAGCCAGTCCAATCACTTTAGTTGAGATAAATTAATTTTGCTTACTATCACTAACTAAATCTTTATTTTTCTCCCTGCTTTGAGCTTTCAGCTTCATTTATCTTCTTGGGAATGGGTACTGTTCCATCACATAGACTCAACCTTACCTTCAAAGGCTTCATGTATCATGGTACCTTCTTGCGCAATCTAGCAAGACTGCAAAACTCGTGTTGTTGCATAAAGTACCAGTTTATTTGATATTTTATATTCAATTAATACTCTCCTCTGAAGTCATCAGTCTAATAACAACCAATTTATTACCTTTAGATCTGATGAAACCCACATGTTTTATGCTGAAGAGCAATTTATCAGAAAAATTGGCTGATATCTCTCCAAAAGCCATTTGTATAGGCTTACTTTGCTTATTTCTAGCTATGATGTGGAGGTGCCAGTGTTGGACTGGGGTGGACAAAGTTAAAAATCACACAACACCAGGTTATAGTCCAATAGGTTTTTTTTGAAAGTACTAGCTTTCAGAGCGCTGCCCCTTCATCAGGTAACTAATGGGGCAGGATCATAAGACACAGAATTTATAGCAAAAGATCACAGTGTCATGCAATTGAAGTAATATATTGAACAAACCTAGATTACCGTTAAGTCTTTCATCTTTTAGAATGGATTGCAGGTTTCGGTTCATTTTATATAAATCTTAGATTTACATACTAATGAACCCACATCTCGAGGGCTTTCTTGAGAATGAGTTTCTCCTCTTTTTTTTGACATGCTTTCACAATGGGATTTCTTATCCCCACAACAATCCTATCTCTGATGAGATCATCTTTGAGTTGTCCAAATTTTCAGAAGTTGGTTTGATACGGCAGTGCTATCACATATAGAACAACAGTCTCCCTTCCCAAAGCTCTCATATACAACACATACCATTCAGAAGCAATATATTGACATAGGGTTCGACGTATGCCTTCAAACCCTCTCCTGTCTGAGTTCTCTTCTGCTCAGTGTCATTTCAGGTGCAATACAGCTTTGTAGCACTTTTTTCTCAGTTTTGATAAGAGGGTTGTAATTCTTATTTGCCCAATTATGTTATTTAATTCTTAGCTATTTCATAATTTTGTGAGTGAAGAAAGTTTCCAATTCTGTCTCCGCTATCATTTCCATAGGAGAGGGGGTTGGAAAATTAACAGCCATTGCGTTTCACCCAGCACCTAAAAGTTGCAGACTGTGGTGTTTAAATCATTCTCAATTGTGTTTTCTTTTAATTGGAGCTGGCAATCTTACAGCTCAGAAAATTCACCCAATTTCAACCACACACTTTTGACATCATGTCTTTAAATAATATGTTTAATGGCTTCCACAAACTAAAATGAAAGCAATCAACAGTAGAGGTGGAGATCACATGACAATGGTAAGCTCACTAGTAGGTCAAATAGTAATGAATTTTTCCACATAGATCTCTGCTGGGTGTACCGCTTGCTGCTAACTTGGCTTCTGGTGGCTCTGCCAGATATGGAGAGCTGATGGCCTCTAAATGGCCAGCAGTTCTCAGGGGGAAAAAAATGTCCGTGATCCCAGGGAAGGTGGTCGATTGCTGGCCTGCTTATCACTTGAGTAGCACAGGTTGCAGTATGCATTCTCAATACGGGATAACATAGTTCTCCACCTTATTGTCTGGATTAAATTCCCTAGGACCTTCTGCTAGGTGCACCTGCATCTTTATTTCAAATTGAACCTTTTATATCACATAAAAGTCAATGACGTCAGTATTTGTTTGTTAGCTTTGGAACTGTATGGGGTCAACCAGTAAAGTATCAAACAAATCAAATTGCTCACATCAGTTCTAGCTCCAAGTTTAAAGCCATGAAAATGACAGCTAACACCAGGGTTCAAGTGTAGAATATGTTGCATGTTGCTCATGCACTTGTGCTGCAAATAACACCGGCATAAAATCCCTTGAAAAGTTTTAATCAACTTTAAAATATAATTAGGTAGATTACTTTTGTCAAGGAAGAGAATCTGTAAAATATTATTCTTCCTTGGTCCTGAATTTCTCAAATGGTTGACATTGTCCAACAACAAATTACAAAGCATCATGACATTCATTCAGTCCTCACGTTTCTACCTCTTTTAAAAATTCTATATTACCCTTTAACCACAAAGAGGGCGTAGCTTCTGCCAATGCAGTTATCAAGTGGGATGCATGGCTAGCACTCAGACCTTCTCTTCTCTCTTACTTATGAGGCAACTAGCACCATTGCACAGAATATTTTTCACAAAGACAAAGTTGATTCAATACCTGGGCGTTGGACAATGACAGTGGTCAGTCCAGATGTGTCCTCCCCAATTTTGTACCAGATGTTGTTGGGGCTTAGTAGCCATTCCTCCACATGACAGTAGTATTTCCCACTATCACTAATGTCAGCTTTTAGTAAGACCAAGGTATAATGTCCAGCAAAGGGTTTTGCAACCTGCAGTCTCTCCTTCTTCTTGTCTCTTCCTAACCAGTCCTTGTACTCGACCACAGAGTCACGGTTTGATTTCAGGATCAGCTTGTCCGCTTTCTCCAGTGATGTTTGAACATACCATTGCACAGAGAATTGAGAGTCTGGTCTTGTTTGATTTGTGATGTGGCAGTTTAAATGAATATTGTCATTTTCTTTCACGACAATGTTTCTTTTTACTTGATTGACGTTTAAAATACAATCTGTAAGAAGAAAGATCAGGTCACATACAGAACAGTCATGAATACAAAATAAAAACTCATTTCTAAAATATTTTCCATTGTTTTCTCTTAAACATTTGAACAACCATAATAGTCTGTATTTCGTAGTCAATGGTGAAGTGACAACACTGGGGAGGGGGAGCCCAGAACTAGAGGGCTTAGGTTTAGGATGAGAGGGGAAAGATATAAAAGGGACCTAAGGGGCAACTTATTCACGCAGAGCATGGTACGTGTATGGAATGAGCTGCCACAGGAAGTGGTGGAGGCTGGTACAATTGCAACATTTAAAAGGCATTTGGATGGGTATATGAATAGGAAGGGTTTGGAGGGATATTGGTCGGGTGCTGGCAGGTGGGACTAGATTGGGTTGGGATATCTGGTCAGCATGGACGGGTTGGACCGAAGGGTCTGTTTCCATGCTGTACATCGCTATGACTCTATGATTTTCTTGTTGTTAATTTAAATCTGCTGCCTGGTCAAGTGAATCTCCAGGTGTCCAACAATTGTAATCTCAACAAGCAGAGTCATCGGTCAGTTGCACTGAAGTATTCTCATAGACAGCAAACTCAGAAGCAAAATGCAGATTATGTTTCAAAGAAAGCAAAACATAACTGAGCCATACATGTGGGATTAAGGCAAAATCTGAATGATCACAAACAAACTCCTAAAAAAAAAAATCAAAATATGATTTTGTTTCATATTTCAATGAAGAAATTTGGCTTTACACAAACACTACATCAGTTTTCTGGTCCGAGAAAGGTTGGTTAACAGCAATGATAAATCTAGCATGCCAGCAAAACCCTAGTTAGACCTGTTCAGTATGATGCTACGTTTCAATGACTTACTGCAAAACTCATAGCATAAAAAAGGCAAGCTCTCATCAGTGCTGCTATCTTTAATTGTTTGCCGTCCAGCGATACTTTAACAAGACATGTTTGGCAAAATAAAGAATCACTGACAGCAACTTTCGGAGTTCTGTGTTCAATTACAAATGTGCAGACTCCGGAAATCACTGTCAGTTTCAGAGGAGTATTGGTGATGACTGCTGACAGATTTGCCATCATTATTGTTGTAAAATCCAAGACATCTTCTGCAGCTGGAGCAAGCTCTTCACAAAAATCTGCACTTGAGATAATTTACCTCTAGACAAGACAACTTTCTCCTCTACCTCATCTGTATGCTCCTCTCAGAGACTGCTAAAGAGTTACAGTGATTTAATCCATGTAACAGAGCAATCAACAGTGTTACAAGGATAGTTTATAATTAATTCTGCTTGGATGCCTTACCTTTTGAAGGATTGTGGTTTACATAAAAGAGGTCATCGACAGCTCATTGTGGATATTGGAACTGTTTTAAAAATAAAGTTTTCTTATAAACCACATACTTGGTAATTCCTTCTTGCTTTGCTGCCATCCCCTGGCAGCCCTGGTTTGAACAGTGTCTGGTTTACAGAGATTCTTGATTAATCTGGTTGAGTTAGAGGAAAGCCTGCTAAGAACATGTTAGTTGAGGATAGCCTACTAAGAACAAACAGATTTGTTAAATGCTTGTTAAGAATAAGCTGCCTCGCTGATCTCTCATTTCTGAAAAGGAAAACCTTTTGTTGAGTTCCGACGAAACCTATTTATTCTTTGGTGAGACTGATTGAGATTGTAATTCCTGAGTAAGTTGTGTCTATAATTCTTCAGAGATAACTGTGTACCATTAGTGACTTGACCACTCATGCCAGAACAACAGAGCAACACACTCTGGAATGTGCTATGCTTCATCCTTTTACCTTCAACAACAATCCCCATTGGCTAAAGTGTCTTTTTTTCCCAGAAAGCCAATCTCTGCAGAGGAATGGTTTATTTTCCTTCTTGAGAAGTGTCTGTGCATTTTGCAAATATTTAAAGGGATAAGCATTTATACTGTTATATTACTGATGGTAAATGTCAACCAATTATTTCTTGTTCATTGAGTAAGTTTTGTTTTGTTAATAAATTGATAATTTTATCTCATATGAAACCTTTAATAGATCTTGTTATTTTTAAAAACCTGATAAATAAAAAGTATTTAATGAATGAATCTTGGTACATTGTGGATTAGTAGGATGAGAGTGATGCACATTGGACGGCATCAAAATAGATAGACTAAGTACACTATACAAGAACAGTTCAAATGTTACCCAGTCAATGAACAAACTGAGAGATGTTTGAGTCATACTGATAGCTGTTCTACTACAGAAGAATTAAAGAGATTATTCAGTGATGAGCTAGATATTAGAAGATACTGAGGTTTAGTGTGACCCCATTAGGCCCAGCGACAATGATAGCTACAAAACCTGACTGAGAAACAGAGAAAGATGTCCAGCTTTCACTGGAATAATATTGCAATGATACTTTTTTTTGCTTTGCAATATTCATTGAGGCCATCAATGTGATGTACAACAAGCATTATATCCGAAAAGCTGCTGTGTTTGCAGCCTTATTGTGTGAATCTGTACCACATTAATATTTAATCAAAGCACTCACATATTACCATACCAATTGTAATGTTACTCCTCCTGGTAACTTAAAAATAACTTGCAGATTGTAAGTTCCTCAGATTGCATGGTAACATGTAAAGGAACTAAAACAACAAAAACACTTTCATTTGCAAACCAATTCCTGGAAAATGAATCACTGTATGGAATAGAAGGTTTTAGAATAATGTTTAAAAATTGCAATCACTCCCTTTCAGTATATTGTAGAGCATGTTGAAAACTACAGTGCAGAAACGATGGCTGGAGGTCTAGGAACATTTTATAGACATTGCTGCCAAAATTCCATGGGTGTTCTGGCACACTTCTACCATATCTTCAGAAACAATTCAAGAAAGCTCTGCAGTGAGGATCAAAGCCCAGGCATGACGCCTTCTACAGATCCTTGTTGAGAGCAGAATTGCTACCCACCATCTACAAGATGTGTGCTGTAAGGCTGGATATGATCATAGACAGGAACTCCCACACAGGAGTTCACAGTCTCCTGGTTTCAAAGGAATAGTGGACAGGCAGCACAGTCGGGTGGGAGGATGTGTTTCAGCTTATCCATTTTCACATGTGGGGCTCACCTGAATTACATTCTGGACCTATGAAGAATTCTCAGCAATTTTGTTATTCCTTGTAAATGGACCCAGGTACATATTATATTCCATTGTGACAGGATAGACCCTAATTCATAGCATCCTCTCCAAAGCAGCATTTGAGAGATGGACTGATTAGGATGGCTGCATATTATAATTATTTAAGTTAAATGACTTCAATTCTTATTAACCTTGGTGGGAGCATTTATACTGGATGTGCCGAAGGTGTTCAAACCCCTTGTGCCTCAAGACACCCCAGCCTGGAGTCGATATTTGTTTAAAAATTGTTGCTTTAAGCAGCAGTGTTCAAAACAAAATGCTGATTTCACAGTTTTGGAAAACAAACATTACAGTACTGACCTGCCACTAGCATGTCATCCACTTGAAATTAGCTGAGTGCTGCTGACTGTATTCCCCAAAATTGTACATGATCTGGCAAGCAAAGCAAATAGACTGAAACTATACAGATGACAGCTTCCAGACAAAAGGATTTAGAGAGCCTTGTGTGGCACTCTCAGGCTGTAGAGAAGCACAATGAATCTACTATACATAGTGATTAATGGAGCTGAGTGGATCAGGAATACATTAATCAATAATATGTTGCTGCACTATATTGAAGTTCATCTAATAAGTGTCAGTGGTGTTCAGTAGTATTTGCTTCCACTCCAAGGACGACTTTGATATCCCTCACATTATTTTGAAATATAAAATGGATCAATTATTTCCAAATTTTAAAAACAATGCCTTTAATTTCTCCACTTCAACATCATCCCTGCTAGCAGTTTCTAGCAGTGTATCATTATGGATATTTGAAAGAGAGCACAGTCTGCAAAAGGCGGCAATCCAATTTACCACACATTCTGTACTCACAGCACTTCATTTAATGCCTCATTTCTTAGACAAATGCTAGTCCTGTCATGATGAATAGGTTTAGATAGATTAATACTTTGTTTACAGTAAGGATTGATGGCTGGAAAAATGAACCAAGAAATGAAATGAGAAAATATAAAGAAAGCATAGTTTTTTTTTTCTATTTCTGCACATTGAAAAATAATAGCGTAAATAATCAAATATATGCAAGCTCATGTTATAGAGCCACAAAAAGAAAGGGAGGGGAATATCTAAGGGCACTATCTCCACTAGATTTTTAACTTTTTCTAGATTATCATAGGATTAATCTCTTATGCACAAGAATGTGGACCCAGATTCAGATACCATAAACAGGCAGACAGATAAACCAGCACACAGATAAACATTGAATATAGATCATACAACAATACAGCACAGTTCAGGCTCTTCGGCCCACAATGTTGTGCCAGCCTTTTATACTACTCTAACATCAAATTAACCTACTTACCCTTCATTTTACTATCATCCATGTGCCTATCCAAAAGTCATTTAAATGTCCCTAATGTATCTGACTCTACTACCACTGCTGGCAGTGCATTCCATACACCCACCACTCTCTGTGTAAAGAACCTACCTCTGACATTTCCCCTAAACCTTCCTCCAAACATCTTAAAATTATGCCCCCTCATGATAGCCATTTGCGCCCTGGGAAAATGTCTCTGGCTATCCACTCTATCTAGGCCTCTCATCATCTTGTATACCTCTATCAAGTCACCTCTCATCATTCTTCATTCCAGTAAGAAAAGCCCGAGCTTCCTCAACCTTTCTTCATAAGACATGCCCTCCAATCCAGGCAGCATCCTGGTAAATCTCTTCTGCGCCCTCTCTAAAGCTTCATCATCCTTGCTATAATGAGGCAACCAGAACTGAACACAATATTCCAAGTGTAGTCTAAACATGACTTTATAGAGCTGCAGCATGACCTCACAGCTTTTAAACTCAATCTCCTTGCCAATGAAAGCCAATACACTGTACGCCTTCTTAATAACCCTATCAATTTGGGTGGCAATTTTGAGAGATCTATGGACATGGACCCCAAGATCCCTCTGTTCCTCCACACTGCCAAGAATCCTACCTTTAACCCTGTAATCTGCACTCAAATTTAACCTTCCAAAATGAATCACTTCACACTTTTCCAGGTTGACCGCCATCTGCCACTTATCAGTCCAGTTCTGCATCCTGTCAATGGCCCATTGCAACCTACAACAGCCCTCCACACTAGCCACCACTCCACCAACCTTCATGTCATCAACAAACATACTAACCCACCCTTCCACTTTCTCATCCAAGTCATTTAGAAAAATCACAAAGAGCAGAGATCCCAGAACAGACTCACATGGAACACCACTAGTCACCGAGTTCCAGGCTGAATACTATCCATCTACTACCCTCTGTCTTCAATGGGCCAGCCAATTCCGTATCCAGACAGTCATATTTCCATGCATGCCATGCCTCCTTACTTTCTGAATAAGCCCATCATGGGGAACTTTATAAAATGCCTTGCTAAAATCCATGAACACCACATCCACTGCTCGACCTTCATCAACATGTTTGTCATATCCTGAAAGAATTTCATAAGGTTTGTGAGGCATGATCTGCCTCTCACAAAGCCATGCCAATTACCTCTAATCAAGCTATACTTTTCCAAATAATCATAAATCCTTTCTCTCAGAATCCTCTCCAATAATTTGCCCACTACCGACATAAGACTGATTGGCCTGTAATTCCCAGGATTATCCTTATTCCCTTTCTTAAATAAGGGAATAACATTTGCCATCCTCCAATCATCTAGTAAAACTCCAGTAGACAGTGAGGGCACAAAGATCATTGCTAAAGACGAAGCAATCTCTTCTCTCGCTTCCCGTAGTAACCTTGGGTATATCCTGTCTGGCCCAGGGTTCTTATCTATCCTCATATTTTTCAAAATTTCCAGTACATCCTTGTTCTTAACATCAACCTGTTCGAGCATATCAGGATAAAATGAGGATTGCTGATGCTGGAGATCAGAGTCAAGAGTGTGGCACTGGAAAGGCACAGCAGGTCAGGCAGCATTCGATGAGCAGGAGAAGCGATGTTTCGGGCATAAGCCCTTCATCAGGAATCATCACCTTTGACAACAACCCCATTACTTCTGCACATTTCCATAATCTGCCTCTCAATCTGCTCCTCGTGTCTCTGTTGCTACTGGGGGGGAGGTCTATGAGATGTATGTACAATACAGGATCTGGGTTTCATGTTCCCTGACCTGTGAGTTTGAAGATGGCATTGGGGATAGCAGGTAAGATGCAGAGAGTGGCCCTCTCTGCTGCCCAGTTCAGAAATTTGCAGACAGCCTGACTGTCCTTTGGTCTACTAAAGCATTTAAGTATCTAACGAATGGCCGATTAAAATGGTGACTCAGTTGTTAGCATTACTGCCTCACAGCACCAGGGACCCGGATTCAATTCCAGCCTTGGGTGACTGTCTCCACAGAATTTGCACATTCTCTCTGAGTTTCCTCTGGGTGCTCCAGTTTCCTCCCACAGTCAAAAGATGTGCAGGTTTGGTGGGATTTCAGGAATGGATGGGAAGCACTTCAGAGGTTGGTATAAAACCTGATGGACTGAATGGCCTCTGCCTGCACTGTAGGGATTCTACAAAAGACCTAGTCTTGCTGCTACCGGAATTTTAACCTTGGTGGTGGAAAGCTCATGCCATGAAGGAAGCCCAGCATCTTTCGTTGTGTGACCTCAGGAAGTAATGGTAGTGGTGGTTTGGACTGGGGGGGGGGGGTGTGGAAGAGAGAGGGAGTTGGTGCTGTAATCCATACCATGGGCCTCTTGAACCTGACCGCCTCACAACTTCTCATCACCCCTTCGAGAGATAGGTCCTCATCAGATCCCTTAGCAGGGATCTCCGGCTGGGCCTAGAGAGTTGTCAGCTTCAATTAGGTCTCCACTCTCTAAGGCAGGATGTGCTCCTGAGGTGAGGGTGGAGTTGCACCTGAAAGCGATTAACTGTGTTCTCTGTTATAAATTGCCAATGGACAAATAAGGAAACAAAGTTAGTGTAAGAGTGAGACAAAGGCCAAAAGAGTATTAACTGGGAATTTGGTTTGAAGTGGGAATGTGGTGTTGAGGGACAAATAGCGGCACGGTGGCACAGTGGTTAGCACTGCTGCCTCACAGCGCCAGACACCTGGGTTCAATTCCCGTCTCAGGCGACTCTCTGTGTGGAGTTTGCACACTCTCCCTGTGTCTGCGTGGGTTTCCTCCGGGTGCTCCGGTTTCCTCCCACAATCCAAAAATGTGCAGATTAGGTGAATTGGCCATGCTAAATTGACCGCCGTAGTGTTAGGTGAAGGGGTAAATGTAGGGGAATGGGTCTAGGTGGGGTGCACTTCGGCGGGTTGCTGTGGACTTGTTGGGCCGAAGGGCCTGTTTCTACACTAAGTAATCTAATCTAAAAAAGTGTCGTCTCTAGACGGAAAGGTGAGCAAGAGAGATAAAAGCTATGGATTAAAAAGCCTATTTGCAATGAGACCAATGGGTGAATGACATCTGGAACAATGCAATGAGAGTGCAGAGAAAGCAGCTACTTGGTGAGCAGGATAGGTGAATGTTTCCAGTCTTTCAAGTAAAGGTAAGACTTTCAGTTTGTATTTAGGTCTCTAGCCTTTTTCTCTTTTCTGAAAAATAGCTCAAGTATAAGATTGATTCTTATGCTTTTAAGAGATAATTAAAATAATAATGTGTAAAAAACAGGCATTCTTGAGTAATTACTTCATAACTTAAATATGACGGTGGTGGCAGGACTGGTGATGTGTTGCTGCTGCAACAAGTGGGAGTTTCTGGACACCAGGGTGATCCAGAGTTAACACATCTGGATTAAGTGTTTCCATTCTGAGCAATTTCAGATCCAAGTTGAGATGCTGGAAAATGTACATGGACACATTGTTCCAAAAGTCGTCACACCATTCAGACTAGGTCATTAAAATTCAAATTTGGTCTGTCATCAAGGGAAAAATGGTTTGTAATGGAGTTTAATGCGGACAAGTGTGAGGTGATTCACTTTGGTCAGAGTATCTGGAATGCAAAGTACTGGGCTAATGGTAAGATTCTTGGTAGTGTAGATGAGCAGAGAGATCTCAGTGTCCAGGTACACAGATCCTTGAAAGTTGCCACCCAGGTTGACAGGGTTGTTAAAAAGGCATACAGTGTTTTAGCTTTTATTAATAGAGGGATCGAGTTCCAGAACCATGAAGTTATGTTGCAGCTGTACAAAACTCTGGTGCGGCCGCACTTGGAGTATTGTGTACAGTTCTGGTCACCGCATTATAAGAAGGATGTGGAATTTTTGGAAAGGGTGCAGAGGAGATTTACTAGGATGTTGCCTGGTATGGAGGGAAGGTCTTACAAGGAAAGGCTGAGATACTTGAGGCTGTTTTCGTTGGAGAGAAGAAGGTTGAGGGTTAGATAGGGTGGACAGGGCGAGCATGAGGAGGCATAGCTTTAAATTGAGGGGTGATAGATATAGGACAGATGTCAGAGATAGTTTCTTTACTCTGAGAGTAGTAAGGGTATGGAATGCTTTGCCTGCAACGGTAGTAGATTCGCCAACTTTAAGTACATTTAAGTCATTGGACAAGCATATGGACGTACATGGAATAGTGTAGGTTAGATGGGCTTCAGATTGGTATGACAGGTCAGCGCAACATTGAGGGCCGAAGGGCCTGTACTGCGCTGTAATGTTCTATGTTCTATATGTTCTATGTATGCGGACCTAGGGAATAGTGTTCAAGGAGCTTCAGCCCCTGTGATTATCCAACAAGTTTTTGTAAGCTTTGTGGATGTGAATGGAGACTGCAGGGAGGCTGAACACACTGACCATGACACTATACTATGAGGAGGAAATAGGAATGCAGTGGTTTTAGGGGACTGTTTAATTAGGGAGATAAACACTGTTCACTGTAGTGTGAGCACAAATTCCAAAGGCTGACTTTATCAGCCTGGTGCCAGGTTAAGGACATCTCCTCAGGGTCAGAGAAGAACTTGGAATCAGAGGGGAGGGATCTAAGTGTCATCATCCAATTTTGGGAGAAGGGATATGTAGGTTTACAAAGCAAAAGGATATGCCATTACAAGGCAGTTATTTGGATAATGAAGTGCAGAGTGGAACATGAAGTTGTAGCATATACAAACATAGAAAATTAGGACCAAATATGGAAAATGGGGAAAGAAAATGGCAAAGGTACTGTTGTTGGCTCTTTATTTAAATGTGCATAGTATTCTAAATAAAATAAATGCAAACAGTAGCACAAATTGAGGTTAATAGGGTTAACAGCCATTATGGAGACATGGAAACAAGGAGATCAAATCTGGGGACTAAATATTCATTAGTTTATGGATTAAGGTAGTTAGTTAGCTCAGTTGGCTGGACAGCAGGTTTAAAAGCAAGGTGATGCCAACAGTATGGGCTCAATTCACCTTCTCATCCTCTCGCCTTGTCTGAGGACTAGTACCCTCAGGTTAAACCACCACCAGTCATCTCACCCTCAAGAGAAAGCAACCTGATTGTCTACTAAGACATTAGTGTCTTTATGTTTACCTGATACATGACTTCAAAAGAACAAACAGGAAGGAAAGGATGGTGTGGTCGCTTTGCTTGTATGAGATGGAATAAGTATGATAGCAAGAAATGATGTTTGATTAGAAAGTTTAGAATCCATATGGATGGAAGTAGGAAATTATAAGGGGAAAAAGACACTAGTGTGAGTAGTCTCCATGATCTTATGTGTAGCTATGCTGTATGACAAATAATAAATCAGGAGTTAAAGAGGGCTTGAAAAAGGCAGTACATTAATCATG
This sequence comes from Chiloscyllium plagiosum, assembly GCF_037043375.1. Classification (NCBI taxonomy): domain Eukaryota; kingdom Metazoa; phylum Chordata; class Chondrichthyes; order Orectolobiformes; family Hemiscylliidae; genus Chiloscyllium; species Chiloscyllium plagiosum. Next base: position 48,827,398 of record NW_028270150.1, read on the forward strand.
GGTGACTTTAATCTTCATGTCGATCAGAAAAAAAACAAATTGGCAGAGGTAGTCATGAGGAAGAATTAATACAATGTATTTTGGACAGTTTTCTAGAACAATATGTTGTTCATTGAACTAGGAATCAGGCCATTTTGAATGTGTAATAAGGCAGGTACAATACATGATCTCAGAGTAAAATATCCCTTAGGAAACAATAACCACAGCATGGTAAAATGATGCTTTCAGTTTGAGAATGACAAACTTGGACAGAAACAAATGTGCTAAATTTAAATAAGGTAATTGCAAAGGAAGGAATATACAGTTGGATAAAGTTGACTGGGAAATTAGTTCCAATGAAACATAGGAAACAGCAGCAAGTAAACCATTCAAGTCTGATCTGCCATACAATATCATCATGGCTGATCATCCAACCTGTTCCAGCTTTCTCTCAGTTTAGCAGAAGAAAGTGGCTGTAGTTCATGACTCACAAAAAAGATATGTCCCAGAGAGAAATAAGGTTTCTAGGAAGGGGACAAATCAAACATGGTTAACCAACAAAGTTAAGAATAGCATCAAATTGAAAGGAAAATAAACAATGTGGCAAAGATTAGTGCTAAGTCAGAGGATTGGACAAGTTTTAGAAACCAACAAAATATGACTAAAAATATTATAAAGATGGAGATCATAAACTTTGAGAGCAGGCTAGTAAGTCTTTTCAAAACATAATATTATTAATACATTATATTATAAATAAATATATATATATATATATTTAAACATGTATTATTAAATATATAAAAAGGAACAGAGAGACCAAAGTGAACATAAGCCCTTCAGAGAATGAGGTTGAGGAAATAGTAATTGGGGAACCATGAAATGAAACCATAAGAAGGTGAATAAATACTTGGCATCAGTCTTCATGGTAGAAGACACTTTTGGCATTATAAAATGATTAATCAAGGGCAAGAGTGGAGAGGAAGTACGTACAATAATTATCATTAGAAAAAAAAGTACTAGGGAAACTAATGGTGCTAAAGGCAATGGACCTGATGGATTGCATCTGGGATGTTAAAGGAAGTAGCTATGGCGATAGTAGATGCATTGGTAGTAATCTTTCATGAATCCCTAAATTCAAGAAAAGTCTCAGCAGATTGCAAAACTGCCAATGTAATGCCTTTTTTTCAAAAAGGGAAGAAGCCAAATAAAATGACTATAGTTCACTTAGCTTAATATCCATCTTTGGAAAAGTGTTGGAGTCTAATTTAAAGGATATAATAGCACAGCATTTAAAAAAATACATAATCAAGCACAGACAGTTGGATGCATGAAGGGGACATTATATATGGCAAATTTATTGGGCCATTTTGAGAAGGTAACAGGCAGGATAGATAAAGGGGAACCAGTGCATGTAATCTACTTGAATTTCCAAAAGATGTTTGATAAGGTAACACATATAAGACTACTTAACGGTGCTGGGGATAGTATATTAGCATGGACAGAGGATTTGTTAACTCACACAAAGTAGGGAATAAGATATGGGACACTTTCAGGATGGCAACTGTAATAATGGAGTTCCACAGGAACAAGTGCTGAGTTCACAATTATTTATCTGGGTGAGGGAAGTGAATGTAGAAGTGAATGTATTATCACCAAATGTGTGGATGACACAAAAATAAATGGGAAGACAAGTAGTGAGGATGACACAAAAAAGAGGGATTTAGACAGGTTAAGTAAGTGTGCAATAAGTTGGTAGTTGGAATATAATGTGAGAAAATGTGAGGTTATGCACATTAGCATGAAAAATGGAGGAGTTGATAATTATATAAATGGAGAAAGACTGCAGAAAGCTACAGTATCATGTTCAGAAGGTAAAAATAATGATGTTTTATTCAATGGGTGAATGACTAACTTTTACATGTACATCTTACAGTTTACGGGATTGTTACGGGATTTACGGAATTCCCCACTGGAATCATTTTAGCAAACGATGTGCAGATTACATGCACTATAAAATCCAGCTCATAAAGCCACACAAGTAAACATAACTTGGAGGTGCCGGTGTTGGACTGGGGTGGACAAAGTTAAAAATCACACAACACCAGGTTATAGTCCAACAGGTTTATTTGGAAGCACTGCTTTTCGAGCGCCGCTCCTTCATCGGATGGTTGTGGAGGTTAAGATCATGCTCACAGAATTTATAGGCAAAGGAGTCCAGTGCCATGGAGATGTGATACAGTAAACAATCTTAGATTAGAACTTTCATCTTTTATAATGGGATATGCTGGTTTCAGTTCTTTGATATGTAAATCTCAGAGCTTCGTTTAAATTACATTCTCAAGATAGCTCAGCTTTTTAAACAAAACCCTCTGTGTAGTTTAACAACATTTTACATGGATTCATGCAGTGTTTGAGCAAAATGAAATGTAATTCTGCAAAAACAAAATTCACCCCATAAGCTTATATGTGTGTGCATGTAGGAATGATAGATTGAGTGTACCTATGAGTGTGCATATGGGTGTGTGTGTGCACATGATAGTGTGTGTGTGTAAGCTTGGCTAAGTATGTGTGAGTATGATGTGGTATGCGTGAGAAGGTGCGTGTGTCGGTATGAATGCGGGGGGTGTATGGGTGTGCATATTTGCCAAGAGAAATTACAGTTAGACATAGATAGGAACAGAATTACATGACTGCATAAATTTTTAAAATCAGAAGATCTTGTTTTAATTTTATTACAACTACTTTATATTGTTTATTTGTTACATTTTTGTCCTCTATTCCTACTCCTGCAACATTTTTTTCTTTTTTCTATCTATGCAACCTTAACATCATCTTGTGAATTAAAAAAAAACATTTGTTTGAGAAACAAAAGTGTCTTTCAACAATGATTTTGAAACAATCAGAACCTAATGATATGCCAGGAGCTCCAGAATTGTCAGAACTAGAAATGGAAAGGGTTAATGATCTTGAGAATGGGACTATTAATAGGACAATCTGTATTTCTAATTACAGCTCCTTGTTGGTGAGTAACATAGCAACAGATTAAATACACCAATTATCTTATCAAGGGAAAACTAAATAAAAGGATTTTTTTAGTCCAAGCAAAGTAATACAGTCTGTGCTAGGTAAAACACTTTATTAGAGGTTGTCAGTCAAATCCTGCTCAACAGAATTCTGCTGGAGCCATCTTAGAATAAAGGTTGAAATGTTATTTTATCCCTTTTGGCATTATAACTGAGCAATCATTCAAGGTAATTTGTGCTATCCTTGTCAATGGATCGGAAATATATAGTAAGTGATTAGGGACTGATTTAGGATGACTAGCGCACAAAAAAGCTGAATGAACATTTGAAGGAGGAAGAATGACTCTAATGTTCAAAGTCTATGAAATTCAAAAGGCCTGAAATGAATATAAGGAGTGCAAACTCCATGCTGCCAGCTCACTACCATTATTGTAACACAGCCAGTGTGATGTGCATTTTTCAGTGGCTGCATGTCTCAGTGGGATGTGGAAATTCATAAGAGACTAGCACTGATGAAAGCTTGTCTGCATTTCTTAAAGTCTGTTTGTACCTCTTAAAATATAAGTGCCATCTAGCTGTCACAGTTTCTGGAAGAAGAGAGAATCCGATGATGATCATCCCTGAAATATGACACAAAGGGTATTCTCTGTTGCAACTCTGGCAGCATGAGTTCAGGAGATGGATATTGGACAAGGAGGGCTTCCATTCAGACACTGCAAAGGCACGGTCATGGTCAATACTTGTAACATTGCCATGAAGATCAGGGTGCAGTGCTGTACGATGTTCAATAACCTCATGTGAGTGGTTGACATCAGTGAGTACATTTTCAAGCCTATTCTTCCCAGCAAGAAAGTGAAGCATTAATCAATTTATGCACTATAGCCCCAAACCTGATACAACATAGTAGCAGCATGGTCAGTTTCAAAGATAGCAGCAGAAAGTCACTCAACAACTGAGTTTTGCAGTGGAAACCCAGAGAGCTGCAGTTACCAGTGTTCAGATTGGTTTACTCAGGGTTGCACAGCAATACAATAATCCATCCTCTAACACATTACTAGGATTGTTGAGGCACCAACACAAGGAAACAGCAGTGGGTCTGTAAAATGCAAACTATTGTTATCTCTCAGAATGGTAATATTCATCCTTCCATTACTGCTACTCCACCAGTACTCTGTCAGCTCGTTAGCCCATACTGAGGTGGTGTTGTCCCACAACAGGACCTCCACAGATTGCAAGGTCAGCTTCAGTTTCCCCCATTGTAAGCTATCAGCCTTCCTCTAGCTGTGTTGCAGCCAAAGGGGTGGCACTTTTTAAAAAATTCTTTCTTGGGTGTGGGCATTGGTGACAAGACCAGCATATTTTGCTCATCCTGAACTGTCCTTGAACAGAATGGCTTGCTGGGCCATTTCAGAGGGCAGTTAATCCTTAAGGACATTGTTGTGTATCTGGAGTCACACATAGGTCAGACTTACCACCCCATCTCTTCTGCAGAGGAATATGATTGACAAGCAAAGGCAATCTTAAGATAGGTACTGGAGAAATACACAGGGAGATTAGTTCACATTTGTAAGCAATGTTGCATTTTTTAATTGATCAAGTTAGATTGGAATGTTTTGTGTTGGTTTTTATTTCAGCTTTGTGGGGCCGTAATATTCAGCACCATTGGGCTGTTGAAATGGGACTACTGCTGAGTGGGGAATTGGAAATGTATTCTGGCACTGCAGTTGGATGAGCAGATTCAGAATCACTTATTTGGAATTGGGATGAGTTGCTTGCTTTCTTGCTGCTCCTTTTTCTTCTTTTGTCACTTGCTATATATCAGGTGGCAATATCAGTGCCCTTATGAAATTGATGAAAGTGTACAAGACACAGGGCACCATAAAGTATCATCATATACAACTGGAAGTGAGGGTGGGCCACTCTGTCCCACAAACTTCCAGATCCATTCAGTAAGATCAGTGATGATCTGATTGTATTATGTAATCTACATTCCTACCTTTCTGTGATGACCTTTCACCCTTTGCTTGTTAAAGATCTATCAAGGACTCACTTCCACTGCCTTCTGAGGAACAGCATTCCAATGACTCATCAAATTCTGTCATCAAAACACTTCATCTCTGTCTTAAAATGGGTGACCCTTTATGTTGAAATATTCTCCCACTCAACACCCACCCATCAGAACTCCTCAAGTTCTTATATGTTTTAACCAAGTTAGCACTAATTCTTCTAAACTCCAGTGATGTAAGCCTAGGCTGTCCAACGTTTCCTCAGATGACAACCACCTGTTGCATGTATTAGTCTAGTAAATCTTCTATGAAGTAACTCCAATGAATTTACATCATTGCTTAAATAAAGACATAAATACTGTACTCTAGATGTGGTCTCACCAATGTCCTGTATAACTGAAGCATAATCTCTCTACTTTTATATTAAATTCTCTCTAAATCAATGATATCATTCTAATAGCTTTCGTCATGATAACTTTTTGTAATGCAGGCATCCTCTCACAACTCAGTTAATATGCTTCTCTTTTGTTCTTCCTGCTGAAATGAATAGCTTCATATTTTCCCAAATTTCCATTCCACGCCTTCCCCTCTTTTTGAAGAAAGGAGTTACATTTGTTATTTTCCATTCAAATGGAACATTTCCCAAATCTGGGAGTTTTGAAAGAGAAAAACCCTTTGACTATCAAATTAGCCATTCTTTTTAAGACCTTAGAAGTCCATCAGGTTCACTGGTCAGTTCAGGCTCCAACGTGTAGGATTACTCAATGGAAGTCCAAGCTGTTGAAGAGCCACTACAGTAATTGATTGTGTGAATGATGAAATGTGGAATGCATACTAGAGTCACAAACCAGGTGATCGGTAGCTGGCCCTTGTGATTGATAACTACCCTCTGGTCTCCTGTGCTGATGGTATGATGGGCACAGTAGAGGTACCATGCAGCTGCCAGGAAACTAAAGCACTGACTGACATGATACACATGATGAGTACAATCAAAGTTCTTCTGTATATTGAGCTTGCAATTGAAGTAGATTTCTGAATACACACGTGTTGTCTGCAAAATAATGTAAAGGCAGATAATTACTCCTTGCAAAGTGAGGAAGCTTGTTACCCTGATGATGCCATGTCTTTACTCCGCTAGTTTCCCTGTGCCCTTTCTTTATGTTGATGGTTGATGACCTCCATTGGATAATAGAACATAGAACAGTACAGCACAGAACAGGCCCTTTGGCCCTCGATGTTGTGCCAGCCTTTTATCCTACTCTACGATCAAACTAACTTAATGCACTTCATTGTACTAATTTCCATGTGCTTATCCAAAACTTATTTAAATATCCCTAATGCCTCTGACTCTATTGCCACTGCTGACAGTGCATTCCATGCAACCACCACTCTCTGTGTAAAGAACCTACCTCTGACAACTCCCCTAAACCTTCCTCCAATCACCTTAAAATTGTGCCCCCTCATGATAGCCATTTCCACCATGGAAAAAATATCTCTGGCTATGCACTCACAATATCTTGTACATCTCTATCAAGTCACCTCTCACCCTTCTTCGCTGCAATGAGAAATGCCCTAGCTCTCTCAACCTTTCTTCATAAGACATGCCCTCCAGTCCAGGCAGCATCCTGGTAAATTGCCCCTGCACCTTCTCTAAAGCTTGCACATCTTTCCTATAATGAGGTAACCAGAACTGAACACACGATTCCAAGTGTGGTCTAACCATAGAGCTGCAGCATAACCTTGTGGCTCTTAAACCCCCTGGCAAATGAAAGCATATGTTTGCTTAATAACCCTATCAACCTGGGTGGCAACTTTTAGGGATCTATGGACATGGACCCCAAGATCCTTCTGTTCCTCCACACTGCCAAGAATCCTGCCTTTAACCCTGTATTCTGCATTCAAATTCAACCTTCCAAAGTGAATGGCTTCACACTTTTCCAGGTTGGACTCCATCTGCCACTTATCAGCTCAGTTCTGCATTCTGTCAATGTGTTGTTGCGTCCTACAACAGCCCTACATCCTATCCACAACTCCACCAACCTTCGTGTCATCAGCAAACTTACTAATCCACTCTTCCACTTTCTCATTCAAGTCATCTATAAAAATCACAAAGAGCAGAGATCTCAAAACCGATCCTTGCGGAACACCTCTGATCACCGAGTTCCAAGCTGAATACTTTCCATCTACCATCACCCCCCCCCCCCCACCGTCTTCAATGGGCCAGCCAATTCTGTATCCAGAAAATACAGGTTTCCTCTATCCCATGCCTCTTTACTTTCTGAATGAGCCTAACCTGGGGAACCTTATCAAATGCCTCACTAAATCCATGTCCACCACATCCACTGCTCGACCTTCATCAATGTGTTTTGTCACTTCCTCAAAGAATTCAATAAGGTTTTTGAGGCATGATCCGCCCCTGCCACCTGATTAAATAGTGTATATCAAACTCTTAAGATGGTGGAGACGCTGCTACTGCAACCTGAATTGCACCCAAATGGGGAAACAGGTTCATCACTGCAAACACTTTCATAGCTACTGAGAATGCTATCCTCATCCTGTTCTGAGGCTGAGGATCTATGTGCTTTGACGAGCATCTCCTTTGTGAAATGAAAATGGTGATGAGGGCCCTGCCTCTGTAGTGTGTGGATATTGTGCAGTTTCCCAACATTTCTCCAAACTGTGAAAATGAATTGCTGAGAGGATTTCATTATAATGGGAAATTCAACAATTTCTGCATTAATACATTGTCTAAAACTAAACCCCAATCCATTTCATTCTTGTTGACAATCGCAGAAGAATTAGTTGAGGTTCTTATTTTGAGGCCAAACCTTCTCTTCTTGGTCTGTTTTACCAAAGACCAGTAAACAATTTAAACTATCTTACACCAGACAGTCAATACTTACTTGCTGTGGTTTTTGCAAAATTTTAATAGCATAAAATTGAAATTACTGACCAGTACAAATTGAAGATATTAATGTGTTGAAAAACAATACTTCATATTAATTTCACTTCACAGGCTAGAAGTTTTTTTAAAATCATATATTCAGGTAGTCAGTGATGTGGGGCACATCGAGGGTAACACCATATGAGAAAATAAATATCTGGGAGAGAAATAAAATTAGACCATGAGTTTTTGAGTTGATGTTTGTCAATTGCATGAACTGCTTTGAACTTCAAGGAATCTAGGGCAGTCAAACAGGAAAATCAATAAGACAATTGGTGCTCCTCAATTTTTACACAGAAGTAATAAATCTGAATGTGGCATTCCAAGCAGCATTGAAGTGAATTTATTCTTTTACCCTCATAACACTGTCTTTTCTAAAAAAAACTTCTTTTTGCTCGGGTCAGTACAAAAGGAAGACATCATGATTAATCTGCCAGGATTTAAGCTGCAAAATTGATCTGTAATAAAATACCAGACATAATAGCAATAATGTGTTTCTGATTTCCCAGTTGTGTCCTATTGAAGGTTCCTGCATGTCAATGCAGTAGTCTTTTAGGTCAGTTCAGGTATGCTCCTACTTATCCATTAATCTCTCTACCTTAGCAGACATTTAGTGTGTGATCATCTACAGAATTCCACTTTCTTATGGGTCTGTAGGTTATTACTTCTCAATCTCTTCTGTCTCATTGATTAAGCTGTCATTTGACATTGACTTGTATACCTCAGAGCAAATGCAAAGCCTTTCACTCATCCATTTGATATAAGCTCCCTCACTGATGGTAGTGTAAAAATTTACTGTAGTACATGAAGGACCATCGGCATTTTGTTCATTTGTAAAGAGATACAATAATTGGTTACATTGCTTGAATGGCACTATCTCACATTAAATATAAGGCAAGCTCGCTCACCAAATTCTGGAAATCATAACAATTCACTGGAAATGGAAAGTTGCGGAAATTGAAGTCATAATAATCAAAAGCTGTAACTGGAAGTCCAACCAAAAATAAGCTAGATGACAATCTGAAAGGCTCAACTCTGCAGAATATTGAAACTAGAATAAAATCTGGACCCATGTAATTCTTGTCATTAAATGGAACTAGTAGAAAACCCACCCATAAGAAATCAAGAGTGCATCAAGTGTAGTCATCATTCATGAAGGGCTGAATGAGTCCTACACCATCACCAAACTCACCCCAGTGGAGTGCATTAAGCTTTGCCCACAGGCTGCCAACTATATCAATTTCAAAGTGTTCAGTGATTTGGCAAATGTAACATAGATAAAATGTAATGGGTATAAATGGGAGGTTGTCCATTTTCGTAGCGAAAGCAGGAAGGCATATTATTATGAGTGGTGATAGTTTGGGAAAGGGAAAGGTGACAGACCTGGATGTTCTTGTACACCAGTTGCTGAAAATAACCATGCAGGTGCTGCAGATGGTGAAGGCGGCAACTGGCACATTGGCCTTCATGTCGAGATGACTTGAAGCAGGGGTAGCTTGTTGCGATTGTTCGAGGCCTTGGTGAGGCTATATCTGGTGTACTGTCCCCATTGTTTCTAAGAAAGGGTTCTCAAGCTACGAAGGAAGTGCAATAAACTGACTGATGCATGAAGACAGACTTGGTTGGTCAGGTTTATATTCACTGGGGTTTAAAAGGGGTGATCTCATAGAAATTTATAAAATTCCAAGAAGCCTTGACTAAGGAGTCCATAACTAGAGATCACAGTTGAAGGAAATGGGATGGGCCATTTAGGACTAAGACGAGGAAACATTTCTTCATCCAAGGGGTTAGAGACCGTGAATTCTCTCCCACAGAAAGTGGTTGAGACCAATAAGTTGAATGTTTTCAAGAAGAAGTTGTATATAGCACTCAGGACAAGGAGTACATAGAAAAAGCGGCAAGAGTGAAAAACTCCATAGAGGCTGGAATCCTGTCACTAAGTCACTGTTTCTTCACATGTGCAAAGTCCTTGACACTGATCCAGTTCCCCCTGAGCCAGCTCTCCGAGAGACCAGGATGTCCCACACTCCTGTTTATTTTTTTTTTCCCACACTACTGCCTAACTGCGGTAGAGACACCATTTTATTTTTTTTTCTTTTTACACTCCTGTTTATATCTATCAACCAGGGCCTCCTGATTGGACCAGATTAACAGCCCCAATCAGGGAATTTATAATCTATGAGGTCTGCTTGGCTGACCTCATTACAATCATGACAGAATAGAGTACTGAGTTGGATGATGATCCATGATAATGTTGAATGGCAGAGCTGGCTCAAAGGGCTGAATGACCTACTCGTGCTCCTCTTTCCTATGTTTCTATGTGACATTGGATACCATGCTCTTTTGGTACCATGGCAAGGAAATCTGATCAGAGGGATTCAAACATGGCAGTTCAGGCAAGGTGTGAATTTATTTGGGACACAACAAATATGGTGAAGGACCACGAATTCTAAGAGATGGGTGGTAGTTTGCAAGGTGGTTGAGGCCCTAGCACTTTTAATTTAAGGAAATAGGTATTGATGGCAGAGTTGAAGAATAGTGAGACTGTACTTGAACAATGTGAACTGTTCACAATATTAGCTACTGAAAAGACCAGGAAGGGAAGTTTAATAATACCAAAATACTGCAGATGCTGTAAATCTAAAGTAAAAACAGAAAATGCTAGGGAATCTCAGCAGTTCTGACAGAGAAACAGAGCTAATATTTTGAGTCATATTAGACTCAATGTTAATTCTGTTTCGCTATCCACAGGAAGTGAAGTTTAACGTGAGTAGAGTTGTGGGAACAGCAAGTAGACCTTGTGGTCAAAGAAGCTTGGGAGAAAAGAAATAGGAGTAGGACATGGAATTCAGTCCCTCAAACCTGCCTCACCTTTTGTCAAAATCCAAGGCTGATCTGCATTAGGCTTTAACTCCACTTTCATACCAGCTCAGCATAACTCTAAACTCCCTGACATTTCTAAAATCTATCTGCCCCCCTCACTAAGTATGTTCAGTGATCTCTCTGCCACAACTCCCTGGGGTACAGAACTTCAAAGGTTCACCACCCTCGAGGAGCAGAAATTCCTTCCCACATCAGTTTTAAATGAGAGTCCTATTATTCTTTATCTATGTCCTGATTCCCCAATAGTGGAACCATGCTCAGAACATCTACCGTGTCAACCACCTCAGAATCTTGTATATTTCAACAAGGTCATCCCTCATTATTCTAAATTCTAATACATTAAGACCTAAAATGTTAAACCATTCTTCATAAATCAACCCCTTCAATCTAGGACTCAGTCTTGTACATTTTTTTGAACTGCCTCCAATGTCAGAATCTCCTTTTTTAAATACGGGGAGCAGGACTGTACACAATACTCCAGGTGCAGCCTCACAAACATTCTGTACAACTGTAACAAGACTTCCCTGTATTTAAACCTCAACACCCATCATGAAGGTAGATAGAAAGTTAACTGGAAAGAGATGTGAGTTCAGGGGTAGGACAAAGTGGTTCCTTAGAGAAAGTTTGGTCTATTGGGCAAATGACAGGTAGGGAAATAACAGACAGCTGATTGGCTGGGCTCAAATTCAACAACAAAGAAGTCTATGAGCTCCTTGCACTTGAGTCATTGAGTCATCTGCAATTTCTATGTGCAAACTGGTTATTATTTATTAGGAATGTATACAAAAGAAAGCAGTTTTCCAAAATAAGTTTTAACTCTACTCATTGACACAGATGATTATTCAATAGAAGTGCAGAACAATGTACCATAACTTCCCTTTTGGAAGTGATGTTAAATTAATCTTTATATATAAAGAGATTGTAAAAGTTGAAACAATACCTTGTGACCGTTTCCTGCTGTTTGAAACCATTACTCTGACTGTGTTGATGTTCAGCTTAAGTGCCTTTCTGTAGAGTATTTAGGGATCAAAAATTAAAAATCAACAAACAGAGTAAATTGGAATCATGACTGAATTGTATTGCGAAGAACTTTCCCCAAGTGTGAGAGGAATGAAAGTATGTATTGTGTCCATTGTTCTAATCAATGCACCTGTGAAAAATGATATATGTTTAATAAGTGTCAAGTAATCTGATCTTGGGTAGAATGATGATCTGTGTGGAAATTGAAAATTTAATATTAATAGTTTATAAATAATTTGTACAACTATGAAAAAAAATTAAATATTCAATTCTGATTCTATTTTAATTTAGAACAGAAAATGCAAGTAACTTTCAGAAAGCCAGGCTGTAGCTGTGGCGGGAGCAGACAAGTTAACATTTCAGGGTGGGTTCCTTCATCAGAGCTACAAGGTATTACAGATGAACACAATAGGAACACTCTCATCTCTGAGTTAGGAAGATGTGGGTTCAAGTCTGCTCCAGAAAGTTAAACGTTTTGTCTAGCTAATGCCCCAATGCAGTATTAGAGAGTTCTAAATGGTTAGAGATGCTGTCTTTTGGATGAGATAATAAAATAAGTGCTGTCTATCCTCTCAAGATGTTATGGCATTATCCACAGAAGAACAGAAGACTTCTCCCAGTGCCCTGAGCAGTACTTATCCTTTGACCATAAATATAAAAATAAAATACTAGAGATGTTGGAAACATGAAAGAAGAACAAAAAAAATTCTTAAAGGATTCTGATGAAGGATCATAAACCTGAAAAATTAGTTCTCTTTCTCTCCACTGCCTGACCTGCCAGTTTTAGCACTCTTTGTTGCTTTTATCCCTCAGGGGATTTGGTTGTTATCATAGTTCTACTTGAGAGAGGTAGTTTTATGCAAATTGGCTGCTGCATTTCTTGCGTGACAGCAGTAAAATGGATCAGAGTGAGGGAAAGAGAAACAAAATAAAAGAATGGCAAGACAACACAAGCAGGAAAAGAAACTGAACAGCCTGCAGAAAGTTGATATTAGAACTGTGGTGATAAAGTACAATTAAGAATTTTTAAAATGTATATATAAAACATAGAATGTCATTGTTATATGACAGAAAAGTGTTGCTGAAACTCAAAGGAAGAATTTACAAGAATTTTATGAGACTTATTACATAACATTGAAACTTGGGCAAAAGGAAAAGCAACTAATAAAATTGGATACTGAGATGGATGTGTGGAGTAACAAGAAAGGGCAAAAATCAGGAACCAGCACATCAGGAGATCAGTGAAGATTGCAGGACCATCAAGTGGCTGGGAAGAGATTGAAGTGGTATAATGGTCTATTGCAGAGTAAGAGAGGAAATAAGTTGAGATAAATGATGGGGATGGATTGATGTGAAGAAAACTAGGATGCCCACAAGTGGGTGGAAAGATGTGGTGGCAACAGACTTGGACATAGTGTGATTGGAAGAGGAATGAGTGACTGACAGAAGGAGATGCAGGAGGTGATCAACTAGCATTGTGATAACCCCATGTAAATTGTGAGAAGCAGGCAGGAGACTAGCAGACCGGGATGGGATTAGCCAGCTGGATAGGTAATCATAGAAAACAGGCTGCAGGGATCCAACAGCCTTACAGAAGAAAAAGCAGGTAAGGTCCAAGGAGCAGTTTACACTTTTGCTACTTGAAAATAAATATATGAAGTGGACAGTCCATCTATTAGAGCCCTGGCCACATCATTAATCAAGCTCCTGAACTAATTCAACGTGCTTGCTTTTCTAGTTTTAAATGCTTCTATTTTCATCAGCCTAATTTCCATCCCTTTAGCAGGTATTCACCGTATCTTGAGTTTGTCCCTTACTTTATTCTTGGTGCTCCACTTGAGCGACTTACCAGTCATTCCATTTCTTTTCCTGTGTCTGGGTGCTCACACATTTTGTGTTCTTCCACCTTCTCTTTAATTTGTTCCTTGTGAGATGATCCTTCTCGAAGAATACTTTCAGTTCAGACAGCATGTGTTTCCTCTGCAGATGCTGCCTGACTTGCTGAAGTTCCGGAGAACTGTATCTGTGCCCCTGCTACAGAGAGCAGTCAGAAGGTCACAAAGATCTAAAGATCCTTAGTGAGCCTGGTCCAGCTACATAAATTCAACTTGGATCTTTGGCATGCTCTTGGAAAAACTGTATTCATTACTGTCCATGGGGAACACCAGGCAAGCCTAACCTTTTGGGGCATTCTTCAGTTTGAACACCCCAGAGACTGATGTGCAGCAAACTGAGGTAGGACTAATGCAAATGGATTCTCCTGCTTAGTCCAAATGTTAGTACTGGGATTATGCTTAAGGCAGATTCTGATCCAGCACTGCCCCCTAAAAAGACATAAGGAAATCCTCAAAATCCAGATACTAAGGATTTCTAGTTCAATTTCTTCTCCCTTGCCTCTCTAGTCAGAACAGAAAAAGGAAAATTTCTGTCAAAGATGTACTTTCTTATTGCAATTCAATGAGTAAAGAGAATGGCAGTAGAACGAATTGGCAATAAGTTGACATAGGCATCCTGGGACAAAAGATCTTTTTCTGTCCTGAATGATTCTACGATTGTCATGTTTTGACCACAGATCCGTCATGCGTGTGATCGAGGAAGACTGAATGCATAGCAACAATATTCTACCAATCCAATGCTTGTAATGCCATGGAACAAAAAGAACATTTCAATCCTTGTGCGAATTGAAATGTGACAATTGCAGCATTACATCAGTGAGTATGCATTGGGAAAAGAAGAATGCAGTTTGAGTTCCTTCTCCTGATCATAATCCAACAATCCCAATGGGAAAGTACACGTACAGGTCTGCTCCCCATTCCAAACAGGGTCATGTTGAATCATAATGTTAAAACAGTTTATTGGCATTCACTGGAGAGATTTTGAGATGAATAATGGACATTAGGTAAAAGGCGAAGGCTTACCAGGCCCTATAGATTGTAACTCAGTAAGTCAGTGTCTTTAGAACTGGAGAAAACTAATTCACATTGGAGAGAGAATTTCTATATGTAACAATGTATTTAGGTTTCGATCGGACTTTCAGTAACAGTTTTACAAATGTTAACCTGACATCTGATTTAAAAAAAACACATTAAGAGTTTTCAAAGTCACAGATTCCAAAAAGTCACGTTTTATTGGATTTGTAATGCGTAACTCACACTGTATTGTTTATTCCTCTCTTACCCTGTAAAGAAACTCAAGCAAATTTAGATAATAGCTAAATGGACAAAAAGTTAAATGTTTTTCCCCCATTTTAGAAAAACGTCCTGCTTTATACCAATATATAGTGAATTGGAATAGAGAGTGTTGAGGCAATGGTCACAATGGTGAGTGCCTATGTTGCAGTGGGATAGGTAAAGTAGAGGTGGCAGTGGAATAAATGGAAGGGCTGGGTTTAGACAATAATTGTGATGGGGAGAGGGATGTTCTGTAGCAGTAGTCAGGCCAAGAAGTGCCAAGGTAGCGTTCAGGTCGGAGGGTTGCGAGGGTTGAGGTAATAGTTGGATGAGAGGGTTGAGGTTGTGGTTGCGTTGTGAGAATAGTGGCAAATCGAGGTAGCATTTGGAATTGGGGTGAAGTTATCTGAGAGAAACCTGTGGTGGGATATAGACCTGGGAGGGTCAGTCTTGCTCCTTCTGGCTTCAGTTTGAGGTTATCACTTTCTTTTCAGAAGCGCACATTTTGGTAGCAGCCTGAAATCAGCCCCTTTATGGATCTGTTAGTTAGGCCAGAAATAGACCTAGCTTTCCTGAAACCACAGTTAGGCCAACACCTGATATATTGATGGCAGGAGTTAATTTGGTAATGGGACCATCAAATAGTTGTCATGCTCCTTATCTAACAGTGGTTTCTGGTGTGGGACTGAAAGCAACATGGTTGATACTGTACTTTCAGCTCAGAATTCATGTGACTGCCACAGACTGCTTGAGAAGATCCTGCGGTGTCTGAAATAGATGCAGTTTTGACAAATGTGTGGAGTCATACATTTCACTTAAGTTCTTTCTGTGATGTCTCTTATCCCTTTCTTTGTCACACTATGTTTCTGGAACATTGCACATGTGCATTATTTTTGTTGCCTAGGAATGTTTTTGAGGAAAATGCCCTTAAATCAGAAATAAATCATATTTAGTGGTTAATAAACATACACTATGTTAAAGTTTTGAAGCAGGCTTCAGAATTCCTTATGAATGATTCATAATATTCAGGGGTAAAAGTAAAAACTTCCATCCCAAGTGATTTTAGGGAATGGCTCAGAAAGAACATTTATTGCTTCTAATGCACAGTAGCTCTAATTACTGCTGCAAAAGAACAGTGAGAACATTAGTGGCTACTGGCTCCATTCAATCCTACTTGCAGGAAATGAGCTTTGATGCAAAGCTGACTCCAGGACCTCAAGGGA
Organism: Chiloscyllium plagiosum; assembly: GCF_037043375.1. NCBI lineage: Eukaryota > Metazoa > Chordata > Chondrichthyes > Orectolobiformes > Hemiscylliidae > Chiloscyllium > Chiloscyllium plagiosum. Next base: position 48,843,646 of record NW_028270150.1, read on the forward strand.
CAGCTACGTTCAAGACTGAAGTTGTTGATGGAGATGGGAGTGAAGGGAAAGAGAGAGATGATTACATAATAAAATGGAAGGGAGAGAGAGAGTGTCTGAGTAACAAATAAAATTAAGGTTTACGTTCTTTGGAGCTGCTAAAGATGCTTCTCTTTTACAGTTGTGGAGGGAGGAAAATTGAATAACACTTACTGATGAAATAAAACCACATCAAATGCAACAGTCTCAACAGGGAATTGAAGTAATGCTCTGAAACAAGCTGTGTCCCTGTATGGGAAAACAAGTGTGGTGCTTGCCAAATACTGATCAGTCAACATAATGCCTTGCCTTTCAAGTAACTGAGCATGGATGGGGTTGGGGCGGGGAGGTGGCGGAAGAGTGGGAGATGGCAGAACAGAGAGTTTGTTGGGTTTTTTCTTAGGTCACTGAAAGTTTTTTTCAAAATAGTCACAGCATCATTAGCTTTATAATTTTCTGTCAGCCCAGCTCCTGAAGTTGATAGGTTGAGGTGACATGGTGGGGAGAGGGCAAAGGAGAGTGTGTGCAGGCTTAGCTTGGGATGCATAGGGACTATTATTAAGAGTCAGGGTAATGGGTACAGGTCAGCATAGTTGGTTTGGGGCAGGCATGGAGAATAGGCAGAAGGGCATTGGGTGGCATGGAGTGTAGTATACATTTCTTACATTACAACAATGGCTTCAATTCAAAGGTACACCACTGGCTGTAAAGCAGAAGGTACGAAAGATGACATATAAATGCATGTTTATCCTTATAAATATCCCTGGATTAGAGAGATGAAAATAAATTGAGTTCTTTTGCCCATTGCAGTTCAAACTATATTGGAACACCATGTGTTCATGTCTATGTTTGGCTAATTTGGAATCAATGTTGGAATCACATACAACAAGCTGCAGCACTCACTATTGTTATGAAGTTGTAGGTGTGTACTGTACCTTTAAGAGAGTGTGAAAGCTGGCAAGGACTTAACAAGCACAGAGTGTGCCGAAAAGTTTAAAAATGTAACATTTGGCTGTGAAACAAATAGCTGAGTGGAGTTGCTATTTTACACAACAAATTCAAATTCAGTTTAAATTATCCTCCAAGGTAACAAAATCCAGTCGCATTTGAATTTTACTGTTTTGACGATGTCAAACCATGAGATGATCCGATATTTTGGGGTATAAAAATCTGGCATTTTGAACAGTTAGCCAGAGTGGCAAAGAGCACCAACAAACAGACTGCCAGTAGTGACACCCTCGGAAGTGTAACAGAAAGACCAAAGAAACAACCCAGGAAAATCTACAGAGGAAGATACAGAGGAGAAGTGACATAGCTGACTGGTTTTGAAATTTGATTTTTTTGTTAACTTAATCAGGCGATTTTATCGGATCAGTATATTGTTAGAGTGGGAGGTAGATAGATCAATCAGACAAAAGAGGCTTGCAGTGTAAATAGTTGTTTTTAATGTTCTCTCTTTCTTGGAGTTAAATAACAAATTGTTAAATTTTTCTTTAAATAGTGGGATTTGGTAGTTCTTTGTCACTCATACTTTTACAGATTATGAGGCGAGGTGGGCTTTTCTGTGTATCTGGTTTAAATTAGCAGAAGGGTTTACCCCGTGTCATAACACTATCAAGATTCACAAATGCCTAGTGATCTCCCTGGACAAGATACCAAAGGGCAATCCAACCCCTGCAAAGCTACTTCAGTAACCAATTAATGCCTTTCAGAGAGAAGAGGGGATGAATTTGGCAAAAGGAAAAAGATGTATTTTTATTTTTTAATTAAAATGTTTAATATTGCCAAACACAATACATAAGAACACAAAAAGATTGGAACAGGAGTAGACTGTATGGTCCATCAAGTCTGTTTCAACATGAAATACCATCATGACCATCCTTGGGATTCAATTTCATTCTCTCTTCATATTCCTTGATTCTCTGAGACCATAAGATCTAGAAGCAGAAGTAGGCCATTCAGCCCATTGAGTCTATTCCACTATTTGATGAGCTCACAGCTAATTTTCACTCTAAGTTATGCAGTCTCTGCATGACATAGAATATAGAATACAAGAAGAAACAGGCCCTTCAGCTCACCCTGTCTGTGCTGACCATGATACCATTACAAACTAATCTGCCTGAAAATGGTCCATCTCCCTCTATTACCTACCTGTTCACGTACCTGTCTAAATGCCTCTTAACTTTTGCTATCATATCTGCTTCAACTACTTCCACTGGCAGTGCAGTCCGAACATCCTCTCTGTCTAAAAACCTCTTTCTTTGTACATCTCCTTTAAGCTTGTTCCCTCTCATCTTAAACCTAAGCCCCCTAGTATTTGACATTTCCACCCTGGGGAAAAGTGCTCCAACTATTCACCCTATCCATGCCTCTCATAATTTTATATATTTCTATCAGGTCACCCCTCAGCCTTCGAAGCTCTAGCAAAAACAAACCAAGTTTGTTCAACCTCTCCTTTTCTTTAATATACTCCAATTCAGGCAGCATTTTGGTAAACCTCTTTTGCACCCTCTCCAAAGCCTCAACATCCTTCCTATTGTATGGGGACCAGAACTGCACACAATACTCCAAATGTGACCTAAATAAAGTCTCACACAGCTGCAACATGACTTGCCAATTTCTTTACTCATTGCCTCGACTGATGAAGGCAAGCATGCCATATACCTTCTTTTTTATCTTATCCACTTGTGCTGTCACCTTCAGGACTCCAGAGGTCCATACAAGACAAAACAAAATTGTGGGAACACTGATCATAGTTGATTTGATTATCATCAATTCCACTTTCTTACTATTTTTTTCCCATAATCTTTGAGCCTCTTATTGCTTAAGAATGAGTTTATCAAAACCTTGAATATACCTAATGACTCAGTCCCGACAGCCAAATTCACAAATTCACCGCGCTTAGAATAGAAATTACTCCTTATCTATGTGTTAAATGGGTGATGTCTCATTCTGAGATTATGCCCTCTCTTCCTAGACTCTCCTACACATGGAGACACACGCTCTGCATCTACCCTTTACAATTGCCATATGCTTTAATAAAGTCACCTTTCATTCTTCTAAACTCTAATAAGTACAGACTACTCAATCTCTTCTCATAAGAAAATCTCTCTGTACCCAGGATCAACTGAGTGAACCTTCTCTGAACTGCCTCCAATACCAGTATACATATCCTTAGGTAAAGGGATTAAAACCATTTACAGTATTCTAGTGTGGTCTAACTAATGCTTTGTTTAGTTTCTGTAAGATAACAATATGGTTATACATCATTCCCTTTTAAATAAAGGCTGACAGAGCATTTGCCTTCCATTTGCAGACTCTTTGTTTTCCATGTCACTTGCCCTCCCATCTACTTTTTTGTCATCTGCGCACCCTGTCTGGAGGAAAGAACTCTTACTCATAATCCTTCACATGAAGAAATTTCTCCAAAGTCCTTTGTGATTAAGTCCTTATCCAGAGACCATGTCCCCATGGTCTATATTTTCCAGCCAAAATAAACTATCTTTCAGTGTCCACTTATCAAGCTCCTTCATAATCTTGGAAGTTTGGTGAAATCACTTTAGTAATCATGTATGTGAAAAAGAACAAGTCCAAACAATTGAATTTCTTGAAAGTAAGGAGATACAGCATCATGTTTCTTAGTCATCCCAGAGAGATTAGTTCCTCAAAATTTAAGAAAAAGTATTTGCTTTCCTATTAGCTAACTAAATATAATTGTAAACAAAGTATGTTGTAGTTTATTATTCTGACATTAAACAAATTACTTAGGAACTTGAGTAGTTGTTCTAAACCAAAAAGAGTTAAAAACTGAGCGATTGAAAGGCGAGCCTACAGGTAGACAGACATATTGATGTATTGAACAAAGACAAATAAGCGGCTGTTTGGGCTGACAACTTTATTTACTAGTATTGAGTGAGAGAGCATTGCACTTACCAGGGGGTTTAACCTTGACCTCCAGAATATTGGAAGATTTGCTGATTTTCCTCACCCATTGGTCCATCTGGTTTTGATGCCACAGTTCAGCAATGCACTGGTATTTCCCAGCCTCTAAGTCACTGGCTTTATTGACCACCAAACGGATAGTGTTGGACACTGCCTTTGTTATCATTATTTTATTTGTAAAATTTGTCGCCTTCTCTCCCCATGAAATGGATGTGTCACGGGCAAATGTGATAATGTCATAGCTGTTGCTTGATCCAGCAGGCTGGAATTTCCACGTGACAGAAACTGATACTCGAGAAGGATAGGTTGGTCTGATGAAGCACTGAAGCTGAAATGCGTTATCATAAATCACTGATGGTGTTCGTGTTATTGCTGTAACACTGAAACCTGTTTCTGTGGAGTAATCAAACAAAAAAAAAGTATCACTACCAACTTCCAAACATTTCATGTGATAGAAAGGTATTTTCCCTTTCCACCCTCTCCTTTCTCAAGACACCCACTTTCATGGGTATCAATCACAGAGATGTACTGCACAGAAACTGACCCTTTGGTCCAAAATGTGCAGGTTGACTAGATGTCCCAAATTAATCTAGTCCCATTTGTCAGCATTTGGTCCATATCCCTCAAAAACCTTCCTATTCATATACCCATCCAAATGCCTTCTAAATGCTGCAATTGTATCAGCCTATTCAGCCTCTCCTTACAGCTCAAACCCTCCAACCGTGGCAACATCCTTGTAAATCCTTTCTGAACCCTTTTCCATTTTCTTAATATCTTTCCTATAGCTGGGAGACCAAAATTGAATGCAGTATTCCGGAAGTGGCCTATCCAATGTGCTGTACAGTTGCAACATGCCCTTTCAACACCTATGCTCAATGCACTGACCAATAAACGCAAGCAAGCCAAACAAGTTTGTCACCACCTGTTTACTTGCAAACCCCACTTTCAATTATGAACCTGCACTCCAAGGTCTCTTTGTTCAGCAACACTCCCCAGGACCTTATCATTAAGTGTATAAGTCCTGACCTGATTTGCCTTTCCAAAATGCAGCACTTCACATTTATCTAAATTAAACTTCATCTGCCACTCCTTGGCCCCTTTGCCCATCTGATCAAGGTCCCTTGTACACTGAGGTAACCTTCTTGGTTCTCCACTACACCATCAATTTTGGTTTTATCTGCAAACTTACTATCCATTCCTCGTATATTCACACCCCTAAAGCATTGGACCCAGCACCGATCCTTGCGACATACCATTGGTCACAGACCTCCAGTCTGAAGAGCAACTTTCCACACCACCTCCTGTTCTCCTACTTTCACACCAATTTTGTATTTAAATGGCTAGTTCTCCCTGTATTCCATATGATCTAACCTTGCTAACTAATCTCCACAGTATTTATATAGCCAGTGACTATTGTGGATTGAATCTTACAATTTTGGCTCTGTGTAAAAAGCACTGAGTTTTTTTTGAAGGAGTCACACATGAGGCCTCGTGAAATTTCTCATCATATCTTACCAAACTCTCTCATGTCTGATTCTATCCCCATCTTAATGTGTATCATTCCCAGAACAATCAACACTCACCAGATAGCCCTTGAAAGACCAACATCCCTAGCACTAACGCCATCTTCAAAAGACCACTGTGTGCCTGAGCTAGCATTGGCACTCCCTCAAGGCAATGAAATGGCACAGCAGCCACAACGTCATGCTGCTCTTGACACACAGCTGGAATGGCTGAGATTTCCTCACAGGCATAACTCCATTCTCTGACTCTCGTCACTGTTTATCCACCAGGTCACACACTTTATCCATCTGATTTCTCTAAGACAGTGCTATGTTGTCCCTCATGCCCACTATCTATATTTTATCAATGTCCAGCATTGGACTTCAAATATAGACAAGCAAATTGGGAATTCCGAACATAAGGTTGATTAACAACCAGCAAAAGTGAACACAAACAAAACTAGTAGAGACTGCAGTTTGCCCCAATATTGCCAAACAAACGCTGACATTATGACCAATGACTATTTCACACTCCATGTTTATCTGCTGCACCCAGCTAAGGCAGTGCCATGCAGAAGGATAGCTTCCTACAGATCAATGTTCTCATCCTGCTCCTTGTAAGACTGCTCTATTTGCCCAGCTCATCAGCACACATCACAGCTTCATCATCTTCATCAGTGTGCAGAGCATAGCAAGCAAGGATGGTTTGTCACCCTCAGTCTGGACTATAATGGAGGGCTCCCCCATACTGGTTCAAGCAATGGAACTCATCTTCAGAAGGTCTATCATCTCCTCCATCATGACCCTGCTTACAGCATATACAGCCATGAAAGTTATCACTGAATTTGGTGCAGTCCTTCATAATACTTACACAATATATGACGCAGTGATGTCCCCTTCATCCCACAGCACCCTTCGAAGTTTCACAAGTGATAGGATGCTTTGCCCAGCATTGTTCTCCTTTTACATCATTGCCACTAACTTCTGCATCACTGGGATGGCAACAATCACTATGCAAGCAACAATGGCATAATGTAATCTGCCTCTGACCAGCATTTGATATATAAGCATATTTACTCTGCATGCATTGCAAATGATTGAAGAAATGATTGCAAATGAAATGTAGCAGGAATTTGCAAATGCATGTTTCATGATTTTGCACCTTCAATGTCCTGGCTCAACAACTGTGGAACCCATGTTTTGCCATTAAATGACACTGGCTTTGCCAACCTCAGCATTGTCCCTGCAGTTAGTATAAGAAGAACAGCAACTAATGGCAGGGAACACAACTTGCAGTGGACATTGTCAGCACCAGGATCTGTCCAGTTGCCAGTTAACTCCCCGGATCCTCAGCTTCACCTAGTTTCTCACTCTGCTCCATGAGGGCTACATGTGGCTGATGGTCATGGATCATACCCCAAGATACTGCACTGTCCTGAGCAACATGAAGGCTCCTGACAGCCAGCGGTAAGGTGAAGTTGCTGGGTACTTGCTCTAACTCCCATGTCGAGAATGCTTGATGTCTGTTTCGTTCAGCACATATGGTAAGGTAAAGAGCTGAATATTAATGAGGTGATTTGTGCCACTAAAAAGCTTTTGACAAACTACAATCCCACATGAGTAGCAATTCAGTGCTATCTAGTGAGAAACTTGCCTGGCCACTTGGCACTGCAAAGAAGTACAACGAATTGCTTCTGACATTGAGATACTCCTCTTTGGCTTTCCCATCTGATTCTGCCACAAATCTCACCAGACTCCATGTGATTCAGGGCCCTTTGAGATTCCCTCCTAATTGACCATAGGTATATCTCAACACAGCCAAGTAAGCTTTCAGATTGTCAAGCCTTAAAACAATTTTTTGGACTTGGTTACAATCTTCCATGCCAGGCATATCATCTTAACAACTCATGAAAAACATCCTAGCTACTCTCTGTCCCACTGACAAGCAGCCACCTCTACCTCCCACCCACCAACTCTGTGGAGGATAATTACTAGCCAGTCATGAAACAGCTAACTAGCATGGGAGAGGCAATCCGCATACCAGGAACGCATTGTAAAAGACACTACGAGTATCCCAGCTCACCATAAACTGCATTGGGTGCACTAGCACTCTTCTCCTTACTACTAATTATCACCACAACTAACGTTTCAATCAATTGGAGACACAGGATTTCAGAACATTCTTCCTTATGTCAATTGTGATGGATCCAATCCAACATCCTCATGTTGAAAATATCAAACTATCATTATCTTCTGCACACAGGTGTAATTCCAAAGTTGAGATTTTCACATTATAACTGTCATACATTGCTCCATCAATACTTCCACTCCAACAACATAACCAGTGCTATTCTAATCCGTATAACACTGCTCCTTTTAGATAATCAGACAGTGATTAGAATAGTGCACAGAAAATTTTCAGCCCTTGAGTTTTGTCTTGATGTGAGTACTTACCAAGAGGTGTTATCACAGCTACAATATGAGCAGATTGCTTTCCTATCTGCTGCCAATCCCCACTCGCATTCATGATCCATTCAGTGACTGTACAAACATACTGTCCATCATCCAATATCACTGAATTATGTAGCTGCAAGATGAAAGAATCTGGTCGCTGTTTGGTCAGCCTGAGTTCTCCATTAGCATCACGCTTATGGTAGAGTGTGCCAATAATCTGAGTACCATCCTGATCCAAGCTGATGATATCAGTAACCTGTTTCTGTTTGTTGATTAACTGCCAGGTGACAGAAAGGCGACTGTGGTTCCTGATTGCTGATTGAACATCACAAGTGAACTGGAGTGAGTTACCCTCCAAAATCTTAGTGGTATTACTGGTAACTGTTATACTCAGGCTACTTTCTGCAGGAAATAAAATATTATTAGTTCAATTAGTAGTTTTGTAGAAAGACAATTATACAAGATTTGAGGATCTATGTTGTTTCAGACCACAAGAATCTGTTTTATGAGAATTTGTCACAATACCATTCAATAAATATTTTACAAATAACTTATGTTTTGTTTTCAAGGTAACATTGCTTTGCAACAGTCAGAACTAGTAATAGAGAGATGCTTTGATCAATGTTATCTTAACGCTGGCAATAATCCAGTTATATTACTGTCATAAATCCAGGGTAAACAGTTGAGGATTAACACACAAGTGTGGCAGAGAAAGGGAAAAAAGGTTACTCTATTAGTTGTTTTTGCCTTTGTCTGTAAATGGACTAGGATTTGGACTAGATCAATGGGTCAGAAACAAATGGTAATATACATAATATTGTCAATATTGGAAGAAACACTATCATTTTCTTTCATGCTGAACCTTCAAGAACATGGTCTATAGTTTGAAAACTTACTTGCTCCCAATTCTATTCCTAGTTATCCATTCCATCCTTCTCTCAGACAACAATGTGAGGGTAAACTAATCTTTTAAGCAACTTTGGTGCCATATTTGGTCCAGACGTGAACTTCCAATCTAATGTCTGTTCCATCACTAAGACTGTGTTTTCCACTGGCAATGCCAGCTGACTTTGCCCCTGTCTCAGCTTCACTGCTGTTGGGAGTCCTCATTCTTGTCATCGTTACTTGCGAACTCAGCTATTCTAATGTATCTTTGGTGGTTGTGACTGGTATCTCATATTTTGCTCTCCAAAACTCAGTTGCTGTGTTTTAACTGACAGCAAGTTCGGTTCTCCTATCACTCTTGTGCTCTCGTGCTTATATTGGTCCCTGGCCTTGTGAGGTCTTGACTTTAAAATACCCATTATTTTTCAAATCTCTCTGCAGTCTTGCCCATCTTTATCTACTTCAACCCCACAACCCTCTGACATAACTGCGCTGATCTAATTCTGACTTGTTGGGCATTTCTAATGATAATTTCTCTACCACTGGAGGCCTTCTGCTGCCGATGACCCAAGCTCTGGAATTCCTTCCTTGCAGCTCTCCTTCTTGCTGTCTCACATGCCTTTATTAAGACAGTCCTTAAAAATTTGCTCTTTGATCAAACTTTTGACCTCCTTATGTGAATCAGTGTCATGCTGTGTTTTACAATGCTCCTGTGAAGCATCCATGGACACGTCATTGCACTAAAAGTGCTATATAAGTTGTTTCTCTAGATGTTGCTCACATTGTATCAGAATAAGCAGTTCCTGATTAAAGAATAGCTACTGTTAAATCAACAAAATATCTAAACCATCTACTTTTATTTTTGTTTTGCTCTAATTAGCCTAAAGCTGCCTAAATCTAGGACAGAAGTGACATACATTCTTTCAATCTTCTGTTAGATTTGCTGCAGCCACTGCCTTTACGGAGCAGTCAGTGTGTGCTACTCTTTGTATTTAAGCAAATAAAAACACAAAAGAGTTTGCTGTTTTGAGAGTAGTAATACCATTTTTCAAAGAGTGTAATTCAATCGTGCTTTAGTGTAACCTTATTACAGCAAAGACTGTTTTAAATTTTTAGCCTGAGTACACAGCATAGTCATTTCATCTTTGGAGAGATCACATAATACAAGGCCAATTTATTTCAAATGTGCATACCAGTAATAGAAAAGTTAATTGTTTGCAACATGGCAATACCACCCAGCTTATTTTCTGGATAACATCAAGCTTCAATTCATGGAAACTGCGGAGTTATCGATGGAAGCTAACTTCTATGTTGGCCATGAATAACAACTGTTGCAAAGAATATATTTACATTATGGTTGAGTGAACTATTTTGATTAGGCTTGCTACTTCATAGGGACATTTCAGTTTCAATTTATACATCTAATCACAGAGAGACTAGAAGCCTGGAAGCTATTATGAGCAATGTTACTGTAACATGTGCATACCAAATTTTATTTTATTGTATGGATTAACTCATGAGAAAGTTAGAAATTGTGGACAGCATACAATAACGGCACATCAATTAAAAGTAATAATAATCACAAATGCAGTTGCTATAGAGTTGTCTCTGAATTAAAAATGACATATTTATGAAGTTAATTATTTTAATTATAGCAGTTGGACTTCATCAGATTTTGGTTTTGATTTGAACTGCAACAGGAATGCAAATGATAAATATGGAAAATGGATCTCAAATGGTCAGTGACTGAACAGGGACAGGTAGAAATCAGATGGAGAGTAGGGCAGGAGCTTTCTTTGTTCACCCATCATGATGAACAAGTCTTTCCGTGCATTGCTTTAACATTATTGTCTTTATCGTCCATCAATTCTTTTTGAAACCCTGAAGACCTGAAGTCAGAGCACTTCCAATAAATGTATGTCAGTGTGAAATACATTAATGATCGTTTTCATTTCTTCACAGCAGACTCATATACTTTCATGTGAAAAAAATGTTTAAATCTGACATTAATACCATAATGTATTGCTGTTTCTGTGGAAATATAGCTTCCATCATTTTTAGGGGAAAGATGAAAGGCAAAAACATCAAAGGAAATGCTCTCAATGCTGACACTGGCTTGTGATTTTCAGTCAGTCATTCTGGTCAGCTTTTGTTTGGATCTGTATGAACAATGGAACTGACATCACAAGCTGCAGGCAGGGATCTGACACACTAGGTCGTCACTGCAGTTGCTTCTTGATGAACAAAAACTAATGTCACTCAAAATCAAAAAGTTCCTTTAAACCCATGTTTTTATGCTAATGCTTCTGCACAACAGCAGAAAAAGTGGATGAAACTTTCACCCTGTGATGCTGTTTTTCATGACTCCTAAAATGGCAATACTACATTTATTTTTCAAATAACTGGGCCACATCAAACTCAGATTCCTTTATGAAGAACTAATAGAAACAAGCAGAACCTTTCAAAGCCATGGGAAAGTTTTTTTCTCGCTTTCATACTACACTGATAAGAGCTGTGTAACTGAGCAACAATATTTCCACACAGCCTAGGGCAACCTTGATAGTACAGGAACTAAAACTTAACTGATTAGATTCGTTGAATTTAAAACACAAGACAACATCAGTTACAGAGAAAAACTACTTTTGACAAAAAAACACAGTAACTGGAGGCACTGCTTTATCAAATTAGCTTCTTTGTCTGCCTGAAAGCGCACACAGAGGATTGTTCTACAGTTATCCCAAGCTACCAATACATTTCATGTCATTAATTCATATAGAAATGAAAAGTTTATTCAGATAGTTACTTACTGATTGACTGGACATGGATCAAAACTTTTGGAGATTTGTTAGTATCTCTGGTAATGAATTCTCTCGTCACCGTTTTCTCATGCTCAGTGGCCCTGCAATGATATTTGCCACTGTCCGTCAATTGAACATGGTAGATTTTCAGCAGGTGTGTTGTATCTGTCTCCTTCGTGAACCTTACGTATCCCAGACGATCTCTGTTTGCATATTCACCATTGACTGTCGCTACAGCATTTCGACCAATGTTGGCAATCTGTGTGCCATTAAAAATCCACAACACTGAGAAATATCGATCCTGTATATTTTGAGCTTCAATGATACACCTTATTTCCATCGTGTCTCCAGCTGTGAGAATTCTCCTTTCATTCTCTAACTGAACATTGAAGTTCTTATCTAGAACAGAACATGGATATGCAGACACAATTAGAGCTTGGGAGTCAAGTGGTGTTACCACAGTCTGATCAGAACTTGGGGCAGCTCTCTCATTTGAGAGAAGCAACTGCTGGTGACTTAACCTGAGGTCCACCAGACCTCAAGGAAGGGAAGAGATTGAGAAGGAGAGTTCTTCATAGTAACCTCAAACTGGTGACAGGATTTGAACCCTTGCTGTTGGTGTCACACTGCTCATAAAACCAACGATCCAGCCAACTGAGCTAAACTGATTCCTGGGATTCCCGAAGTGAAGAATTAAAAACAGAAGCTTGTTTTTCAAGTCATAAAATCATATGTGCATATTGCAGTTTGTCCTCCCAAATTTCAAATCTTCTCTGTCTCTCTCCTAAAGGATTTGACTCTTATCTGGGATATTTTATCTGCAATAAACAAAGAACTTTGGATGCTGGAGATCTGAACCAAAAAGAGAAATCGCTGGTAAAACACAGCCTGGCAACTTTTGTGGGGAGAAAGAAGAGTATGGTGTTCCAATGAAGAGTCACCAGAGTCAAAGAGTTAACTCTGCTTTCTTCCACAGAAGTTCCCAAACCTGCTGTGTTTTGCCAGTCAGTTCTGTTTTAGTTTCATATTTTAGCTGCTGCTTGGCACAGCATTTTCACAGAGTTGTAAAATCATTGTGATACAGAAAGAAGCCAATCCATGCCAATTCTCTGGAAGAGTAATCCACTTACTTCCATTCCCCATGGTCCTCACCATAGAATCCCTACAGTATGGAAACAGGCCATTTGGCCCGACAAGTCCACACTGACCCTCTGAAGAGTATCCCATCCAGAGCCATTCCACTACCCTATTAGTCTACATTTACCCCTGACTAATGCACCTAACCTACACATCCCTGAGCACTTAGGCAATTTAGCATGGCCAATTCACCGAACCTGCACATCTTTATACTGTGGGAGCAAACTGGAGCATCCTGAGGGAATCCACACAGACACGGGGAGAATGTCCAAACTCGACACAGACAGAGGCTGGAATTGAACCTGGGTCCCTGGCACTGTGAGGTAGCAGTGCTAACCACTGAGCCACCATCCTGCAAGTCTATTTCCCCTAAAATGCCTGCCCAAATACCTCTTGAAATCACTTGCCTCACCCTCATGGCTAGTGGGTTCTATTAATTACCATTCACTGAATAAAAAGATTCCTAGAACATAATAAATTGAGAAATCGGCAACCTTGCCTTGAACCTGCTCAGCCTTTTAATAAGACCATGATTGATGTGTTTGTGGCACCTCTACTTATTTTTTTTTTGATCATTCATGGGATGAGGGCATCGCTGACTAGGCCTGTATTTATTGCCCATCCCAAATTGTCCAGAGGGGCAGTTGAGAGTCAGCCACATTGCTGAGGGTCTGGAGTCATACGTAGGTCAGACCAGGTAAGCATGGTAGTTTCCTTTCCTAAAGGACATGATTAGGGAGAAAGTGAGGACTACAGATGCTGGAGATCAGAGTTAAAAAGTGTGACGCTGGAAAAGCACAGCCAGTCAGGCAGCATCCAAGGAGCAGGAGAATTGATGTTTTGAGTATAAGCACTTCATCAGAAATGTGGAGGTGGCCCAAGGGGGCTGAGAGATACATGGGAGGGGGCTGGGGCTGGGGAGAAGGTAGCTGGGAATACGGTAGGTAGATGAATGTGGGGGGTGATGGTGATAGGTCGGAAAGGAGGTTGGAGCAGGTAGGAAGGAAGATGGACAGGTAGGACAGAGGGCGGTGCCGAGTTGGGGGGTTTGGATCTAGGATAAGGTGGGGGTAGGGGAGATGAGGAAACCGGTGAAATCAACATTGATCCTGTGCGGTTGGAAGGTCCCAAGGCGGAAGATGAGGTGTTCTTCCTCTAGGTGTCGGAAGGCTAGCATTTGGTGGTGGAGGAGGCCCTGGACTTGCATATCCTTGGCTGAGAGTGAAGGAAAGTTGAAGTGTTTGGCAACAAGGTGGTGGGGTTGTTTAGTGCATGTGTCCCAGAGATATTGCAAGGTGGCATCCTGTCTCTCCATTGTAGAGGAAACCACATCGAGAGCAACGGACACAGTAGATGACTTGTGTTGAGGTGCAGGAGAATCTCTGCCGAATGTGGAAGGATCCTTTGGGGCATTGGTTGAAAGGTTTGGGGTGGGGAGGGGTGTTGGTGGTAGGTGTGGGTGCGGCAGCAAGGGAAGGTGCTGGGAATGGAGGCTGAGTTGGTGGGGGAGCATGACCTAACAAGGGAGTCGCAGAGGCAACGGTCTCTGTGGAACGCAGGTAGGGATGGGGAGGAAAATATGCCCCTGGTGATGAGGTCTGTAAAAGGATATGAGTAAACTAGATGGGTTTTTGTAGCAATTGACAATAGATTTGAGTTCATCATTAGACTCTTAATTCCAGACATTAGTCTTTATCATTTTAATCATGGTTGGATAGGAACCTTGGTCCCTAGAACATTATTGGGATTAACAGTCTAGCGATAATACTACTCCACCCCCTCCACCCCCCACCTACTTCCCTATCTACTTCCTACTTGACTCTGTTGTTAATCAAAAACCCATCTAATACAGTTGTAAAAATGTTCAATGACCTTGTCTCCAGCACAGAGAAGAGAATTTGATAAAGGAAAAATTTCTTCTTATTTATATAACAGCTGTACTAGATAACTGAGCTGGTGCAGGCAGGATGGACCTTCCACATTGCAATAATTCTGTGATTCTGTGTTGTTTAAGTTGTGTTCCCTATTTCTAGTCTCTCCTAGAAACACTATTTATTCTTCTAAACTTCAATCGATACAGACCTAAACTATCCTCTAAGATAACCACTTAATACCAGGAATCAGTTGAGTGGACCTTCTTTGAACTACTTATGTTGCAATTATGTCCTTTCTTAAATAAGGAGATCAAAATTGATGTGGTCTCACCAATGACTATTTAACTGTAGCATAATATTCTCACCTTTACAATCAATTCCCCAGCTCATTCTCCTTGTGATCTTTAACAATTTATCAAAATATCGTCACTAACCACCTTTCCTCCCTCACTACAGGTAGTTGGGACTGTTCTTACTTAGCTCTGCTCTAGATTTTTAAAAAGTCTCAGCAGAGCATCTCTAGAATTAGAATTGAAGAGTTATTTTGGACTCAAAAAGTTAGCACTGTCTCCCCATCCCCCACAGATGCTGTCAGATCCACTGAGTTTCTCCACTGTCTTGTTTTTATTACAGAGGATTGAAAACTCAGCAGCACTACCAGGAGTTGGGGCACAGAGTCCAGATGGCAGCAGAAACATCTTTAATAAAAAATAGGCCTCAGTGCTTGACAAGAAAGCTCTCTAAGGAGAAATTGCTGGGAAACTGTAGGGTGTGTCCTCCCTGTCTGTAGTCCCCACTTTGCTTTAAAAAAAACAACTCTACCCCAGTCCCCCGTCCTCTACCTGGGCATTCACTGGGAGGGAGGGCACCTTGACTTAAGTGACAAGTGGCAAGCAGTTAATCCACCACTGACACAATGCTAATTGCCCTGTTAGGTCATACAGCATGGAAACATTCTCTTCGGCCAATCTTGTCCATGCCAGCCAAATTTCCCAATTTGCCTGTGTTTGCCCCATAACTGTCTAAACCTTTCCTATCCATCTACCTATCCAAATGTCCTTTTAAATGTTGCAATTGTACCTGCATTTCCTCTGGCAGCTCGTTCCATATACACACCACCCTCCAGTTTCCTCCCACAATCCAAAGATGTGCAGGTCAGGTGAATTGGCCATGATAAATTGCCCATCATGTTAGGTGCATTAGTCATGGGTAAATACAGTGTAGGGGAATGGGTCTGGATGGGTTACTCTTAGAAGGGTCGGTGTGGACTTGTTGGGCCGAAGGGCCTGTTTCCATACTGTAGGGAATTTAATCTAATATAAAAATACCTTCTGTGTGAAAATATTGCCCCCTCAGGTCTCTTTTAATTTTTTTCCCTAGCACCTTAAACCTATACTCTTTACCCCTCTGCCTTAATCTATATTTTTGGCCACCTCTTCAAAAAACTCAATTAAATTTTTGAGACACAATTTCCCAACCACAAAGCTATGCTGACTATCCCTCGTCAGACCTTGCCTTTTCAAATTCATGTAGAACCTGTCTATAGCCCCTATCAGAAAACATCCAGCTCTGCTGTTCGTAAAACCTCCCAGGGTGGGCCAATTTCATGAAGCCAAGCTGACACAGCTTTCTGTATTTAATGCATCTTCCCTTAGCCTATGGTGTTTGAGAAATTTATCAATGTTGAATGTTAACTCAGTTGTGTGCAACTAAATGTAACTGACAAATAGGTTAAGGGCATTACTATCTAACCAATTGTTTATATAAGTAATTGCGTATGGCTATTCTCTAATATTTCTACTCAGCTCCATACTTACCCTCTGGTTGGCATCAATGGCTAATGTGTTCTGTCTTTCAGAGTGCATTCAGGAGATAACCATTTCTTGTTGCTCCAGGAACCTGACCTAACTATTTTAGTGCTACCTTTCTCACACTGTATGTTATATGCCCACAATGCATTATTCTCTACTTGCTCCTATAATAGCTATGGTGATCACATTTTCAATGACAACCACTTACCGGTAGCTTTTATATTCACAATTGTTTTGTCAGTGCGCTTGGTAGCTATGGTGAACCAAGACCGATCTGGGTCTTGGATCCATTCTCTAGCCTCACAGTAGAACTCTCCTTGATCAAATGCCTGCAGTTTATAGATGGTGAGTTTGAATGAAGTCGCTCCAATCTTATCCAATCGTACATCTCCTGATGCCTGCCTTTGTTTGTATGAATCTCCAGAACGTAGGATGAAATCTCGTGTGAGAGAGATGACCTTGAGGTTCTGATTTCCCTTCTGTATGTACCATGTGACAGCCACGTGTGTGTGCTGTGCTGTTTGTTTAGATACTTCACAGACCAGTTCCAGGGAGTCACCTTCAACTTTATCCAGGGTCTGAGGTACCGATGTTGCACTGAGTGTGTCTGGAATAACTAAGAAAAAGAGAAAAAAATGATTAATGATTAAACAAAAATATATCTTAAAATACTAAGTTCACACATTAAGGATGAATATTTGGCTACCAATGATTTGAGAAACTGTATATAGTTTATAGATAGGCAATGCTAGTACACTTTGCAGGTACGATGCGATGGGGAGAAAAAGGACATCTTACAATTCTGTCTTACATTTCAAAACTTGCTTAATTTTAAACTTCACAGGAAGCTGCCTACAAAGCACCATTGATTCCCAGTATGAAAATGTTCATGAGTAATTACTGCTTTCCAGTGTTAAAGGAATATTTCAATTGGAAACGAAAATTGAGTCAAAAGTTGTAATTCTTTTTAAATTCATTCACAGCATGAAGGCATCATGAGACCAGCATTTGTTGCCAATCCCTAGTCGCCCAGAGGGCAGTTAAGAGTCAACTGCATTGCTGCGGATCTGTAGTCACGTGTAGGCCAGACCAGATAAGGATGGCTGTTTCCTTCACTAAAGGACATTAGTAAACCAGGTGAATTTTTCCAACTATTGACAACAGGTTTCACATTGACCATCAGACTCCTAATTCTAGACTTTTATTGAATTCAAATTCCCCCAATTGTTGTAGCAGGATTTGAATCCAGGCCCCATGGTCACTAGACTTGGGTCACCAGATTAACAGGTCAGTGATAATACCACTTGATCATCACCTCCCAGAATAGACAGAAGCTAGGAAAGAGGTGGAGATTAGCATTACTTACAAGGGGAAAATATCAACCCATGAAGCTGTCTTAGCTCTTGTATTTGACTCTAATTGTCTTTCAAATTCTAAGAATCATATCATGGATATTAGCACATTAATGTTTTGGTCTATAACTCTACCTGCTAAAATTAGCGGGTAGGCTTACAAACATATATATTTAGCATTTGTACACTGATATCTCATGCTGCAATTTCAATTTGCTATTCTAAAATGAACAAGCATTAACTTACCTATGTCCATTCTATCCAATCTTCCAATGCACCAGGAGGTTTGAATCACTAAGAACCCTCCAATAGGATTCTCAACATTCCAAGTTTCTGGCATAACTCAAATGCTTTTCTGATGTGTGGGGGTCTCAATTTCAAATAGAAAATTCTAGCAATTCCAATGTCCTCCAAGTGCTGACCCTACAGGGAATTTCAGACTCAACAGAAGGCATCTCAAGTCACAGCTTTGAAACTTGCTTGTCCCACCCAGGTAGCTGAAATGTACAAATGTATAGAAATATACAAATATACAAATGGGGGCGTGCGGAGAGGTGGTAATGGTTGCCCAGCAGCCTTCCCATACCACCCCCCAGGACTCAACAGTGCTCTTTTTGAACTCTCCATTCCTTATACGATTTATGAACAAGTTCAGCTTTGCTTCAGAGATACAGGCGGTTTTCCCTGCATGGATGCTCCTCCCCAAAGTAGAGGTATACTTGTACCATCTGGGACTCATATGCCTTATTGCAGTCAGTGTTCTGTCTGCCAGAATTTCACCAGGTTCATGCCGAGCTAGAAAAGTGGAATCTCCTATCAAAAGAGCTGACAATGTTAGCCATGTAAGGAACAGACAGGAGCCCCTTCCTTTAAAAAGGCCAAATGGGAAATATCAACATTACCAATGACCTGGCAAAATAGAGACACTGGTTTATTTTGATGAAACGACCCACCCTGGGGTAATTTGGGGCCATCTTCTCCTTCTGTACCAAGTCTAGGTTGATTGACATTTTTTTCAGTGTCACTGTTATGAAGTTGTAAGAGTTAAAAGCTGTAGAACTACCAGTAGGAGAGTTAAAAGCTGTAGAACCACCAGACATAGCACCAAGTGTTCTCAATAAGATAACAATGTAACACTTGGTCGAACAACTCGACTAGCTTGTTACGTGGAGACAAAAACAAATTTGAATTTGGACAATCAGTTTAAATTATACCCAGAAAAATACCAAATTCCAATCCAGTTTGTATTTAGTATATTGACAATCTTAAAAGCCAATGACATAATCCGATGCTTTGGGGGGTATAAAACCGGGAAAAATTGAACAGTTGAAAGGAGAACTGCCAAGCCCAGAATGTAAACAGACTGCCTAAAAAAATAGCTCTCTTAAAAGGTACCTTTTCAATCAGTAACCTGTGACACAGAAATTCCTAAGAAGAAGAAAACAACACACAGGAAGATCCAAATAAAAGAAACAGAAGCTGCCTGGTTTTGAGATAAGAAGTCTTGTTTTATAAATCTTAATTAGGAGTTTTATCAGACTAGTATTATAGAAGGGAGATAAAAGATAGGTTAGAGTAAGGACCTATACATAGTGTTAGTTAATTATTCTCTGTTATACTTTAAGAAATCAAGTTGTTAATTTTTACTTTAAATATTTCTTGGCCAGTCAAATTTTTATAGACTACTGCACAGGATAAATATTTTCTGTGTTGCTGGTTTTAAATTAAGCAGGAGGGCTTACCCCATTTCGTAACATCACAATCTCCAGAACAAGTCTAGTTATTTGAGAAACCATGCCATTATTTCATTTATTTTGGATGTAGGTTTGCTCACTGAGCTGGAAGGTTCATTTTCAGACGTTTTGTCACCATACTAGGTAACATCATCAATGAGCCTCTGGATGAAGCACTGGTGGAATGGTCCACTTTCATTTTATGTGTTTAGGCTTCCTTGGGTTGGTGATGTCATTTCCTGTGGTGGCATCATTTCCTGTGGTAATGTCATTTTCTTTTTTTTTCAGGGCGTGATAAATGGGATCCAAGTCAATGTGGTTGTTGATAAAGTTCCAGTTGGAATGCCATGCTTCTAGGAACTCTCATGCGTGTCTCTGTTTGGCTTGTCCTAGGATGGACAATGTTGTCCCAGTCAAAGTGGTTTTCTTCCTCATCTGTATGTAAGGATACTAGTGAGAGTGTGTCATGTCCTTTTGTGACTAGTTGATGTTTATACATCCTGGTGGCTAGTTTTCCCTGTTTGTCCAATGTAGTGTATGTTACAGCTGTTGCAAGGTATTTTGTAATTGAAATTAGTTTTGCTTGTTGTCTGTCTAGGATCTTTCAAGTTCATTCGCTGCTGTTTTAATGTGTTGGTAGGTTTGTGGGCTACCATGATACCAAGAGGTCTGAGTAGTCTGGCAGTCATTTCTGAGAAGTTTTTGATGTAGGGAAGAGTGGCTAGGGTTTCTGGATGTGTTTTGTCTTGCTTGTTTGGGTTGTTGTTGAGTGTCCTTACATACAGATGATGAAGGACACCACTTTGACTGGGACAACACATCCATCCTAGGACGAGCCAAACAGAGACATGCACAAGAATTCCTAGAAGCATGGCATTCTAACCGGAACTCTATCAACAAACACATCGACTTGGATCCCATTTACCACCCCTGAGAAAAAGAACAGGAAATGACATTACCATAGAAAATGGTATTCTATGTTCTATATGCTATATTCTAAAATGATGTCACAATAGCAAATGACATCACCAACCCAAGGAAACCTAAATGCATAAAAAGAAAGTGGGCCATGTAACCAGTGCCTCATCCAGAGGCTCACTAATAATATCTAGTATGTTGACAAAACATCTGAAAACAAACCTTCCAGCTCAGTGAGCAAACCTATATCAAGAACCTCAACCTGAGCTACAAACCTTCTCAAAACATGCTAATGTCTATGGGTGCATGAAAGCTGCAAATAGCTGTACTGCCTGAACAAATGCCTAAGGAAACAGATACTACCTAAATGTCTTAAATACAAACCTCCCCTTAACACCCCACTAGCCAAAAGAATAGCAGAGCAAAACGGCAGCAGAATGCTTAGAGAAATGAATAATGATGCCCTCAACAGACTTCATAAATATAACTGGGACATTTTGTGCCAAAATCTTTACTCATAAATGCAACAGACCATGAATGGACAGACACAGTACAACAAATAGTAGACATTAGACAACGACAAACACAGAAAACAAAAAAACTAGACTTGCAGAAAGCAATAGACAAACTTACACAAAATGGTCAGAAGAGTACTGAGTACTGGAGTTGGGAGGACAAGTTGCAGCTGTACAGGACATTGATTAGGCCACTATTGGAGTACTGCGTGCAATTCTTGTCTCCTTCCTATCGGAAAGATGTTGTGAAACTTGAAAGGGTTCAGAAAAGATTTACAAGGATGTTGACAGGGTTGGAGGGTCTGAGCTATAGGGAGAAGCTGAACAGGCTGGGGCTGTTTTCCCTGGAGCATCGGAGGCTGACGAGTGACCTTATAGAGGTTTACAAAATCATGAGTGGCATAGATAGGATAGTTTTTTTCCCTGGGGTCGGGGGGTCCAGAACTAGAGGGCATAGGTTTAGGGTGAGAGGGGAAAGATATAAAAGAGACCAATGGGGCAATATTTTCACGCAGAGGGAGCTACGTGTATGGAATGAGCCGCCAGAGGAAGTGGTGGAAAATGGTACAACTACAACATTTAAGAGGCATTTGGATGGGTATATGATTAGAAAGGGTTTGAAGGGATATGGGCCGGGTGCTGGCAGATTGGACTAGATTGGGTTGGGATATCTGGTCGGCATGGGCGGGTTGGACCGAAGTTGTTTCCATGTTTTACATCTGTATAACTCTATGACTCTAAAATAACAATACAGTCAATACAGAAGCATGGATAAAAAACTTATCTGACCGACTCTTAACAGACACTGAAAAAGCTATCTTAGTAAGAGGATTAAATTACAACTTTGGGAATGTAGACAAGAAAGATTTCTTGGCAGTATTAGAAACAATGCTAAAAGACAACCAACTCACAGAGGAAATCCAGCAAACCATCAGACAGATAGTCGCACCAAAGCAGGAAAAAGGAAGGAAATACACTCAATACACATGAAAGGAAATAAGACTGACTTCCATAAAATGAAATCAGATGGATCCAACACACCACGTTTCTATGGATTACCCAAAATTCACAAACCAGGAGCCCCTCTCGGACCCATAGTCTTGCTACCTGGAACATCAACTTCCAGATTGGCCAAGGAGCTAAACAAAAGACTGAAACATGCCACTCCCTCCACTCCACCCAAGAATTCCTGAAGACCATCAAAGACACCAAGACAGAAGAGGATGAAATAATGATCTCCTTTGATGTAACACCCCTGTTCACATCCATCAACATCAACCTGGCCAAGGAAGCACTGACTACATTATTAGAAGAACCAAACAAATATACACCAAACATCACCAACTTCCTCAGCAAGGACAACATCGTCAAGCTAGTGGGCCTATGCTTTACCACCCACTTCACCTTCAATAACAAAACCTACAGACAACCCAACGAAACACCCATGGGATCTCCGATATCAGAGTTCTTGGCAGAGGCAGTAATGCAGAGACTCAAACAAATAGTTCTGTCAACCATCCAACCCAAACTTTGGGTCTGTCACGTGGACCCAAAGAAAACAAATTAGAGGAAACCTTCAAGACCATCAATAATACCTTACTGGCATAAAATTTACTAAAGAGGAGGAAAACAACAACAAACTGCCATTCCTAGATGTCACAGTAGAGCGAACAGCCAATGGGGAACTTCAAACCAGCATCTACAGGAAAACAATACATATGGACCAAATACTGAACTACAGAAGCAATCACCCCAACACCCACAAGCGAGGCTGCATCAGAACATTATTTTAACAAGCCACCACACACTATAGCACAGAGGAACTATGCAGAGCAGGGGAAAATCACCTATACCGTGTATTCAAAAAGAACAGGTAGCCAATGAACACAATCTGCCAATTTCTCAGTAACAAACCCCAACAAGCATGTCCAGAAAACCTAGCCAATCTCCCCTACATCAAAGACATCTCAGGAAATGACTGCCAGACTACTCAGACCTCTTGGCATCATGGTAGCCCACAAACCCACCAACACAATAAAACAGCAGCTAATGAACTTGAAAGACCCTATACAGACAACTAGCAAAACTAATGTCATTTACAAAACACCTTGCAAGAACGGTAACAAACACTACATTGGACAAACAGGCAGAAAACAAGCCACCAGGATACATGAACATCAACTAGCCACAAAAGGACATGACCCACTCTCACTAGTATCCTTGCATACAGATGAGGAAGGACACCACTTCGACAGGGACAACACATTCATCCTAGGACAAGCTAAACAGCGACATTCATGGTGACACATCACGTAAGCTTCTCTTCTTTTCTACATTCTGAAAAGGAGACTAGCAGGGATGGCAGTGCAGGGAGAGGAATGTTCCTCCTGCATTATGTTTGAGGTGAGGAACATCATTAGTGTCCCATTCAAGTACATCTGCAGGAAGGCACCCAACCCTCACTCCTCCAAGACCGTGTTAGGGAACTTGAGCGGGAGGTGGATGAACTTTGGATCATTCGGGAGGCAGAAGCTGTGATAGATAAGATTTACAGGGAAGCAGTTACTCCCTGCACGAAGAAAGCTGGGTAACTGTTCGAAAGGGGAAAAAACAGTCAGTGCAACAATCCCTTATGGTCATTCCCCTGAAAAACAAGTACACCGTTTTAGATACTGTTGGGGGGGTGGTGACACCGACTTACCAAAGGCATGCAGTGGGGTGCATCTCTCTGGCACAGAGTCTGCCCCTGTTGCACAGAAGGGAAGGAGGGAATGGAGGAGAGTCTTAGTCATTGGGGACTCAATTGTTAGAGGGTCAGATAGAAGGTTTGTTGGGAACCAACGAGACTCACGGTTGGAGTGTTGCCTCCCAGGTGCCAGGGTCCATGATGTCTTGGATCATGTCTTTGGGGTCCTGAAGGGAGAGAGTGACCAGCCCCATGTCGTGGTCTACATAGGTACTAATGACATGGGCAGAAAGAGGGATAGTGATGTAAGGCAGGATTTCAGGGAGCTAGGATGGAAGCTCTGGTTTGTTGCCTGTTCCACGTGATAGTGAGGCAAGGAATAGAGAGAGATATCAGCTGAATACGTGGCTTCAGGGATGGTGCAGGATGGAGGGTTTCAGGTAATTGAGGCTCATTCTGGGGAAGGTGGACCTCTACAAACAGGATGGTCTTCAGTTGAACCAGAGGGGTACTAATATCCTGGGTGGTAAATTTGCTAGTGCTATTCGGATGGATTTAAATTAGCTCAGCCTGTGGGATGGGAACCAGAGATGTAGTTCCAGTACACAGGAGGATGAGAGTAGGGAAGGCATGGGCAGGATTTCACGGTCACAGGAGTGTGCTGGCAGACAGCAAGCTGGTTTGAAGTGTGTCTACTTCAATACCAGGAGTATCCGGAATAAGGTAGGTGAGCTTGCAGCATGGATAGGTACCTGGAACTTCGATGTTGTGGCCATTTCGGAGAAATGGATAGAGCAGGGTCAGGAATGGATGTTGCAGGTTCCAGGGTTTAGATCTTTCATTAAGAACAGGAAAGGTGATAAAAGAAGAGGAGGTATGGCCTTGTTAGTCAAGAACAGTATAATGGTGGCTGAAAGGACTTTTGACAAGGACTTGTCTACTGGGGTGGTATGGACTGAGGTTAGAAATAGGAGAGGAGAGGTCACATTGCTGGGGAATTTTTATAGGCCTCCGCAAAGTTCCAGGGATGTGGAGGAGAGGATCTGAAAAACGATTCTGGGTAGAAGTGAAAGGAACAGGGTGGTCATTATGGGGGACTTTAACTTCACCAACATTGAGTAGAAATACTATAACTCTGGTACGTCGGATGGATCAGTTTTTGTCCAATGTGTGCAGGAGGGTTTCCTGACACAGTATGTCGAAGGGCCAACAAGAGGGGAGGCCACACTGGATCTGGTGCTTGGTAATGAACCAGGCCAGGCATTTGATTTAGTGGTAGGTGAGCACTTTGGAGAGAGTGACCATAATTCTGTTACGTTTAGTTTAGCAATGGAAAGGGATAGGTACATGTCACAGGGCAAGAGTTATAGATGGGGGAAGGGCAATTACAGTACGAATAGGCAAGACGTAGGATGCATAGAATGGGGTAGCAAAATGCAGGGGATGGGGACATTCAAAATATGGAGCTGGTTTAAGGAACAGATATTGTATGTCACTGTCAGGCAGGTAGGAAGTGAGAAGGTAAGGGAACTGTGGTTAACTAAAGAAATTGTATCTCTTGTTAAGAGGAAGAAGGAGGCGTATGTGATGTTGAGACGAGATGGTTCAAATGAGGCGATTGAGAGTTGCAGATTAGCTGGGAAGGATTTAAAGAGAGAGTTAATAAGAGCAAGGACAGGACATGAGCATTCTTTAGCAGGTAGAATAAAGGAGAACCCTAAAGCTTTCTATAGAAAGGTGAGGAATAAATGGACGACTAGGTTAGGAATTGAGGCGGTCAAAGACAGAAGTGGAAAGTTGTGTGTGGACTGGAGAGGTGCTAAATCTCAACTGTTTTTACTCAGGAAAAGGAGAATATTGAAGAGTAGAAGAATGGGATACAGGATATTAGACTAGAAAGGATCGAGGTTAGTAAGGAAGAGGTGTTATCAATTCTAGAAGGAATGAAAGTAGACAAGTCCCCTGAGCCAGATGGGATTTATCCGAGGATTCTCTGGCAAGCTAGGGAGGAGATGGCGGAGCCTTTGGCCTTGATCTTTGAGCTATCATTGTTTACTGGTTTAGTACCAGAGGACTGGAGGATTGTAAATGTTGTGTCCTTGTTCAAGAAAGGCAGTAGAGATGACCCAGGTAATATAGACCAGTGAGTCTTATGTCTGTTGTAGGAAAAGTTTTGGAAAGTATTATAAGAGATAGGATTTATAATCATCTAGCAAGCAACAATTAGATTTCAGGTAGTCAACATTGTTTTGTCATGGGCCGGTCATGTCTCACAAACCTCATTGAGTTTTTTTTGAGGTGACCAAGCATGTGGATGAGGGTAGGACAGTTGATGTGGTGTACATGGACTTCAGTAAAGCTTTTCACAAGGTTCCACATGGTAGGTTGTTGGAGAAATGCAGAGGCATGTGATTGAGGGTGATGTAGCAGTATGGATTAGAAACTGGCTTTCTGTAAGAAGGCAGCAAGTGGTGGTTGATGCAGTCCGGTTGCTAGTGGTGTACTACAAGGATCTGTTTGTTATTTTTATAAATAACTTGGATGCAGGTAGATGGGTTAGTAAGTTTGAAGATGACACTAAAGTTGGTGGAGTAGTGGACAGTGTGGAAGAATGTTGCAGATTGCAGGAGGACTTGGATAAACTGCAGAATTGGACTGAGAGGTGGCAAATGGAGTTCAATGCAGATAAATGTGAGGTGATTCACTTTGGGAAGAAAAACAGTAAGGCAGAATACCGGGTCAATGGAAAGATTCTTGGTAGTGTAGATGCGCAGAGGGATCTTGAAATCCATTTACATAGATCTCTGAAAGTTGCCACCCAGATTGATAGTGCTGTTAAGAAGGCATACGGTGTGTTAGGTTTTATTGGTAGAGAAATTGAGTTCCGGAGCCGTAACGTCATGCTGCAATTATACAAAACGCTAGTGCGGCCGCACTTGGAATATTGTGTATTGTTTTGGTCGCCCCAATACATGAAGGATGTGGAAGCATTGGAAAAGGTGCAGAGGAGACTTACCAGGATGTTGCCTGGTCTGGAGGGAAGGTCTTATGAGGAAAGGCTGAGGGACTTGCATCTGTTCTCATTGGAGAGAAGGCGGCTAAGAGGAAATTTGATAGAGATATACAAGATGATCAGGGGATTAGGTATAGTAGAGAGTGAAAGTCTTTTTGCTAGAATGATGGCATCAGCTTGTATGAGGTGGCATAGTGACAAATTCAAGGGTGATAGATTTAAGACAGTTGTCAGAGGCAAGTTCTTTACTCAGAGAGTGGTAAGGGCGTGGGATGCCCTGCCTGCCAATGTAGTTAACTCAGCCACATTAGGGGCATTTAAACAATCCTTGGGTAAGCACATGGATGATGATAGGATAGTGTAGGGGGATGGGTTTAGATTAGTTCACAGGTCAGCACAACATCAAGGGATGAAGTGCCTGTTCTGTGCTGAATTGTTCTATGTTCTATGTTCTACGAGAATTCCTAGAAGCATGGCATTCCAACCGCTATCAACAAACACATTGACTTGGATCCCATTTACTACCCCCTGAGAAAAAGAACAGGAAATGACATTGCCACAGGAAATGATGTCACCAACCCAAGCAAACCTAAACATAAAAAGAAAGCAGACCAGTGCTTCATTCAGAGGCTCACTTACAACTTCAAATTATTCTAACAATGAACAACATTGGTAATGTTCTTTACATGAACACAGCTCAAATTGGTGTCTCCATACAGAACTCAGGGCACAGGGCTTGAAATGTGCATTGCCCTATGGATGGGTACAGGACTGCTAGCTGTTGGCCCCACAGGAGGTTGAGCTTGTCAGTGGCCTGGGTCAGTTCCTGTAAATAATTGAGTAGGAAATAGAATAGGAATCTTGGCCAAAACAGGACCTAACCCATAGGTCTTAAAAATCTACGATGGCATGGAGGGAAGGTCAGGAATGTGGAACAGAACCGGAAACTGGCATATGATTAAAAGGAGGAAGGTTCTGTGGGTGGCAAAAATTGCAACTAACAAAGGAGAACAAGATTTTCAAACTTTGCAAATTGCCATATGAAATGGTCTTTACTGAAATACAGTGGGACAGAAAAAGGGATGGAGTTTTGCCATGTCACATGGAAGGAAAAGAAAAGGCAAATATCAGCATCTTTATTACATTAAATTTGTGGGAAATGCAGGGTTACTGGGATAGGGCAAGGAGGTGGATCTGGGTGGGATGCTCTTCGGAGGGTCAGTGTGGATTCAATGGGCCAAATGGCCTGCTTCCACACGTAGGGATTTTATGATTAAGGATCAAGCCCCCACTGCTAAAAATGGAAGCAGAAACTTTATAATCTCACCAGTACAGCAAGAGAATGCAACCAGCTGATTAAGTACCCTGCCAACTTTCTGATACCCTTAGAAAACATTCAACACTGCCTTCTCAATGTTGAGGTTAACATCATTGAGACTACAAAGTCACACTATTCCAAGTACAAGGAAGCTTCTCTGCCACACACACTTCTGTTTAGCATTCTCTCACATCTTGCAACGCATGCTGGCCCTTTGAAACTTGCCTCCAATGCTTCATTCTTCTATTTCACTACACACTCACAGTCAAATGAGATAAGCATCAAAGATTGCTGCTGCTATTTAATATTTATGAATTCTTCTTCGAGTAGAAGTTGGCATACGATGACATAGAGCAGCAGGCTCCAGACAGAGGTCTCTGATGCACCAAGCAGATGACCCAGTTAGAGGATGAGGCCACACCTATCTAAGGAATAACATTTCTCAGGCTGGCAAACCTGGAAGCTGTGAGTTCAAAATTAGTTTGTGATACAGGATTGTTATATTGGGGCCTTTACTTAGGGAAACAGAGACAAAGCATACAGAACTTATGACTAAAAGATGATGACAATAGCAATGAGTGACAGTAGAAAACTAGCAGTACGAGCTTTTCTTCTGTTCCTTCACAATTACACAGCTATGGGACAAGAAATGGTGAAAGTATATTCCTGTTAGGGTGAAAGGAAAGGCTGGTAGGTATAGGGAATGCTGGATGACTAATGAAATTGAAGGTTTGGTTAAGAAAAAGAAGGGAATATATGGAAGGTATGGACAGGATAGATTGAGTGAATCCTTAGAAGAGTATAAAGGCAGTAGGAGTATACTTAAGAGGGAAGTCAGGAGGGCAAAAAGGGGACATGAGATAGCTTTGGCAAATAGATTAAGGAGAATCCAAAGGGTTTTTACAAATACATTAAGGACAAAAAGGTAACCAGGGAGAAAATAGGACCCCTCAAAGATCAGCAAGGTGACCTTTGTGTGGAGCCGTAGAAAATGGGGGAGATACTAAATAATTATTTTGCATCAGTATTTAGTGTGGAAAAGGATATGGAAGATATAGAATGTAGGGAAATAGATGGTGACACCTTACAAAATGTCCATATTACAGAGGAGGAAGTGCTAGATGTCTTGAAACGCATAAAGGTGGATAAATCCCCAGGACCTTGTCAGGTGTACCCTAGAACTCTGTGGGAAGCTAGAGAAGTGATTACTGGGCCTCTTGCTGAGATATTTGTATCATCGATAGTCACAGATGAGGTGCTGGAGGACTGGAGGTTGGCTAACATGATGCCACTGTTTAGGAAGGGTGCTAAAGACAAGCCAGGGAACTACAGACCAGTGAGCCTGACATCGGTGGTGGGCATGTTGTTGGAGGGAATCCTGAGGAATAGGATGTACATGTATTTGGAAAGGCAAGGACTGATTAGGGATAGTCAACATAGTTTTGTGCGTGGAAAATCATGTCTCACAACCTTGATTAAGTCTTTTGAGGAAGTAACAAAGAGGATTGATGAGGTGGATGTGTTCTATATGGATTTCAGTAAGGCATTCGACAAGGTTCCCCATGGGAGATTGATTCGCAAGGTTACTTCTCATGGAATACAGGGAAAACCAGCCATTTGGATACAGAACTGGTTCAAAGGAAGAAGACAGAGGGTAGTGGTCGAGGGTTGTTTTTCAGACTGGAGGCCTGTGACCAATGGAGTGCCACAAGGATCGGTGCTGGGTCCTCTATTTTTGTCATTTGCATGAATGATTTGGATGCGAGCATAAGAGGTACAGTTAGTAAGTTTGCAGATGATACCAAAATTGGAGGTGTAGTGGACAGCGAAGAGGGTTACCTCAGATTACAACAGGATCTTGACCAGATGGGCCAATGGGCTGAGAAGTGGCAGATGGAGTTTAATTCAGATAAATGCGAGGTGCTACATTTTGGGAAAGCAAATCTTAGCAGGACTTATACACTTAATTGTAAGGTTCTAGGGAGTGTTGCTGAACAAACAGACCTTGGAATGCATGTTCATAAATCCTTGAAAGTGGAGTCGCAGGTAGATAGGATAGTGAAGATGATGCTTGGTATGCTTTCCTTTATTGGTCAGGGTATTGAGTACAGGGGTTGGGTGGTCATGTTGCGGCTGTACAGGACATTGGTTAGGCCACTGTTGGAATATTGCATGCAATTCTGGTCTCCTTCCTATCGGAAAGATGTTGTGAAACTTGAAAGGGTTCAGAAAAGATTTACAAGGATGTTGCCAGGGTTGGAGGATTTGAGCGACAGGGAGAGGCTGAACAGGCTGGGGCTATTTTCGGAGGCTGAGGGGTGATCTTATAGAGGTTTACAAAATTATGAGGGACATGGATTGGGTAAATAGGCAAAGCCTTTTCCCTGGGTTTGGGGAGTCCAGAACTAGAGGGCATAGGTTTAGGGTGAGTGGGGAAAGATATAAAAGAGACCTAAGGGGCAACTTTTTCACACAGAGGGTGGTAGTGTATGGAATGAGCTGCCAGAGCAAGTGGTGGAGGCTGGTACAATTGCAACATTTAAGAGGCATTTAGGTGGGTATATGAATAGGAAGGGTTTGGAGGGATATGGGCCAGGTGCTGGCAGGTGGGACTAGATTGGGTTGGGATATCTGGTCGGCGTGGACTGGTTGGACCGAAGGGTCTGTTTCCATGCTGTACATCTCTATGACTCTATGACTCTAAATGACATCAGACCCTTATAAAGCTTGCAGTGGCCTTTGACTCTCACTTTGCTCATCACTTACATTTTGAGCCCAGAAAACATGTCTGATAATCAGCAATATAGTACATTTGGTGAACTGTTGCCGGGTTAATTACAGAGCTCAAAGAGTCTAAGAGTTTAATGTTTGCTATTAGAGTGGAGTGGACTAAACTGAGAGAAGGCCCAGGGACTAAACAAGCAGTTGGTGACCTCTGGATGTTTTGCCACAACAAACGAACATCATGCATTATTGTGGTTTTGATCAAGTTAGGATTTCTATTTGTATTTGGGGTACTCGGTTTAGGTGGGAGTACTGCAGATTACACGAATGGAGTGGTAGAAAGATGGGAAGCCTTTTTCTCCTCCGGATCACCACAAGAGACTAAACCAAGCCAGTTCTGAATATAAATTGCAGCCCGGGTCAGTGCTTTGTTCTGGGGGATTTGAGACATCCAGCAGGGCAGGAAAAGGGTCAGTGATCTTTTGCAATCTGCAATACTGAATGTTATCATCTGCCACCTCCCTCTCGTAAGCCAGCACTTACTCTAATTCTACCAGTAAACATGTCTCTCACCAAGGCTCATGGACTATAACTCTCAATATTGCATGCATCATATCCATTTAGCCAAGCTCCATCTCCCAGGATACCAAGCCTTCCTGCCCTCTGTGCTTCCTACTGATGCAATGGCGACATAACAACATCTCTTCTGTTTGTGCAACATCACCCACTGCTCCTTAATGCACTTCCATCACAACCAATGCCTCTCTTTGATTCAAGCAGGAAAAGATATACCCTCCCACCCCACAGGCTGATGTTTCCACAACACCTGAATGATCTACTCACAGCCCCCGGACTGGTGGCACTCGATCTGCAGAACTATTTGTGGTCTAATCCCTGGACTGCAGGGACATGGATCTCTGGACTCTGGTAGGACTATGTGCTGAACTGACCCCATTCTGCCTTTGGCGGTACCCCTTGACTGGTTACTGCCCCCCTTCACTGCGGTGAAGTATGCATCGTTTTGACTGCCACACAACACCATTTGTTCAAAGCACATGTATTTGCCATATAAACTGCTAACACTTGCAACATTGATATGGTCATATGGTACCAGAAAGCGACATAACCACTTCCTTGTTTGTTCAGAGTTCCCCACTGTCACAAGCTGCCTACCTCATTCTGTGGTTAAAGGCAATACAAGCAACAGAAGCTGGTAGCCTTGTAACTGAGCACTAAAGACCTGTGAAGTTGAAAGCAATATGACCAACAGATAGAGGCTGGTAGCCTGTAAATCAGTGCTGAAAGTCAGTGAGTGTGGGCTAAGAAAGCCATGTGAAGTATATAGAGTGTGACAGACCCCAAAGTGAATAGATACTAATAAAGGAAGCTGAAAGCCATAAGATGTATCCTTTGTAGATGCACATGTCTGACCCTCTGCGTAAAGTGACTAGACAGAAACATGCAGGTGATTGGTGCCCTTGAGCTCCAAAGTGAACTGTTGAGTGGCTGTAGTGGTGTGTGAGTTACAAGCATGATGATGTGGTGAGGCTGGTTGTTTGTCCATAATGACCTCTGTGGACCTACGTGGAGGAGGATAGCGACCATGGAGTGTAAAATGGAATAGTTGCTGGGAGGAAGCATTTGGGCATTGGCTGGCACAGGCATTTAAGGAGCTCATAACTTTTCTCTTGACTTCAAATTTTCAAATATTATCTTCATCTTTCCCTTCCTTTTTCACCACTGCTCATGCCTCATTCAGGAGGTGACTATTTCTCCCAAAGGTTTCAAACTTTTTAGTAACTAATAGTTTATTTGTGCACTTCACTTACTCCCTTGTTGTAAAGACTGGTTGGGCAGCACAGAGTCTCTTTGTAAGTGTTTGTTGACAAGCAAAACTGTATACTTCAGTGAACGAGTACAAAATAAACCACAGTCTCTCCAGTTGTGTTGATTCACCTGCATCCTTTTACACTTCATGTTCTCTCTCTATGGGATCAGCATCTGTATTGCAATCTTTCTCCAGCATAACAAATTGAAGGTTTCACTGGGTTGGATAATGTTGCAACACATAATAGACAGGGGCATACCAGAGGGACTTGCACGAACTACCCAAGCATCTGAACCTTTCAGCATTCTTATGCTTATACATTGGGAATTTTTTCAAGTGAGCTTTACCATATCACTCATCCACTGCACTGAGCCATGAAAAATAAACAGAATTTATCTCCAAGGAATCTTTTGTAATGAAAAAATAACAAAGAATTGCGGATTCTAGAAATCAGAATCCAATTATCTGAATATAGCATCTCATTTTCTTCTTGAGAACCCTACAGCCTTCTGGACTCAATATCGAGTTCAATGATTTTAGAATCCGAGTACTTTCTTCCATGTCCTTATCCCAGTCCCCACACACCAGGTGCTGTCATTATACAAGCTGTCAGTTACAACAGTCCCAATTAGCTGCTATTCATTTTCCTAGGCTGACGATTATCCAGTCCTTTCTCAGCCCGACTGTTGTTCTCACTCTCTGGGCTCCATCCCCACCTACTGTTTACTTCTCCCCCCACTCCCCACTCCATCTTCAGAATATATGCCGACTTTTTGCTAGCTACAAGCAGCTCTGAAGAACGTTCACCAGAGTAGAAGCATTAACTCTGTTTTCTCTTCACAAATGGTATTAGGATGGTGCTGCAGAGTTTTTCCATCAATTTCTGCTTCTGAATTGTAATGAAAACACAGAGTGGATTGAAGTTGTTACTGTATTCAGTACTCTGAACTCATGACAGTAAATAAAGCAAAATGGGTTCAGAAGGAAGTAAAGCAGAATGTGAAAAATTTATGAAATTACCAATATTTAGTTACATAAAATAAAATGATGGTCCATTTTATCTTGGTCTAATGGGTGTTACCTTCATTTGCTTTTTACTCTGGAATGCTACAAAACGTTACAGTAAAGAATAGCACAGTGCAATGAATTTTTTTAAAAATGACCTGAGATTGCAAAGGTAAGTGATGACTAATTCTCAAATAAATTTTTTTTTAAATTTAGTTGTGGGATGTGGATGTCACTGGCCGGTCAGCATTTATTGCCTGTCCCTAATTGCCCTTGAGAAGGTGGTGGTGAGCTGTCTTCTTGACCTGTTATAGTCCATGCTGCAGCAGTACAAGGATGCAGCTCTCCATTACCTTTTCAAGGGCAACTAGGGACGGGCAATAAATGCCGGCCAACCAGCAACGCCCACATCCCATAAAATGAATAAATTAAAAAATGGTTACGGAGGGAATTCCAGAATTAGTCCCAATAACAGTGAGGCAACGGTGATATAGAGTCATAGGGCTATATAGCATGGAAACAAACCCTTTAGCCCAGCTCATCCATGCCAGCCAGATATCCTAAATAAATCTAGTCAGGTTTGCCAACATTTGGCCCATATTCCTCCAAACCCTTCCTATTCAAATACCCATCCTGATGCCTTTTACATTTTGTAATTGTAACTGGATCCACCACTTCCTCTGACAGTTCATTCCATATATGTATCACCCTCTGTGTGAAAAAGTTGTCCTTTGGGTCCCTTTTATGTTGTTCCCCTCTCACCTTAAACCTATGGCCTCTAGGTTTGGACTCCGCAACCCTGGGGAAAAGACCTTAGCTCTTCATCCTATCCATGCCCCTCATCATTTTATAAACCTCTATAAAGTCACCTCTCAGCCTCCAATGCTGGGGAGAAAATAGCCCCATTCTATTCAGCCTCTCTCCATAGCTCAAACCCTTCAACTCTGGCAAATTTCTTGTAAATCTTTTCTGAACCTGTTCAAGTTTAACAATATCCTTCCTGTAGCAAAGAGACCAGAATTGAATGCAGTATTTCAGAAGTAATGCCTAACTAATGTCCAGTACAGCTGCAACATAACATCCAAACTCCTATACTCAATGCACTGACCAATAAAGGAACGCATACCAAATGCCTTCTTCACTATCCTCGTTACCTGCAACTCTACTTTGAAGGAACTATGAACCTGCATTCCAAGGTCTCTTTGTTCAGCAGCACTCTCCAGAGCCATTCTATTCAGTGTATAAGCTCTGCCCTGATTTGTCTTTCCTAAATTTTGTTCCAGTGATATTTAAAAACAGTGATATAGAGTCATAGAATTGTACAGCCCAGAAACAGACTCTTTGGTCGAACTCGTCCATGCCAACTAGACATGCTAAATTAATCTAGTCCCATTTGCTACATTTGGCCCATATCCCAAATATAGCACCTCACATTTTTCTGAATTAAACTTCATCTGCCACTCCACAGTCCATTGGCCCATCTGATCAAGTTGTCGTTCTACCCTGAGGTAACCTTCTTTGGTGTCCACTACACTAATTTTGGAGTCATCTGCAAACTTACTAACCACATCTCTTACATTCACCTCCAAATCATTTATATAAATGACAAAAAATAATGAACACAGCACCGATCCTTGTGGCACACTGCCGGTCACAGTCTGAAAAGCAACCCTCTACCATTACCCTATCTTTGAGCTAGTTCTGTATCCAAATGGCTTGTTTTCCCTGAATTCCATGTGATCTAAACTTGCTAACCAGTCTACCATCCAGAACCTTCACAAACTGAAGTCCATGTAGATCATATCCACCATTCTTCCTTCATCAGTCCTCTTTGTAACTGTTTAAAAAAAACTCAATTTAGTGTGGCACGATTTCCCACGCACAAAGCCATATTGACTACCCCTAATCAGTCCTTGCCTTTCCAAATACATGTATATTCCAAGTCAGGATGGTGAGTGGCTTTGAAGGAACTTTTCCCATGTATCTGCTGCCCTTGTTTTCTAGATGGAAATGGTCATGGGTTTGGAAGGTTTTGCCTGAGGATCTTTGGTGAATTTCTGCGGTGCATCTTGTAGGTAGTACACACTACTGCTACTGAATGTTGGTGGTGGAGGGAATGGATGCTTTTAGAATGTGGTGCCAATCAAGTGGGCTACTTTGTCCTGGATGGTGGTCAACTTCTTGAGTGTTGTTGGAGCTGCACCCCTCCAGGCAAGAGGGAGGTATTCCATCACAGTTCTGATTTGTGCCTTATAGATTGTGAACAGGCTTTGGGGAGTCAGAAGGTGACTTACTTGCCGCAGTATTCCTAGCCTTTGACCTGCTCTTAAAGCCACGTTTTTTTTGCAGTGAGTCCAGTTGAGTTTCTGGTCAATAGTATCCCCAAAGATGTTGACAGTCTAGGTAATACCATTGAATGTCAAGGGGCTGTGATTAGATTGTTTCTAACTGGTGATGGTCATAGCCTGGCTTTTGTGTGGCATGAATGTTACTTGCCACTTGTCAGACCAAACATGGAAAATGTCCAGATCTATTGCATTTGGATATGGAATGCTTCAGTATGTGAGGAGTAGTGAATAATATGAACACTGTGTGCAATCATCAGTCAATATTCCCACTTTTGACTTATGAGAGAGGGAAGGTCATTAAAGAAGCAACTGAAAATGGTTGGGACAACCAGCAGAGAGTTTTCCCCAGTATGCATTGATTCAGGGTCTTGACGTCACACTCGGCTGAATGTGGCCTTGATGTCAAGGGCTGTCAATCTCACCTCAGCTATCTTGTTCATGTTTGAACCAAGGCTGGAAGGGTTTATGTATAACATTAACACCTTTGTCCACAAATAATAAAACCAAAAGCACCTGACATTGCCTTGCAAATGAGATTCTATAGATGCATTGAGAGTTAAGCCATAATATTCAAGTGCTGATGTTAATCCCTCATTTAGAACTGCAATAAAAATGTTACAGATGGGCAGTTAGTGAGTTGTGCACAGCTGCAATCTTGAAACATGTTTCTGATTTTCCCTTCTCAAGAAATCCATTGCAGACAGTCATGCCTATGGACAGTAATTTTGATGAAATTCCATTAACTTCAAGTACAGTTTAATTATTTTGTTAGGAAAGACACAAATGAACAAAACTTCCAAATTGAGCCTGCTTCCAAATTCCAATTGTGCATGGTTAATTGAATGGGATCTAACAACTGTCAAACATTTCCATGTAACAGATATTCCAATCTGGATTTTTGAATTGGATCTGTGGCCAAGTTGGCTGGGATTTCCAACTTTCTAAAACGATGAGTTAACCTAAGCCTCAGAAAGATTTAGCAACATAAAACACTTTTTTCTGTGATCCTGTCCAGTTCAGGGTATGCTGCTGTACAACTTTAAAACTTAGCTGAAAATGTGTTGCTGGAAAAGCGCAGGTCAGGCAGCATCCAGGGAACAGGAGAATCGACGTTTCGTGCATAAGTCCTTCTTCAGGAATGAGGGAAGTTTGTCCAGCAGGCTAAGATAAAAGGTAGGGAGGAGGGGCGTCAGAAATGTGATAGGTGGAAAGAGGTCAAGGTGAGGGTGATAGGTCAGACTGGGGTGGGGGCGGAGAGGTCAGGAAGAAGATTGCAGGTTAGGAAGGCGGTGCTGAATTTGATGGATTTGACTGAGACAAGGTGGGGGGGGGGAAAATGAGGAAACTGGTGAAATCCGAGTTCATCCCTTGTGGTTGGAGGGTTCCTAGGCGGAAGATGAGGCGCTCTTCCTCCAACCGTCGTGTTGTTGTGGTCTGGCGATGGAGGAGTCCAAAGACCTGCATATCCTTGGTGGAGTGGGAGGGGGAGTTGAAGTGTTGAGCCACAGGGTGGTTGGGTTGGTTGGTCCGGGTGTCCCAGAGGTGTTCTCTGAAATGCTCCGCAAGTAGGCGGCCTGTCTCCCCCATATAGAGGAGGCCACATCGGGTGCAGAGGATGCAATAGATGATGTGTGTGGAGGTGCAGGTGAATCTGTGGCGGATATGGAAGTTTCCTTTGGGGCCTTGGAGGGAGGTGAGGGGGGAGGTGTGGGCGCAAGTCTTGCACCTCCTGCGGTTGCAGGGGAAGGTGCCGGGAGTGGAGGTTGGATTGGTGGGGGGTGTGGATCTGACGAGGGAGTCACGGAGGGAGTGATCTTTTCGGAATGCTGATAGGGGAGGGGAGGGAAATATATCCTTGGGGTTGGGGTCCGTTTGGAGGGGGCGGAAATGACGGCGGATGATGCGCTGTACATGGAGATTGGTGGGGTGGTAGGTGAGGACCAGTGGGGTTCTGTCCTGGTGGCGGTTGGAGGGTCGGGGCTCAAGGGCGGAGGAGCGGGAAGTGGAAGAGATGCGGTGGAGGGCATCGTCGACCACGTCGGGGGGGAAATTGCGGTCCTTGAAGAAGGAGACCATCTGGGTTGTACGTTTTTGGAACTGGTCCTCCTGGGAGCAGATGCGGCGGAGAGGAAGGAATTGGGAGAATGGGATGGCGTTTTTATAGGGGGCAGGGTGGGAGGAGGTGTAGTTCAGGTAGCTGTGGGAGTTGGTCGGTTTGTAGTAGATGTCCGTGTTGATTCGGTCGCCTGAGATAGAAATAGAAAGGTCTAGGAAGGGGAGGGAGGAATCTGAGACTATCCAGGTGAATTTGAGGTCGGGGTGGAAGGTGTTGGTGAAGTGGATGAACTGTTCAACCTCCTCGTGGGAGCACGAGGCGGCGCCGATACAGTCATCGATGTAGCGGAGGAAAAGGTGGGGGATGGGGCCAGTGTAGTTGCGGAAGATGGACTGTTCCACATATCCTACGAAGATGCAGGCATAGTTGGGGCCCATGCGGGTGCCCATGGCTACTCCTTTCATTTGGAGGAAGTGGGAGGATTGGAAAGAGAAGTTGTTCAGGGTGAGGACCAGTTCAGTCAGTCGAAGGAGGGTGTCAGTGGAAGGGTACTGGTCAGTATGGCGGGTAAGGAAGAAGTGGAGGGCTTTGGGTCCTTCGTGATGGGGGATGGAGGTATACAGGGACTGGATGTCCATGGTGAAAATAAGGCGTTGGGGACAGTGGAAGCAAAAATCATGGAGCAGGTGGAGGGCATGGGTGGTGTCCCGAACGTAAGTGGGGAGTTCTTGGACTAAAGGGGACAGGACGGTGTCAAGGTATGCGGAGATGAGTTCGGTGGGGCAGGAGCAGGCGGAGACAATGGGTCGGCCGGAGCAGTCAGGTTTGTGGATTTTGGGCAGGAGGTAGAAGCGGGCGGTGCGGGGTTGTGGGACTATGAGGTTGGAGGCAGTGGATGGGTGATCCCCCGAGGTGTATGAGGTTATGGATGGTCTGGGAGATGATGGTTTGGTGGTGGGGGGTGGGGTCATGGTCAAGGGGGCAGTAGGAGGAGGTATCTGCGAGCTGGCGTTTGGCCTCAGCGGTGTAAAGGTCGGTGTGCCAAACTACTACCGCACCTCCCTTGTCTGCTGGTTTGATAGTGAGATTGGGGTTGCAACGGAGGGAGTGGAGGGCTGCGCGTTCCGAGGGTGAGAGGTTGGAGTGGGTGAGAGGAATGGGGGAGTTCAGATGGCGGTTAATATCGCGGCGGCAGTTGGCTATGAAGAGGTCGAGGGCAGGTAGGAGGCCAGCACGGGGTGTCCAGGTGGATGGGGTGTGTTGGAGGCGTGAGAAGGGGTCGTCAGAAGGTGTGCGAGAGTCTTGGTTAAAGAAGTAGGTGCGGAGGCGAAGGCGGCGGAAGAATTGTTCGATGTCACGCCGTGTGTTGAACTCATTAATCCGAGAGCGTAGGGGAATGAAGGTGAGGCCTCTGCTGAGGACTGATCTTTCATCCTCAGAGAGGGGTAGGTCTGGAGGAATGGGGAAAATTCGGCAGGGTTTGGAGCTAGGACCTTGTGTGGGGCTGGAGCTGGGTGTGGGGGCGGGGTTAGGCCTGGGGGCGGGGACGGAGATCGGCGTGGGGGCGGGGTTGGGCATGGTGATGGCGATCGGCGAAGGGGCGGGGTTAGACGTGGTGACGGATATAGGCGTGGGGGCGGGGTTAGGCACGCAGTCAGAGATCGGCGAAGGGGCGGGGTTAGGCATGGTGACGGAGATCGTCGTGGGGGCGGGGTTAGGCGTGGTGACGGAACTCGGTGGGGGGGCGGGGTTAGGCGTGGAGATCGGCGTGGGGGCGGAGACACATGCGGCGTTGTGGGCATGTAGGACAGAACCCCACTGGTCCTCACCTACCACCCCACCAATCTCCATGTACAGCGCATCATCCGCCGTCATTTCCGCCACCTCCAAACGGACCCCACCACCAAGGATATATTTCCCTCCCCTCCCCTATCAGCATTCCGTAAAGACCACTCCCTCCGTGACTCCCTCGTCAGATCCACACCCCCCACCAACCCAACCACCACTCCCGGCACCTTCCCCTGCAACCGCAGGAGGTGCAAGACTTGCGCCCACACCTCCCCCCTCACCTCCCTCCAAGGCCCCAAAGGAAACTTCCATATCCGCCACAGATTCACCTGCACCTCCACACACATCATCTTTTGCATCCTCTGCACCCGATGTGGCCTCCTCTATTTTGGGGAGACAGGCCGCCTACTTGCGGAGCGTTTCAGATAACACCTCTGGGACACCCGGACCAACCAACCCAACCACCCTGTGGCTCAACACTTCAACTCCCCCTCCCACTCCATCAAGGATATGCAGGTCTTTGGACTCCTCCATCGCCAGACCACAACAACACGACGGTTGGAGGAAGAGTGCCTCATCTTCCACCTAGGAACCCTCCAACCACAAGGGATGAACTCGGATTTCACCAGTTTCCTCATTTCCCCTCCCCCCACCTTGTCTCAGTCAAATCCATCAAATTCAGCACCGCCTTCCTAACCTGCAATCTTCTTCCTGACCTCTCCGCCCCCACCCCAATCTGACCTATCACCCTCACCTTGACCTCTTTCCACCTATCACATTTCCGACGCCCCTCCCCCAAGTCCCTCCTCCCTACCTTTTATCTTAGCCTGCTGGACAAACTTTCCTCATTCCTGAAGAAGGACTTATGCCCGAAACGTTGATTCTCCTGTTCCCTGGATGCTGCCTGACCTGCTGCGCTTTTCCAGCAACACATTTTCAGCTCTGATCTCCAGCATCTGCAGACCTCACTTTCTTCTCAAAACTTTAAAACTTACTCCAGCTTAAGAGGAGTATGGATCATCACATAACTTGTTTGTTCCATTAAAGGGCTGTTCTTACAGAAAGGTTACTAGATTTTTATGAGGGCATAAAATTTCTTCTTTGTTCAGACAGAAAATAATTTTCTATTAAACGGTGTGTTCCAGAAAAGAAGGGAAAGGTAGGCAATGCTATCTGGTATTGAGAGCTTCAGGATAGCTTCCTATGCAATAATAGGTAATTGCTTTTACAACGAATATCAATTCACAGCCTTCCACTCAACCACTCGCCTTAGGATAACAATTCTGAGGAACAGTCATACCAGACTCAAAATATTACTCTGCTTCTCTCTCCATAGATGCTGCCAATACCAGAAGACACCAACACCTTCCTGCCAATGCACTGTATGCAGTATGGAGACCTAACACTTACAATGATTTGTCCACCTCATTGGGTCAAGTGCTTTCATAACTTACAAATGTCCAGGTTGTTAAATAATACTTGACAACTCCAGCTATAATCCACAAGATCTACATCTACATCTACATCTATGCACCATAAAAAAGCCTGAAGTGGTGTGCAACTCTTTATTGTGTGCAACTAGTTTCAAATTACAGACCAGTGCTTCACCGCATGTTTTAACAGTAAAGGGCATTTCAGATCTTTTTAAAGATATTGACAGTGCATAATACTACAGAAAGGTGCAACAGATGGCAATCTTTCAACCAAATATCTGATGAGCAAAAAAGAACCTGCTGTTATTCTTTACAAGTGATCTCATACTGGGTGGCAGGGACAGGCAACTGAAGCAGGGATACGACAACAGTAAAGAACTGCTAATCTTTTATTGTCATTCTATTGTAACTGACCTTATATGTTAGTAAACTACATCATGATACCCTCAGGTGATTCCTCCTGTTATAAGTTACATGTCTATCCTATTTGTCGCTAAACCAATCTCATCTCACTGTCTGTTTTCTAATTCTTAATTTTATAGAGAATGTGCTTAAAGAGTCCCCGCTGAGATATTTGTATCTTTGAAACTCACCCTAGCATTCATAATTATTAGACCTTACGTAAATACCAACAAAAAAAACTTTATCAATTGCTTGTGCAAATGTTCCACCAACAAGCCTATAAATCAAAACACTGTAGAAGTTCTCTTTTAAAACACTGATAGTTGACACCAGTTTCTTTTTTTAAAAATATGCTGTGGATTAAGGCCATGGCAAGAGTCAAAATGAGTTATTGATGATTTGATGGATAATGTAGTTTAGAAAAAAGAGAAATTGCATTTCTTATAGTGTCTGTAATGCGACATGACAAAATGACCAATTAATTTTACCTAGAATGTGAATGTGAAACAGTCTATTCAGCATTATCAGTCCATGCCAGCATTTACTGATCTAGTGAGAAAATAATGAACATATTTACTCATTGCATTTCCATTTCCCTTTCTCCATAATTCAATCCCACCTAAATGGGTACCATTATTTCAGCGTCAACGAGAAATACTAAAAGAAAAATGTCTCAGAACTCTTTGTGTAAACATTTTTTTCTGTTTTGTGTTCTAACTCTCAGAATACATGTCATATCTATAGCCTCCAACCACAGTATCTAATTAACCCTTGGCTGGTGACCAACTTGCAATTGACTTCACAGGTAACTGCCAACTGACTTGCAATTTAACAAATCAAGAATGTAAATTTAATTTTCAGTTCACAAGAAGTACTTTTTTTTGTACTGGTTTCTGGTGGCTCATTTAAGAGGTGGCTGGGCTAATAGAGCTTGCTGGTGATGTCATTGGGCTTGGAATCCAGATGGCCTGGCCATTGCTGTAACAACACTGGCTCAAATTCCACCCTGCCAGCTGGTAGAATTTAGTTTAATAAAATCTGGAATTGAAAGCCAGTCTCGGTAATAGAGATCATGAAACGATCGCTAATTGCCATAAAGAGCCATTTGGTTCATGAATGCTCTTCAGAGAAGAAAATCTGCAATCCTTACCTGGCCTAGTTTACATTTGAATCTAGACATGTAGTAATGCGACTAACTTTTAACGGCCATCTTAAATCGCCTAAGGAACCATCCTGTGGTACCAATTGATCCAATATGAGAAGTTGTCATTGCCACTGACCACCACAGCCTACAAAGCAATTTTTGAACCTGCTTTTACAGCTATTTGTACTGACTGTTGAATTCTCACTCTTAGCAAGTTACCATTTTAAAAGCCTTTAGTCTCACCTTGCTTTACTGTTGTAAAAATCCAGCGAATACAAGGCTAGTCTATCCAATAGTTCTTCAGAAGACTACCTGAAGATTCTTAGATATTAGTTTGACAAACCTTCTATGAACTGCTTCCAATGAATTTATATGTCTTCTTAAGTAA
Organism: Chiloscyllium plagiosum; assembly: GCF_037043375.1. Classification (NCBI taxonomy): domain Eukaryota; kingdom Metazoa; phylum Chordata; class Chondrichthyes; order Orectolobiformes; family Hemiscylliidae; genus Chiloscyllium; species Chiloscyllium plagiosum. The sequence goes on from NW_028270150.1 coordinate 48,886,718, forward strand.
GATAACCAACACAGTACTCCAGATATGGTCTCAACAATATCCTGTAAAACTGAAATATAACCTCCCTACTTTTAAATTCAATTCCTCTCACAAAAAATGATAACATTCTCCTAGCATTCCTAATTACTTGCTGTACCTGCTTACTAACCTCTTTTGATTCACTCATTAGATACCCAGATTCCTCTGTATTTCATAAACCTTCAATCTGTCACCATTTAGATAATATGCTTCTTTCTCATTCTTCCTCCCAAAGTGAACAATTTTATATTTTCCCACAATATGCTCCATTTGGCATATCTTTTCCCATTCAATTAATCTGTCTCTGTCCCTCTGCAGAATCCTTATGTCCTCGTCAGACTTTATTTCCTGCCCTATCTTTGTGTTATTGGTGATCATACCTTCTGCAGTTTCATCAAAGTCATTTATATTAATTGGAAACAGTTGAGGTCCCAGTATCAATCCCTGTGGTACACACTCATTGCAACCCTAAAGAAGACCCATTTATCCCTACTCTCTAATTCCTGTCAGCCAGGAATTCTACCCATATTACTATGCCACTTACTACAGCATGAGATTTTATTTCTGCAATATCCTTCGATGTGACACTTTATCAAATACTTTCTGCAAATATAAGTATACTGCACACATCCATTTCCTGTTTTCCACAACGTGTTTACTCTGCAAAGTACTCCAACAGATTAATCAAACATGATTTTTCTCTCACAAATAATGTTGTCTATGTATTAAACCTATCAAATATCCTATTATAACTTCTTTAATAATAGGCTTTATCATTTATTTCCAAGGACAGATGTTACATTCACTGGCCTGTAGTTTCCTGACTTCTGTGGGAGTTACACTTGCCATCTCCAATATTATGGTGTTTTCCCCAAATCAAGGGCATTCTTGGAAAAAAACATTCTTGGAAAAGATGCCAGAACTATGTGAACTTTTGATGATAGTTTAGAGTTGGAATCTGATGTGATATGTTACCAGGAACATGTATGTAGCCATCAGGACTACAAGCATGAGGAACCCAGCTCCTGCAGATCAGAGGATATTGTGGAGAGTCTGAAGCCCACACGTTCTGCTGTGTAGGGAGTATTTGATGACCGTAGTCTCAGCTTTGATTACAAAATCCTGCTGAAGTAACTGCACTGCAGTGGAAAATCAGACGGAAGTAATCAGATTACTGGCTGCTGGTTTGCAGTTTCAAAGCACGACCAGCCAGGCACAGACAGATACCACCATGGATGCCGAGATGATGCTTTGATGGAGACAAAAACACTGCAGATGCTGGAATCAAAATAGACAGGCAGGAGGCTGGAAGAACACAGCTAGCCAGGCAGCATCAGGAGGTGGAGAAGTCGACTTTTTGGGTGTAGCCCTTCTTCAGGTCTGGGGGTGTGTTTGGGGGAAGCTGCAAATAAAGGGGGTGGTGGGGCCAGGGTGATGGAGTGGGAATAGGTGGAGACAGGTAGAGGGTACAACCTGATTTGTAGCAGTGACAGTGGCACTGTGGAACATGACCTGCCCTCCTCTCACAGGATGACAATATTCATCCTCCCACCATCCGCCTTGCTGCTGTCTGTCAGTCAGCTCAATCTGCTGCCGCCCGAAGTGGTGCAGTCCAAAGCTGGGCTTCTCAAGGCTCACAGTTACTCAAGGCTGCCCTGCAAGGTTGGCTGCAGCTCTCCCAGTGAAGGTCAGCAGTCTTCCATCTGCCATGTTCCAGCATCTGGGATAGCATTACATAGGACCACTGGGTCGGACAAGATCACAGCAAGGCAGACACGAAGGAAATACAAACAATTTATTAGCTTTTTTGTATTATTTATTATTGGCTGCTTAAAGACATTACGTGATAATTGATGTGATTTTGAAGCAGGCTCGAGAGTTTGTTACATAGTGTCTAATTCTGGATATATTATTTGTAAATGGTGGATTAATGTAAATGCTGGCGAAGTTCCATTTGACTGAAGCAAAGACTCACAAATGGTCCTTTTCACTCTATCCAGTTACATTTGGGATATGTGGTTTTCTCCCTTCCTCCTCCTCCTCCTCCTCTCCACCTGCCAATGATATGTCCTCAGGATCACAGAGAGGAACTGCCTGGGGCCCTCATAATTGTTAATACAATAGAGGATACAGTATACTGCATGGAGACTATCTTGGACATTTCATGCACAAATTCCACCACCACTGTCCCCGGCACGCCGTAAACCAAGTCATAAAATCATTGTTTCAGGAATCTATTAACCCAATGGTTTGCTCCAGTGTAGCAGGTGACTCCATAACTTTTAATGTAGGTCCTCTGACTTTGTGAGGTAAGATGATGGAAAGTGGTCATAAGCCCCTATAATGGAAGGGACTGGAAGTTGCCGGGTCTCCCACAGCCACCTTATGGCTGTAAAGTTCATAGATGGTTGGAATTGTTAACTGGGTAAAATCATCATGTGCTGCCAGGATAGTGGGCATTTATTGAGACATCTCAGTGCATCACACATGTAGTGTGAATGGACTGAGTGACAGTCCCTGAGGCTATAGTACTGCTCCTCCATAGTGCCACATAGGCGCAGTCCTGCAGTACTGGAAAGCCTGTTATCATTGTGAACCCAAATGACCCATCTGGGTCAAACTTCTTCATGGATAAAGTGATTAATTCTCCTCTTCTTCTATAGTAAACCTGTCACCTCAAATGATACTTTTTTTGCATAGCTAACACTTCGCTAATGCCATCAGCTTCTACTTGGAAGAATAGAAGCTGCCTTTAATGGCTTAGTTTGTGGGCTACTGACATTTTGGCATCTGTCTTCCCCTCATGGCAGTACCTTTGTTTACATTGCTAAAGCCTGTTCCTTTATTCTAACTCCTAAAAAAAACAGACTTACAATTTTGTTTTGGGGAAAAGAAAGTAAGTTTTAATGAAATTCAAGTCAGGGACTTCACATTTATATAAGATCCAAGCTGAACAAGTGGCACCTTAAGAAGTATTTAACAGAGCTTGACTTTCTAGTGTCAGAAGTCATAAACATTGTGTTTCATACCAGAAGCCTTAGTATTGCAAAGAACAGAATGTTAGACAATGGAGTACATAATGAACTTTATAATTACCTTGTAAATACTGTAAGGGCATATAGGATGACGGTTTTCAAAATGGGCATGGCTTTGCATTTGAAGGCAAACACAGCAAAAGAGACAATAAAACGGGAATATGAGACATTTGTTGCTTTCAGTACACGTTGTGATGTGTTGTTTATGATCACTATATACAAAGCATCTCCGTTTTACACAATATCTACTTAATGCTGTTCCAGCAGAAGTCAGCATTCAATGGGCTGAGTAAATAGCACAATGCTGCTTCACAATTATATTGTGTTTTCAAACAGTATTCATAAAATTGCCAACACAATTTGAGATGAGAAGTTGCCATGGTCACTTTCACAATCATACGTGTGGGCTCTACAATCTGACTGCTGATTGTTTTCAAGAAGGCCATAGTTCTCAATAAATGGCATGCACAGAAATGAATCAAACCCATATGAAGATCTATAGAATTGTGATAACCCTTTGACTGCACATTTCCTTTATATAAAATGTTTATTCTGGTGAGGACAAGACAGTTAAATAATACATGGATCATGCGCCTAAGGATGCATACAACATAATTTGATGAAATATGCCACTTTTGAGCAAAACCTGTGGTATTTTTTCAAAACTCTTTCATGTTTTCAGTGAACTTGCAAGAATTACATAAATTTAACCTATTTATCATGAAAATATCATACCCAAGATCAAGTTGCAGCTTTTTAAATTATTTTCATGCATTGTAATATATGGTATGCCTATCGATTATAGGGAAGGCGATATAACTTTGCTGAAAAATGTGTTGCTGGAAAAGCGCAGCAGGTCAGGCAGCATCCAAGGAGCAGGAGAATCGATGTTTCGGGAATAAGCCTCCTGCTCCTTGGATGCTGCCTGACCTGCTGCCCTTTTCCAGCAACACATTTTTCAGCTCTGATCTCCAGCGTCTGCAGTCCTCACTTTCTCCCAGTTGATATTATAACTTTTCCAAGCAAAGTCTATTTTACTGATCGCTATAATTTTGATTTTATTTTAGAAAAGGAATGTTCTGTTTGCTCAACATATTAAATGACAACACTAATTTGCACTTATATAGTATTTATAGTGCAACAAAATGTCCCAAGGCACTTCACAGAAAAATTACAAAGCAAAATTAGACACTCAGCTACATAGGGCAATGTTAGAGAAAATAGCCAAATGTTCAATCAAAGGATTAGGTTTTCCAGAGCTTCCTAAAGTTGGAAAAAGATAGAAAGTCATATGGATTTAGGGTGACAATTCCAGAGTGTACACCTAAGCCATCAATAGTGGAGTGATTAAAATCGGTGATGCGCAAAAGACCAGAATTTGTTGAGGGCGAATACCACAGACCTAGTGGGGCTGAATGAAATTACCGAGATAGGGTGATGTTGGCCATAGAGGAGTTTGAAAGGCAGGATGAAAGTTTTAGAATCAAAGCATTGTTTGACTTGACACCAATGTAAGTCAGTGATGGCAGGGAAGAGGGGAACAGAATTTGGTATGAGTAAGGATGCAGACAGCAGAGGGTTAAATAACCTCAAATTTATGAAGAGTAGAGTGTGAGATCTAACCTAAGAGTGCATTGAAATAGTCGACTTGTGCAAAAAAACGTGAATGATTGTACAACAAAGGAATGTAGAAGTTAGCTATTTAGCCTTTCAAGCCCATTCACTCAATGGGACTGTGACTATCGTATACACTTGTGTATAGGTCGATCTCACGTATAAGTAAACCCCTTATTTTTGGCCAAAAAAATCTTGTATTTTCCTTGTATCTTCTGTATAAGTTGACCCTATTCCCAGTTACAGATCAACATTTATATGAGTCAGTGTACCTGCCTGTTGTGCTCCACTCCGGCTTTCCAGTCTGCTGGCTGTACTGCTCTGTTACGGGTTTTCTAGTCCACCAGCCATCACATTTCGCTCCAGGTTTTCAAAATTACTGTAATCAACCGAGTCTGCTTCCACAGTTTACTGCGGTCCAAATATATTACAGAACTACGGACCAGGGGGCTACCTGGTAGGTAAGTATCCCATTTAAATGACCAAATGGATATTGACTTGTTTGTGATTGCCTTTCTCTCGCTAGTACTTAAAAACGTACTTACTACTCAAAGATGAAATGCAAATGACAATCAAGACTTGAGTACAAACTGTTTTCTTTGCCATATGTCCTATACTCAATCACTGTAGATATTGACCTATATAGTTTGAAAGTATTATAATTGTTTTAGCACTTTTCCTTTTGTTGTTTATCATATTACATGGAGATCTGACTCTTGTTTGTCCATTTTTTGATTTATAACAAACATGAATTTCATCGCCTCGAAAACAATACCTTGTGTATCAGTTGACTCCCTAATTTCAGCTTTAAAATTCCATCTTCATATTTGATCTATACATGAGTATATACGGTAATTCACAATCTAATTTCATTTGGGAGAAACAAAATCCATGGAGCCAGTGTATATAATTCTGGTCAACTTGCATTGCATTCCCTATAGGATCAATATATCCTTTTTATGGTGGCACCCAAATCTGCTCCAAATAATTAATGTGTGGTCTAACCAAGGCTTTGATTAGTTGAAGAATAGCTTTTACCCCCTTTACAGTCTAATCCAATAAATCTGTGGGTTGATGTGGTGGAAAGGCTTGTGTGCACTGTTGATCCCTTGAATAATACAGCTTGGATGCCTCTCAGTCTGTTCAATTTGGCATACCAGACTTGATTTAACCAATCTGCATAAATTCAACATGTCCTTTAAATGATTTTGCTTAGGCAACAATTATGAACTCACACCTGCTAAATATTCCACCTCCTATATATCTCTAGAGTATGTTGAACACTTCCCATAATTTGGCGGCCACCGCTCTCAAAAGGCCACGCTTTAACAAGAAGCTCCAACACTGGCTTAGCTGTGCCAACCTTCAACAAACAGAAACAGCAAGTGTTTGCATTAAGGATCTCTGCAGGTCAATTCCAGTGGAATCTGGAACTAATCAAGTGTTTGAGAATTTCCACTGGCAATGTTTGATTTATCCTCCAGATTCAATGAGGGGAACATTAACCAAATGCTGTTGTCCTTCTTAAAAACAATTCCACCATCATCCATGCAAAACTCCTGCAAAATCAACTTCATAGGCATTGTGCCTATGCACTTGAAAACCATCTTCTTCACCATGTCTATTTTCTCAACTTTCATAAGGTGAGTGGTATAGGGGATGATATGGAAAACCTGATGAAGACACTCTGAAGCTCTTCCTGAAGCACTTCAACAATGACGTTATTCACTGGGAGGAACTTGTTACCAATTATTCAGAATGATGACAACTTGCCTGTCAGCTTAAAGTAATGCTGGGATAGAACAGCAGCAGAGAACGAAAAAATGCAAATCCTACACTCTGGATACCACTTGTGGGACACTTTACCCAGTTGCCTAAAGATCATCGGGTTGTGAATCAGTCTGTCCAGTCATATGACCCACAGCAGAACCTTACACCCCTGGAAATTGGCTAGAAGGTTGGAGACAGAGGCGGTGGTGGTGGAGGATTGCTCTTCGTACTGGAGGTCTGTGACCAATGGCGTGTCACAAAGATCGGTGCTGGGTCCACTACTTTTTGTCACTTATATAAATGATTTAGAGATGTGAATATAGAAGGAATGGTTAGTAAGTTTGCAGATGACACCAAAATTGGAGGTGTAGTGCACAGTGAGAAAGGTAATCTCAGTGTGCAATGGAACCTTGATCAGATGGACCAATGAGTCGAGAAGTGGCAGATAGAGTTTGATTTAGATAAATGTGAGTTGCTGCATTTTGGAAAGGCAAATCAGGGCAGAAAGTCTTAACTTAATGGTAAGGTGCTGAAGAGTGTTACTGAACAAAAAGACCTTGGAGTGCAGGTTCATAGTTCCCAGAAGATAGAGTCACACATTGACATAGTAATGAAGGTGTTCAGTACACTTGCCTTTCCTGGTCAGTGCATTGAGGACAGGAGTTGGGATGTAATATTGTGGCTATATTGACATCGGTTAGGCCACTTTTGAAATACAGCGTTCAGTTCTGGTCTCCCTGCTATTGAAATGATGACTTGAAAGGGTCCAGACAAGATTTACAAGGATCTTGCTGAGGTTGGAGGATTTGAGCTATACGGAATGGCTGAATAGGCTGGCTCTATTTTCCCTGAAGTGTTGGAGGCTGAGGGATGGCCTTATAGAGGTTTATAAAATTATGAGGGGCATGGATAGATAGGGTGAACAGCCAAGGTGATTTTCCCAAGGGAGCGGAGTCCAAAATTAGAGGGCATAGGTCTAAGCTGAGAGGAGAAAGTTATAAAAGGGATCTAAGGGGCAACTTTTTCATACAGGTGGTGGCGCATGTATTGAATGGGCTGCCAGAGGAAGTGTTGGAAACTGGAGAATTTTCCTTTGTTCTTTATTTCCTGTCTGTCAACAAACTTTCTATTCCTGAAAGAAATATCACATCACACAAGGAGGTTTAAATCATGTCTCACAAACTTGATTGAATTTTTTGAAGAATTAACAAAGAGGATTGATGAGGGCAGAGTGATAGATATGATCTATTTGGACTTCAGTAAGGCTTTTGACAAGGTTCCCCATGGGAGACTGATTAGCAAGGTTAGATCTCATGGAATACAGGGAGAAATAGCCATTTGGATACAAAACTGGCTCAAAGGTAGAAGACAGAGGGAGGTGGTGGAGGGTTGTTTTTCAGACTGGAGGCCTGTGACCAGTGGAGTGCCACAAGGATCGGTGCTGGGTCCTCTACTTTTTGTCATTTACATAAATGATTTGGATATAGTTGGTATCAAAAGAGAAAATGCTGGAAAATCTCAGCCGGTCTGGCAGCATCTGTAAGGAGAGAAAAGAGCTGACGTTTCGAGTCCAACTGACCCTTTGTCAAAGCTAATTTAGGGAGAAATAGGGAGATATTTATACTAGGCTGAGAGAAGGTGAGTCATGGCTCCAGAAGCAAAGGTAGCAATAAAGAGGTGATAATGACAGTGCAGAGAGAGATTATAGGGAGATTAGGAGCTGTGAATGACCAAGGCTGAAGCCAGTGCTATGTGACAAAATATGTAGGGGATGGGGGGGGGGGGGGGAAATGAGTGAAGCAGAGGCAAAATGGAAAACAGGGGATAAGGGTAGTAAAGGTACAAACTTAGTAATCATTCCTTCTATATTCACATCTTCTGACTAGGCACGTTACAGCCTGCCTGTCTCAACATTGAATTAAACAACTTCAGATGGTTATCCCATCTCGACCCCTCTGTTTACAATCTGCTCCGTAATTTTATTTCATTTATTTTATTTATCTTTTTAAAATTTTTTTTTCACTGTTCTGTACCTCTTATTTTTTGATTGTCTCTCTTTCTCTTGCTCCCCCACTCTCTCATCACCTTTTTCCCACTCCTCTTCCCCCTTTGCTACCCTTCTCCCCTGTTTTCCATTTTGCCTCTGCTTCACTCATCCCCTCCCCCCCCCCCCCCCATATTTTGTCACATAGCACTGGCTTCAGCCTTGGTCATTCACAGCTCCTAATCTCCCTATAATCTCTCTCTGCACTGTCATTATCACCTCTTTATTGCTACCTTTGCTTCTGGAGCCATGACTCACCTTCTCTCAGCCTAGTATAAATACCTCCCTATTTCTCCCTTTTTTTAGCTTTGACAAAGGGTCAGTTAGACTCGAAAGGTGAGTTCTTTTCTCTCCTTACAAATGCTGTCAGACCTGCTGAGATTTTCCAGCATTTTCTCTTTTGGTTTCAGATTCCAGCATCCGCAGTAATTTGCTTTTAGAAAAGGTACAGTTGGTAAGTTTGCAGATGACACCAAAATTGGAGGTGTAGTGGACAGCGAAGAGGGTTACCCTCAGATTACAACAGGATTTTGACCAGATGGGCCAATGGGCTGAGAAGTGGCAGATGGAGTTTAATTCAGATAAATGTGAGGTGCTGCATTTTGGGAAAGCAAATGTTAGCAGGACTCATACACTTAATGGTAAGGTCCTAGGGTGTGTTGTTGAACAAGGAGACGATGGAGTTCAGGTTCATAGATCCTTGAAAGTGGAGTCACAGGTAGATAGGATAGTGAAAAAGGCATATGGTATGTTTTCTTTTATTGGTCAGAGTACTGAGTACAGGAGTTGGAGTGTCATGTTGCGGTTGTACAGGACATTGGTTAGGCCACTGTCGGAAAGATGTTGTGAAACTTGAAAGGGTTCAGAAAAGGTTTACAAGGATGTTGCCAGGGTTGGAGGATTTGAGCTGTAGGGAGAGGCTGAACAGACTGGCGCTGTTTTCCCTGGAGCGTCGGAGGCTGAGGGGTGACCTTATGGAGGTCTACAAAACTATGAGGGGCATGGAGAGGGTAAATAGACAAAGTCTTTTCCCTGGGGTCTAGAGGGCTTAGGTTTAGGGAGAGAGGGGAAAGATATGAAAGAGACCTAAGTGGCAACCTTTTCACACAGAGGGTGGTACGTGTATGGAATGAGCTGCCAGAGGAAGTGGTGGAGGCTGGTACAATTGCAACATTTAAGAGGCATTTGGATAGGTATATGAATAGGAAGGGTTTGGAGGGATATGGGCCAGGTGCTGGCAGGTGGGACCAGATTGGGTTGTGGTATCTGGTCGGCATGGACGGGTTGGACCGAAGGGTCTGTTTCCGTGCTGTACATCTCTATGACTCTATGACTGGTGTGAACTCTCAATTAAAACAATTTGCAGATTCATGCATGTTAAAGCAAATTTGGATAGTTCACTGCATGGTATTTTAATGATCAAAAGTACTGATTATCATGTCGGCGATATTGAAATAATTCAATTCACACACTAATAGGAGCAGTCCAAGCAGTCTCTCTATGTTTTTGCAAAGGAGACATGTATTGTGAATCAGGAAAGCTGCCAAGTTTGCAAATCCATCTCATTAAAGAAGGTCCTCACCTCCTATACTTTCATTTCAGCAAGGGTAGAATGGGGTCTGCTGCTGCAGAGGCATCAGAGGAGACAGGTAGATGGTTGGGCAGGCAAGTTGAAACACCCACCTCTACTGGGAAATCAGTCCAGTTATAAGTGTGAATGTCAGCTCCTCAAACCTTCACCCTCTCGTCCACATCCATCCCATGTTCCCAATTTCCGGTGCAGACACAATGAACCGATTGACCTCCTTCCAAATGGTAACACTTCTCCGAGTCTATATCAGTAAAAGCAGACTGATAGGCCAAACAGATGGACTCATTACAAATGTCTAATGGCTAATCCACTTCGATCTCGGGCAGATGCAGAGGGGAGGGAAAGCATTATTTGAATGACATCTCTCTTACCTTGAAATGACTGTTTCTTTGAAGACTTGTTTTCATTCCCTGCGTGTTTATTTCAGAGGTCTTAAATGGAAAAAAGCTTCTACACTTGGATAGCCTGAATAGCTATGACTGGTTGACACAATAGTGAGAAGGGAGAAAGTGAGGACTGCAGATGCTGGAGATCAGAGCTGAAAATGTGTTTCTGGAAAAGCGCAGCAGGTCAGGCAGCGTCCAAGGAACAGGAGAATCGACGTTTCGGGCATAAGCCCTTCTTCAGGAATGAGGAAAGTGTGTCCAGCAGGCTAAGATAAAATGTAGGGAGGAGGGACTTGGGGGAGGGGCGTTGGAAATGCGATAGGTGGAAGGAGGCCAAGGTGAGAGTGATAGACCGGAGTGGGGGTGGGGGCGGAGAGGTCAGGAAGAAGATTGCAGGTTAGGAAGGCGGTGCTGAGTTCGAGGGATTTGACTGAGACAAGGTGGGGGGAGGGGAAATGAGGAAACTGGAGAAATCTGAGTTCATCCCTTGTGGTTGAAAGTTGCCACTCAGGTGGATAGAGCTTGTAAGAAGGCCTATGGTGTATTAGCGTTCATTAGCAGAGGGATTGAATTCAAGAGTCGTGAAGTGATGTTGCAACTGTACAGGACTTTGGTTAGGCCACATTTGGAGTACAGTGTGCAATTCTGGTCGCTTCACTTTAGGAAAGATGTGGAAGCTTTGGAGAGGGTGCAGAGAAGATTTACCAGGATGTTGCCTGGAACGGAGAATAGGTCATACGAGGATAGGTTGAGAGTGCTAGGCCTTTTCTTGTTGGAACGGTGAAGGATGAGGGGTGACTTGATAGAGGTTTATAAGATGATCAGAGGAATAGATAGAGTAGACAGTCAGAAACTTTTCCCCCGGGTGCAACAGAGTGTTACAAGGGAACATAAATTTAAGGTGAAGGGTGGAAGGTATAGGGGAGATGTCAGGGGTGGGTTCTTTACTCAGAGAGTGGTGGGGGCATGGAATGCGCTGCCTGTGGGAGTGGCAGAGTCAGAATCATTGGAGACCTTTAAGCGGCAATTGGATAGGTACATGGATGGGTGCTTAAGCTAGGACAAATGTTCGGCACAACATCGTGGGCCGAAGGGCCTGTTCTGTGCTGTATTGTTCTATGTTCTATGTGGTTGGAGGGTTCCTAGGCGGAAGATGAGGCGTTCTTCCTCCAACTGTCATGTTGCTATGGTGAAGTCCAAGGACCTGCATGTCCTTGGTGGAGTGGGAGGGGGAGTTGAAGTGTTGAGCCACGGGGTGGTTGGGTTAGTTGGTCCAGGTGTCCCAGAGGTGTTCTCTGAAACGTTCTGCAAGTGGACGGCCTGTCTCCCCAATATAGAGGAGGCCACATCGGGTGCAGCGGATGCAATAGATGATGTGTGTGGAGGTGCAGGTGAATTTGTGGCGGATATGGCACAATAGTGAGAAGGAAAGCAAGCTATTGTAGCTCAATATAAATGTTAAATAGCCGTTTTATTTGGCTTCTGATTCAGAACAAAGATTCCAAGTGTGTGTGTGTGTGTATGTGGAGATGAACTGTGCCTTGTCACTATTCAGGTGGTAAGGACAGATATAATGTGTATGGGCTCATTATTTTCACCCTTATCATGTGAGAGTGAAACAGGAATGGAGGTGCAAGTGTCAGAATTGGATCCTGCTTACCAATATTAAAGTATCCTGAGTCAGCCCAGCTAGCTAATATTCCAGGCCTGTGCAGTAACATGTGTGAAGTACTCCCTTTACCAACTCAGTCAGTTACCAGACAATGTGAACCATTGCATCAATGGAAAGGTTAAGACAATGTTGAGTTTTCAGTGCTGTATAACATCACAACAGCATAGTCTTGTCTTCTGGATTCCTTCTATTCTGCTTTCCCCTCTTTTTCTCTTCGGAATGTATGGTTTGCATTCTGTTACAAAAATCCATTTGGAAATAAGATAAATTCTGCCATTCATAATATGTTTAAAAAACACTTTTATGAAAGGAATAACAGATTTAATACTTCACTAATCTTTGATTGGGTAGTTGTGTAACATGTTCTTGCTTCTTTTTGCTGGATCAATATGTCTCACTGAGAAGCCAACAATTAGTGGTAAGTTAAGAATATAGCTACGAAAGGAGGGATGTATATGATAACAACAATCCCAATGAATGGTAGAGTAACATTTTGCAACAGTAGGGAACATTTTAAGGGACCAAGGAAAAATGAGTTATGGAAAATAATACATAATATTTCAGAGCAGAATTGCAGTTGCTATCTCTGGCAGGATTAATAACATTAATCAATTCTCTCTATTAGTGATTAGGTCCAGATATGCTTCCTTTGGTTCACTGGCAATAAAGTCGAAGATTCTTACTTTTATTTTATTAAACTCATAGATCTTACTTTGAACTTCTGGAGCAAGCGGATTATTTTTTTAATGTGCCACGGGAGAAATCTGGGTCCACCTTGATTAGTAATTCTGCATCCAAGTTCACAAATTTACACTCGGTTTTCAGTGTTTTAGAAAGCTAGGTTCTAGCTGAGCCACAGATATCTGATTCTATTGACTGCCAGCCGAGAATTTGGAGGTATGAGATGGAAAATAACTAAAGTAACATTGTCACTGCATAATATTTACACCAACTATAAATTAGCCATTTGTAAACCTTTTCCTGAACTATCAACATGCAAAAATGAACTTATTATGGATTAAGTCCAATGTCAAAAGAAGCAACCTAAGATTTGTGTGTTAACAATGGAAATAGTCAATATTTCAAGAGAGCCAGCTTCCATGAAAATGACATAACTGTCTGTTAAAATGAACCCAGGGAAATGTGGAAATGTTTAATAGCATGGCATAGAGATTATAAGCCCCTTACATTTTCTGGCCATGTTCAAAAATCCAGGCCAATGGGCGAAAGGAACTGCAAAAAATTCAAAGTGATCATCTTGTACAAAACTGAACCAGATTCAGCACACGAATGCCTAAAAAGGGTACCTCCCCTCAGCATCCCCCAACCCCTCAAATATTTTCCTGAGTCCAAAAATACTGATTCCTGGTTTCCAAAACAGAAATTGCTGGAAAAGCTCAGCAGGTTTGGAGAGAAATCAGAGCTAACATTTCGGGTTGATTGACCCTTCCTCAGATTTACAGAATCTGAAGTTCTTTCAGTTTATAAATTCCTGGTGTTCCTCACATTTTACAGCCAGATGTTGCATATCAGAGCAACCAGTAAAATCAATCTCATGCTGTGAGCGTTTAACTGATCCCAGTTTCCACAGCCAAGGAACATTTATAGTATGTACCATTTAAAAGAGACTGATTTAATCTAAGGCATTTCTGAATCAGTCAGCGCATGGTACAGAAGCAAATCAAGAATTTCCAGTCCTCATGTAGGAAACATGGTTGAATGTATTATGGAAATTAGTCCTGTCTCAGAAAATCTGTTGGATTTGTTTTAAGGCTGAATCAGGTGCTTATACTTTTTAAAAAACCTGCTCCACATATTTAGATTACTGCCAACAACTGGAGGACATACCAGCATTACATAATATGAGCACCATGAAGAAAGACATGCCTTACCATACCTGATTAGTGATCCTCAAATTTGGAATCACAATCAAAAGACACTTCTCCAGTAAGTTTGCCATTGTAGTCAAACAGTGTGAATCCAAAGCTTCACTCATAAGCTAATGACGATTCCCTGTCAACAATGTTGTATGTTTAAACTGTAAACAGCAATATTATAGATGGAAATGTATTGTAACCAACAAAAATCCAATGACACAACCTAAACTTTTCACTGATTATTAAAATTATATTGATATTAGTGTGTTTTCAGTGCCTTTGCTAACGTAAAGTTAGATGGCAAGCATGCAACTGTATATTATTACTGGTCTTTCATTTATATGTAAATATGTTTTATAATGACTTACATATTTAAGTGTAAACAATTATATATAACTACATTAGTTAGAACAAAGATTAATATTAAGTAAATGACTCTGAAATATAATTATGAATTTATAGATACACTGTTTATACCTAATAAATGTTACAAAAGCAATTTGAAATTATATAGTGCCTTTATCATAGTGAAACATCTCGACAAGCAATGACACCAAAGTAATTACTTCAATTCATACCTCTATATTAGAGAAAGAAATTTCTTTTTGAATACAAGAATTTTTTTTAAAGAATGGTGCCAGGAAAGCCTAGTGATGAGAAACAATGTGTCCTCAGAAGGGATCACATACCACATATTATTAACTAACTCACATGAATGGTTAACTCCATTTGAATTGTCATAACAATCATGTCAGCAGATTCACTTAACACTTCGATATTGATATGCTATGAGAAAACTGCCTTCAAGCCAATACAATTTACAATTATGCCAATACTTATTATACTGTAATCACCATTACTTCAATCTGATGCGATACAGCTCAAAAAACCCCCCTGGGACAAAACTAATTTGAGAAAAGATAAACTTATAACCGTATTTCTGAATCTTTTTACAATGTACAGGATATATTGCAAATATTTTACATGACTGAAAAGCAAGGACAAGCCTACACAATCGTGGTTCAATGGAGAGTGCAGGAGGGTTTGCCAGGTACTGCACCTGAAAATGAGATGTCAAACTGATGAAGCTACTAAACAAGACTACTTGCGTGCCAAAATGCATAAGCAGTAAGTGATAGGCAGAACTAAATTATCTAAGGCCCCAAAGGAGTCTTCTACATCCATCAGAGTTTTACCTGCACTTCCACATGTGTCATTTAGTGTATCCATTGTTCCCAATGCGGTCTCCTCTACATTAGGGAGACAGGCTGCCTACTTGCAGAGCACTTCAGAGAACATCTCTGGGACACCCGCACCAATCAACCCCACCACCCTGTGGCCGAACGCTCCATCAGTCTACTCTCAATCATCAGTAAAATGATGGACAGTGTCATCAACAGTACTATCAGGCAGCTATCAACCCGCTCAGCAATAACCTGCTCAGAGATGCCCAGTTTGGGTTTTGCCAGGGCCACTCAGCTCCTGACCTCATTACAGCCTTGTTACAAACATGCCTAAAGGAGCTGAATTCCAGAAGTGAGGTGAGAGTGACAGCCTTTGACATCAAGGCTGTTTTCAACCAAGTGCGAAATCAAGGAGCCCTAGCAGAACTGAAATCAATGAGTATCAGAGGGTAAACTCTCCAGTGGGTGGAGTCATATCTGACATGTAGGAAGATGTCAAGGACTGCAATTTCCCCTCCCACGTAGTTGACGATGCCCTCCAGCGCATCTCCTCCTCCACTTTCCATATCTCCGCCCTTGAACCACACCCATCCAATCTCCACACGGACAGACACCCCGGGTCCTCACATTCCACCCCAACAACCTCCAGATATAATACATCATCCTCCGCCATTTCAACCGCCTACAAATAGACTCCACCACCAAGGTAATATTTCCCTCCCACCCCTATCTGCATTCTGCAGAGACCATTCCCTCTGCGACTCCCTGGTTAGGTCCACACTTCCCTCCACTCCCAGTACCTTCCCCTGCCACCGCAAGAAGTGCAAAACCTGCACCCACATCTCCCCCCTCACCACTGTCCAAGGTCCCAAAGGATCCTTCAACGTCCGAGAGAGATTTACCCGTACTTCCACACACGTCATCTATTTTGTCCATTGCTCTCAGTGTGGTCTCCTCTACATTGGGGAGACAGGACACCAACTTCAGGAACATTTCAGAGAACATCTCTGGACACATGCACTAAACAACCCTACCACCCTGAGCCTAACACTTTAACTCCCCCTCTCACTCCTCCAAGGACATGCAAGTCCTGGGCCTCCTCCACCACCAAACACTAGCCACCCAATGCCTGGAGGAAGAACACCTCATCTTCCACCATGGGACCCTCCAACCGCACGGGACTAATGTAGATTTCAGCAGTTTCTTCATTTCCTCTCCCCCTAGCTTATCCCAGACCCAACCTTCCAACTTGGCACCACCTCTTGAACTGTCCTACCTATCCATCTTCCTTCCCATCTATCCGCTTCATCTCCCTTTCCTACCTATCACCATCACACCCCCCCCCCCCATCTCCATCTACTTATCACAATACCAGCTACCTTCCCCCCAGCCCCACATCCCTCCCATTTATCTCTCAGCCACCTTGGACCACCTCCTCATTCCTAATGAAGACCTTATGCTCGAAACATTGACTCTCCTGCTCCTCGGATGTTGCCTGTCCGACTGTGTTTTTCCGGCACCACACTTTTCGACTCTGATCTCCAGCATCTGCAGTCCTCACTTTCTCCATGTAGGAAGATGGTCATGTTTATTGGAGGTCAGTCATCTCAGCTCCAAGATATCTCTGCAGGAGATCCTCAGGATATTGTCTTGGGGCAACCATCTTCAACTGCTTCATCAATGACAATTATAAGGTCAGAAGTGGGGATTTTTCACTGATGATTGCACGATGTTCAGCACCATTTGTGACTCTTTAGATACTGAAGCAGTCCATGTTCAATAGAAACAAGATCTGGATAATATCTAGGCTTGGTCTGAACTGTGGCAAGTACCATTCATGCCACACAAATGCCAGGGTATGGCCATCACCAATAACAGATAGTCTAACCACTGCCCCTTGACATGCAATGGTGTTACCATCACTGAATCCCCCACTGTAAATAGCCTGGGGGTTATCATTGATCAGAAACTCACCTGGACTTGCCAGATAAACACAGTAGCTACAACAGCAGGTCACTGCAGCTAGTCACTCACTCCCAGACTCCCCAAAGCCTGTCCATTATCTACAAGGCACAAGTCAGGAGTGTGATGGAATACTTCCCACTTCTCTGGATGAGTGCTGATGGAACTACACTCAAGAAGTTTGACAGCATACAGGATAAAGCAGCCCACTTGATTGACACTACATCCGTGAGCATTCACTCCCTCCAGCATCACTGCTCAGAAGCATCCGAGTGTAATATGTACAAGATGCACTGCAGAAATTTACCAAAGATCATCAAACAGCACCTTCCAAACTCATATTCGTCTAGAAGGACAAGGGCAACACATACATGGTAACACCATCACCTTCAAGTTCCCCTCCAAGCAACATAACATCCTGACTTGGAAATATATTGCCATTCCTTCACTGTTGCTTGTCAAAATCTTGAAATTCCCTGCTCCATGGCATTGTGGGTCAACCCAAAGCAGATGGACTGCAAGGGTTCAAGAAGGCAGCTCATGACTACCTTCTCAAGGGCAACTAGGGACAGGCAATAAATGTTAGCTATCTGGCCATGCCCACGACCCCCAAATGAATGAAAAAAAACTATAACTAGTACATTTTATAATGGAGGATATTTGGATATCTTGCCCAAGAAGGTTCCAGCATTTTTTTTGTCTATGGTATGAGTTGGTATTGTTTATAGTTCACATTGATATAAACTATTTTAAATTATAAGTATCACTGAAAAAGGCATTCACTGAAGGTATTCATCAGGACAATTCACAAGAATACCATTTCAAGGAGAAAAAGCAACATTCATACTGAATGACAGCAGAATTCTGATTGGTTGACAAGTGAACAATGATTGGTTGAGGTGTTGCCATGGAAATGTACAAAATGTTCAGTTGAGTGTTATGATCTCAGTTGTTGTAACGGCTGGACAACACAGATTCCAGACAGGAATGCAGCTTGATAGGTCATATTTTTATTTGCTTTGGTTTTAATTAAGTGGTCTCTCATAAGTATGCAATGCTGCAGACTTGCTTTGACAATAAATCAGAAGCTTCTTACAAAAAATGATCAAATAGTTAATCCAAACAATCTAGAAACTTGAAAGTATTAAACATACAGTAAAAGCTTCATGAATCACAAAACGCTCCTTTATAAAATGAAAGCAAGCAAAACTGGTTTTGTATTGTATCAAATTGCCACTCCTGGTACAATTCCAAACATCACTCATATGACACTGACACTGGAATCCCTGTATCTAACACCTTAGTAGCTTTAAGTCATTTGCAATTTCAACTTTTGCTCTAGAACTACAATAGCTTCTCCCTGATGCAATCATACATTTTAGCTTAAGTAAACATCTAAGCTTAATCCCAGCACATGTTCTGGTACTAACACTAACCTTTCACTCCAAGGTAATCTATTCATTCAATCTATCATTCCCTTTTCAGGAGTACAGCTGTACAACCATCCTGTTCCAAGGTCTTTCCAGGACTAAAATGCTATCCAAAGTTTAAAGTGAAACTACAAGTCTCTCAATTATTGGGATTTCCATTAAGCTTTAAATATCCTCAGATTTCAAATTTCTCTACAAACCTTTGAGGCCCCATTATTTACCATGCTGGGTCGCACACATTCTAAAACAAAAATCAGACCATAAGATATAGGAGCAGAATTAGGCCATTTGGTCCTTCCACTCTATTCTGCCATTTGTTCATGGTTAATATGTTTCTCAATCCCATTCTCCTGCCTTCTCTCTGAAACATTTGATCCTATTTCTAACCAAGAATCTATAGATCTTTGTCTTACTTGGCCTCGACAGTCTTCTGTGGCAATGAGTTCCATAGATTCACCAATCTCTGGCGGATGAAATTCCTCCTCACCGCAGTTCTAAAAGGTTGTCGCACATTGTATTCCATCTGCCACTTCTTTGTTTACTCTCCTAGCCTATCCAAGTCCTTCTGCAGCCTCCATGGTTCCTCAACACTACCCGTCCCTCCATCCATCTTTGTGTCATCTGCAAACTCAGCAACAATGTTCTCAGTTCCTTTATCAGATTGTTAATGTATAACATGAATAGTTATGGTCCCAACACTGAAAACTGCAGAACTCCACTAGTCACCGGCTGCCATCCTGAAAAGGACTGTACTCTGAACCTTCTGCCAGTCAGCCAATCCTTTATCCGTGCTAGTACCTTACCCCTAACATCATAGGTTATCTTATTTAGGAGCCTCTTGTGCAGTACCTTCTGGCTTTCCTTTGTCAAACTTGCTAATTACCTCCTCAAAGAATTTTAAGAGATTTTTCAGACATGACCCTCCCTTGATGAAGATGTGCTAACTCAGCCCTAATTTACCATGTACTTCCAAGTACTCTGCAAATCTTCCAACAAAAGAACAACAGTGCACAATGCCTTTCAATCCACAGCCCGACTTCAAAAACTGTTTTTAAAAGAAGCTGCCAAGGTGCCAGAAATAATTACTAGTTAATCATTAACTTCAGACTCACAGAGAAACCCATCAGTTTACTAACTCAAAAACCAGATCAAAATCATGCCAAATATTATTAAAAATTATATATATGAATCCTACAGTTTAAATCACAAATGCAAGATTAAAAGGTTTGACAAAATACAGTCAAACCCTGTACTACCAAATGACTATTTATTTTATTTTTTCATAGCATGTACACATTACTATAAGAGTCTCTGGGTGTATGTAGGGGGATTGTTAAGAGAGTCAAACTCTATAACCCCTTCGCCTGAATATTCCATTTATATAGACTTCACGTAAAAAAAATTAATATTTGCCTTTATAATTGCATTCCTTTCTTCAAACTTCCCCAGATACCAGTCTCATTCCAAAATTTCTTTCCTGATGCACAGATCGGAAAGTAACTTAGAAATATTGATAACTTTTCTGACACTCAGGGACAGAAAAAGGTTTTCATTTGTCATTAGGTAAAGCAGATAAAGATAATCGAAGGATTTAACTCTCTCCAGGCATATCTGTCAGGGGTCTAGTGTTCAAACTGTTCCCTTTCAAAGTCCTTTTTCAAACCCAGACTAGAACTCTGAGTAGGGGCAACTATATATGAACTAAATCAAATAACAGGATAGTGCTGAGCTATACCATAATGATTTCCAATGTGCATTGGCAACAGCAGTTCCTCTTTTTACCAATACAACCAAAGACAAAAGGATGGGTGAGGGAAAATGGGCTGGACAACAAGGATTTTGCCAATGGTATGTCACTCAGAAGTGTTCACCACTTTTGCTCTGTTGTCCATGCAACTTCAATTAAAATTTAAAGTGCTGGTGAAAAGCAGGTTTTTCAGTGCTGAAACCAGCCATCGGCTGATAATGTAGCAGCTACGACTGGACTATTAAACAAAGAACCTCTGCATCATAAATAAAACCTTCCTGCACAACTGCATTACGATTAACATAAGACTTGAGAATGTGGCACTGGTGTTTATCAAATTTAAATTTCACTTGTAAATATATATCATAACATTGACTTCATTTTAGTCATGTGTGCATAATCATTATTTGTTGAGACTTGCTTAGTCAGAAAGCTAAATGTACTGCATGCCTCATGGTTGACATATACTGATAATTACAGGGGTGTAAGGGACTTTTCATGTAGGAAGAGATTTGTTTTGTTCAGTGTTTATCAAATGTTCATGTTGACATTCGTTGTTATATACACCATTCCAAGCACTGGGCTGAACTTGCAGGCTTAACTAGCTCTTCACTCAATACATTACAAAGGACTTTCTCAAGGGTCATTGTCAGTGGGGGTAAAGTTAAAGCCCTGTAAGGGCTCTATCTGCCAAAACCCAGCCCCACATCAGTCTTTCTCTGAGCTGGACACACATTTGGATAGTACCAATAGTGCTCTTTTGGCCTTGAATGATTGTTTCCTTCACTCCCCTCCCTACAAGAATCAGGATGCCAGGAGATTCCCACTCACTCCTCTATGCTCCTGACTCCATAAATGAGTTTTATCTGTACTCTAAGTATAATTACTGAGCATATGTACACTGAGTTAGGCCATAGTAACAGACATAACAAAAGCTGGGGAAACGCAGCAGATAAGGCAATGTCTATGGAGAGAAAAATAGAATTAATGTCAAAATTGAAGCAGAGTCACATCACACTCATAACGTTAATTCTGTTTCTCTCTGCACAGATGCTGCTGGATCTGCTGTGTTCTCCTGCACTTTATGTTTGTTTTGGATTTCCAGTGTCAACAGTATTTTGCTTCAATTTACTTGAGTCTGTAACGGTCCAAATGGGATGTCCTCTCTTACTATCCTCTATATATGGTTCTGTCTAATAAGCCTGTTGCTGTTCACTCTCAAGTTGATCGCACGTTACTAGTCTCCATTTGCAGTCCTCCATTAGATGTCTCTTGCACTCCTACATGCCACTGACTCCACTGATCACCCTTGCTGATTCCAAGCCTTCAAGGAAGCTGCTATTCTGCTCTTCCCCTCATGTGGTACAGACTTAAACAAAGCAAGCTGCTAACACATAACTGCACAAGGTGACACAATGTACTCCATCATTGAACAAATGGGAACCAAGTGTCACAAGGTTTTCATTTCTGGAGTAGAGTCTTGTGGGACTCATAATGGAAACTTTATTTATCTCTCTCCACAAATGCTGCCAGACCCGAGTTTCTCCAACACCTTGTTTTTATGTCACAAGATTCTCATTTGCTGTTGAAATCATCCTTGAGCTGGGATGTACTTTAGGTTTTATGCTAATAAGTATTCCTGATCAGTAGATAATGAATATGAACCTGCCACAGGCTACTGTGAAGCTCAAGACACCACAATCACACTGCTATCTCTGCACTCGAACCTACCACTGGGAAATTGAGATTTCATATCCCATCTAATTAAGTCACTCCACTCATCATACCTCCCATAATGCTTAAGCTTACGTACATAACTTGAGGCTATGACATAGAAAAGCCTCCTTTTATCCCAACAGTAACTGACCCTGCATTTTCTTTCTGTTTTTATATCTTTTTACGTGTACCTGTTAACTTTATTGAACTGTGAATATCACAGCTTTTTGGTGGTTATAAATTTAGAAGGTTTGGTAAGCCTTCTTTCAACTTCTTGAATATACCACCTTGAAATGTTCAATGGCTGAGATTTCACAGAAGGAATTCTCTAAACTGGGGCACTCTAACTTCAAAGGACTCAGTGCTTGAAGATTCAATGCTTCCTCTCGTTAAAATGCACTAATTGAAGAATGTTGAGACCTTGAGCTGCAGATTAGGACTGACTTTGAATAAAATTTAAATATCTTCGGAAAATCTTCCAGTTGAGAAAAAGCCAATTCAGTCATGAATTAAATATTGATTGTTTTTGGTCTGTAAAAGATTGTACTTCAGTAATCATGCGATATTATTTGTCATGTTTGAATTTGGGTGTTGAGAATCTACCAAACCTTTACATTTTAAGCACAATTTAAGGATTAATTTCACCATGAATCTTCTGCCTGGAGCTGGCTTTCTGGTGTTGTGGTTCATCCGGTTTCCTAAACCCCAGGGTGTGTGTTTGCTTTAAACAAGCAAGAGAGATAAATAATTAACTGTCAATTACAAAGCTGATGACTGGAACTGCTTTGAGTGTAGACAGCAGCCAAGAAGTGAAACTGTGCAAAATCATTACAAGTGAGAGAGCAGAGATGTTTGAAAAGGGATATACACACATACTTGATAAAATTTTGATCCTGGTAAACATTAATGACCAAAAGGCCAATTAACCTGATGTTAATTTGGAAAAAGCCACAAATTTTAAAGTAAAAACTTACAACCTTTTCCTGCAATTATGTCAGTGTTTTGAAAGAATCAATAATATTTTTAATGTGAAGTGATGAAATGGAGTAGAAGGCATCCTGTATTAGATCCCAGGAGAGATACAGTTTCACTACCTGATGCAGAATAGCTCTCATCTTAATTGTACTAAACAGTATCACAGAATAGTTTCAGAATAGGATACAATTTGGCTAGTTGCGTCTGTGCTGGCTTACTGAATGAGCAACATACCAAGTGCCACTACCAAGCCTTCTTTCCAAATTATCTTCCCTTTCAGTTAATAATTCAATTCCCTCTCAGCTGAAACTGAATTCAGGACACCATCAAGTTAGTGCAGTCCAGATATTAACCACTCACTGTTTTTCCTCATGTTTCTTTGCTTCTCTTGTCAAGAAATATCATTTGTGCCATTCTGTTTCTTCTCTTCTTCCAAGAATGGAAAGGATTTCCCCTATCTACCCTGTGCAGATGCCTCATGATTTTGAATACTGCTATCAAATCTCTTAGCCTTCCCTTCAACAGGAAAAACAATCACAATCTCTCCAGTTTATAATGAATTAAAGATCCTCGCCCAAGAACCATTTCTGTGACTTTTTAATGCATTCTCTCCAATGCCATTGTGTCTTTCCTAAAGTCTGATCCCTGGAAGTAGATACTTGCATCAGTAAAGTGATGGAAGGTATCATCAACAGTTTTACCAAACCCACAACTACTTCCATCTAGGACAACAAGATCAGCAGATACATGGGAACACCACCACCATCCTGACTTGGAAATATATCGCCGTTACTTCAGTGCTGCTGGCTTAAAATCCTGGAATTCTCTCCCTAAAGGCATTGTGGGTCAATCTACAGTGCATGGTCTGCAGCGGTTCAAGAACTCAGCTCACCACCACCTCCTTAAGGGCAAACGAGACAGTCAATAAATCCTGGCCAGCCAGCAATGCCACATTACACGAGTGAATATAAAATCATCACTAAAAACACAATACTTCAGTTGAGGCTAAAATAGTGTTCCATACAGGTTTCCCATAACCTCCTTGTTTATTCACCCTATGTCTCTAATAACAAAGCTTAGAATGCTATACGCTTTATTATCCACATTCTCAACCTTTCCTTTCATCTTCAACAACTTATGCACTTGAATACCACTGTTGCTGAATCCATTTTGGGAATTGTATCCTTTAGTTTACATTGGCTCTTCTTTTTGTTTCTGCCAAAATTAATCATTTAACACTTCTCTGTTTAAATTTTACTCATAACCCATCCACTCAATCCAACATCTATAGCCTTTGAAGATCTGCACTACCTTCCAAACTGTTCACAATGTTTCCAAGCTTCATATCATCTGCAAGTTTTGAAGTGCCCTGTACACTGAGGTCCAAATCCTTTTCTCACTTTGATCATGGATGTGGGCATCGCTGGTTATATCATTTATTGCCCATCTTGATTTTGAATACTGCTATCAAATCTCTTAGCCTTCCCTTATTGCCTTTGAGAAGTAGGTGGTGAGCTTGCTTCTTGATCGGCGGCAGTCGATGGAAGGTAGGTACAGCTACAGTGCTGTTAGGAAAGGAGCTTCAGGTTTTTGATCCAGTGAGTGAAAGAATGGCACTATAGTCCCAATTCAGAATGGGGTGTGTCTTCAAGGGGAATTTGTAGGTGATGGTGTTGCCATGTATCTGCTACCCTTGTCCTTCTAGGTGGTGGACATTATGCTTTCAATTAAGCCTTGGTAAATTGCTGCATTGCATCTTGTAGATGCTATACACTGCTGCTACTGAGCTTTGGTGATGGAGGGAGTGAATGTTGAAGATGGTAACTGGGATTCCAATCATGTGGACTCTTGTACCCTGGATACTGTTAAACTTTGAGTGTTGGTGGACCTGCACTCATCCAGGCAAGTGGAGAATTGACATCATACTCCTGACTTGTGCCCTGCAGATAGTGGACAAGCACTGGGGAGTCAGGAGATGAGTTACTCACCACAAAATTCTTAATCTCTGACCTGCTCTTGTAACCAGCATTTATGTGCTTGGTATAGTTCAGTTATTGGTGGGAATGTTGATACAGCAATAGTAATTTTGTTGAACATGAAATAAAAATGGTTAGATTCTCTATTTTTGGAGATGGCCTTTGCCTGGTATGTGCATGTCATACAAGTTACTTGTCACTTATTAGCCTAAAGTAAGATGTTGTCCAGGTCTTGCTGCATTTGTACATAGGCCAATTTAGCATTGTGGACTTGGTGGCAAAGTGGTAGCATCACTGGACTAGTAATAAAGAACCCCAGACAAACATTTTGGGGACATAGTTTCAAATTTCATCCAAGTTATGGTGAAATATGAATTCAATAAAAATCTGGAATTAAAAGCTAGCCTAATGGTGACTGTTGATTGTTGCAACAACCTGTCTGGTTCATTGTCCTTTAGGCGCAGAAATCTGCCATTGATACCTAATCTGGTCCACATGTGACTGCAGATGCACAGGAGTATGGTGGTGTCTTAACCGTGCTCTGGGCCGTTACAAACAAGCAACAAGTGCTGAACACTGGCAATCAGTGAACATCCAAACTTTTGAACTAAGGTGAAGAAGATTGATCAAATAGCTGAAAATGGTTAGGACCATGACACCACCCTGATAAGCTCGTGCAATGATGTCCTGGAATCTCTAGTAGCCTTAAGCATCTTTCTTTGTGCTAGATATGACTCCAACTAATGCAGAACTTTACCTGATTTCCATTGACTCCAGTTTTGCTGGGGCTTCAAGATACCATAGTTAAACTAAAGCTGCCTTGATATAAACAGTAGTCATCCTCAACTCAACTTCAGAATTCAGCCTTTTGTCCAGATTTGAACAAAAGTGATAATGAGGTCAGGAGCTGAGTGGCCCTGGTGAAATCCAACCTGAGCAGGTTATTTCTCAGCAAGTGCTGATTGATAATGCTTCCAGCAATCCTTTCTATTACATTCGAGAGCAGACTGATGGGTCTGTAATTAGCCAGATTAGATTTGTGCTGCTTTTTGAGAACAGGACATACTTACGTTCCTATGTTGATGCCATTGTTATAGTGCAGCTGCAACAGCTTAGTTTGGGTCACAGCAGATGCACAGCATAACTCTTTGGTACGATGGGTACTGGTAGTTCTGGGATAAAGCACGATTAGGCAGTGTGTTTTGGCTATAACATCACTGAAGAATTAGAGAATGGTATTTGTGAGAACACTTACCTCTGTTTGCAATAGCACGATTCCAGCAAGGATTGGTTTGCGCGCTTCGTTCTGCATATACGCCAATGTCCACACCGAAATCTCTGCACCATTCTGTGCATGCGTAATGTCAGCGCAGTTCTCTGTGACATTCTGTGCATGTGCAATGTCAACGTCGGTCTTCGTGACGTTCTGTGCATACGCAATGCCAGCGCCGGTCTGCGTGACGTTCTGTGCATACGCAATGCCAGCGCCGGTCTGCGTGACGTTCTGTGCATATGCAATGTCAACGCCAGTCTTCGTGACGTTCTGTGCATGCGCAATGTCAGCGCCGGTCTTCGTGACGTTCTATGCATACGCAATGTCAGTGCCGGTCTTCGTGACGTTCTGTGCATGCGCAATGTCAGCGCCGTTCTTCGTGACGTTTTGTGCATACGCAATGTCAACGTCGGTCTTCGTGACGTTCTGTGCATACGCAATGTCAGCGCCGGTCTTCGTGACGTTCTGTGCATGCGCAATGTCAGCGCCGGTCTTCGTGACGTTCTGTGCATACGCAATGTCAACGCCAGTCTTCGTGACGTTCTGTGCATACGCAATGTCAGCGCCGGTCTTCGTGACGTTCTGTGCATACGCAATGTCAGCGCCGGTCTTCGTGACGTTTTGTGCATGCGCAATGTCAGCGCTGTTCTTCGTGATGTTCTGTGCATGTGCTGATGTCAGCTGTCAACAGGGCAGCTTTCTGAGAGAGATACTGTACAGAGAGCAGCTTTCTTACATTGTTTAAATGTACCGTGTTAAATTTACTTTTGTTTCATTAATAAATTTGATTTCAATCTTCATTCAGCCTGTAATATACTTGTGTTAGACTTTTGGGTGATTTTTGAGAGATTGTGAATGATATTTTTTGCTGGTCTGCCCCAGAACCCCACTTTTCCCATTGGCCCCATTATTTGTATTAAATGATTTTCTATTAATCGAGGTTTCGCTGGATCACAATTACGGCATTACAGGAGAACTACCTGTTTTGTAAAACTGGGATTGATACATATAATTTTTAATGTTAGTTGCTGCAAGTTTGGTATTCTGGAGATGAATTAATAGCTGGTAGGCTTTTCTGAAATTAATAATTGTAAATATTTCTGTTGTCATGGTGATTTATTTTAAAATCAGGTTTTGAAGCCCAGCTGTAAAGTGAATGGATTTTTGTGCACTAACGGACTTCTGTTTATTTTAGATAGTTTACAACTCAGCATGGTAAAATGATGGGGCCTCAGAGGGAGTTGTCGGACAGTCCTGGAATCTGTTTTTAAGCTTAGGGAAGATACTCTTAGCTCAGAAAACAAAAGTGTTAATTTCACTTTTAACTTTAGGTTGTGTTAGTTCTGGGAGTTTATATTATAAGTATATAGGCTCAGATTATTCTCTTTTATCTGCATTCCTTTTGTAATAGACTTCCAGTTTATTGTTAAAGCAAAATCTTTGCATACTTATCATTCAGCGAGAGGCTGCTTTGTTAAAACCAAATAAAATAGAGCATGATCTATCAAATCATGTTTCTGTGTGGGACCTGACTTGTCCAGGAGTAATCTTTGTTAGGAACATAACATTATTCGAACCTTAACCTTTCCAGCATCTAGTGCCTTTAGCCATTTCTTGATATTGTGAAGTGAATTGAAATGACTGAAGACTAGCATCTGTGATTCTGGGACCTTCCTTCAGCCTGAAAATCTTTCATTAGCCATTATTCTGCCAAATTTGTACCTATGATCTGGATTTTTTCAGACCCTCTATGAATTGGACAATTAGGATAATATGGAGACTATAGAATGCAATCCCTGACATAGACAAGAACAAAGCCCAATTTTAGACCCAAGGTTTGAGTGACGAGATGTTAATGAATGGTGTGAATGGTGACAGGCTCATTTGCATGCATTTACATATCATTTTTCTCGAAACACAGTGTTTGCTGTTCTTCAATGTGACGGAAACTAGACAGCAACAATTCCAGAAATAAGAACTAGAGAGAGTACCTTGCACCACTGCTTTCTCCACAGGCAGCAACCATATTTTGGAACATGTCAGCATTTTTCATTGTTACGTTGCTGCCATGTAGATTTGCACACAGAGTCAAGTATCCATCCCATGTATCAGAGCTGGGTACATTTGCGGCACCTTCACTCACTTTCTGAGTGCCTACATTTTGTGCCTACTTGGATGCTCACAGTTACCTCTACCTTGCTTTGCCTTTTCTGTGTTTTTCGGCCGCAAGGTATTTGCTCTTGCTTTTCATTTTAGCACAAACAAAAAGCCAGGAAGCTTGCCATGGTTGTCATTAGTGACAGCTGAGGGCTGGATATGTTACTGGATGGTACTGTGCTGCTTCCATATCGTACCTGTAGCATTTGCCAGCAGCTTATGTGGCAAACACTCAATGTCCTTCAATCAAATGACCACATCTCAAAGTCTAAGGGAAGCAAACTACAGTCAAATCAAGGAAAACTGTTGTCAGATTTGGGTGCATTGCCACAGTCAGCCGAGGGCAATTATCAATTTCAGTCCATCAGTTGCTTGGGCAGAGATCCTAAATCATTAGAGTGAACTGTCAGGCTTTGTTCACATTTACATTTAATTTAACTGTCCATCAGTACTAATGGGTGCATCCAGCATGTCAACAATTCTACCAAACAGAGTCCACTTGCCAACCAGTTATCACTTTCCTCTCTGCAATATAGATGTTGGTTTTTCACTTTGAATTGTTGTTATTGTGAAATGCCCTGATAAGTGCAATATGAAAAGCTTCCACAAAACATGTCTTTCTTCAGTATTAGAGTCGAGAGTGTGGCGCTGAAAAAGCACAGCCGGTCAGGCAGCATCCAAGGGACAGGAGAATCAACGTTTCAAGCATAAGCTCTTCATCTGGAATGAGGCCTGTGGGCCAAGAGGGCTGAGAGATAAACAGGAGGGGGGTGGGGCTGGGGGAAAGGTAGTTGAGAGTGCGATAGTTGATGAAGGTGAGGGAGAAGGTGATAAGTCAGAGAGGAGGGTGGAGTGGATGGAGGGGCAGGACAATGGATAGGTCAAGAGGGCGGTGCTGAATTGGAAGGTTGGATCTGGGATAAGGTGGCAGGAGGGGAAATGAGGAAACTGGTGAAATCCACATTGATCCCTTGTGGTTGCAGGATCTCAAGATGGAAGATGAGGCATTCTTCCTCCAGGCGTCGGGTGGTTAGGGTTTGGCAATGGAGGACCTGCATGTCATTGGGGGAGTGGGGAACTTAACGTTTTCAGCCACGGGGCAGGAAGGTTGCTTCATGCATGGGTCCTGGAGATGTTTTCTGAAGCATCCTGTCTACCCAATGTAGAGGAGAGCACATCAGGAGCAACAGATACAGTAAATGATGTGTGTGAAAGTGCAGGTAAAACTCTGATGGATGTGGAAGGCTCCTTTGGACCTTGGACGGAGGCAAAGGGAGGGGTGTGGGCGCAGGTTTTGCAATTTTTGCAGTGGCAGGGAAAAGTGCCGGGAGGGGAGAGTAGGTTGGTGGGGGCGTGTGGACATGACAAGAGATTCGCAGAGGGAATGGTCTCTCTGGAACACAGGGGTGGGGAGGGAAATATATTCTTGGCAATGGTGTCTGTTTGTAGATGGCAGAAATGATGGAGGATGAGGCGATGTATCTGGAGTTTGGTGGGGTGGAAGGTGAAAACTGGGGGGGTTCTGTCCTTGTTGCAATTGGAAGGGTGGGGTTCGAGGGCGGAGGTGCGGGCAGTGGATGAGATGCACTGGAGGGCATGGTTGACCACGTGGGAGGGGAAATTGCGGCCTTTGAGAAAGGATGCCATCTGGTCCTCCTGGGAGTGATGCTGCAGAGGCGGAGGAATTGGGAGTAAGGGATAGTGTTTTTACAGGAGGCAGTTTGGGAGGAGATAGCTGTCGGAATCAGTAGGTTTGTAGTAAATATCGGTGTTGAGTCAGTCACCGTTAATGGAGATGGTGAGGTCCAGGAACGGGAGGGAGGTGTCCGAGATAGTCCAGGTGAATTTAAGGTTGGGGTGGAACATGTTAGTGAAGTTGATGAACTGTTCAACCTCTTCGTGAGAGCATGAGGTGGCACCGATACAGTAGCGGAGGAAAAGGTGGGGAATGGTGCTGGTGTAACTGAGGAAGATGGACTGTTCCACCCGATGAAGAGACAGGCATAGCTGGGGCCCATACAGGTGCCCATTGCTACCCCTTTGGTCTGGAGGAAGTGGGAGGATTCAAAGAAGAAATTATTGAAGGGGAAATTACGGAAGAGGGATTACTCTTCAGTAATACTCAAGTTCTGTCAAACGAGACGACAAATAATATAATTTTATTTTGTCTCCTGTGGCTTGGGTAGTAGTGAATGCTAAATGAGTTGGTACGTTAGGTGATAGGGAGAAATGTAACTGTGGCTTGGCATGAACTGGTACTAAGATAGCACAGAGGTATGAGAGATCATGGGGATGGGTAAAAGGTTATAGATGGCATGAGCAGAGTCTGGGAGTAAGGAGGTGGCAAGGAATGTGAGTAGTGTGCACTGGAGGAAGGAATGTTTAGGATGGTGGATAGCGTGCTGATCAAATGGATGCTTTGTCATCAAGCTTCTTGAATGTTTGTAGAGCTGTATGCACCCAGGTATGTAGAGAGTATTCCAACACACTCCTGACTTGTGCCTTGTTCTTGTTGTAAAATACCTGAGGAGTTAGGTTGTTAATTCCATACTTCAGAAATCCAAACCCTTTGGTTTGGTCTTCTAGTCAGTGTTAATGTGAATGGACCAGTTACATTTCTGGTCAATTGTCAAGGATGTTGATGGTATGGATTCAGTGATGATGACATTGTTAAATGTCAAAGGGCGATTCAAAAATCAGTGCTGAATAATGCCAAAAGGAGCTATTTTGACTTTTTGCCGCTGCAAGTGGTCACTGCCTTGCACTTTTATGGTGCAAATGTTCCTTACCACTTATCAGCCAAATCTGAATATTGTCTGGGTCTTGATGCACATGGTGCAGACTGCTTCATGTTGGAAGAATTGAAAATGGTACCATTTCAGTACCAACAGAGGACAGTTTGACTAGCCGTGTCAAAGATGGTCGAAAGCTGCAGAGGATTGGACTGAAATTTATCATGTTCACAGTCACCAAGGATATAATTTGTATCTTTGATGATGACAATTTCAGTTACTGTGGCAGAGACAGAATTGGGGGGTTTAAAAATGAAGTTGCACAGGAGACATACCACTTCAATAATGCTTCAACTTACTTTCATTTTCATAATATAGTGATAATAACTAATTAACTCTGGATACTTGTTTATTTTAACATTTTATCCATTACAGTGAGATTAGAATTAGCATTTAATTGGCAGAATGCTTCTGACCTTATCAGCTTCAGTACAAATCACCAGAGAAATATTACCAACTGGGTTGATAATATTAAACAAATTCTCTTATTGTGTAGTTAATCTCTACATTCAGTGAAAATGGCACTGATTCCTTGACCTATTTATTTAAAAGGTTTTGAATCATCCTGTGAAACAACACTGGGCTGATGGTCTAATTCTAGCTCAAACTTGAAAACAGCTTTAATGGGCTTAGAGAAGCTGGATTTTAAAATAACTGTAAAGTGTCCACAGAGGCTCTATTATGATGTTTATGTTTCAGCTGGTTACAAATTTCAATGGGTTTTCAAATCAATTTAGTCAAGCGGTGATAAACTGCCGTTTCATATTTCTCTAAAATGTGCTGGGTAAAAGTCTTCTGGGTATCTGCAAAGGTGATGCGAATAAAAATATTCCAATTCCTGCTATCTTTCTCCTCTCCTTTATCCACCTGCACTCCCTCCCCATGACTTCATGTGAGGAGAAAGGATCCACCTAACCTGCATACCTCACTCATGTGGCTTCTTGTTACACGTGAGTTTAGGCGATGGACACTAGCTGGTTACTTATTTGTCAATACCGTTATACCCCATTGTCCAAATCCAAGCAAGACTCACTGGATTGAGGGACAGGTTTCATTGTCACTGGATACTGGGGCCAATTACAATATCCTAGCACTGACCAAGAATCAGAACTGGAACCTTCCCAGTCTGTACAATCCAGCTCCATAACAATAGGTGAGATTTACTAGATGGACAAGTGGGCAAGGTTGTGTGTGTTGTGTGGGCAAGGCAGATGGCCAGGATGATTGTGGAGGGATGGGACATACAAATAAGGAATGAGAGGAGGCCACTCAGCCCTTAAAGCCTGTCCACCATTCAACAAGATCATAGCTGATCAGATTTTAACCTTAACACTACATTCTTACGTAACCCCAATAATATTTCATCTCTTTGATAATTAAGAATTAATCTGTTGGGGCAGCACGGTGGCTCAGTGGTTAGTACTGCTGCCTCACAGCACCAGGGTCCCAGGTTCAATTCCAGCCTAGGGGAACTGTCTGTGTGGAGTTTACACATTCTCCCGAAGTCTGCGTAGGTTTCTTCCCACAGTCCAAAGATGTGCAGGTCAGATGAATTGGCCATGCTAAATTTCCCATAGTGTTAGGCACATTAGTCAGAGGGAAGTGGGTCTGGGTGGGTTACTCTTTCGAGGGTCGGTGTGGACTTGCTGGGCTGAAGGGCCAGTTTCCACACTGTAGGTAATCTAAAGAATCTATCCACCACTAATATTTAAAAATTCTGTATGCACTGCTTTTAAAGAAGAGCATTCTTAAGACTCAACCCTCAGAGAAAACTTGTTTCCTCATCTGTGTCTCGAATGGGAGACATCCCTTATTTTTAAACCATAACCCCCAATTCTAGATTCTCTCACAAAAGGAAGCCTCCTTCCACCATCCACCTGGCTATATTCCCTCAGTATCTTTTATATTTCAATTAATGATTCTGGGTAATCCAGAATGGACGACAGAAAAAAAATTGTGCCTGTAGAGATGTTCTCTTTTTGAGATATTTTCAGTGTTGGAGCTGATTTTCTCGAATTCTAGGTGCAGTAATAACTGTACTATATGCTGTTGCATCGTTTTGGAACTTTGGGGAAAAAACAATCAAAATTACAGCACTTTAAAAAGGACAGAAAAAGGCAGTGACCACATGGGAAGTGATTCAAACAGAGCAATAAACCTACATGGAGAAAGTGAGGTCTGCAAATGCTGGAGATCAAAGTTGAAACTTTATTGCTGGAACAGCACAGCAGGTCAGGCAGCATCCAGGGAACAGGAGATTCGACGTTTCGGGCACAGGCCGAAACGATTCCTGAAGAAGGGCCTGTGCCCGAAACGTCGAATCTCCTGTTCCCTGGATGCTGCCTGACCTGCTGTGCTGTTCCAGCAATAAAGTTTCAACAATAAACCTACATAGCTGTCTGACGCAGCATTGACCTGCACAGTTGACTGCCTTTGTTGTTTGGTTTCAAGTATCCCCAGACATTGGAGTTTGTTCTAAGAAAAATAAACAAACAGCAAAATTCACAGCTGACCTTGGAGAAACCTGTTTAGGGGAGCTCACAGCAGGCAAGCAGTTAATTGGCTAGTTTCAAAGTGTTACCTTACCTTTTTTCGGTAACTATAAAATCATGAGGGGCATGGATAGGGTAAGGAGAGGTAAACTCCCCAAGTTTGCCTTTTACTTTGTAAGCAAATTGAAATTACTCCACAGAAGCTGGTACCTTGTCACCAAATCACCCTTTATTTGCACATGTCGAGTCCTTGACACTGATCCAGCTCCCTCAGAGCCAACTCGGAGTGAACACATCCTCTGACAATCCTGTTTTTTGTCTGTCAGCCAGGGCTCCTTGATTGGACCAGATTACCAGACCCAATCAGGGAACTTATATTCCATGTGGTCTATCTGGCTGATCTCGTTACAATTGCTGCACACATGTCCTTGCTAGAGGAGAAAGAGAAGGAACTTCCATTCACGTGCTCACACTCAAACAGCAATATTTTTGAAGTGTTTTCTTTCACTTTTCAGACAGTAAAGGTGGTTTCTTTTCATATAGTTGAGGAAGCAGTTTTTGCTCAGTCCATTCAGTGGGTTCAGCTGCTGCAGTCACTGTGATGCTACCAATAATGGATCTCTCAGGGCAGGAGTTCAGCAAATGGGATGAGGTTCGATTAGATTAGATTCCCTACAGTGTGGAAACAGACCCTTCGGCCCAACTAGTCCACATAAACCCTCCGAAAAGTAACACACCCACACCATTTCCCTCTGATTAATGAGATTAGATTAATTGAATTAAGCAATTTTACTAAAGAAACTGCATTGGTTAGCACACGGGGAAATCTCTCTCCTCTTCTTTGAATAAATGTCATGTAAAATTTAACAGCTGCAGTGAGTACAAAAGTGCATCAAAACATCAGGAGCACTGTAAGCAGGGACAGACCTTATTCAGCAGTAACTGTCTCCTCCAGTTAATTACACAGGCCTCAACCCCCTTCATTATTTATGGTACCAATTCAGGCTCAGGCCCTGACACATTTTAAAAGTGCAAGGGCCTATTTAGGATTCATAAGTCAACACCCCATTCCACATGTATGTTTGACTTTATCATTGGGGAGGTGCTGCACTCTATTAGGAGCTATCTAACTAGTAGAGACTGCAGTAAGTTTTATATCAGTTTGCCTACTTTTAAGCTCTTTATAGAACAGAAGCAGGACTGGGCAGAGCTCTTTCTGGACCTGACAAGAAAGTCTTTGGAATCCCTAACCATGATCTTCAGTCAGTGATGCCCTGCTATTTCCCTCCTCAGAAACACCAATTCCAAATGTACACATTGCCTTCCTTTTTCTCCTTGTCATGCCAAGCAGTCTTATTCGGTCTTTCTCCTTATCTCAACCATTACAAATAGATCCTTCATCCTCCTGTTAGGTGGTTGTGCCAAGAGCAGATAGCTGTCTCCCATACCTGCAATCATGTCCATAACTGTACTGCCCTAACTCCCTCACCAGGACCTTCACTCCCACCCACTTGCCATTATACCAAGAGGATACCATACACACTTCACTACGACCATAACCAGAGTCAGGTACCAGACACGGGCTTATGCATTTATGCTATATAGCCCTGTTGCGAAAGGCTTCATCCTCAGCCTTGCGAACTCTTTGATTTTTACTGGGTTTCTGTATATCCTTTCCATTTCCATGTTCATTTCAATTCTTTACTGCCCAGGATCAAAATTGAGGAACAACTACAGCTGGTTCTTATATAAAGTGTGCTTTGGCAGCACAATTTGGTTCTAACGTCGTGAAGAATTAGGGAATGATATTTTCGAGAACACTTACCTCTGTTCACAATAGCACGATTCCAGTGACGATCGTTTTGCATGCTTCATTCTGTGCATGTGCCGATATCAGTGCAGCCAGAGCACGTGAGAGGTACAGTACTATACATTGAGCAGTTTCATCTCAAAAATTAAACCTATTAACGTTCATTGCTCTCCCTCTGAGACAAGAATATTCTTGTAT
Source organism: Chiloscyllium plagiosum (assembly GCF_037043375.1). NCBI lineage: Eukaryota > Metazoa > Chordata > Chondrichthyes > Orectolobiformes > Hemiscylliidae > Chiloscyllium > Chiloscyllium plagiosum. The sequence goes on from NW_028270150.1 coordinate 48,922,437, forward strand.
AATTGCTGTATAAGCCCTGTATGTTTCCTGCAGGATTGCATTACCCTTATACGTACCATTTGCCTTTCTATTCTTGTATAATTGCTGTATAAGCCCTGTATGTTTCCTGCAGGATTGCATTACCCTTATACGTACCATTTGCCTTTCTAATTTGTTCTTGTAACTGCATACCCAATAATCTAAACCAACCCACATAAGACAGTCTGAAGACGATCAACCACCGCCATCCACTTCTGCAAGCACAACTGCACCTGAAGGTGCCAATGATGATGACCCAATGTAATCTGTTAAATTTACTTCTGTTTCATTAATAAATATAGAACAGAGAACATAGAACAGAGAACAGTACAGCACAGAACAGGCCCTTCAGCCCACGATGTTGTGCCGACCACTGATCCTCATGTATGCACCCTCAAATTTCTGTGACCATATGCATGTCCAGGAGTCTCTTAAATGTCCCCAATGACCCTGCCTCCACAACTGCTGCTAGCAACGCATTCCATGCTCTCACTACTCTCTGTGTAAAGAACCCGCTTCTGACATCCCCTCTATACTTTCCTCCAACCAGCTTAAAACTATGACCCCTCGTGTTAGTCATTTCTGCCCTGGGAAATAGTCTCTGGCTATCGACTCTATGCCTCTCACTATCTTGTATACCTCAATTAGGTCCCCTCTTCTCCTCCTTTTCTCCAATGAAAAACGTCCGAGCTCAGTCAACCTCTCCTCATAAGATAAGCCCTCCTGTCCAGGCAGCATCCTGGTAAACCTCCTCTGAACCCGCTCCAAAGCATCCACATCTTTCTTATAATAGGGCGACCAGAACTGGATGCAGTATTCCAAGTGCGGTCTAACCAAAGTTTTATAGAGCTGCAACAAGATCTCACGACTCTTAAACTCAATACCCCTGTTAATGAAAGCCAAAACACCACATGCTTTCTTAACAACCCTGTCTACTTGGGTGGCCATTTTAAGGGATCTATGTACCTGCACCCCAAGATCCCTCTGTTCCTCCACACTGCCAAGAATCCTATCCTTAATCCTGTACTCAGCTTTCAAATTCGACCTTCCAAAATGCATCACCTCGCATTTATCCAGGTTGAACTCCATCTGCCACCTCTCAGCCCATCTCTGCATCCTGTCAATGTCCCGCTGAAGCCTACAACAGCCCTCTATACTGTCAACGACACCTCGAACCTTTGTGTCATCTGCAAACTTGCTGACCCATCCTTCAATCCCCTCATCCAAGTCATTAATAAAAATTACAAACAATAGAGGCCCAAGGACAGAGCCCTGTGGAACACCACTCACCACTGACTTCCAGGCAGAATATTTTCCTTCTACTACCACTCGCTGTCTTCTGTTGGCCAGCCAATTCTGTATCCAGACAGCTATGTTCCCCTGAATCCCATTCCTCCTGACCTTCTGAATGAGCCTACCATGAGGAACCTTATCAAATGCCTTGCTGAAGTCCATATACACCACATCCACAGCTCGACCCTCATCAACTTTTCTAGTCACATCCTCAAAGAACTCTATAAGGTTTGTGAGGCATGACCTGCCCCTCACAAAGCCGTGTTGACTGCATTTAATCAAGCCATGCTCTTCTAGATGGTCATAAATTCTCTCCCTCAGAATCCTTTCTAACACCTTGCAGACGACAGACGTGAGACTTACTGGTCTGTAATTGCCGGGGATTTCCCTACTTCCTTTCTTGAAGAGAGGAATTACATTTGCCTCTCTCCAGTCCTCAGGTACGACTCCAGTGGAGAGCGAGGATGAAAAGATCTTCGCAAGTGGCGAAGCAATTGTATTTCGCGTTTCCCAAAGCAGCCGAGGACAAATCTGGTCCGGGCCTGGCGACTTGTCAATCTTAATGTTTGACAAAGTTTTCTGCACATCAGCTTCCTCTATCTCTATCCATTTCAGCTTGCACACCTGCTCTTCAAAGGCTTTATTCACTACAAAGTTTGTTTCTTTCGTAAAGACAGAAGCAACAAACTCATTTACAGTTTCCCCTGCCTCCTCAGACTCCACACACAAGTTCCCTATGCTATCCCTGATTGGCCCTACTCTTTCTTTGACCATTCTCTTATTCTTCACATAAGTGTAAAATGCCTTTGTGTTCTCCCTAATCCGTTCTGCCAAACCTTTCTCGTGCCCCCTCCTGGCTCTCCTCAGACTATTTTTAAGCTCCTTCCTCGCCTGCCTGTAATCCTGTGGAGCTGAGCTTGACCCTAGCTTCCTCCACCTTATGTAAGCTACTTTTTTCCTTTTGACGAGAAGCTCCACCGCTCTCGTCATCCAAGGTTCCTTTATCTTACCACTTCTTGCCTGTCTCAGAGGGTCATATTTATTCATCACTTGCAATAACTGTTCCTTAAACAGTCTCCACATGTCTAAAGTGCCTTTACCATGGAACAATTGCTCCCAGTCCATGCTTCCTAACTCATGTCTAATCGCATCATAATTTCCTCTTCCCCAATTAAATATCCTCCCATTTTGCCTAATCCTCTCCTTCTCCATAGCTATGTAGAATGTGAGGCAGTTGTGGTCACTACCACCAAAATGCTCTCCCACCACAAGATCTGATACCTGCCCCGGCTCGTTTCCGAGCACTAAGTCTGGAATGGCCTCTCCCCTCGTCGGCCTGTCACCGTACTGAGTTAGGAAACCCTCCTGAACACACCTTACAAAAACAGCTCCATTCAAATCTTCTGCTCGAAGGAGGTTCCAATCAATATTGGGAAAGTTAAAGTCACCCAATATGATTTAAACCTTTATTCGGGCTGTGTTATACTTTGCGTTTAGCTTTTGGGGGTTTTTGAGCAATTGTGAGTGATATTTTTTGCTGGTCTGCCCCAATCGCACTTTTCCCTGAGGCCCCATTATTTCCATGAAGCGAAGTTTCGCTGGAACGCAACTACCGGGTTACAGGAGAACTACCTGTAATTGGACATGGTACAGAAAGATGCAACTGGATGGATTGAATATTTTTCAAACCTCTACATTGCTGCATGCTGATCTAACACAAAGAAATGTTTCAGTGCGCAAATTGGTCTTGTCATTTCAAGACAACCAGCTTTTCTGTTCATACAGTTCTATCATGTCAAAGTCAATTAGCATCCATGGATAAAGGTCCTGGATTTCCACAGTGCTGCAGGCACTTTCTCAATGAGTTCTCAGAGGCAGGTTTGGATTTGCAACCAGAGAGAGACCATCATTGACCTATTTTCAGTATTTTGACTTTGCAGGTCCACGTGGCCCCATCAGTGATATCCAAATCACACTTCAAAAAGTGATCAAAAGCTGAAATATATTTTGAAAGGATCAATGAGGAAAACAGCTGCAAAAGTTACCAGAGCTGTTTTTCAAACAAAGCCACTCCTACCACCTATTAATTGGAAAATCCCATGCTGATGGATCAAAGGCATATCCATCCCTTTCTGGTACAGACCACCCAATGTTTAACAGAATGACTCAACATGTTCAAGGAGTTGACTGGCCTATTCCTGTTACTGCATCCTTATATCTAGGCTGCTTTATAAATCAGATCTGCTCAACTGGACGTGCTCATTCTGCTCCCTCATATACTCAGTCTCAATTTTTTAAATATAACGCAACAGAAAGACAAAGAGAATCAAAAAGATCCTCAAGTTTTATCTTCAAAATGGAGCCAAGGTTGAGACTATCCGCAGTTGGAATTAATTTAGATAAAAAGAAAATAAAACCAGAAAATATTGAAAATGTAGTGTTGTGTCTATAAGTGCATATTCTCAGAGTGTTCCCTTCATCAGAACTTATTACCCATTTATTCTAAGTGGATCATTGCTGGTATTAAAACAATGCTAACTGGAGAATCTAGGTTTCTGCAGCTTTTAAGGACAGATGGGCTTGAATTAAAACTGAGCCCAGGATTCAATTCCAGTCATAAGGATCGGATTTCCCTGCTGCACTCCCATATGGCTCAACTTTCACTACCAAGTGCAAGATATAATGTCAACTCTGCATCATCTCAAACTGCAAAATTCAGACATTTGTGGGACCAAGCGCAAATTTATTTGCAGAATTGTTTGCCATTATATAAACACTGAAATGCAGTTTTAAGTACACGTTCACTGCATTTTGTAGTACCATGGGAGGAGTGATCTTCCAAAAGCCAATTAGCAAAGGCCTTTTTTTTTCCAAATAACAGACAGAAAATTACTGACAAGGAAAGGAAGGGAGGTTGCCTGACAGAGGCCATTAGAATTGATTTACAGGGAAAATGCTTTGAATGTTGGAAAAGTTTGTGGTATTGCTGTTGGAGACTTCCCTTTGAAGTCTCTGTAGGTAAATATACTACACTGAGTTGTAAAGGTCAAGAAAGCTTCAGGTCTTCATTTTCTGAAGATGTATGTCCCCAGGGAGGTTTTTAGATTAGATTACTTAGTGTGGAAACAGGCCCTTCGGCCCAACAAGTCCACACCGACCCGTGGAGCGCAACTCACCCATTCCCCTACATATACCCATTTACCTAACACTGCGGGCAATTTAGCATGGCCAATTCACCTGACTTGCACATCTTTGAACTGTGGGAGGAAACCGGAGCACCCGGAGGAAACCCATGCAGACACGGGGAGAATGTGCAAACTCCACTCCTGAGTCGGGAATTGAACCCGGGTCTCTGGTACTGTGAGGCAGCAGTGCTAACCACTGTGCCACCGTGCCGCCCACTTTGTCTCCTTCTGTAGATGGTGAGAAATCTGCTTTCTTCTACTTCAGGTGCAGCTGAAATAATTCAGTTAGGACAGCATTAAACTGAAGATCTTCAACTGATGATCTTCATAAGAACATTTCAACTCACCCTCCTACTCTGCTGAGGACATGCAGGTCCTGGGCCTGCTCCACCACCACTCCCTCACCACTTGATGCCTGGAGGAAGAACACCTCATCTTCCGCCTCGGAACCCTCCAATCCCAGGGCATCAATGTGGACTTCACTAGTTTCCCCATTTCCCTTCCCCCCACCTTACCCCAGTTCCAAACTTCCAGCTCAGCACTGTCCCCGTGACTTGTCCCACCTGTCAACCTTCCTTCCCACCTATCTGCTCCATCCTCTTCTCCGATCTATTACCTTTACCCCCACGTCCAATCTCAACTACCTTCTCCCAGCCCCACCCCCTCCCATTTATCTCTCCAACCTCCGAGGTTTCCAGCCTCATTCCGGATGAAGGACTCCTGCCTGAAATGTCAATTTTCCTGCTCCTCAGATGCTGCCTGACCTGCTGTGCTTTTCCAGCACCACTCTAATCTTGACTCTAATCTCCAGCATCTGCAGTCCTCACTTTCGCCTTGAAGATCTAAAGATCCCTAGTTCAATTCTGGGGTTTGGCGAAATACACAACAAAATTCTATTTCAATGTCCCTTTAAAGATGGGGTTTTAAGATGAAATGGTACCATCCTTACCTCTTAGCCAGAAGGCCTGGGTCAAGCTCTACCTGCTCCAAAGATCAGAATGCATTTGAACAGGTTGATTAAAATATTTAGCTGCAGTTCATACATGATGCTCTGATAATGCAAGTCAATAGGCAGTTAACTTTAAAGACATAACAGCTAAGCTTGATCAAGTCTTGTTATTGATCCATATGCACCTCTAACAGGAGTCTCTAGCTAATGATCAGGTATCAGGCTTCCCCTCAGGGTCACAGAGGTGCAACAGATTCTGTTAACTGCTACTGATTGAGGATGATCAGCCATGATCATAATGAATGGTGGTGCAGACTCGAAGGGCAAAATGGCCTACTCCTGCACCTATTGTCTATTGTCTATTGTCTTAACTGCAGCTCGCTCAGCACAGGCAATGGATCAAAACCAGATTTATGATTCTGTTGTTTGGTAAGAATCTGCTGAACCATAAAGGGATCTTTGATTTTGGCTTCTAACAGGGCTTAATTTGATTATAACCTGTTCAAATAATGAGACAATTCATCACCCTGGGCTGAGGAGGGGAATTCTTTTTTCAAAGGAAGTGGGTTTTCCACCCAACTTTCATTCGACGTCTTTGAGTACTCGTAAGTGGATTTAGCCAAAGACAAAATTGTGATGCCACCTGCAGTTGAATAGTCTACTGACACACTACATCATGCAGAACTGCCACTTGACTAAGGTGACAGACTTAATTAGGATTGATGGCATGAACCATTACAGAGTGGACAGGAGAAGAGAACTTTGGGAAAAGGAGGCAAGTTGTGTTAGGAGACTAATAGCACAGGTAATGTGGCCAGCAAGGCTGTGTTGTTCTCTCTGTCACCAGTGATTATGCATGCACTGAGAAAGCACGCTCCCCAGCTAATATTTGATGCTCGTTATGTTGTGTGGGATGCAGACTGCCTTGGGCCGTTTTTGTCTGGTTTCACTGACAAATTATTAAAATTAGTTATAATTTTCTCTAATTACTTTTCAAATTTTAATTTTAATTTTAATTTTGCAAGATGTTGTGGCAAATGTGAATTTTACATGCAATAGGACAATATCTATTGACAGCCAAGAAACCGATCTAATCAACATGAGCTCATTACTACAGTGCATGCAATCACAGAGACAGTTAAAGTAGACAGCTGTCTCTGACTGAGTGCAATTTACAGGAAATGGTTAGTCTCTCACTTTATGGATGTCATTTATAAAAGGTAACCACATCAACGATGTTAGTCTTTGCTCTCCATTTATACCACTGAAGTGGTTCTATGATATGTTCACCCCACTAATGTTTTGGAAAACATCTCAATTACACAATGGAGTACATTTCAGAACATTGGAGGGGATGAAAAAAACACATAAAATTGCACCAGTTTTGAGAAATGATTTTGCTCCCCCTCTATTTTCCCTTCCAACCTATTTGCATGTCAAATGTATTCTCTGCTATGAAACTGCAATCAAGCAGTGATTGGAACATTTCATTTGAAAAAAACAAATTGCTTTGAAATATGTTCTTTGATGTATTTAGTCAAATAGGCAGACAATTATTGTTAAAATAAACGGTAAACATTTTTTTTATCAACATGACTAGCCTGTCAACTGCAAGAAAGTGTCTTTTAAATAACAGAAAATAATTTTACAACACTGTACAGAACCAATGGCAAAATATATTATCCTTGCATCCAAAACAACCAATTTCACTTCAATAGCATCTTCAAAAACCAGCAAATGGCCACATTAGCAGTAGCTTCCAATTGTGATTATTCAATCTGGGAACAGGGCCAGTTCTAACATTTTTTAAACTAGATTTGATTAGAGCTGGATTGAATTTGCAGAGAAATGTCTACAACCTTTTAGTTTGATTTCAACTTCTGCACTTGCTTACTGATATTGGGTGAACTTATTCGAAAGCAGCACAACCTGGGAGAACCTCCTGACTCTTTTGGTGATGCACCTTCCCGAGGTGAGCAATTTCAAACAAAAGCACATTGAGGTATCTGTGAGGTGATGAACCAAACGAAAGCAAGAGCCTGTGGCACTCTTCATGTTGATTGGGAATGCCTAGTGTTAGCAGTTGTGAGCATGTGAGGGAGGGCAGCAGGAATCTCCTCCTTGTTGGAAGCATTCAACTAGTATCATTTATATCATAGCATGGCATGGCATGCAAAGTTGGGACTGCATCTGGCACCAATGGAAACACAGTACTAATGTGATTTCTGGTGCATCTACAGTCAGAAATGATCCTGTTGCAAGACAAATGGAAGAAAACCCACATTTAGCAGAAACAACACAATAGCAATAATTTCTAAATAGCACATGTACATTGTAATACGTTACTTCCCCAAAACAAGCAGCATATATACATTCATGAGTTAAAATGACAATTAGCAATGGTCCAAACATAACACTGCAGTGATCAGCCTTGAAGCAGATCCAAAACTCTTTAACCCTTTTCTGCAGTAGGTTTTCAGTCAGCTCTCAATCCACCATATTACTTCTGTGAACAAAGGGACTGAAGCAGGCCATTCATCTGGTGGAGCCTGCCCTACCATTTAATACAATCATAACTGATTAAAGACTTCAATACCACCCACTCCTAATGCCATTGGTAATAAATCAATTATATCAATTTTAGATCAGAAACTATTATGGAAACTACTCTAAGAGAACAGGTAAGGCTGAGGACCTGTACTTTATTAACTGACAATATGCATGGATTTACAAAGTGAACATTCTCCTTAACAAATGTTTTTGACAAGTTTTGAGATATTATAATTAAACCAAAGCAATTCATGATCTTATGTTATAGCATACATATAACATGTCTTTGACAAAGTCTGTTTGAAAAATACAAATTAAAATAAACTCTGTAAATATTTATGCGAGAATCCAAGGGTAGGTGTTGTGACTAGAACCAGATAGACCTCATTAACTATGAAGTTCTTGATTGGGGTTGTCAACCTGGGCCAAACAGGAAAGCCTTGGCTGACCAATATAACCAGGAGATTAGGATCTACTCAGTTGCGGATTGACTCTGAGTTGGCTGGCCACAGCCAGTTTACTGCACGCTCATAAATAAAGGGTGACTTGGTGATGGGATACTGACGTCTGTACAGTTATTTGAGTTGGTACGGAACCAGATAACAAAAAGGAAGTCGAGTTCTGAGGAAGGATCACTGGACCTAAAACATTTATTCTGATTTCTCTCCACAGATGCTGCCAACCCTGCCGAGCTTTTCAAATTGTATTACTGCATCCACAGTTCTTTTGGCTTTTATTAAACAAAAAGGAAATGTTAGTTGTGAATTTTGCAACATGGTCTATTGCATCCAAATATGCTTGCAAAAAGCATTCAGCAGGGTACACCGTTTGAGGCTGGACTAAAATGCTGAAGCTGGCAAAAGTGAAGACTGCAGAGTGTGGTGCTGGAAAAGAACAGCAGGTCAGGCAGTGTCTGAGGAGAAGGAGAGTCGATGTTTCGGGCAAAAACCCTTAATTGGGAAGTTACTACATGCCTGATGAAGGGCTTTTGCACGAAACGTTGGTTCTCCTGCTCCTCGGATACTTCCTGACCTGCTGTGCTTTTCCAGCACCACTCTCTCGACTAAAATGTTGAAGCCTCAGCTATCACTAATGACCGACTGCAGCGGATTGAGAACTGGGAGAACTCCTGCTACAGAAACAGGTTAGATCATTTTGGATCTGTTTGGAGACTGATCATTGGAATGCTGCATTAGGACCATTGCTAATTATCATTTTAACTAATTGGGCTAGGCTAAATCTAGGCCTGGGAGAATGATCTACAAGTTTGGAGATGATGGTAAGATTTGTGCAATAGTCAAGGCTGTAAACAATCCTTGCAAATGGATCTGGATGAACAATGAATTGGGCTCTTGACTGGCGATTGATGTTTAAATTTAAAAATGTAAAGTTATTCCCATGGGAAATACTGGATAAGTATTAATGTGTGAATGTTGAATATATTCAGGTGACAGTACTAAAGCTGGTGAAGAAAGCGTTTGGGCAATCCAGTGCATAATTTGCTTTGGCTTCTTGACAAAAGACCTGAAGAAAGTGCAATGGAGTGAATACAGCACTAAAATGCACTTATAGGACAGTATACTAGCATCCTTATGTCAGGCCTATGTTAAGATAGTAATTTCGGTACCTCCCCACCCCTCACCAAGGTGGATAATATTAAGATTTTAAGAAGGTTATAAAGGACTGTCACAAGAGTAATTCCCAGGTTGAAGCATCTAAGTTACGGTTCAAAAAACGTGGGTTCCTCTATAATTGGGAAGATGGTGACTTCGGAGCTGATTGAAGTCTAGAATCTGTACTGTGTGGTAACAGGCCCACACCCTCCAAAGAGTACCCCACCCTCTACTTTTACCCCTAACCTACACATCACTGAGGCCAAATCACCTAAGTTGCTCGTCTTTGGATTGTGAGAGGAAACCAGAGCACCCAGAGGAAGTCCACGCAGACAAAGGGGGAATGTGCAAACTCCACACAGACAGTCACCTGACTGAGACTCATTCCAACCTGAGGCTGGAATCAAACCCAGGTCTCTGGTGCTGTGAGGTAGCAGTGCTAACCACTGAGCCACCATGCCACTTTACTTGAAATGAAGGAACTAGACAATGCTTTCATTGACCGAATGCTTCAAATAGTAAGGTTAGCAAGGACAACAGCCACAATTTCAAGTTATGAAAGGTGAAAACTAGGTTAGATGTCAGAAGATACTTCCTTCATCAGAATAATGTCTGTAACAGACTGATAGCTCATGTAGTGAATGCTGATGCACTCACTTCAAGTGCGATCTTTGTCAGTTTTTGATTGGGTGGGATAAAACAAGCTGTCATATTCTGGACTAGTTTTGATCGTCTCAAAGTGTGGGGGGGTGCAATGTCTATTCACAGTCAGGGTAATTGGAAAAGGTATTTCTACATTTTTAAGATGACGGTTTTTTTTATTTTTTATATCTGGTTCCTGTGCCTCTTCCAGGAGATGACATGACTCTTGGATGAACTGAGGAGTGTATACATTGTGATGCACAAGGCACCGGAACTACATGCTGAAAATGTGTTGCTGGAAAAGCGCAGCAGGTCAGGCAGCATCCAAGGAACAGGAGAATCGACGTTTCGGGCATAAGCCCTTCTTCAGGAATGAGGAAAGTGTGTCCAGCAGGCTAAGATAAAACATAGGGAGGAGGGACTTGGGGGAGGGGTGTTGGAATAGCGATAGGTGGAGGGAGGTCAAGGTGAAGGTGATAGGTCAGACTAGGGTGGGGGCGGAGAGGTCAGGAAGAAGATTGCAGGTTAGGAAGGCGGTGTTGAGTTCGAGGGATTTGACTGAGACAAGGTGGGGGGAGGGGAAATGAGGAAACTGGAGAAATCTGAGTTCATCCCTTGTGGTTGGAGGGTTCCCAGGCAGAAGATGAGGCACTCTTCCTCCAACCGTCGTGTTGCCATGGTCTGGCGATGGAGGAGTCCAAGGACCTGCATGTCCTTGGTGGAGTGGGAGGGGGAGTTAAAGTGTTGGGCTATGGGGTGGTTGGGTTGGTTGGTCCGGGTGTCCCAGAGGTGTTCTCTGAAACGTTCCGCAAGTAGGCGGCCTGTCTCCCCAATATAGAGGAGGCCACATCGGGTGCAGCGGATGCAATAGATGATGTGTGTGGAGGTGCAGGTGAATTTGTGGCGGATATGGAAGTGTCCCTTGGGGTCTTTGAGGGAAGTAAGGGGGGAGGTGTGGGCGCAAGTTTTGCATTTTTTGCGGTTGCAGGGGAAGATGCCGGGAGTGGAGGTTGGGTTGGTGGGGTGTGTGGACCTGACGAGGGAGTCATGGAGGGAGTGGTCTTTTCGGAACGCTGATAGGGGAGGGGAGAGAAATATATCCCTGGTGGTGGGGTCCGTTTGGAGGTGGCGGAAATGACGGCGGATGATACGTTGTACATGGAGGTTGGTGGGGTGGTAGGTGAGGACCAGTGGGGTTCTGTCCTGGTGGCGGTTGGAGGGGCAGGGCTCAAGGGCGGAGGAGCGGGAAGTGGAAGAGATGCGGTGGAGGGCATTGTCGACTGGCGGGAAATTGCGGTCCTTGAAGAAGGAGGCCATTTGGGTTGTATGGTTTTGGAACTGGTCCTCCTGGGAGCAGATGTGGCGGAGACGAAGGAATTGGGAATATGGGATGCCGGAACTACATGGATGGGAAGGTTTGGATGACCTTGACAGGTCCATCATTTCTTGAATTGTGGCAAACATCTTACTGACTCCGATAACAGTTAGCAACTCAAAGCACTCACTTGAAACAAAAATTAGGATTCTTTAAAAATCAGTGTACTATGCTAGTTTAACGATCTAAAATAAGGAATTCAAATGTCAATGGGAAAAGATTTGCTCTGCATCTACCATCCAGAATTAGTAACCTTGTTTTAGTGTGTGTAAATGGAGGAGATGGAATACTAAAACTGAGATTAAGTCTGTTTGCACTAATCTTGCAAGTGTGCATAGTCCTGGGCATCCAATATCTAGAATATAGAACATACAACATCTCTTTCTTATTCATAAAGAGTTGTTGTAATCTCAAGCCACGAAGTCCCACTACACTTGGTTCTCCTTCTGGTTTAACTGGGCCAATTGAAACTGCAAAGGCACTTATAGCTACTTAGCAAGTATGTTGGTATTTTAGGCAAGCCTGATCCAGGTCAGACACAATAGGCCAAATGGCCTCCTCCTGCGCTTCAAGGCTTTTCATGTTTCTAAGACTAAACTTCCACCCTCAATGGAATTTTAAGACCTCGAAGGACAAACAGAAGCAAACTATCCAAATGTGTGAGGCATCGAGCACTCAACCTGAAAGGAAACCAATGGTGTAGAATGCGAATGGATATTAATTCTGGGTTGAATGAGTTTAACATAATTCACATCAAATGAAATTCTTTGCTACTAGTGTACAAATGGAGATTTTTAAGCATGTATCTATGTGATAGTGAAAGGAAGGTTTTCAAATATTTCATTTTCTTTACTGCAAGCAGTGGCATCTTTTTTACATACCAACATGTTTTTCACATTAGAGACACCTTTTCCCAGAAAATGGTCCCAGAAAAAGCACATTATTCAGAACCTTGGCACGCAAAATATTACTGTAACCAACTGGTCTGAATAATGTATTGCACCTGGGACCAATTTTAAAGAGAGCCTTGTCTATAGTTTGTATTTTAGTGAAGATTGAATGCAGGAGTAAACAAACAGAAACCTACTTTAATAATAAGATAAAGATCCACAAATGCAATATTAGAAAATCGATTTTCTATTTGGGGTCCAGAGTCCCAGTGTTGCACAGCACGGAAACAGACCCTTCTGTCCGACTCGCTCATGCCAGCCAGATACCCCAAACCATTTGTCAGCATTTGGCCTGTATCCCTCTAAACCCTTCCGATTCATGTACGCATCCAGATGTCTTTTAAATGAGTAATTGTACCAACCTCCACACTTCCTCTGGCAGCTCATTCCATACAAAAACCACCCTCTGAGTGAAAAAGTTGGTTGAACAGACATGAAACTTAATTTGACCAAGTACAATTTTAAAACTACATTCAATATAATAAACATGTACAGCTTTATGTTGCTGCAACACCTGTGAAATAATTATCCCCTGACAATGTTACTAAAAATTTGTTGCTTCTTCAAAGGGAATGCTGCACATTTAATGTTGCCTTGTTATGTCCTGCTACATGCCACAGTAACATAACCAATCAGTGCAAAGCCAGGGATCACTTACCTGTCAGATTCCCCTTAGCATTGTAGGATCCCCAGTAGGTTGCTTCTGTATTAGGAGTGTGACATTCATATTCCCCTGTATCTCGTAGTTGTAGGTTGGTAATGTGTAACAGTGCTGAGTCTCCATCAATTCTCTCAACATAGACCTCATTATTCTGGACTCTCTCTGCATACACAGCATAGGGGTAGCCAGGATCGTTCGTGCTGACTATCTGGATTTGCCTTGCAGGTGCAGAAGGCAGATAGATGGACCACTCAAAGTTCTGCTGTGTGGAACCCGCATATCCGGATACATTACACCAAATGGTTACGTGGTATCCTTCTGCTCTGATCAATGGGCCTTCCTGTACCTGGACATGTCTTTGAGCAGCACACATGCCTGCAAAGGAGAATTGATAGATGTAAATAGACAATTTTTCAGAAGCAATCCACACGTGCAAAGCACTTAAGTCCAAATTTTGCTTGCCTCCTTTTTTCCCACCACTTATGTCTCCCCATTTTCTCTTAGAGTCATAGAGTCAAACAGCATGGAAACAGGCCCTTTGGTCCAACCAGTCCATGCCAACCATAATCCCAAACTAAAGTAATCCCACCTGTCGGCACTTGGTTCATACCCCTCCAAATATTTATTATTCATGTACTTATCTAAATGTCTTTTAAATGTTGTAACTGTATCCACATCCACCATTCCCTCTAAGTTCAGTCCACACATGAACCACTCTGGATAAAAAAAGAGTTGCTCCTCATGTCTTTTTTAGATCTTTCTCCTCTCACTTAAAAAAATATGCTCCCAGTCTTGAAATCCCCAACCCTAGGGAGAAGACATCTGCCATTCATTTTATCTATACCCCTCGTGATTTTATAAATCTTTACAGGCAACTCTGTGTGGAGTTTGCACATTCTCCCCGTGTCTGCGTGGGTTTCCTCCGGGTGCTCCGGTTTCCTCCCGCAATCCAAAAATGTGCAGGTTAGGTGAATTGGCCATGCTAGATTGTTCGTAGTGTTAGGTGAAGGGGTAAATGTAGGGGAATGGTCTGGGTGGGTTGCACTTCGGCAGGTCGGTGAGGACTTGTTGGGCTGAAGGGCCTGATCCACATTGTAAGTAATCTAAAAAAGAAATCACCCCTCAACCTTCTATGCTCCAGTGAAAAACTTCCCAGCCTATCCTTATAACTCAAACCTTCCATGTTGTGGTCCTGTTCGCCGAGCTGGAACTTTTTGTTGCAAACGTTTCGTCCCCTGTCTAGGTGACATCCTCAGTGCTTGGGAGCCTCCTGTGAAGTCCTTCTGTGGTATTTCCTCCGGCATTTATAGTGGCCTGTCCCTGCCGCTTCCGGTTGTCAGTTTCAACTGTGTGGCCGGTATATTGGGTCCAGGTCGATGTGTTTGTTGATGGAGTTGTGGATGAGTGCCATGCTTCTAGGAATTCCCTGGCTGTTCTTTGTTTGGCTTACCCTATAATGGTAGTGTTGTCCCAGTCGAATTCATGTTGCTTGTCGTCTGCGTGTGTGGCTACTAAGGATAGCTGGTCGTGTCGTTTCGTGGCTAGTTGATGTTCATGGATGTGGATCGTTAGCTGTCTTCCTGTTTGTCCTATATAGTGTTTTGTGCAGTCCTTGCATGGGATTTTGTACACTACATTAGTTTTGCTCATGCTGCGTATCGGGTCCTTCGTTCTGGTGAGTTGTTGTCTGAGAGTGGCTGTTGGTTTGTGTGCTGTTATAAGTCCTAGTGGTCGCAGTAGTCTAGCTGTCAGTTCTGAAATGCTCCTGATGTATGGTAGTGTGGCTAGTCTGTTGGGTTGTGGCATGTCCTCGTTCCGTTGTCAACGGACTAGCCACACTACCATACATCAGGAGCATTTCAGAACTGACAGCCAGACTACTGTGACCACTAGGACTTATAACAGCACACAAACCAACAGCCACCCTCAGACAACAACTCACCAGAACGAAGGACCGATACCCAGCATGAGCAAAACTAATGTAGTGTACAAAATCCCATGCAAGGACTGCACAAAACACTGTATAGGACAAACAGGAAGACAGCTAACAATCCGCATCCATGAACATCAACTAGCCATGAAACGACATGACCAGCTATCCTTAGTAGCCACACACGCAGACGACAAGCAACATAAATTCGACTGGGACAACACTACCATTATAGGGCAAGCCAAACAAAGAACAGCCAGGGAATTCCTAGGAGCATGGCACTCATCCACAAACTCCATCAACAAACACATCGACCTGGACCCAATATACCGGCCACTACAGTGGACAGCTGAAACTGACAACCGGAAGCGGCAGAGACAGGCCACTATAAATGCCGGAGGAAACACCACAGAAGCACTTCACAGGAGGCTCCCAAGCACTGAGGATGTCACCTAGACAGGGGACGAAACGTTTGCAACAAAAATTTCCAGCTCGGCGAACAGAACCACAACAAGGAGCATCCGAGCTACAAATCTTCTCCCAAACTTTCAAACCTTCCATTCCCGGCAACATCCTGGTAAATATTTTCGGAACCCTCTCCAGCTTAATAATATCCTTCCTATGAAAGGGCGACCAGAACTGGACACAGTATTCCAGAAGAAGCCTCATTGATATCCTGTACAGTCTCAACATGACGGCCCAACTCCTATACTCAAAGGTATGAGCACTGAGGGCAAGAGTGCCAAACATCTTCTTAACCACCCTGTCTACATGAGATGCAAACTTCAAAATATTATGTACCTGAATCTCTAGGTATTCTACAACACTACTCAAGGCCCAACCTTTAATTGTATAAGTCCTGTTTTGTTTATTTTTACAAAAATGGGATACCTCACATTTATCCAAATTAAATTCCATCTGCTACTCTTCAGCCCATTGATCCAATTGATCAAGATCCCTTTTAAATCTTAGATAACCTTCTTCCCCATCTGCAAACCTATTAACTATGGCTTCTAAATCATTTTGCAAATGTTGGCATTTTCCCCACAGTGAAGATATTCTGCGTGAGAATTCTTGGTGCACTCAGGGAACATTACAAGCTCCAAGTACACGAAGAAGATGCACAAGAGGAGAAGACACCCAATACAGCTGGAGTTGGGAGGAGTTCCTTCTCCATTACCATTTGTACAGGAGGGGAAATTAATGGAAATGTTTTTCTATCCCTTCTGTAGTGGCCTCCAGTATTGTTGTCCAGCAAGAGATCTTTATATGCTGCATGTCCCAACTACTTTCTCGCACATTTTATAGAATGATCTTAGATCAGTTGTATGATACTGCTTTGCATATTTAAACTGATCCACCACTATGGATGCTTAGAAGCAGTGAAGAGTACTATGGTAGTAGTAACACAGGTAGCGCATATTAGAAGTAGGTCCTCACACACATGTACTAACAAAAACTACACAAGTTTTTTGTATAAAATAGGAAAAAGCAGAGCATCCACTTTTTTTTTCTTGAATGTGGCCCACACCAAATGCCAAGGCAACAGATCAGGTAGGCCATTTAAATTAGGTTTGACTCTTCTGATCTGCAAATTGAAAGAATCAGATCAGTGCTTTGATTTGCATCTTTAACATCTTTAAATATTCTTATAACAAATGAACAAAGTTCAAATCAAAAACTCAGCATACATGTTTTTAGCTAAATTTTATTACACAAGTCCAAGAATTTCTACTATATAAGTTAGTTTTCTTTTGCAATTTCAGATGTTGATGGAAGTGAGTGAAGAATTTGTCCCTATTCTGATAGCAAATGTTTGGCTTGCAGCTGAAGAGATGATACCATTTTTAGATTTTTTAAATATTTCATGCTCCAGTGCTGAAGGACAGTAAGAAAAGCAGAAGTAATATGATTATCATTAATTATATTTTGGTCTGTCTTTCATTATAAGCCAGAGCATAAATGGTCAGAACCAGTTGAAGATCATTGTAATACATATGTATTGTAAACTAAATAAAGGGTTTATGCTCCAGTTAGACATCCCTTAATTTTAGTTTTGTTTTAATTTAGTTTAGTTTTATTTTACAAAATCATAGAAACTTCCAACAAAAGACTATGAAAATTTCCACCTGTGCTAGCTGTCTCCTTTAATCGAAATACCCAGCCTGGGACCTTCAACCTCACCCAGGACAGCATATAGTTAACTGAAATGAACATGTTGGTGCAAATCTAATGATGATGTTACTACAAAAGCTGATGCTTGCCTTATTGGAGGTCCACCTGTAAACATAAATTAAAATTTATGTTTTCGTGCATTGAAGTTCTGTCAGAAATTTCCCAATCATTAGCCATAACTTTAATAAAAATGCATGGAAAGCCGAGAGAAACAGCATGAATTCATCCCCCTCCCCACCTCAAACACAGAAATGCAGCCACAGTATTCCTCCATCATCATTCTTCACAGATTAACTGTTACCTCAATGCAATTGCCAGTGAACTCCAATTCATAGCACACAGCTACACGGTTTGCAGATGTACACAGATTTCTTTTAAAAAATACAACAGGTTTCTCATACTGCTGTACATTAAGGGTTTCAGTAGTGCATAGCTTTCTCCCTGACGTAAATATTACTTGAATTTGACATCAGATTCTCTCTTCCAACAGTTGACATAAAAATAGCAAGGAATGTTTTTTCCTCCTCTGGCCAATGTTCTCATCTCTGTTCTCCTGAAGGTGCTCACCTTACTATTAAAGAGCAGTCCAATGGCTGTGTGGAACCCTTGAGCAAGTGATTGTTAGTCTGTGAGCCTTCGCTGTGAATAATGATGCTTGACTGGTTAACATTGCAGCCAAATTTGATGCTGTACAAATTAGTCCATGTAAATTTGTTACGATCAGATGAAAAACGGATGAATATCGATTCCCCTCTTTTTAACCCCTCTCTTAGTCGGGTTGCAATAAATACTTTTATTTCTCGTTAGCATGTACTTATATCACACCTCAATTAGCACTTGGTTAAGTAGATCAAAATGGAGGAGTTAAAAATCACAATACCAGGTTGTAGTCCAACTGGTTTAATTGGAGCACCGCTCCTTCATCAGGTGGTTGTAGAGTACACAATTGTAAGACACAGAATTTAGAGCAAAAGTTTACAGTGATGATGTAACTGAAATTACACATTGAAAAATACCTTGATTGTTGAGTCTTTCATATGTTCGAATATCATGATAGTTTCACTTCTTTCATGTGTAAATCTCAAAACTTTTTAAAAAAATTTGCATTCTCAGGTTAACTGTAACAATTGATGTTAGCTAGACAATATGTTGAAGGTGTTAGTCCCCTGTATTCTCTGTCTGTGCCATAATGTTTAGACTGATTCTAATCTAAAAAGTGAGATAACAGAGCCTTACATGAATTGATGCAGTTTTTGAGCAAAGTACAATGTAACTCTGTAAGTACAAATTCACCCCACAAACATATATGTATACGTGTGTGTGTGTGTGTGTGTGTGGGCCTTTGTGTGTGTGTGTGTGTGTGTGTATTAGTCTGTCTGGGTTGGGGCTGTCACGGTGGACGCTGCAAGATGTGTCAGAGTGTGGACATGGATACCACCATTACACATGGGGACACCTCCCACCATGTATGTGGCAGATACTCATGTGACTCAGCCAAAGTTGTCTACCTGATACGTTGCAGGCAAGGATTCCCTGAGGCATGGTACATTGAGGAAACCGAGCAAAGGCTACGGCAACAGGTAAATGGGCACTGCACAACAATCAGCAGACAGGAGTATTCCCTCTCAGTTGGGGAACACTTCAGCGATCCAGGACATTCGACCTCAGACCTTCAGGTGACCATCCTCCAAGGCGGACTTCAGGACAGGTAGCAGCGAAAAGTGGCCGAGCAGAGGCTGATAGCTAAGTTCTGTACCCATAGGGAGGTGCTCAACTGGGGCCTTGGGTCCGTGTCACACTACAGGTGACCACCATTGCACTATACACTCCTACACACACAAACACAGGCACTCCTATACACACACGTACACAAGTATGTACACACACACACACACACACACACACACACACACACACACACACACACACACACACACACACACACACACACACACACACACACACACACACCCTCAGACTTAAGACACTCTACACTCAAATACACACACATATACACACACTCTCTCACACTCATGACCCCCCAACCCAGACAGACACACACACACACATGTTTGTGGGGCGAATTTGTACTTGCAGAGTTACATTGTAGTTTGCTCAAAAACTGCATCAATTCATGTAAGACTCTGTTATCTCCTGTTTTAGATTAGAATCAGTCTAAACATTATGGCACAGACAGGGAACACAGGGGGCTAACACCTTCAATATATTGTCTAGCTAAGACCAATTGTTACAGTTAACCTGAGAATGCAACTTTTTAAAAAAAGTTTTGTGATTTACACATGAAAGAAGTGAAATTATTATGGTATTCGAACAGATGAAAGACTCAACAAACATCAAGGTATTTTTCAATGTATAATTTCAGTTACATCACACTGTAAACTTTTGCTATAAATTCTGTGCCTTACAACTGTGTCCTCTACAACCACCAGATGAAGGAGCGGCGCTCCGAAAGCTAGTGCTTCCAATTAAACCGGTTGGGCTATAACCTGGTGTTGTGTGATTTTTAACTTTGTACACCCCAGTCCAACACCAGCATCTCCAAACATGGAGGAGCCAATTCTAAGATTTACTTGAATACAATAAAATGGAATTTCATCACTTACTACAGGGAGTGAGTTTTCAATGAATAATGGTTGTCTCTTCAGTGCTGTCTTTTGACGTCAATGAAAGAGACAAGCAGAGTGCCTTCACAATCCTCCTTACAAATCCATTTCTCAGAAGCAGCTGTTGATAAAGGTCAATTTGTATATTCCCAAGTCTGCTTATTTGTTTTTCCAGACTGGCTAACTGGCAACAAGTCTTTCATTGCCCATTATGTGAAATGATCAGACATATGTACATTAAACAGGAGACACAGATCTAAGTTTTTTGATGCCTCACTGAGCAATAGTGCCTCTTGATATAAATGTTCATTGTGATTTAGCAAGTTTTGTGTATTTCAAATGAATTTGAATTAATCTGGGGTCAGATGATCACACAAACATTTTAGGTCAGTATTTGTCCTTCTTAATATAATTTTTAACCCAGGGTAGATCTCCAGTTTCACAATGAAATGGCAGAGATTGAATATTGATAATCAATTTTCCACGCATCCTGAGGCATGTACTTGCAATTTACAGCAAGGGTCACTGGAAAGGTAAAAGTAAAGTTGCCATAGTCAGAGAGGACCATTGTGTTGCTCTTTCATTATAGTGATTGTAACAAGATCAATTCCTCATGCATCACACCTGCCCCTCACATCATCGCTGATGCCACATGCTCAGTGACTTCCGCCCCCCCCCCCACTGCCGTGTCTGCCACCACTTCTGCCCCCACCAACGCCACTCACCTGCATTCTGCTGACACGCCCCCCACAGACCCCACTGTCACTATCCCCACCCCCCAGAACCCCGAGGGGAACACTACCCCTGCTCATGACTCCACCCCCATTCCCCCCACCATCGCACCCACTCCAGTTACAGGTTCCGCCCCCACTCCCAGCTCCACATCCACACCAGATCCCAGCTCCCAGCCCTGCCGAGTTTTCATCATCCCTCCAGACCTTCCCCTCACTGAGGACGAACGATCAGTCCTCAGCAAAGGACTCACCTTCATCCCCCTCCGTCCATGCATCAATGAATTTAATACACGCCATAACGTCGAACACTTCTTCCTTCGCCTCCGCCTCCGAGCTTACTTTCATAATCAGGATTCCCGTCCACCTTCCGAGGACCCCTTCGCCCACCTCCAACACACTGCATCCACCTGGACACCCCGCGCTGGCCTATTACCTGCCCTCGACCTCTTCATTTCCAACTGCCGCCAGGACATTAACCGCCTCAACCTGTTGACCCCCCTCCCCCACTCCAACCTCTCACCCTCACAACGGGCAGCCCTCCAATCCCAACTTCACCATCAAGCCAGCGGATAAAGGGGGCACAGTGGTAGTCTGGCGCACTGACCTCTACACCGCTGAAGCCAAACGCCAACTCGAGGACACCTGTTCCTACCGCCCCCTCGACCATGACCCCACCCCCCCCATCACCAAACCATCATCTCCCAGATCATACAGAACCTCATCACCTCAGGAGATCTCCCACCCACAGCTTCCAACCTCATAGACCGGGAACCCCGCACTGCCCGGTTCTACCTCCTTCCCAAGATCCACAAGCCTGACCACCCTGGCCGACCCATTGTCTCAGCATGCTCCTGCCCCATTGAACTCATCTCTACCTACCTCGACACTGTCCTATCCCCCCTAGTCCAGGAACTCCCCACATACGTTCGAGACACCACCCATGCCCTCCACCTCCTCCAAGACTTCCGTTTCCCCGCCCCTAACGCCTCATCTTCACCATTGATATCCAATCCCTCTACACCTTCATCCGCCATGACCAGGGCCTCCAAACCCTCAGTTTTTTCCTCTCCAGACGTCCCCAACAGTATCCTTCCACCGACACTCTCATTCGTTTGGCCAAACTGGTCCTCACCCTTAACAATTTCTTCTTCGAATCCTCCCACTTCTTCCAGACCAAAGGGGTAGCCATGGGCACTCGTATGGGCCCCAGCTATGCCTGTCTCTTTGTTGGCTACGTAGAACAGTTGATCTTCCGTAATTACACCGGCACCACTCCCCACCTCTTCCTCCGCTTCATTGATGACTGCATTGGCGCCACCTCATGCTCCCGGGAGGAGGTTGAGCAATTCATCAACTTCACCAACACATTCTCACCCTGACCTTAAATTTACCTGGACCATCTCTGACACCTCCCTCCCCTTCCTGGACCTCTCCATCTCCATTAATGACGACCGACTTGACACTGACATTTTTTACGAACCCACCGACTCCCACAGCTACCTGGATTACACCTCTTCCCACCCTGCCTCTTGCAAAAATGCCATCCCGTATTCCCAATTCCTCCGCCGGATCTGCTCCCAGGAGGACCAGTTCCACCACAGAACACACCAGATGGCCTCCCTCTTTAGAGACCGCAATTTCCCTTCCCATGTGGTTAAAGATGCCCTCCAACGCATCTCGTACACATCCCGCACCTCCACCCTCAGACCCCACCCCTCTAACCGTAACAAGGACAGAACCCCCCTGGTGCTCACCTTCCACTTTACCAACCTTCGCATAAACCAAATCATCTGCTGACATTTCCGCCACCTCCAAAAAGACCCCATCACAAAGGATATATTTCCCGCCCCACCCCTTTCCGCCTTCCACAAAGACCGTTCCCTCCGTGACTACTTGGTCAGGTCCACGTCCCCCTACAACCCACCCTCCCATCCTGGCACCTTCCCCTGCCACCGCAGGAACAGTAAAACCTGCACCCACACCTCCTCCCTCACCTCTATCCAAGGCCCTAAAGGAGCCTTCCATATCCAAAGTTTTACCTGCACATCCACTAATATCATTTATTGTATCCGTTGCTCCCGATGCAGTCTCCTCTACATTGGGGAGACTGGGCGCCTCCTAGCAGAGCGTTTTAGGGAACATCTCTGGGACACCCGCACCAATCAACCACACCGACCTTTGGCCCAATATTTCAATTCCCCCCTCCCACTCTGCCGAGGACATGGAGATCCTGGGTCTCCTTCATCGCCGCTCCCTCACCACCAGATGCCTGGAGGAAGAACGCCTCATCTTCCGCCTCGGAACACCTCAACCCCAGGGCATCAATGTGGACTTCAACAGCTTCCTCATTTCCCCTTCCCCCACCTCACCCTAGTTCCAAACTTCCAGCTCAGCACTGTCCCCATGACTTATCCGGACTTGTCCTACCTGCCTATCTCCTTTTCCATCTATCCACTCCACCCTCTCCTCCCTGACCTATCCCCCGCCCCCTCCCCCTCCCCCCTCCGACTCACCTATTGTACTCTATGCTACTTTCTCCCCACCCCCACCCTCCTCTAGCTTATCTCTCCACACTTCAGGCTCACTGCCTTTTTCCTGATGAAGGGCTTTTGCCCGAAACGTCGATTTCGCTGCTCCTGAACTGCTGTGCTCTTCCAGCACCACTAATCCAGAATTGTAACAAGATCAGCCAGCTACACTCCGGAGAATAGGAGTACTCTGACAGGGGCTGTTAATCTGGTTCAATCAGGGAGTCCAGCCTGACATAAAAGGTTGAATATCAGAGATATTGAGCCCTGCATACCTGATTTAATGAGTGGCAGTGCCATTGTCAAAGGCCATGCATTTGTCAAGGGTGATTGGTATTGGGATGACACATTCAAAGAGTTATTTCAGCCTGGTAGTAGTTTATGCTGAGGGTCATCACATGACAAACAAGGGGCGAGGACGAGAAGGTAGGATCTTTATGGTAACATCAACTAGTGCAGGAATTGAACCTGCACTGTCAGCATCATTCTACATTGCAGATCAGCCATCCTATCTAAGTAAATGCCCCCCAACCCACTGGATAAACAATACCTAATAAAGATACAAAACAAAGATAAGGCCAGTTGTGGTACAACAACCTAAACTGAACTATGCCATTGTGCCTTAACTGGTTGAATTCTAGCTACAACTGTTTTTTGATGGCAATGATACGTCATTCAGTACTGCATTTCGAAACGTAACTTGAAGCCAGAGTCGGGTCTCAGTAGACTGAGATCCTGCAGAAGGAAGTTGCAATCCATTTCACATCTGGGACACTTAGGCCTTTACTGTTAATTTACACTGTAGTCACTTAAAGCCAGTGTGAAACCATGTGGTATAAATACATCATAATTTAATTTGGAGGTGAAAATTAGTCTGCTCTTCATCAAACCCACTGAGCAATCATAGCAGCTTTGTTGAGAAATGTATGATTGCAACAGAAAGCTGACATTGCCCATTTTTTTCTGTTTCAATCAATTTCATAACTGAAAACTTCCAAGTAACAAGGCATAAGCAGACAGCAATTAAAGCCCGATTTCACAAATTGTACTTGTGTGTGAGAAAGAAATGAATCTATGAACTAGACTGTAATTGTCAAAGTGACACAGCTCACCACATGGAGTGAGAGGACACAAATATTAAAAGATAACTTTATTCATGCTAAATATTATAATTTGAACTCATACTGCAAATCTGGAGAGTGAGAGGAATTAAAAGGAGAATCTGTAGTTTCAACTGGGCTCTCCTTTTAAACATAATTGAAATTCCGATTGTTCACAACACACAAAAAAGTCATTAGTTCTTTGTGGATAATGTGAGAGGTGTAGCGACACCAAAGAAAATGAAAAGTGAAAAAAAATTATGAAAAATAAGTTGAAACCCAAAATTAGAACCTGAATTACCAATGGTTTGAAATATTGTCAGTCAGAGAGTCGGGATGATCCTAAGCACAGTATGGGGGCTGAACTGATATGGGAGGAAGAACTAGTGTGATAATAATGTGGACCAGTAATCCAGAGGCTCAGGCTAATACTTCAGCAACAGGGGTTCAATTCCCACTTGGTAGCTGGTGGAACTTACACAAACTTAAATCTCAAGTTCAATGACCAGTAATGGTGGCTATTGTTAACTGTGATAAAAATCCATCTGGTACACCAATGCTTTAGGGCAGGAAATCTGCCATCCTTACCTAGTATGGTCTACATTCTGTGAGTCTGGACCCAGCGCAATGCTGCTGACCCTGCAATGGCCCAGCAAGTGACACCCAACTGCAGAGCTGAAACCGTAGTGATATACTGTTAGGAGTGAGTTGGACTGGGAATCATCAGTAACTCTAGTTCCTATGAAGTCTAAAGGAATCTAGTCAAACATGGGCAAATATATCTGCTTATTACCATGTAAGCTACCCATCCCCACCTCACAGTCTTTGAGGAGAGAAAGACCTGTCTTTGCCTTGAGGGTGTCTTCCATTGTGTTGTGTGACACTACTACTTTGGTCATTAGGATAAATCTCAAACAGATCTACCAACTCAAACTGGCATTTATGAGGTACTTTCGACCACCAGCAGCAAAGAATTATATTCAAGCACAATCTGCAATCTCATGGCCCAGCACATATCTCACTCTGCAAATCAAGGAACCAACTCTGGATCAACAAAGAGGTTAGTAGAGCATGCCAGTAACAGCACCAGAGATACTTAAACATGAGAGATCACCCTGTTTGGACAAACAGCTGAAAGAGCATGCGATAAAAACAGTTAAGTGATCTTATAACCAATGCATCAGTTCTAAACTCTGCAGTTCTGCCACATCTAGTCATGATTGGTGATGGACAATTAAACAACTTTTATAACACTGTGTTCAATACTGCTCTTCCTACTATAGGAAAGATGTGAAATTTGAAAGGGTTCAGAGAAGATTGACAAAGTTGTTGGTGGGATTAGATGGTTTGAGCTATAGGGAGAGGCTGAATAGGCTGGGGCTTTTTTTTTCCTGGAGCAACAGAGGCTGAGGGGTGACTGTATAGTGGTTTATAAAATCATGAGGGGTATGATAAGGTGAATACCCAAGGGTAGGGGAGTCCAAAACTACAGGGCTTGGAGCTTTATGAATCTATAATTAAAATTGGAGCAGGGTCCACAAATACCCTCATTGTTAATGATGAAGAGGCCCAACTCATCAGTGGAAAAGACGTAAGTGAGGACTGCAGATGCTGGAGATCAGAATCAAGATTAGAGTGGTGCTGGAAAAGCACAGCAGGTCAGGCAGCATCCAAGGAGCAGGAAAATCGATGTTTCAGGCAGGAGCCCTTCAACAGGAATGAGGCCTCATTCCTGATGAAGAGCGCCTGCCCAAAACGTCGATTTTCCTGCTCCTTGGATGCTGCCTGACCTGCTGTGCTTTTCCACACCACTGTAATCTTAACATCAGTGCAAAAGGCAATCCTGAAACATTTGCATCCACTTTCAGCCAAAGTGCTCATAGATGATCCATCCTGAGCTCCTCCAAAAGTCCCCAGTACCACAGATGCCAATGCTTAAACAATTCAGTTCTTGTGATATCAAGAAGCAGCTGAAGGTACTGGAAACTGCGGAGACTACAAATACTGACAACATTACAGCAATACTAAAAGCTGGTGATCCTCAACTTGCTGCAACCCGAGCCAGATTTTCCTGTACAGCTTCAACGCTGGCATCGACCCAAGAATGTGTAGACAAAAAAGTAGGACAAATCCAACCTGGCCATTTCCAGCCCCAACTACCTACTGTTTAAACCTGAAAGTACTCCCGATGCTATGAATCTCTTCTGGGGTAGACGTGACCTGTACAAAGGAGGACAGATTGTATCTGAATTGGAAGAGGACTCATATACTGGTAGGGAGATTTGCTTGAGAGGATTTAAACTAGTTAGGTGGGGGGTTGGAACCAGGGAGACAGTGAGGAAAGTGATTAGTTTGAGACTAGTACTGTTGAGAAAAGAAGCGAGTCAAACAGTCAGGGAAGGCAGGGACAAAGCAGAGAACATGGTAGGACAGATAAATTAACTGCATTTATTTCAATGCAAGAGGCCTAACAGGGAAGGCAGATGAACTAAGGGCATGGTTAGAAACATGAGACTGGGATGTCATAGCAATTACAGAAACGTGGCTCAGGGATGGACAGGACTGGCAGCTTAATATTTCAGAATACAAATATGATAGGAAGGACAGAAAGGGAGGCAAGAGAGGAGGGAGAGTGGCATTTTTGATAAGAGATAGCATTACAGCTGTACTGAGGGAGGATATTCCTGGAAATACATCCAGGCAAATTATTTGGGTGGAACTGAGAAATAAGAAATGTATGATCACCTTATTGGGATTGTGTTATAGACCCCCTAATAGTCAGAGGGAAGTTGAGAAACAAATTTGTAAGGAGATCTCAGTCATCTGTAAGAATAGGGTGGTTATGGTAAGTGATTTTAACTTTCCAAACTAAGACTGGGACTGCCATAGTGTTAAGGGTTTAGATGGAAAGGAATTTGTTAAGTGTGTACAAGAAAATTTTCTGATTCAGTATGTGGGTGTACCTACTACAGAAGGTGCAAAACTTGATTTACTCTTGGGAAATAAGGCAGGGCAGGTGACTGAGTGGGGGGGGTGGGGGGGCACTTTGTGACCAGCAACTATAATTCTATTAGATTTAGATTTAAAATAGTGATGGAAAAGGATAGGCCAGATTTAAAAGTTGAAGCTCTAAATTGGAGGAAGGCTAATTTTGACGGTATCAGGCAAGAACTTTCAAAAGCTGATTGGGGCAGATGTTCGCAGGTAAAGGGAGGCTGATAAAAGGGAAGCCTTCAGAAATGAGATAACGAGAAAGTTCAGAAAAAGTATATTCCTGTTAGGGTGAAAGGAAAGGCTGTTAAGTGCAGGGAATGCTGGATAACTGGAGAAACTGAATGTTTGATTCAGAAAAAGAAGGAAGCATATGTAATGAATAGACAGGGTCGATCGAGTGAATCCTTAGAAGAGTATAAAGGCTTAGTAGTATTAATCTTTAATAGTAAACTCCTACTACTTAAGAGGGAAATCAGGAGGGTGAAAAAGGGACATGAAATAGCTTTGGCAAATAGGGCTCAGGAGAATCCAAAGGGTTTTTACATATACATTAAGGACAAAAGGGTAACTAGGGAGAGAACAGGGCCTCTCAAAGATCAGCAAGGCAGCCTTGGTGTGGAGCCACAGGAGATTGGGGAGATACTAAACAAGTATTTTGCATCAGTATTTACTGTGGAAGATATAGAATGCAGGGAAATAGATGGTGACACCTTGAAAAAAGTCCATATTACAGAGGAGGAAGTGCTGGAGGTCTTGAAACGCATAAATGTAGATAAATCCCCAGGACCTCATCAGGTGTACCCTCAAACTCTGTGGGAAACTAAGGAAGTGATTGCTGGGCCCCCTGCTGAGATATTTGTATCATCGATAGTCACAGGTGAGGTGTCGGAAGACTGGAGGTTGGCTAACATGGTGCCACTGTTTAAGAAGGGTGGTAAGGACAAGCCAGGGAACTACAGACCAGTGAGCCTGATGGTGGGGAAGCTATTGGAGGGAATTCTGAGGGACAGGATATACATATACAGGATGTACTGTTCCTACTCAGGGAGCATTTAATGGGGATAATTTTAAGGAAGTGAGGGGAAATTTAACTAAAGTGTCGAGTCTGTTTTACTCTTCATCTAAATCTGTGCTGTCCTTGTCGTGGCAGTATTTGATGGAGACAGTGTCGAGAGACATTTATTTTCTGTTTAAAAGAGCAGAGGAAGCTGTATTTTTTGTTCACTTTTACTTGAAAAGAGTGGAGAGACTTTGAGTCAGACAGTCATAGAGAGTTACAACACAGAAACAGACTCTTCGGTCCAACTCGTACATGCTGACCAGATATCCCAACACAATCTAGTCCCACCTGCCAGCACCCGGCCCATATCCCTCCAAACCCTTCCTATTCATATACCCATCCAAATGTCTTTTAAATGTTGCAATTGTACCAGCCTCCACCACATCCTCTGGCAGTTCATTCCATACATGCACCACCTCTGTGAGAAAAGGTTGCCCCTTAGGTCTCTTTTATATCTTTCCCCTCTCACCCTAAACCTATGCCCTCTAGTTCTGGACTCCCCCTCCCCAGGGTAAAGACTTGTCGATTTATCCTCTCCATGCCCCTCATGAATTTATAAAACTCTATAAGGTCCCCCTTAGCCTCTGACACTTCAGGGAAACACAGCCCTAGCCCATTCAACCTCTCCCTATAGGTCAAATCCTCCAACCCTGGCAACATCCTTGGAAATCTTTTCTCAACCCTTTCAAGTTTCACAACATCCTTCTGATAGGAAGGAGACCATTGGCTCATCTGATCAAGATCCTGTTGTAATCTGAGGTAACCTTCTTCATTGTCCACTATACCTCCAATTTTGCAAACTTACTAACTATACCTCTTCTGCTCATATCCAAATTGTTTATATAAATGACAAAAAGTAGTGGACCCAGTACCGATCCTTGTGGCACTCCACTGGTCATAGGCCTCCAGTCTGAAATGCAAGCATCCACCACCCTCTGTCTTTTATCTTCGAGACAGTTCTGTATCCAAATGGTTAGTTCTCCAAGTATTCCATGAGATCTAACCTTGCTAACCAGTCTCCCATGGGGAACCTTGTTGAATGCCTTACTGAAGTTCATGTAGATCACATCCACCACTCTGATCTCATCAATCCTCTTTGTTACTTCTTCAGAAACCTCAATCTAGTTTTGCAAGACATGATTTCCCATGCGCACAGCCATATTGACTATCCCTAATCAGTTCTTGTCTTTGTACATATGTATCTTGATCAGATGGGCCAATGGGCTGAGGAGTGGCAGATGGATTTTAACTTCGATAAGTGCGAGGTGCTGCATTTTGGCAACGCAAATCTTAGCAGGACATTTACACGTAATGGTAAAGTCCTAGGGAGTGTTGCTGAACAAAGAGATCTTGGAGTGCAGGTTCATAGCTCTTTGAGAGTAGATAGTAAAGAAGGCCTTTGGTATGCTTTCCTTTATTGGTCAGAGTATTGAGTACAGGAGTTGGGAGGTCATGTTGAGGCTGTACAGGACATTGGTTAGCGCAGCAGGTCAGGCAGCATCCAAGGAACAGGAGAATCGACGTTTCGGGCATAAGCCCTTCTTCAGGAATGAGGAAAGTGTGTCCAGCAGGCTAAGATAAAAGGTAGGGAGGAGGGACTTGGGGGAGGAGCGTTGGAAATGCTTAGGTGGAAGGAGGTCAAAGTGAGGGTGATAGGCCGGAGTGGGGTGGGGGCGGAGAGGTCAGGAAGAAGATTGCAGGTTAGGAAGGCGGTGCTGAGTTTGAGGGATTTGACTGAGACAAGGTGGGGGGAGGGGAAATGAGGAAACTGGAGAACTCAGATTTCTCCTTCCACCTATCGCATTTCCAACGCCCCTCCCCCAAGTCCCTCCTCCCTACCTTTTACCTTAGCCTGCTGGACATACTTTCCTCATTCCTGAAGAAGGGCTTATGCCCGAAACGTCGATTCTCCTGTTCCTTGGATGCTGCCTGACCTGCTGCGCTTTTCCAGCAACACATTTTCAGCTCTGATCTCCAGCATCTGCAGTCCTCACTTTCTCCAGGACATTGGTTAGGCCAGTTTTGGAATATTGTGTGCAGTTCTGGTCTCCAAGAAGCTCAAAAGCATGTAAGGCAAAGTGCTCACTTGACTGGCATCTCATACATCAGCCTCAACATTGACTTCCTCCTCCATCGCCAATGCACAGTATAGCATCTCTACAAGGTGCACTGAGGCAACTCACCAAAGCTACTTTGACAAAACCAAATTCGTGACCTCTAGCATTTAAATGTGGTTACAACAGATGCACAGCAGCACTATGACCTACAAGATCCCCTCCAGATCACAAGCCATCCTGAGATGGAACTACTTCATGAGTACTGGGTCAAAATCCTGGACCTCCCTTCCCAACAGCACTGTGATGGATCAACCCCCTATGAGATGCAGTGATCCAAGAGGCATCTTCTCAAGGACAATTAGGTATGGATAATAAATCTATGTTCCGTCTAAATTGCTTGCCACTGCGTGGAACTCTGGGATCTATGCAACAGCTTTTGAAACCAAAAGTCAATGTGGATTCTTCGAGCTGGAACACTGCCAGTGACGTCCACATCCCACTGACGAATAAGCATTTTAGAAAAGAGTCAGATGACCCTGAGCAGAGTCTGAGGACTGCGAGCATATAAATTCACTAATGTGAATTAGTTGGAGTGAATGTAAGCAGAATACATACATTAGATTGTTTAGGTTAAATCTCTGTCAGCCGTTTCAGTTATTCTCCGAACATAGATGCAACAAAAACATTAATGATGTCCATTTTCACACAGTTACCACAAAAATTGTATGTGGAAATTTTCATCAAAAAGTGACTGAAACAATGAAGATGCATCCGTGCAACTTACTGATGTAGCACTAACTTAATTCCCTTTTTCTAAGCTACAAATATCAATGCAACTGCTTGACCATAACAAAACCCAGTGCAAAGAATGCATGGAGAATCTGGCACACATGTAGTCAATCCTGGGCAACTGGTTATTGCTTTAATAAACACTGAAGCCATTATTCATCCTGCAATTTCACAAGCAACTTCGACCAAAAAATGCAACACTTGGGACTGATTTAAAATACATCAAACACACTATTTGGAGTCACTTTTAAAATAAAAAATAAATCAGCAATCAAGAATTAAATATTCCTGGTATGAGCTTCCATAAGTTAAATTATTAAGTAAAATGTTCTCACCTACTGGGCTCTCTTGACAGGAGCAGTGGTGGAAATGTTTTTCCTTAATCTTAATTTTAGTTTTTACTGAAATTGTCTCCCCTGAGACAAAAGTCTAACTCCATGCTTCTCAAAGATTTGGGGTGGCACAGTGGCTCAGTGGTTAGCACTGCTGCCTCACATTGTCAGGGACCCACGTTCGATCTCAGCCTTGGGTGACTGGTTGTGTGGAGTTTGCACATTCTCCCCATGTCTGTGTGGGTTTCCTCTGGGTGCTCTGGTTTCCTCCCACAGTCTAAAGATGTGTAGATTCAGTGAATTGGCTATTCTAAATTGCCCACAGTGTTAGATGCAATCGTCAGAGGGAAATGGGTCTGGGTGAGTTACTCTTCGGAGGGTCGGTGTGGCCTGTTCCCATACTGTAGGGAATCTAATCTAATTTACACTATTTTACTGATATCAACATTCTTCATTCAACAGAGAGAGATTATTGACATCAAAGTGGAGTTTGATCATACTCTATACATTCCAGCAGATGTGTATATGTGTGAGAATCCTGGACGTTCATTGGGAGATTGGAAGATGTTCATTTCCCCTGATCCCTCTCCTCTTTGCAGAGCTGAAGCTGGGATCAGCTAACTCAAAAAAGACTGGAAGTCACACCAAGGATCCTGATCTGCATCCTGATGGGTTAGGACTTTGAACAGTTTAGTAACAAATTTGCCAGGAATTTTATTTTATTACAGTTTTCAATGTCTTTATGGAGACCATTTGTTCAAATGTACCTCAGGATGATATATGTTGAATAATTCTTTATTTGAATTTCATAATAACACCCATTGGGAACACTTAGTTCCTGCAAAATTGCCAATTATTATAATGACAATATTGTTCATTATCATTATTTGGTTTGTAGATTTTGGTTTCATGTTATAAGGGCAAAGTTAGTGAAGCCTTTCAAAATGTTGCATATCATAAATGCAAAATAAATTAAAAACACTCAATCCCATTGGCAGTGTTTGCAGAAGAAGAAACAGATACGGCTAAATTTTCTGAGTTTCATGGAGGGTTTCTCTCTGTGCGGCCTAATGAGATTTCTGGTGCTTACTTCCCAAATTGTGATGCCCACTTGTTGTATCTTACCTCTCACCACAAGCAAAAGCACTTGCCATTCATGTCATTCTGTGACTGGGAATAATCAACATAGTGTTTTAGGGCAATTGTCGATGAAGTAAGTAGTTAAGCAACTGAATGGAGGTAATTGATGAATGAATTGATTGGATCAATGTTCGTGATCAGTGTCAATTTTACCACTACAATGGAACAGGTGTGAATCCAGTGGTGTAGTGTTAGTGTTTCTACCTCTGGTCCAGTGGTTCTGATTTCAAGTTCCGCCTGCCTCATAGCTGTATCATATCTGATCAGGTTGATTTAAAATATCTCTCAAAGGGGCACATTTGAGATTGGTACATGGAAGGAGCTGTAAAACTGTATAATTATAAACTCAATGTGCCATAGTTTCTCTCTCACAAATGGGCTTGGTACCAGATTGACGTTGATGATATTCCATCAGAACATTGTTGAGTCTGTTATAAAATGTCAGTGTTCTGCAGGCATACAGGAGATTGCCTCATAAACCTTCAAAGTAATTGTGATAGATTAGAAAATGGAGAGATGCAACACTTGGGCGGCACGGTAGCTCAGTGGTTAGCACTGCTGCCTCACAACACCAGGGACCCAGGTTTGATTCCGGCCTCGGGCAACTGTCTGTGTGGAGTTTGCACATTCTCCCAGTGTCTGCGTGGGTTTCCTCTGGGTGTTCTAGTTTCCTCCCACAATCCAAAGATGTGCAGGTCTGGTGAATTGGCCATTCTAAATTGCCCACAGTGTTAGGTGCATTAGTCAGAGGGAAATGGGTCTGGGTGGGTTACTCTTCAGAGGGTCGGTGTGGACTCGTTGGGCCGAAGGGCCTGTTCCCATACTGTAGGGAATCTAATCTAACACCTGGGTGTCCTTGGAGACCAGTTGCGAAAAATAAGCATGCAGGTACAGCAGGCAGTGAAGAAGGCAAATAGTATGTTGGTCTACACAGTGGGAGGATTTGAGTACAGGAGCGGGAATGTTTTGCTGCAATTGTGCAGGGCATTGGTAAGACAACACCTGCAGTACTGTGTATGGTCCGGTCTCCACATCTTACCAGATTGATTCCAGGGATGACAGGGCTGACATATAAAGAGAGACTGGATTGGTTAGACAAATAGGAGGGATCTAACAGAAACCTGTGAAATTGGAACAGCGCTAGACAGGGTAAATACAGTAAGCATGTTCCCGATGACCAGTAAGTCCAGCACCAGGGGCCAGACTTATGGAACACAGGACAGGCCACTTAGAGCTGAGATAACAAGATATCCCTCCATCCAGAAAGTGATGAGCCTTTGGAATTCTCAGTAACAGAAAACAGTTAAGGCCAAAATATTGAATATTTTCAAAAAGGAGATAGATATAGTGATTCAAGAAGGAGATAGATATAGTGATTAGAGTTGAAGAAAAAAGGATTCTCTGGAGAAAGCAGGAAATGGGGTACTGAGTTGGATGATCAGCCACAATCATACTGAATGACAGAGCAAGTCTGAGGGCTGAATGGCCTATGCATGCTCCTACTTCTACGTTTCTACGTTCACATTATTCAAATTTGATGCCACATGGATTTGAATCAGGGTTGGGTGATCATGGAAGCACATGCTTTCTCTCCATGCAAATCTTACATCTTTGAAACACGAGTGGGTTCTTTCTTAATTATATGTTTTTGGGAGATATGTGTCTTGATTAAACTTAAAATATAAGCCATAACTATTAATTTAACCTGGGACAGTGTTTGTAGAGGAATAAGACGGTGTTATTTTCTGGGTCTGTAGATTGTGAAGAAGCAAAAATGGCCTTTAGTAGAGTGATATGTGCTTCTTGTCAGATGTGGGAGTTTAAAGAGAGCTTCAAGGTTACAGCGGATTATATCTGCCATAAATGCTGTTGGATGCGAATCTTATCAGATTGAATGGATCGGTTGAAGAGACAGTTAGAAGCAATGAGGAATTTGCACCAGCAACAGTATGTGATGGATGGCAGTTATAGGAAGGGGGGAAAGTCTCAGACACAGTCACATAGATGGGTTAACTCCAGGAAAGGTAAGAGAGGTAGGCAGCTAGTGCAGGAGTCTTTTGTGGTTATACCCATTTCAAACAGGTATGTTGTTTTGGAAAATGTAGAGGGTGATGGATTCTCAGGGGAACATAGCACGAACAGCCAAGTTTCTGATACTGAGACTGGCTCTAATGCAACGAGGGGTACGTCGGTTTCCAAGAGATCAATTGTGTTAGGGGATTCTCTAGTCTGAGGTATAGACAGACGTTTCTGTGGCCAGCAGCAAAAAATCAGAACGGTGTGTTGCTTCCCTGATGCCAGGATCAAGGATGTCTCAGAGAGGATGCAGAATGTTCTCACGGGGTAGAGGGGCCAGCAAGAGGTCATTGTCCACATTGGAACCAACGACTTAGGAAGGGAAAAGGTTGAGATTCTGAAGGGAGATTACAGAGAGCTAGGCAGGAATTTAAAAGGAGGTCCTCGTGAATAGTAATATCTGGATTACTCCCGGTGCTACGAGCTAGTGAGGGCAGGAATAGGAGGATAGAGCAAACGAATGCATGGCTGAGGAGCTGGTGTATGGGAGAAGAAATCACATTTTTGGATCATTGGAATCTCTTTTGGGGTAGAAGTGACCTGTACAAGAAGGATGAATTGCACCTAAATTGGAAGGGGACTAATATACTGGCAGAGCAGGATTTTAACTAGTACAGTGGGGGTGGGGGGTACCCAGAGAGATACTGAGGGAAGAGATCAATCCGAGACTGGTACAGTTGAGAACAGAAGCGATTCAAACAGTCAGGGCAGGCAGGGACAAGGTAGGACTAATAAATTAAACTACATTTATTTCAATGCAAGGGGCCTAAAAGGAAAGACAGATGAACTCAGGGCATGGTTAGGAACATGGGACTGGGATATCATAGCAATTACAGAAACATGGCTCAGGGATGGGCAGGACTGGCAGCTTAATGTTCCAGGATACAAATGCTACAGGAAGGATAGAAAGGGAGGCAAGAGAGGAGGGGGAGTGGCAGTTTTGATAAGGGATAGCATTACAGCTATGCTGAGGGAGGATATTCCTGGAAATACATCCAGGGAAGATATTTGGGTGGAGCTGAGAAATAAGAAAGGGATGATTACCTTATTGGGATTGTATTATAGACCTCTTAATAGAGGGAAATTGAGAAACAAATTTGTAAGGAGATCTCAGTGATCTGTAGGAATAATAGGGTGATTATGGTAGGGGATTTTAACTTTCCAAACATAGACTGGGACTGTCATAGTGTTAAGGGTTTAAATGGAGAGGAATTTGTTAAGTGTGTACAAGACAATTTTCTAATTCAGTATGTGGATGTACCTACGACAGAAGGTGCAAAACTTGACCTACTCTTGGGAAATAAGGCAGGGCAGGTGACTGAGGTATCAGTGGGGGAGCACTTTGGGGCCAGCGACCATAATTCTATTAGATTTAAAATAGTGATGGAAAAGGATAGACCAGATCTAAAAGTTGAAGTTCTAAATTGGAGAAATGTCAATTTTGATGGTATTAGGCAAGAACTTTTGAAAGCTGATTGAGACAGATGTTTGCAGGTAAAGGGACTGCTGGAAAATGGGAAGC
The DNA here is from genome assembly GCF_037043375.1 of Chiloscyllium plagiosum. NCBI lineage: Eukaryota > Metazoa > Chordata > Chondrichthyes > Orectolobiformes > Hemiscylliidae > Chiloscyllium > Chiloscyllium plagiosum. The sequence continues at coordinate 48,958,734 of NW_028270150.1, forward strand.
CTTCAAAAATGAGATAACAAGAATCCAGCGAACGTATATTCCTGTCAGGGTGAAAGGGATGGCTGGTAGGTATAGGGAATGCTGGATGACTAAAGAAATTGAGGGTTTGGTTAAGAAAAAGAAGGAAGCATATGTCAGGTATAGACAGGACAGATCGAGTCAATCCTTAGAAGAGTATAAAGGAGGCAGGAGTTAACTTAAGAGGAAAATCAGGAGGGCAAAAAGGAACATGAGATAGCGTTGGCAAATATAATTAAGGAGAATCCAAAGGGTTTTTACAAATACATTAAGGATAAAAGGGTAACGAGGGAGAAAGTAGGGCCCCTCAAAGCTCAGCAAGGCGTCCTTTGTGTGAAGCCACAGAAAATGAGGGAGATACGAAATGAGTATTTGCATCAGTCTTTACTGTGGAAAAGGATATGGAAGATATAGACCGTAGGGAAATAGATAGTGACACCTTGCAAAATGTCCATATTACAGAGAAGGAACTGCTGGATGTGTTGAAATTCATAAAGGTGGCTAAATCCCCAGGACTTGGTCAGGCGTACCCTAGAACTCTGTGGGAAGCTAAAGAAGTGATTGCAGGGCCTCTTGCTGAGATATTTGTATCATAAATAGTCACAGGTGAGGTGCCGGAAGACTGGAGGTTGGCTAACATGGTGCCACTGTTTAAGAAGGGTGGTAAAGACAAGCCAGGGATCTATAGACCAGTGAGCCTGACCTCGGAGGTGGGCAAGTTTTTGGAGGGAGTCCTGAGGAACAGGATGTACATATATTTGGAAAGGCAAGGACTGATTAGGGATAGTCTACATGGCTTTGCATGTGGGAAGTCATGTCTCACAAACGTGATTGAGTTTTTTGAGGAAGTAACAAAGAGGATTGATGAGGGCAGAGCAGTAGATGTAGTTTATATGGACTTCAGTAAGGCGTTCAACAAGGTTCCTCATGGGAGATTGATTAGCAAGGTTAGGTCTTACGGAATACAGGGAGAATTAGCCATTTGGATACAGAACTGGCTCAAAGGCAGAAGACAGAGGGTGGTGGTGGAGGGTTGTTTTTCAGACTGGAGGCCTGTGACCAGTGGAGTGCCACAAGGATCGGTACTGGGTGCTCTACTTTTTGACATTTACATAAATGATTTGGATGCGAACATGAGGTACAGTTAGTAAGTTTGCAGATGACACAAAAATTGGAGATGTAGTGGATAGCGAAGAGGGTTACCTCAGATTACAACAGGATCTGGACCAGATGGGCCAATGGGCTGAGAAGTGGCAGATGGAGTTTAATTCAAATAAATGCGAGGTGCTGCATTTTGGGAAAACAAATCTTAGCAGGACTTATACACTTAATGGTAAGGTCCTAGAACAAGAGACCTTGGAGTGCAGGTTCATAGTTCCTTGAAAGTGGACTCGCAGATAGATAGGATAGTGAAGAAGGCATGTGGTATGCTTTCTTTTATTGGTCAGAGTCTTGAGTACAGGAGTTGGGGGGTCATGTTGCGGCTGTACAGGACATTGGTTAGGACACTGTTGGAATATTGCATGCAATTCTGGTCTCCTTCCTATTGGAAAGATGTTGTGAAACTTGAAAGGGTTTAGAAAAGATTCACAAGGATGTTGCCAGGGTTGGAGGATTTGAGCTATAGGGAGAGGCTGAACTGGCTGGGGCTGTTTTCCCTGGAGTGACGGAGGCTGAGGGGTTGATCCTATAGAGGTTTACAAAATTATGAGGGGCATGGATAGGGAAAATAGACAAAGTATTTTCCCTGGGGTCGGAGAGTCCAGAACTAGAGGGGTGAGAGGTGGAAGATATAAAATAGACCTAAGGGGCAACGTTTTCACACAGAGGGTGGTACGGTATGGAATGAGCTGCCAGAGGAAGTGGTGGAGGCTCGTACAATTGCAACATTTAAGGGGCATTTGGATAGGTATATGAATAGGAAGGGTTTGGAGGGATATGGGCCGGATGCTGGCAGGTGGGGCTAGATTGGGTTGGGATGTCTGGTCGGCATGGACGGGTTGGACCGAAGGGTCTGTTTCTTTGTTGTACATCTCTATGACTCTATGACCCTATGACATGATTGCTGGACTCCTGAAGCTGCATTCAGGTTAACTGGTCTAACACAAAGGGCTTCATAACAGCATGGGCACGGTATTCACAGCATCCCATCGCAACCTGGAAAATCTTTCATCCTGTGTGAAACCACACCAGTTGTAAAATTTATTCTATTATGTTAGTTCAGAATATAATTTCGGAGAAAGAGAGGATTGCAGATGCTGGAGATCTGAGTCCAAGAGTGTGGTGCTGTCAGATGGTACAAATTCTGAACAAAAAATGAATGAACTGTGGATGCTAGAAATCAGAACAAAACAAATTGCTGGGAAAGCTCAGCGGGTCTGGCAGCATCTGTGGAGAGAAATCAGCGTTAACGTTTCAGTCCCAGTGACCCTTCTTCAGAATTGATTGTGGCTAGGAAAAGGTTGGTATTCATGCTGAAGATGGGGGGGGGGGGGGGGGGGAGCAGTAAACGATAGATGAAGCCCAGTGAGAGAGGAACAAACAGTTGGACAAAGGGGTGCATAAAGGCCAGTATGGGAGAATGAATAGCTGCTAAATGGGGACCATTACTAGCAGATAATGGAATGGTTGCAGGAACAGTCCATGTGATGATAAGAGTCAGGACACTGGAGAAGGCACTTTTGAACTCGCTACTGAAACCCAATGGCTGCAGGGTCCCCAGGCAGAAAATGTGATGCTATTCTTCCAGCTTGTGCTGAGTTTTAAAACTGGGCTAATATATATGTTTGGCGTGAGGTAAAAGCTTGACAGACCAAACATTATTTCATGTTCATATTTTGATGTTATAGGAAACTCAGATCTCAAAATCTGTAGAGGCTGCATGCATAGCATACATAAGTAACTTGAGCCTGAGTGTTCAGTATGGTGGGTAGAAGCTTACCGGCGATCATGTTTGTAACGTGTAGGTGCTCAAGGCTAATGGTAGAAGCAAGTGTGAAGCTTCTTTGTACAAGCAGCTAGAGTGCCTAACAACTGATGCCGATCAGCTCCCCAGACAGAATAGTATTCTGCACCATGACAACCACATCCACATGCATTGTGGCAAGAAATGTTTAAAAATTTGTATCGTTTCATAGCAACAAAAAGTTATTTTAAAAATATTTTCTAAAATGTGGGGTTGGGAGGAGCAGGGGTGTTTGAAGACCACAGGTTGGCAACTCCCTGCGCCCCTCCAGTATAGCACCCCAACTGGTCAGATTATTCTTGGATGATTCTGTCAGAGAGTCAATTGCAGAATGCCTCGTCACCAGAATTTCCCAAAATTACAATGTGTAGCTTGGGTTTGTTGGAAGAAAGACCCTCCCTATCAGATCATTTTTGCACATGTAGAGTCTCAGAGCCTCCAAACATTACCCTCAAGGTGTTTTGCTGGGAAAGAGAGGGTTATCTACCTGCTATTGACATGCGCTTTTGCAAAGCAAGTTTGTGCAGAGACATAATGGTTCATCCTGAACATCTCTGTGCTCTATGGACTGTTAATAAGGATATACAATGAAAGAATCATCAACTCTCTCTGAAGGGCAGTTGTGAAAGATGTCCTTTGGTCCTCCAGCAAGTTAATCTGCAGAAAGTTATCCAGCCATGAGCGTTGCAGACTGGCACACTACCTGGTCCACGACTACATGTTGACAGGCTGAAAACTGGGGGATGGAACCCCTTCAGGCTGTAATTGTAAGCGTAGTAACATGTAGTACTGGAATAAATTGATTTGGTTTGTACCCTAAGTAATGGCAATGTTAAATTGTGTTTTGGAAAATAAGGGAAAGTCAGCTTGGTGCATGACTCACCTGCCCTGCCTGAAACTTTCTAGTTTTGCACTGCAACGAACCATCCTCAACCCGTCTCAAGGTCTCGGTCCATGTGCTGAGGAATGCAATTTGAGGTCCACCTGCAATAGTGCATGGCAATACTGGAACTGAGCAAACCCCTGGGACAGTATCTTCGACCGCAGCTGTATATCGTGGATATCACACAACTGCGATTGTAGTCAGGCACCTCACAGTAACCACATTTTGTATAGAAAGGACTTGAACTGTTTTGCATTTTCAGCAATGCTCAATCTGGATGGTGATGAAATGTAATCTAAAAGTTATGAAGGTAGTACATTTTTGGGAAAAAAATTGAATAAGTAATTTCACCAACTATCCTAGACTGAGGGACTGGAGCTAGTGCAAAACCCTCAGGCCATTTACACCAGAAAATGTTAGAAATGAAATATAAGTCTTAAATACAGCTTGTGATTGTAAATGTGGTGAGTGTGACAACTTGAAGTAAATTAATAGGCACTGTAATCAATTAAATGAATTGTTTGAACTACTTTGCAGTTCGACAAAAATTTATGGTTGAAATATACTGTAAAAATAAAACAAAAATGTTTAAAGCCATCTCACCGGCAGTTGCCTCAGGACAACTAGCAAGTGTCTGCAGCTCCCCAGTCTATTTTAAGTGCTTCAACATTACTACCTGTTCTAGCACAGAGATAACAGAGATAATTTCCAGTGCTTGCTAGTATTATGATGGTAGTATTCAACTGCAACCACACAATGTTTTGGCCAAGCAGAAGAACAACAAGTTGTAGTTATAAGGACATTTTAACACTGAAAATGTCCTTGGTTCTTTACAGAGGAATGAGGAACCAAAATGAGTGAAACAAATAAGGTACATAAACAAAGACGAAAACCAAACTTTGATTCTATTCAGTTTGCACAACAATCCACTTGGACAGGTTCTTCACATCCTGTTTCACCCAACATGCTGCTTAGAAGTTCCATTTCACAAATCCTTACTGCATAGTGGGAGGCAGGGGAACATTATCTGCCAAAATTATATGTATGGGGAGTGGATGCAAATGATTTGCATCAGCAATACTTGGCTTTATGGAATATACCTTTGTTTTGAAGGAGTTGGAAATTCCCAAAAGTTCTAAGCCAAGAATGTGCTGAGAAAGAATAACACACAGATTTGTGAAGCATTAAAAAAAAATCATTGAGCAAATAAGAAGCAATTGAAAAGGGAGAGTGGAAGAGCAGGAGGTTCAGTCACAAAGTGGCAACTGCTTGAAAATGCACAAATTTTATCTTCAGAGACACTGCTGTAATACTATTGCTTTAGTCCTTAAACCTTAATAATCAACATTAAAATTTGTAGAAAACATCAATTTTAAAAATATTATTGGTTAGAAAATGTGTATGTTACATGAGGCTTGAATTGAATTTTGAAAAGAATGTAGCTCAACCTCCTGACAATCTTTCTTTACTGACAAAAAGTTTAAAAACTTGTGAAAAAAAATGTAACTTCTGCAGCCTGCTGCAGATTGACGAAACACAGAAGCTCATTAAACTAAGATGGCTCGTTTGCATATTTTATTTTTAATCAGACCATCTGTTCGAAGTTGGCGCGACTTGAGTAATTATGTTGGAGCAATAGAACATCTCACTGTAGCTCTCTGAACCTCGTCAAAGCCTCTAGGTGGATGGGCAGAGTTTAGCGATATGGACCAGCGCATTTTAAAACCTAGTCTGAGAGCCAGAAACCAATTAAAAGCTCTGCTGATACTCCCAGTGCTGTGCAGTAGCAGGTTAATGGGAGTGATGGTGGGATTTTTGAATGAATGTATTGAAAAACTTTAATTTGACTGTGAACAAGTGCTCAGGATCTCAGTTACAAGAGAAACTCATCTTTGCCATTTGCTGTTGAAAGATTATAGATGTTAGAGACTGAATTAAGTTTTTGGAATTCAGAAAATCACTACCAATTTTCTGATTTCACAATCCTGTCAATGATCATTAATTTGAATATTGAAAACTGTATTCTTCTGGTATTTGTTGAGGTACAATATATGAGAAGCTCGTCATTGCACTGAAACCATCTTTCTATTTATGTTTGCATTGTGAATGGTGCTAAAGTGTGTTATGCGGTGGCCGATCTTGCAGAATTGCCAACTATTAACAAGATCAGTGCAGACACTAAAATAATTATTTTGAAGACATGGAGCTTTATGTGGAAGCCTGCTTTTCATTTGTACATTTATCGGGAAGATAAAAGCAGGTGCTTCGCTCAGCACATCACAGAGCCAGTATTCCTTACTGGCTTGTGCCCAAGCTCACAGCAAGCAGAGCAATTGATGTATGCTCAATGCGACCATTCCTCAGTGCATATGCTGTTCCTCCACCTGGCTGGAGCAGCCGTGTGCCCCATTTACATGATGTCTTGTAATTAGGCACAAGCCTACTCTCCAGAGGAAGCAGAGTCATGCATGTGAATTATTACAGCAGACCTTAAAGACCTGAAGCTGATAAAAGGCACATTGCTGTTCTGCCTGGCTGCTGTCAAGATGGGTTAGATTCAACAATACCACTTCTGTTTCTTGAATACTGCTGAACAGAGACATGTTGCTGAAGCTTTTTGTCATGCACTTTTCAAGACAATTGCAGTAGTGTGAAATTTCAAGTGATCACAGCAATTTACATCACAGAAGAAAAGGATCCTGGTTAGTAACAAACTGATTCTGATTTACCAAAGCATTGCCTTGCAGCGAGCAACGGGGGAACTCTTGGCTCTCCAGGCTCCTGGAATATTCAAAGAAGGCATAAGGCTTGAACACATTCTTTTTGTTTGCAGTGCAAATCAAATGATGAGCATCAGACAAAAAGCTTCAGCAAAGTACCTTTCTTCAGCATTCAAGTTTTGTACTACAAAGCTACAAATTCTGGTTCTGTAGAGCTATATTTGATCTGATTTTACTTTCATACAACATTTGGCTTTATCGCTTGCATTATCTGGTTCCAGTTCCTCTTGGGTTGTTGCTACACTTTGCCAGGTAATAAGTCCCTACAATTCAAGAGCACTTCATTGGCCGCCAAGTGATTTGGGGCATTACAAGGTCGCGAAAGACACTTCACAAGCACAAGTTTTTATTCTCTTTTAGTGAAATAGCTGGTTATATCTGCCAATAGGTGAGGAAGATGTTGATGCTCTGCTATCAAAGGCAATTACTATTAAACAGCTGCTTTAGGAAGTATAGGAGAGAAAAGCGGTGATGATTGTTTGCAAGTGTCAATCTGTTAGGAAGTATAGAATAGATTACCACTACTGAGTGATAGCATTATGATTGCAACCTGGATATTTGGCAACCCTTTGTATGATGAGATGATTATCATCAGAATGATTCTGAGAGATATAAAACATTAGCTCCCACCATAGCACAAATATGATTGGGTTGAAACTCAACTGGGTTGCAATAATATGCTGTCTTGCCGACTTATTTCCAAAATGCACTTTTTTTTCCCCAAGATCCAAAACTGAAACAAATTATATTCTCCATTATTGCTTCCTTCTCCACGAACAGCTGCACTTAATGACTTCCTTCTGATTTATCTTATTTACTCTTTTCCTATTTCAAAGTTTTAAAGGTATGCTGCAGTTATGAAAGGTATCCAAAAGGAAATAAAAAGTCAGTAGTATATGAGGCAAATCGAAAACAGAAAGAGAAAAGACCTACAAAGAGAAAAGCCCAGTTACTAATAGCAAACTCTTGATTTTGAGTGTGTAACTTTTCATCAGAAAAAACTGAAATGGGATAAAAGAGGAAAAGGGGAAGGAGGAGACAGAAGAGGCAGAGAATCAATGGGGATTTCTATGACATGAGTGGAACTGCCTGCTAATTGATGAATAGGTGCCTATTAGATAAGGTCACCACAGAAAATACTAGCAAAATGTACCAGATCAACCAATCCTGCGAAGAAGGGGAAATCAAAGAGACCAAACTGGGCATAGTACCTTGCCTTCAAAATCTCTGAGGAAAGGTCTACACCACAAATATCAAACCATTTCCTTACCCCGGTAGTTCCTTGAAATGATCATATGCAGCCCTAGAACACACTACAGTTAAGAAAAAATTAGAGATAAGTGATTGGCTAGAATTTGAGAAACACAGAAACGAATTGGTTGAGGCACGGAGTTTTTCTCAGATCTGGTTGAGGAGCCGTGTGATGACAAAAACACCCCACTACAATCACACCACCAGTGGCAATGTCCAATTACCACAGGCTTATATTGCCAGTCTGCACAATAACTGTGTACTACAGGTATTTGTATTGGTAAAGGTTGGTGCTCAGTGTATTCAATAACATTTCAAATAACAGTTGGCCTTCATCAGTCAGGGCATTGAGTAAGGAAGTTGGGAAGTTACGTGGCAGTTATATAGGATGTTGGTGAGGCTGCACTTGGCATATTGTGTTCAGTTTTCATTACCTTGTTATAGGATGTTATTAAACTGTAAAGAGTACAGAAGAAATTTACAAGGATGTTGCTAGGACTCAAGGGTCTGAGTAATAGGGAAAGATTGCATAAGCTAGGACATTTCTCTTTAGAGAGTAGGAGACTGAGGAGGGAATCTTATAAAAGTGTATAAGATCATGAGAGGCATGGATAGCGTGAATGCATTCAGTCTTTTGCCCAGGGTCGGGGAATTGAGGACTAAAGAGCATCACTTTAAGGTTAGAGGGGCAAGAATAAAAGGGAATCTGAGGGGCAACTTTTTACACACAGAGGGTGTACGCATGTGGAATGAGCCGAAGTGGTTGAGGCGGGTACATTAACATTTAAAAGGCATTTGGACAAATACATGGACAGGAAAGGTTTAGAAGGATATGGGCCAAGTGCAGGGAAATGGGGTTAGCGTGGATGGACATTTTGGTCGGCATGGACTAGTTCAGGCCGAAGGGCCTGTCTCCGTGCAGTAGGACTCTGACTCTACGAGTTGATCTCCTGTGATATGAGAAGGAGTCAGGACTGAGGCTAAGGTTAAGGTGAAGGGAATTTAAGGCTGAAAATGCTGGTGAATGCATGGCATGAGCTGGTAAAACATTACAATGTGGGAAATGGAGCTCAGAGCTGAACTAGAAGGGGAGAGCTTGGAAGCTGAGATTCTGCTGGCTTTGGGTGAGGTACTGTAATGTTCCTACAGCTCCCAAAGGTGGTCAGCTCATCCACCTGAATCAAGCATAAAGTCCTTTTGATATGCAAATGATCATTTCCAATCAAATTCAGGTTTTCTGGGTGAGATGTCAGTCAAAACTCCATTTTTGATAAGCTCTCACTACTAAATTTAACCAATCCTATCCATCCCTGGCCCAGGAATCAAGCGGACATGTTTATTACTTGCAATGATCATGGTTGGTCCTGACTGAGAGATTCCTGATCTCTCTGTCTCTGTCTCACCAAATATATTTATATAGTGCACAATATAAATATATTTGGAGATACAGAGAGAACACCATCCAAAATATTAGCTGATTTCTCTTTCAGAATGTATCAATTCTGTTGTGTGTTTGCAGTCATGTTTTAATTTACCATTTCTAGTATCAACAATTTTACTTTTATAAAAAACTATTTTAATCAAAACCTGAAACGAACGAATTACCTCCAGTCAGTTAACCAAGGGAGGCCTATTTCTTGAAAAAAATCAAAGTCACTGAGATGTTTCAGCATTTTGATTATGCAGATTACTGTAATCCCTCTCTCCCTCCACCTCCCCCCCCCCCCCCCCCCCCCCCCCACCCCACCCCCGCCATGATAACACTAAGTAGTTTTTCACAGCGTACAGGGAAGTGGGTGTGAGGTTCAGAACTGGAACAAGACTTCAGTGATTGCAAAGGCAGCGTATATAGAGTGCAGGCAAGGACATACATGAAACAGCTGACTGGACTAATAGAAAGTCTTACCCTGCTGTGCTTCATGTATGGTACTTAAACTATCATCTGTAATGTACCTCACCATGAACACAAAATTTGTTATCTCAAAGTACAATTACTCTGTGCAACTAATTAGAACACTGTTTTCCTAACACTCATACAACAGCCTTGGGGATTTAATAGAATGTTCCTTTAATAATTAGCAATCACCACAAAGTCCACAAGGATATGGAGGGTGAACACGATGGTCCTCAGCTGATTTCAGCACACAGCAAAATAGGGCTATGTTCAGTGAGTAAACCTAGCTATTTTCAATAAGGGGGACCTGTTTAAACATTTTCCCTCACAATAATCATATAGCTCACCATAAAAACCCCAACTCCCCTGTCAGAGTAAGTGTCATGAAACATGCATCACCATGAAACCATAAAAAGCTCATGTTGATGAAAAAAATTTAATGGCAAACAGTAATTAATGGAAAATATTATCCTGTTGCAAATGGTAGGATTAAAAAAAAATCGACAAAAATAAAAATTATATTTGAAATGGGTTATATTTTAGCCAATGTTTGATTTAACCAGAAGACCTCTATAGAAAATAAAGCAATTCAGAAAATGTTTGAACAAAGTCTATTTGAAATGGATAGTGAGATATGGGAGGTTCCACGCTGTGGAGTTGAAGGTTAGTTCAGCCAATACTTCTGTCAGATTGTGAAAGAAATCTGCACTAAATCATTTGCTTGGATACATTAACAGGCATTGGAATCCTCTTCTTCTCACAATTGAATACCCTGCTGGCTAAGGCTTGTTATTTTTTTCACCTGCTCAGAAGACATTCTGGAGTTAGTTGTTTAATAAAAAACAAACTCCCTTACAATACTCTTCCTCTCACCTCACTTAACCTGAATTTGGCAATAACATTTCACGGGTAACAATCAGAAGGTCATGTATCCCTGAAATGTTACCATATTCTGGTGAAGTAGGGTAAGAGGAAGAAAACTGTAAGGCAGAATCTTTTAAAGAAAAAGACAATTCAGAATGTCTTCTGAGCTGCTTCCACTTACCTGTCATGTCTTCTGAAAGAAAGCTCAGTTTCCCTGCATTTCCTCAACAATATGTGTAGCAGAAATTATTGTGGTAGTGTTGCTATAGTCTAACCAGACAAAAGGGCCTGTTCTCTTATCAGAGTGAAGCGACTGATGGTGATTTAACCTGAGGGCCATCAGACATCAGGCGAGGGAAGAGGTTGAGGAGGAAAGTCCTTCATGGTAACCTCAAACCAGTGATGGGAACTGAACCCACACTGTTGTTATCAAACTACTCAGCAAACCAAGGAACCAGCCAACTGAGTATAACCAATTCCCACAGAAATTATTAATATTCGTGCAAATAATAAAACACAAAAAAAAATTAACGTTGTAACAATGACTTTGCAAAACTGGAATTGAGACAGCACTTAACCAGGAAGGTAGTGGACGTAGTTAGAACAGAGATGATGAGTTAATGGAACATTAGGACACCATTTCAGATTATGTTTATTTTACAGAGGGTAGTACATCAGGGTCAGTCAGGCGGGTGTTGGAATAGTCAGGTCTAGAGGTAACACAGGTATAAACAAAAGTCTCAAGGAGAGAGTGAGGACTGCAGATGCTGAAGATCAGAGCTGAAAATGTGTTGCTGGAAAAGCGCAGCAGGTCAGGCAGCATCCAAGGAACAGGAGAATCGACGTTTCGGGCATAAGCCCTTCTTCAGGAATGAGGAAAGTATGTCCAGCAGGCTAAGGTAAAAGGTAGGGAGGAGGGGCGTTGGAAATGCGATAGGTGGAAGGCGGTCAAGGTGAGGGTGATAGGCCGGAGTGGGGGTGGGGGCGGAGAGGTCAGGAAGAAGATTGCAGGTTAGGAAGATGGTGCTGAGTTTGAGGGATTTGACTGAGACAAGGTGGGGGGAGGGGAAATGAGGAAACTGGAGAAATCTGAGTTCATCCCTTGTGGTTGGAGGGTTCGTAGGCGGAAGATGAGGCGGAACAAAAGTCTCAGCCATGGATCAGCAGGAGGCGGCAATATTAGGGGGATGGAAATACGCAGTCTTACTGCAGGCATGGACGCGGTCAGAAGCACATTTCAGGGAGAAATACTCTGACATTTGAGAGACAGAGGAGGTGAGGTCGAGAGAGGGAAGAGTGGGGAGGGCACATCAAATAGGATGCACACCCAGTCCACTTCAATGCCACCCATCCTTTAGCTGTGCCCCATAATGCAGGGGGGTGGGCAGGCATCTAAACCAGTAGCCCACCAACATATTTAAATAAGCTACTAAGGATTAAATGGGCTTAAAAGCTCAATTGACTCCATTGTTCTGCTAGGTAAAAACAATGACGGATCCTCGGATGCTGCCTGAATTGCTGTGCTCTTCCAGCACCACTAATCCAGAATCCATTGTTCTGCTGCCTACACTGTAATATGGTTAGAAGCATGCAGCCCTTTTTATTTAAATACATTTTTAAAAAGGCAGGAAGGAAAAGGGGTACTATCTTTGGTTGGATGCCCTTTGCTATTGAGTTACTCCTCTCACAGAGAAGACTGCAACCCCCACTTCCTTCCTCTGCCAGAACTTTAAAACCTACCCCTACATATCTGTTCACAAAAATGACCCTAAGCTTCCAGTTGCCTGCCACTTCACAAACCACCATGTTCCCTGGCCAACATCTCTGCCTCAGGGTGGCTGTAGTGCTTCAGCGAAGCTCAGTGCAAGGTAGAAGAACAGCACTTCATTTTCCATTTGGGAACCCTGCAGCCTTCCGGACTCAGTATCCAGTTCAACAACTTTAAGGTTTTAGCTCTTCCTTGTCCTTACCACAACCCCCACATACTAGGCCTTGTTATCACGCGGTCTGCTATTACACACTACCCATTGTTCGCCACTAGCAGTCCCCAATAACAGTTATTCAACCTCCAAGCCACTCCTTTGTCTCTCCAACTATTGTTCTCTCTCTTTGGGCTCTACCCCCACCCATCATTTACACCTTAACCCTCCCCCCACTATCTTCTGCATATAAATCAACAATTTCCTAGCTATCATCAATTCTGTGGAAGGGTCACTCGACTCAAAACATTAACTCTGATTTGTCTTCAGAGATGCTGCTGGACCTGCTGAACATTTCCAGCAAATTCCAGGGTGTGCATCCTGTTATTGTTCCTAAATTGCTCCCTCCCTGTGCAGTACCCCTGACTAACCTGGGATGGGATCCACTGGGGCTTTCATTCTGGAGCTGGTTGCAATCCCAGAAGCATCAACCACTGTGTCCTTAGTATTGCAGACTGACACATTCCAAGGTGCAGGACTATGTGCTGAGGGATGGACTAAAGCCTAGGGCAGCTGCTGCCAAGGAGCAGTGGGAAAAGACCATTGTCTGAGGGTCTTCCGGCTGAAAGTAAATGGGGTCCAGTCAGTTACCAAAGCCTCCCATTGCCTCAAATATGTATAAGTATTGGTATTGTATGTATAGGAGGGGTCTTTGATCCTTTGGACAGAGTCAAAATCCAATGTTTTGCTTTTTCAGTTAATATGCAACTGTACAGAACAATTTGTGACAATGCATACATACAGAGATTTTTTATTGAATGAAGTATATTTTTGAAATATTTCAGAGCGCTGCTCCTTGATTGCAAAGGCAATCCCAGGCTATTTTTCCCAACTGCAAGTCATTCTCTTATAATCCTCCCTTTTAGCATCTCCATCTTTTTATCTCCAAAAACAAATGCAAGGAGCTTCTGACTTTCTTTGCCACTAAGATTGGGACCATCCAGTCAATTGCCCCGGCAGTTCCCCTTCCTTTACCTCCCTAGCCCATTTCGGAAGGTGAGGCCACAAGCAGTGTTTCCTTTTCCTCCACCCTATTAATCTCTGCCCCAGGGCAGGGGTAATCCTACAGGACACGGCGAATACCCTTGCCAACTTTTATAGGTGCGCCATCAATAGCATTCTATCGGGATATATCACTACCTGGTGTGGCAACTGTACCACTCAAGATCAGAGACGATTACAGAGAATGGTGAACTCAGCCCAAACAATCACAAAGGCCAATCTCCCATCTATAGAATCCATCTACCAGGCCTGTTGTCAAGGAAAGGCCGCAAGCATTCTTAAAGATCCATCCCACCCTGGCAAAGTTTTTCTACAACCTCTACCATCGGGGAGAAGGTACAGAAGCCTGAACACACGCACCAGCTGGTTTCGTAACAGTTTCTACCCGACTGCTGTTAGAATACTGAATGGACTCACAAATTCTTAACCTTCACCTGTACCTGTGTTTTAGTTTTTGCTGCTGTTTACCTATTATTTACTATCTATGCTACTTAACTATATGAACTGCCTGTATTGCTCGCAAGACAAAGCTTTTCACTGTGCCTCGGTACACGTGAAAATAAATTCAATTCCAATTCAATTCAGTGGGCTAGGGAGGTAAAGGAAGGGGAACTGCCGGGGCAATTGACTGGATGGTCCCAATCTTAGTGGCAAAGAAAGCCAGAAGCTCCTTGCATTTGTTTTTGGAGATAAAAAGATGGAGATGCTAAAAGGGAGGATTTTAAGAGGATGACTTGCAGTTGGGAAAAATAGCCTGGGATCGCTTTTGCAATCAAGGAGCAGTGCTCCGAAAGCTAGTGCTTCCAAATAAACCTGGTGTTGCGTGATTTTTAACTTGTCCACCCCAGTCCAACACCGGCTGCTCCACATCATTCCAGTGAGGAGTTCTGGCAAAGAGGGGTAGGACCAATGTTTCACTGTGGCTAATTCAGTTCTCTACCAGTTAATCCAAAAAAGCATGTCACCCTTGTACTTAAGATGTGGTCTGTACAAAGGGAACTGCTGCAGTGAGATACAATAATGGTTTTAATGGGAAACAGCACAATGAAGACCGAACAGTGTGGTTAAGGAGACTGCTAGCTGTAGAATGATGTAAGAAAAACAATACAAAGATTATGGCGATGGGATTTTGTAAGTGCAATGCAGAACTATGGTAACAGATTTTTCTGGGGCAGGCCAAGAACAAAGTAGAGTTAGGACATAGACAGGGATTAAGAAGTGATTCGAGATTACTTTATCTGTGGCAAATAGTTTGGAATCAGCAAGATCAAGTCAAGGGTATAGTTGTGACTGCTCTGTTTTTCTTTCATTCACTACTGGCATATTAGCTGTTTCCCCAAAGGCAAAGTCTTCAAAGGAGAATATTTTCAGTGTGACCGGCAAGACGTAAATGAAAATGAAACAGAAACGGCTCATCAGGCAATAGTAAATGCAAACATATGAATATTTAACCATAGGATTGTAAATACGGCCCCCTACCTAAAAATTTAATTTCAATGAGAAGTCAAACGAATAGCCATAATGCTGTGTTGTGAACCAACTGACATTGAAACAGAGTTACACGCAAAGGAAAACGATTGAGGGTGGGAGACATAAAAAAAAGATTTTGACACAGGTTCATTCAAGGCGGCAGATTTTAATCCAAGTTGTTCTCATGTTTGGAGTTCATGGCATACACCCAACACACACGTAAAATATGATGTGGATCATTGAAATACATCCTTATGCCTGAACAGTACTCTTGGCACAACTCACTCTGCTACAGGTAGTTTGCCTAATCAAGATTTGGAGGTGCCGGTGTTGGACTGCGGTGTACAAAGTTAAAAATCACGCAACACCAGGTTATAGTCCAACAGGTTTAATTGGAAGCACCTGTTAGCTAACACCTAACACCTTCAACACGTTATCTGAGGTAACCAAATTGTTAAAGTTCACCTGAGAATGTAACTTTTAAAAAAAGTTTTGTGATTTACACATGAATTCTAACAGATGAGAGATTTAACAAACAATCAAGATATTTTTCAATGTATAATTTCAGTTACACCACACTGTAAACTTTTGCTATAAATTCTGCATCTTACAACTGTGTACTCTACAACCACCTAATGAAGGAACAGCGCTCCGAAAGCTAGTGCTTCCAATTAAACCTGTTGGATTATAACCTGGTGTTATGTGATTTTTAACTTAGCCCAAAATGGATATCCTTGATTGGGCAATCTGCTTCACTGGTCCTCAGGTAGTTCTAGGAGCATGGATAAACAATCTGTTCAGTGATATTATTACATAGCTCTGGAGCAGGTAGGACTTGAACACAGGTCTGCTGGAAGAAAGGTAGGGTCACTATCACTTCACCACAAACTATTGAAGGCAGAGACTCTGATGACTTCTGTGGAGTTGTGGTAGAATTTGGAAGTTACATGCTACTCTTATTGCTCATTGGAACACTTTAAGAACATCAACTTACTTTTCCTTCAGTGAGCCTGAGGCAAATTCCAAAAGGACGTGGAACAGATGCAATATCAGGCCTGTCTTTGCCAAAATATTTCATGTTGAGCCCAAGAGCCCAATGCACAAGAGAATTTCTACTTCGAAATCTTTTGGGGAGAGAAAGAAATGAACTTGACGAATAATCTAGGTCAACATAGACAAGACGGCAATTATAGGAATTAGCAATGAGGCAGTGATGGATCACTGCATCAATACTACATAAATTTATTGTCTTCATATTGCTCCATCCAGCAACACCATGTTCTCTTTCTCAGATACTCGATGTAGTCATTTTTTCTTTAATCCTTTGATTTCTCCATATCAAGGCATTGACACGAAGAGTGGACAACAGATATTCTTACAAACCATGATAACTTTGGCTCTAAAGATAAAATTTAAGAGATTATATTGTAGTTGGGAACTTCTGAGCCACCTTCGAACTAGACAGGGGAATGTGTCTCAAATCTTCATCAAAGTGGCCTTTGTGACTGAAAAATAGTTTTGGGGAAAAACGTGAACCAAGTTCCAAATCACTGAATTCCACAACTAAACTGTTTGCCGGGATATCCACTTAGCATGTTGGATCTGCAGAACTAATGTCTTCCAACTAAAAACTCTGGTTCAGTATTTGTTTGGTATGGAAGTGCTGATGTGAAGTGACATCATTTGTGTTGGGTGAGCACAAATAAGGCACAACCGTAAATATTTGCCTTATCATAATGCAAAGCCGAACATCTCCAACACTTTCTGAATTTCACGTCCATTATATTTTAAACATGTTTGTCAAGTTAAAACCTCACCCTCAAATACATTTGTTTCCCCACAGATTGCATCAATTTGAATTGTGGTCGAACAAGTTGCAGGCTACCACAGATCTATTCTCTTTCAAAACCAAGGCACATTCTGATATTATCACCCTTTGTCTTTATGCTCTCTTATATTTGATAGCAAACTGAAATTTATGATAAATTAAATCTATATCCATAACTCTAAAGATCTATGAATAATCTATTCCTATTGCTTTTTACTTGATATATGAAGGCACATTCTGGTTGATAATCTTTATTTTTTTTTAAAAAAAGAGTATCTGCCCAGAAAATTAAATAAGCCATTCCTGATATCAAATGCATGGTAAGCAGGAGACAGATGGAATCTTGGGCTGACATCCTACTTTAAAAAAATACTTTTAACAGTGCAGTGCTTCCTCAATATTATGCCCAAGTGTCAATTTAGATTATGCAAATTGTGATTGAAAATACAACCTTCTGACTCAGAGGCAAGAGTATTATCCACTGAATCTATTTTTATATTTAGAGTGAGGAATTAAATATAGTGCGCCATTCCTTAACAAAATACAAACAAGAAACTAATACATTTGACAGAAATTATTGAACTCTAAGCACAAAGATTGATGACCTCAATACCAGCCTCATTTTGAATCTTCCTGTCAATCCTATGTTGTAGTGAAATAGACCTTCTAGTCAGTTAGAAGGGGAGACGAGAATAATAGATGAACAGGTTCTGTCATTCAATCGCATGCTGATACTGACACTGAAATATTTAACAGGTACAACATGTGACATAATCCCTACAAGGTACTCCTTCCACAGATCCTGAAAGCTGTTCACATCTCCAAGAGACTTACATTATTGACAAACTAGCAGAATATACGATTACATGATGAAAATAAGAACTCAAAATGAGGATGACAATGCTGAGCAGGAATAGTTTGCTGAGGGACTGGTATTTTATTTATATTTTCCTGCTGACTTCAGGTGAATGTCAATGAAGAACATGAACAAGGGCTTCCACTTCAGGGAGAAAGGACAGATTCCCACCCACTTCAGCCTATACAACCCCAGTTCTCATCCAGTTAAAAATAAGGCTTGAATATTTTAACTAATGTGTCACATACTTTCCTATCTTCACATGACATATTGGTAATATTGCTGCCAACACTCTTCATGATACCTTTAACTCTGAGATGCCGGTGTTGGACTCGGGTGCACAAAGTTAAAAATCACTCAACACCAGGTTATAGTCCAACAGGTTTAATTGGAAGCACACTAGCTTTCGGAGCGATGCTCCCTCACCACCTGATGAAGGAGCGTCGCTCCGAAAGCTAGTGTGCTTCCAATTAAACCTGTTGGACTATAACCTGGTGTTGTGTGATTTTTAACTTTTAACTCTGAGGCATTCCAACTTAAAATGAAACTGTTCAGTGTGATAAAGTCAAAAAGTTTCACTTCGCATCACAACTTAGCATGTATTTACCTTTGAACCTCAGAAACCATTTTTATACAGTGTTACTCTATCATAGAAAGATTAAACAAATGGGATCGTCTTGGATCTAAGGGCTCTGTA
Organism: Chiloscyllium plagiosum; assembly: GCF_037043375.1. Taxonomy (NCBI): domain Eukaryota; kingdom Metazoa; phylum Chordata; class Chondrichthyes; order Orectolobiformes; family Hemiscylliidae; genus Chiloscyllium; species Chiloscyllium plagiosum. The sequence continues at coordinate 48,977,221 of NW_028270150.1, forward strand.
AGTCAACAACACCGTTGATAAATTTTCTTATCTGCTTCATGATGATCCCGCAAAACAACATTTTTATTAACACAAAACAGGTCATTTGAGTGGTAGGTTTCCCACATCCTGGAACTAAAAAAGATTGTGATTTTACAACAGTTGTCTTGTTTAATGAAATGCACAAGCTCTGAATGAAACAGACAAAATAGCCTTTGATATTGCTTTGAACAGCTGTACGACAGCTGCTGCCTGAAAACAACATTGTACTGAATCTCCCTAACACTGTATGATATAGTGTACCCAAGCTGACAGCCATCCAACATCAAATTTATAATTAGGCTTTCTCATTAGTGAAAAGGGAGGATGGATAAAATGCATGCAGCCTACCCAAATGGCATGGAGCTCCCCAGAAAACATTCATGGGAGTTCTTATTAGCAGTATATCTATCTGGAAACAAAGCCATTACTTGTATGAAACAATAAGATGGAAATTGTTGGACAGCTTTCAAAATATTTATTAGCACCTCATCTCTGTGTGAATTCTTGTTGACGACTGTTTTAAGTTTAAAAAATAAACAAACTGGTCAAATACGAACTCATGACTTACATATGTTAATGGGATGTCTATCACTTACACTTGCATTTAAATTGTAATCAGGTCAGGATACAGACATTTTAAAAATCAAATCCATATTAAGGAGCTTGAGACTCACTCAGCGTATATAGTACAAATCTATATTTTTGTATCTAGCTCAGAAATTCTCTTTGGCTGATGCAATGTTTGACAGCATGTTGTTCACAAGGTTTCCCAAAGCGAAGCTGTCCAGCATAACCAAATGTTCCATTGGCTTTGTCCACGGTCTGATGTGATCAATAACATATTAGCAGGAAGCAGAGTTTTATTTCTAATTCTTAGTATTGATTACCAGTCTGTTAAGAAAGAATTACTTCAAAATTAACTTAGTTATTGGTGTTTTTGATACTCTGACATATTGCCAACTACAGAAGGACTGGGAGAACTTACATAGTATTTTTGATGTTTGCAGACCATCACAAACCACTTTATAGCCAATGAGGTATTATTGAAATGAAGTGCAGTACTTTAACAGTAATGTGGCAGCAATTTGTGCCAGCAAAGTTCAAGCAACACAACGAGATAAAATGACCAGCTTTTGCAACGTTGATTAAGGGATAAGTATTGGTCAAGACACTAGAGGGAATACTCAGCTTTTTCTTATTTAGAAGAGAAAGAGCTGATTTCTGTAGTTATTAGCAGTACTTTCGTTCATTTTGAAAAGCTAGAGTTATATCATGATTGGTGTTGCCATGGGAATGTAGAGTTTGAAATCTTCATAATGCCCTTTCTGTAAAGAAAATAAGACCCCATGTATCAAGGTACATGCTTTCTAGCACATGTAAATGCATTGCACTGACCATCTTTAAGTCTGGATGGTTTAATAAACTATTTCTAATAGCAGAATTACAACTAATGATGGACACATTGTTCTGAGGCTTGCAAGTCATGGGCTGATTGACAATTCATAATGGGCATCATGCTCAATGTGATGTGTTTTCTCTTGCTGCATTGCCATACCATGGATGGCCCAACCAATTAGCATCTTCTTCTCATGCTGGATAAGTTGGTGTCCTTTCTTTTTAAGTCTATTTCTTGCATCCTAGTCCTGATGAGTACAAGAATGAAAGCTTCAACACCTCTTCTTTTAGCAATGTTTGAATTTTTCTTGTCCTGAGTAAAGTTAATTTAAGGAGGGCACCCACAATCTGTACCTGTTATAACCTCAGTCCAGTTACCTGAGTCATGAATCATCCTATAACAAGGACTCCTGGTGAAGCTGTCATCAACACAGGGTTATGTCACAACTTACTGCCACTATACTCAGTGCTAATAGCCCACTCCCAAGGTAGGCACTTGGGGAAAATTTGAGTTAAAACATATTTCAAAGCCTCTTTCTCTCTCTCTCTCTCTCTCTCTCTCTCTCTCTTCCTTTCAACTTCATTTTCACATGTCCAAGTCAGCTGGCCATGCAGCACATTGTCCATCACTTAGTTTCACTTAATTATCCCAAAAACAGAATAGATAGGAGAAAATGTGACCTTACAGTCTGTGCTCGATCAGCATTTGTTTGTTACAGAATGTTAAATGGTTGAGCACACAAGTCCACTTGGCCCAACATGTTCATGCAGAATCTTACTGTTAACCCAACAACTGCAATTTAATTCATATCAGATGCTGCATACGATGGACAACTAATCCAATATCATGTGCCACTTGCTCTACCAATTACATACTTCTAGATGATTCTCAAATAATAAATGTGTCCTCTTTCCTTTCTATTCATATCATTATTAGTGTGGATGCAGGTTTCTGCATTTCTTTTTAGTTTAAAGAAAGGGGTGAACATAACCGAAAAAAAGCTGGATTTTCCACCCCAAACCAATGTATGCCAGGCAGCCAGAAACAGAAAATGAATGGAAATTCCATTCTTGTGGAGTCTCAGGATTATTAGGAGTGTGAGATTTTTCATAAGATGGCTATATTTTGAAATGTCTCTTTTATCTCAAGGCAAAATTGAACATATGAACTGGTACTAGTTTGCTTGACTGCATACCTCTGTGGAGAAAGTGAGGACTGCAGATGCCGGGGATCAGAGCTTAAAAATGTGCTGCTGGAAAAGCGCAGCAGGTCAGGCAGCATCAAAGGGGAAGGAGAATCGAAGTTTCGGGCATAAGTCCTTCTTCAGAAATGCATACCTCTGTGGCCTGGTTACCATGGGAAAAGTCTTTTTGAATAGTCTTTTATCAAGTCTTTTTGAAGTCAGGTATCAGGTTCAACAAAGGTCAGAACAGCTGACTTTATCAAGGACGGATTTACAGTCAGTCAGTCAAATTCAGAGATGCAGGAGAGATAGAAAGAAAGAGAGAGAAACAGAGAGAGAGAGAGAGAGAGAGAGAGAGACACAGAGAGAGAGAGAGAGAGAGAGAGACGGATGTTGCTATGCAGATGGAAAGCAGTGATGATATGGCTGTGAGGGTGGAATGCCAAGGAGAATGGACTCCCATTTGAAGTGATAAGCCCTATAGAAACCTAAAGGCCGAGAAATCATCAGCAGGTGCCATGTTGCTAGAAGTCAATTCAATTGTGCACAGGGGGATGACTGAAAGGAGTTTTAGAAGAACTTGTATAAACTTTGTCCACTTCCAATCGCCCACTTATAGGAAGGATACTATCAAGGGGAGAGGGTTCAGAAAAAAATTAACAGGATAGGCTGGGAACTTTTTCACCGGAGCATAGGAGGTTGAGAAATTACCTGACAGAAGTTTATAAAATAATGACAGGTTTAGATAGAGTTGATGGTAGTTGTTTTTTCCCTAAGTTAGGGAATTTCAACACTAGGAGGTATATTTATAAGGCAAGAAGAGAGAGTTATAAAAAAGACATAAGAGCAAATTATGTGAGAGGGTGGTTGGCATGTGGAATGAACTTCCTGAGGAAGTGGTGGATGTGGGTAAAATTACAATGCTTAAAAGGCATTCGGATGGATACATGATTCGGAAGGCTTTGGAGAGATATGGGCCAGGAGCAGGCAAGTGGGACTAGTTAGTTTGGGATTGTGTTTAGCCTGGACAGGTATAGACAGGAGAGATCAAGTGAATCCTTAGATGAGTATAAAGGCAGTAGGAGTAGAGGAAAATCTGGAAGGCACAAAGGAGACATGACTTAGCTTTGGCAAATAGAGTTAAGGAGAATACAAAGGATTTTTACAAATACTTTAAGGACAAAAGGGTAACGAGGGATCGAATAGGACCCCTCAAAGATCAACAAGACAGCCTTTGTGTGGAGCCGCAGGAGATGGGGGAGGTACTAAACGAATAATTTGCATCAGTGTTTACTGTGGAGAAGGACATGGAAGATATAGAATGTGGGGAAATAGATGGTGACATCTTGAAAAGTGTCCATATTACAGAGGAAGAAGTGCTGGATGTCTTGAAACACATAAATCCCCAGGACCTGAACAGATAATAGACAATAGACAATAGGTGCAGGAGTAGGCCATTCTGCCCTTCGAGCCAGCACCATCATTCATTATGATCACGGCTGATCATCCTCAATCAGTATCCTGTTCCTGCCTTATCCCCATAACCCTTGATTCCACTATCCTTAAGAGCTCGAGCCAACTCTTTCTTGAAAATATCCAGAGACTTGGCCTCCACAGCCTTCTGGGGCAGAGCATTCCATACACCCACTACTCTCTGGGTCAAGACGTTTTTCCTCAACTCTGTTCTAAGTGGCCTACCCCTTATTTTTAAACTGTGTCCTCTGGTTCAGGACTCAACCATCAGCAGAAACATGCTTCCTGCCTCCAGAGTGTCCAATCCTTTAATAATCTTATATGTCTCAATCAAATCCCCTCTCAGCCTTCTAAACTCAAGCTCAAATCTTTCAGCGTACGATTGTCCCGCCATTCCGGGAATTGACCTCGGGAACCTACGCTGCACTCCCTCAATAGTCAGAATGTCTTTCCTCAAATTTGGAGACCAAAACTGCACACAATATTCCAGGTACGGTCTCACCAGGGCCCTGTACAGCTGCAGAAGGACCTCTTTGCTTCTATACTCAACTCCCCTTATTATGAAGGCCAGCATGCTATTAGCTTTCTTCACTGCCTACTGTACCTGCATGCTTGCTTTCATTGACTGATGTACAAGAACACCTAGATCTCATTGTACTGCCCCTTTACCTAACTTGACTCCATTTAGGTAGTAATCTGCCTTCCTGTTCTTGCCACCAAAGTGGATAACCACACATTTATCCACATTAAACTGCATCTGCCATGCATTGTCCACTCACCTAGCCTGTCCAGGTCACCCTGTATTCCCCTAACATCCTCCTCACATTTCACCCTGCCACCCAGCTTTGTGTCATCAGCAAATCTGCTAATGTTACTTTTAATACCTTCATCTATATCATTAATATACATTGTAAAAAGCTGCGGTCCAGCACTGATCCCTGTGTACCCTAAAACTCTGTGGGAAGGTAGGGAAGTGATTGCAGGGCCTCTTGCCAAGATATTTGTATCATCGACAGTTTCAGGTGAGATGCTGGAAGACTGGAGGATGGCTAACTGGTCCCACTATTTAAGAAAGGATAAGGACAAGCCAGGGAACTACAGGCCGGTGAGCCTGACATCGGTGGTGGGCAAGTTGATGGAGGGAATCCTGAGGGACAGGATTTACACGTACTTGGAAAGGCATATACCGATTAGGGATAGTCAACATGGTTTTGTGTGTGGGAAATCATGTCTCACAAACTGGAGTCTTTTGAAAAAGTAACAAAGAGGATTGAAGAGGGCAGAGTGATGGATGTGATCTATATGTGATTTTAGTAAGGCATTCAACAAGGTTCCCCATGGTAGACTGGTTGGCAAGGTTAGATCTCATGGAATACAGGGAGAACTTGCCACTTGGATGCAGAATTGGCTAGAAGGGAGAAGATAAAGGTTGGTGGTGGAGAGTTGTTTTTCAGACTGGAGGCCTGTGACCAGTGGAGTGCCAAAAGGATCAGTACTGAGTCCATTACTTTTTATCATTTACATAAATGAATTGGATGCGAGCATAAGAGGTACAGCTAGTAAGTTTGCAGATGACACCAAAACTGGAGGTGTAGTGGACAGCGAGGAAGGTTAACTCAGATTACAGCAGGATCTTGATCAGATGGGCCAATGGGCTGAGAAGTGGCAGATGGAGTTTAATTTAGATAATTGCGAGATTCTGCATTTTGAGAAACAAATCTTAGCAGGACTGAATGGTAAGGTCCTAGGGAATGTTGCTGAACAAAGAGACCTTGGAGTGCAGGGTCATAGCTCCTTGAAAGTAGAGGTGCAGGTAAATAGGATCGTAAGGAAGGCATTTGGTATGCTTTCCTTTATTGGTCAGAGCATTGAGTATAGGAGTTGGGAGGTCATGTTGCGGCTGTACAGGACATTGGTTAGATCACTTCTGGAATATTGCATGCAATTCTGGTCTCCTTCCTATCGGAAGAATGTTGTGAAACCTGAAAGGGTTCAGAAAAAATTTACAAGGATGTTGCCAGGGTTGGAGGATTTGAGCTATAGGGAGAGGCTGAATAGGCTGGGGCTGTTTTCCTTGGAGCTCGAAGGCTGAGGGGTAACCTCATAGAGGTTTATAAAATCATGAGGGGCATGGATAGGATAAATAGACAAAGCCTTTTTCCTGGGGTGAGTGAGTCCAGAACTAGAGGGCACAGGTTTAGGGTGAGAGGGGAAAGATATAAAAGGGACCTAAGGGACAACTTTTTCACTCAGAGTGTGGTACGTGTATGGAATAAGCTGCCAGAAGAAATGATGGAGGCTGGTACAATTGCAACATTTAAAAGGCATCTAGATGGGTATATGAATAGGAAGAATTTAGAGGAATATAAGCCAAGTGCTAGCAAATGGGACTAGATTAGGTTGGGGTATCTGGTTGACATGGACAAGTTGGACCGAAGGGTCTGTTTTCGTGCATACATCTCTGTGGCTCTATGACTGGTTGGACCAAAGGGTCTGTTTCTGAGCTGCATGACTCTATGACTCTATAACAGTCTAAGACAGAGAAGAGAGCCTGTGGAACACCAAGAGGGATTCAAGACTACAGAAACATTGCTGCTAAGAGTGTGGCATAATATACAAATGTGGCACACAGTTATTAGTAATATTAAGAAACTAATAAGAGTATCTTTTCTGTAGGTTAGAGTATGCGTTGCATACTGAGTAACGTTTGGTTGATATGATTTAAGTTTGTTTGTTCCAATACAAGTTTTAATCCTTGATATCTTGGATGACACCTTTACATCAGTCACTAGGAAATTAAATCTCTTTTTAAAAGTTATCAAGTTAAAAGTTTATAGGGATCAAAACAGCATTAACATGTCAATTCCAGAATCAAAGTGAATTGTTTCAGTGGTGCTGTTAAGAAAGGTGGTACCAGGATAATCAATATCCATTTCACCTTTATTGACTTCACCTACCAAGATGCCAATATCAAAGGTATTTGCACATGTAGCTGGCAATGACCACGAGCAACTTCTTTCAGAGTCCAGGAGAACAGTAGGGCAAATATGCCATCTGCTACATGGATAACCGCAACCACCAAAAAGCATGGAGCTGGCACATGCAGAGGTAGTAGCTGTCAGCTGTGGCCTCAAACCTGGCTCCATCTCCTCGCAAACACACAGAGATGTCAATCCTTGGGAATGATACTACAGGCTGGCACAGAAAGCTACTGCCCAAGCAAACCAGTTTACATAGCACCAATGTTAGTTCAATTGCATAAAACAGGTCAGATACAGGGCTGTTCCATCATTTGGCACATCTCTTTAGCAATCTCCCCCCAATTAAGCTAGTCAGGGAAGAAAGACTTGGACTTAAAAAAGCACCTTTCGTAACCCCAGGATGTCTGAAAGTAGTTTACTGTCAATGAAGTGCATATTTGCTTTGCTCAACAACCATTCATGAGAAGTGCCTTGGAATTGTTTTACAACCTTGAAATATGCTAAATGAAAGAAAGTAATTGTTGTTGGAATGTTGCCAATGTTGTCATATATGTTAATGAGTTGAGAATGGGTTCTCAAACTTTTCAGAGAACTTCAAAATTGTTGTGCTCTTCCTTTTCAATTATCCTTTTGCCTTTGATTTTATCTGCATGCAATATTTTAATCTTTCAATTCTATACAGTGGAGGCAACTGAACAAGATATATGACTGACACCTGACTGATGAAACTAGAACTTAAAACTTGCAGAAATATCACATTTTTATTTGCATGGATTTCTCCAGCTTTCCACTGCTAAGCTAGACAAAGGTGAAGTACAGTAGAAAACAGTGCTCCTTCTGAAGAGGACAGGAAAGAAAAGATAACCTTCATATTGTCCAGTTCACTCTAATCACTTTAAAAGGTTATATTTTGAAGAGAGGTATAGAACTGTCTACTGAACACGCCTTAAGTAAACAACTTGAGGCCTTGGGGTTTTCCTTAAAGTTGGAACAATGGAAGCAGTGTGGGTGTGGCCAGTTCTCACAGAACAGGCTTTGTACTTATTTTAATCTTTAAGCAGCAGAAGCCTTTGGGGTCTCAAAAGTGTTGGTGGTTTCAGTGAATGATTCTTAGTACTATTCTCTCTGAACCCTCACTTGATGATTTTTCCTCCTGCTTTGGAGAACTACATGTAAAAATCTGTGTCTGAATTTGTCCTTTTTGCCAAGGGGTGTGTTCATGGGATAGTACTATATCGTGATGCCTTGGATGCTGCCTGACCTGCTGCGCTTTTCCAGCAACACATTTTCAGCTCTGATCTCCAGCATCTGCAGTCCTCACTTTCTCCTATTACTATATCGTAACAGTTAATTAGTAAGAGGTACTGCATCTATTATCTGGTTAATAGTTAGTTAAGTTATTCTAAATTCCCCTTTCTTTTGTCTATATTTTAACTATAGTGTTTAAATAAATTGTGATTTGGAGACGCCGGTGTTGGAAGGTGGTGTTGGCGATGACCACCTTCATCGCCGGTGATGAAGGAGCAGTGCACAGAAAGCTAGTGCTTCCAAATAAACCTGTTGGACTATAACTTGGTGTTGTGTGATTTTTAACTAAATAAATTGTGTTTTGCTTAATGTTGAGTAGTTTGACCAGTTGCATTGCATCTGGAACATGGCACTTCACATTTACCTTTAAAAGAAGAAAAGGTTAGGTTCTAGGCTACCTTCTTAAAATATTTTGAGGGGGTCTGGCCTGGTTCATAACACCATATCCTAATGTTCAAAATATGATGGTAGTTCCAGGTAATATTTCAAGGAATTATCAGTGTGGATATCAGACAAATGGTTTTTTGCATCATTCAATTTGCATCACTCAAATTTGGACAGCAAGTAATCTCCTATTCCACAATCTAGTTCTTATAAATCCGATGGATTCACATCTCCAGAGCAATGAAACAAATCATCAAATGACCCAGTTGTTTCAAAGCAGACAGACATACAGTGGGTGTCAAGCTATAGATTAATTTTAGCTCAACCAACAGTCAGAAAAGCCATAAAAATACACATGTAAACTTTATAGTATCAAATTAATTTGAATTTACATATGTCTTTAAAAGTAGTCAAGGTTTAATCAGTACATTTCCTTCTACTGTCATTAAGTTCACCTCAAGTCCTTACTTTTCAATGGCTAGTTCTCGCCCTAGGGTCTTCATTTTTAGCCAAACTAAAATGTGGTAAGTAATAGGCACCTTCAGGATAATGGGTATTCTCCTTACACAGATATCTGTGATATCATTTAAGTGCCGAGTGATGTAATTGACAAACCATAGAAATTTGATAATAGAAAGTGGATATTCTCAAAGATTTTGATCTTGAATGATACTGGATTCCTTCACTGCTTTTTGATTCACATCATTGCCCAGATTGAGTCACAGTCACCAAAGTCAAATGGATTGGTAGCATGCAGGTCATATCTTGAAATAAACAAAGTGATGCTGATAAACAGGAACTTTTCTATCCATGTGATTTTTTTCTGGTTCTCCAATTTTCTCTCCTGAAGGAGCTAACTCATGCTGTGAAACTAACTCACCAGTCTTTCATTACCTGACCCAACAATTTACACAGGAACTGAAACACTGCAATGATGTCTGACCATGGGAGCTAAATTAAATAATATTTACACCCTTGCATTTTTCAACTTGAGCCCCTGAATAATGATGAGTTAATGTGCCCTGACATTCTTTTTCAGTTTGATCAGCCTGATATGTAAATACGTCAGAAACAGCATGCAAATAGTTACAGAATGGGAGACAGAAAGAGATCATGAGAAGCTCATTAAAATAAGGGGAGTCAGCAGCTCAGATCAAAAGCAAAAACTGCTTGATTTCAACATTTGCTAACTCAGTGTTCCCCAATCCAAACAGCAGCTTGCCCCATTCCTCATTCTGGAAATTCCAGCAGAACCATGTACATGCACAGCCCGATTGGCCAAAGAGGAAAAGCATGTAATAAGTAATATTAACATTAAAAACAAATACCTAGCAGGGAGGTAGTATGCTGTCTGTCCAGTTGTGCGTGAAGCTTAATTGTTATAGTGTTGATGGGAGAGGCAGTGGTGGAATAGTCATGTCATTGGACTAACAGTCTTAGGCTAATATTCCAAAAGAGTAGAGGCAGCTTTACCCCGTATCTAGACCCATGTTGTAATTATCCCAGATCTGTTTGATGGGACAGTGCACAGGGAGCTTTTGCTTTCAGTTTAACAGAATAGAAGGAGTGAGTGTATTTGTGTGGAAAAATGCCACTCGAAGGGGAATAAATGCTGGAACTGTAAAAGTTAACTGAAATCCCTCAGAATCCGGAAAGGAGAAGAGGAAACATGTTTTGTGGAAAGTTAAAGTTATGTTAATGAAATTCACTAAGTTAGGGTGCGAGGATCTCCAATACAATCTTCAATGTGATGAAAAAAAAAATGAACAGCATCAATACTGGAAGCTCAATTCGACTGAAACAGAGTGTATCCAACATATAAAAGCACGCATTGCTAGGTCTATGCAAGTCCTTATAATGTTTGAGAATACTTCCATGTAAATGAAGCAGCATCCCCCCCATCATAAATCACATGATTTTATTGATGCTGTCAAGCCTGCATTTCATTTATATCAGAAAATGGTGACAGCAGGTAATTCCAGTAATAAAAGCAAACTAATTTATGAAGTCCTTGGCCCTGAATAATCTTAGATGCTGAGAAATATTCATCATTTGAGAATGCGATTTGAACAGTTCTTCCTTTATTAAAGCTCCTCTGCTGTGTTATTTGACTTTGTACTGCATTGTTAGTTCAGGGTATACCAGAGGAAAAAAAAAATCAAGGTTCATTACTTGGAAGCTTCATAGCACCAGAATTATGCTCCATACAAGGGTTATTTAGATTAATTAAGTCCATAGCAGCTGAATTTCTTTTTATATTTCTGGATAACATTTCTTAACAAAACCATTGATTGTGGTATAGCCATTGAACAACAAGGTACATTATTTAATCCCTTCATTTGCAGAGTTTCTAGACCTTAGATAAACTACTAGGAGAGGCACAATATTTCATAGAATCATACAATACAGAAGAGGCCCGTTGACTTATGGAGTCCCTACTGCCCAAGATATACAACCTGCAACGATCCCATTTTCCAGCACTTGGCGCATAGTCTTGAATGTTATGACACTTATGGTGCTCATTAGAATATTTTTTACGGGTTGTGAGGTTCCCCGCCTCAATTACCTTCCCAGGCAGTGCATTCCAGAGTCACCTCACCTTCTGGGTGAAAACATTTTTCCTCATGTCCCCTAAAAACCCCCTGCCTTTCAAGTTAAAATTATGCCCTTTGTTATTGATCCTTTGACCAAGGGGAACAGCTGCTTTTTATTCACCCTGTCTATGCCCCTCATAATTTTTAAAATTACATTCCCTACAGTTTGGAAACAGACTCTTCAGCCCAACAAGTCCACACTGATCCTCCAAAGAGTAACCCACCCAGATCCATTCCCCAACCCTATATATTTACCCCAGGCTAATGCACCTAACACTATGGGAAATTTAGCATGGCCAATTCACCTCACCTGCACATCTTTGGATTGTGAGAGGAAACCAGAACAAACCCCCACAGACACAGGGAGAATGTGCAAACTCCACACAGACAGTTGCCCAAGGTGGAACTCGAACCTGGGTCCCTAGTGCTGTGAGGCAGCAGTGCTAACCACTGAGCCACTGTGCCACCCCTAATCTAATACACTTCTACCAGTTCCTTCCTTCGTTTTCTCTGCTCCAAAAAAAAATCCGAGTTGATCCAGCCTCTGATCTTATTTGTTGTGGTACTGTTGTTATCAACAGTTTTATCTACTAATTAGCAACCAACAGATTTTTATTGCCATGTCTAAACATATCAAAGCAAATGTGTTATAATTAACTCAAATCATTTGTAGTTTGCTTAATCATAGACCACTCAAATGTTGTACAATTTAAAATGTCCTCTCAATATTCAACTCTGGTTTTGAAAGAAAAAAATCTGAAACTATTTTGCTGGCTATTAAGTGATCACAAATTGAATATTCCAAATATCCTTCAGTCGATCAAGAACATTGCTTGGGCAATGGCTCCACTAACTCTTAAACTGCCCTTTCAGCTCCAATTTGGACACTGTAAAATTATTCTTAAAAAAAACACATTTCAGTGCATTTTATATAATACTTTGTTGCTAGTGTCATGATGCTTTAGAAATAATGACGTTCAGGTGCAAGTAATAGGTAAACTTTCTTATCACAATTGAAGGAAACGATCTGCTTTGATTATCCTGATGGTCTTAATGAAACTGCACACATCATGATTTCCAGTGGCTAAGAGAAGAAGAATTCGGGGCCAGGAATGTAATTTCCCAGTGTAAGTGAAAGTTGGGAGCATTCCATTAAGCCTTCCCAATGTATCTCCCAAGATGTTGTCAGACCCGGAGCTACACAGAAGCTGATATATATCCAGATTGTTGAGTTTTATTGGGTTACTCCTAATTCCAATTGTTCAATCAATAACTATTTGACTAAAAAATGTATAAAAGGTGCTGTAACTACATGTGGTTTGTGGACCCATAACAATAAAGACATCTGGACAACTATGTTAGCAAGGATTATTTTCTAACAGTATCGCCCAGGAAAAGCCAACTTTCGGTACAGTTGAGGTCACAAACCATAAGGTTGACTTACAAGAGGATTAGTGTGGCATTATATGAATCTAACCAGACAGGATGATGAAATAAATGAAAGTCTAAAATTGGATTTATATAATATCTTTCACTTTTTCGGCATGCCCTAAAGATTCTGCAACTAATAATGAACTTTTGAAGTGTACACTCTGTTGTAATGTAAGGAAATGAAGTGGTTGCCTTGTGTAATGGCAAGGTTTCTCAAAATTGAAATAACAAGCAAATGATCTGTTTTGTGATGCTGATCGATGGATAAGTATTGGCTAACATATCAAGCATAACTCCCTTTCTCTACAGATCAAATAGAAATTAAACATTGCTGAACAGAGATACATGTTGCTGAAGAGTTTTGCTTCACACTCTCAGGATAATTGTAAGAAGGTCAAGTTTCAAACAATCACAATAATTTACTGTATAGAAAGGAAAGGGTGTTGATTGGTTTGCAAGCCAATTTGGATTAGCTAAGGCATTGCCTTGGTTCCCACAATCTTCCAGGCAATTGAAAGAAAAGTGCAAAACTTGAGTTATTCCTATATGTGAATGTATGGTATTTATAGCAAACATACAATGGTATAAGCTTGACTGACTACCTCAAATTAGCTATTAGCATCGTCAGAATTGTTTATCAAAAGCAACTCAATCACATCTAACAGTTCATATCTTCTTTTGGATTTTGAAACCTTCTGTACTTCAACATGGTGATTGGATTCTTAGATCTATCCAAGAGGGCAGTCAAGAACCCAATTTTAACATCTCAGCCCAAACACATGCAGCATTCCTTCAGTATGGCACAGATTTCACGGACTCAAAAGATTATAATTGGCTTCTGTGCCTATGTATTAAGAGAAATAGCCATGATTTCTGTTTCCAATGCTATTCAAAGGCATCCATTGGAAAATGTATCTGTGTAAGTGTTATTTAAAGGATAAAGGGGTGGCCCACAATTGATGAGCTCATGAGCAGCTTAAATGTGAAGAATGAACAATATATTGGATGGTATATCATACTCGAGAAACCAGTATGAATATAACTCTTTTAGACAGGGTCGTTGAAGGGTGGCAATATGACTCCCATTTCCCTAACGACCAACTATTTTCACTATGAAGAATCAAAATATAACAATAAATAGTCACTGAACTCAAAATGTTAACTCTGCTTTCTTCTCACAGATGCTGCCAAGGCGTGATGGTTAGTACTGCTGCCTCACAGCACCAGGGACCCGTGTTCAATTCCAGTTTTGGGTGATTGTCTGCACGGGTTTCCTCCCACAGTCCAAAGATATGCAGGTTAGGTGAACTGGCCATGACAAATTGCCCATTGTGTTCAGGGATGTGTAGGTTAGGTGCATTAGTCAGGGAGAAATAGGGAGGAATGGATCTGGGTGGTTTATTCTTCGGAGGGTCAGTGTGGACTTGCTGGGCCAAAGCGTCTGATTCTATACTATAGGATTTCTAATTCTGCCAGACCGGCTGAGTTTTACCAGCAGTTTCTGTTTTAAATTTTAACAATAACTTCTACTTATAACATGTCAAAGCACTCAGCATGGTAAATTATCTTTGAAACACTGGTCTGTTAAATGTATAGCAAATTGCAAATTATTTGTAAGATTCCTAACATATTTGAGGAAAAGTGTTCATCCAATGAATTTGATCATATGTAAACTGTATTTTAAATTGTGAAACTGTCCTATTTGTCAGTGTATATCTGTAGTAATTTGATTTGCCAGGTTGGTATAGGCTATTTAAATGCACTATGGCCTACAATTTCAATTGTGTCTGTTAACAGATGCATGGGAAGATACAACATGCGTTGACTCACTGAACCATATGCACATAGGGACTGTGAGGGACTAAGAGCTAATGCCCATGTGTTAAATCTGCAGCAGGTCCAGGAAAGCTGTATGCTTGAGAAAAACTGAGCATTGCAAAGTGGCTGCCCAAGGGCCTGAGGGGCTTCGTATGTTCTCCGATGCAGCATTGTAAGGCTTGGTTTAGACAAAGGACCGTAGGAAAGAAATCCTATATTTAACTTCACTTTCCTACCTGTCCTCCATACACTTTATAGCCTATCTGCAACCAGATAGCCTAGTTGGAATAAAGAAAACTGGTGCAGAGTGACTGAGTCAGGGCTATTTCCACAAATGCTGGCCTACACTGTGCACTGCTTTCGGGGGTAGTATCCATTCTAGATGTACCTGGTCTTGAAGAGAGCTCATCTTTAAAGATTGCCAATGCTGTTTGTACACTATGGTGTAACATTGTTTGCCAGTTCATCTATAGTGCATTCTAAATTGCACACACACAAATCAGTTGATTTGCTGTAATGCATGCTGCATAACTTCTGATGTGTTTAACAGTTTTAACTAAAATAGCCAATTGAGTTGCTTGATTCCTGACTAGTGGTTGATTATCAAATCACTGCCATTTACATGATATAAATAACAGCAGTGATGCTGAGGTACATTATGCTCTGACAGTATCTTGTATAGATTTAGCAAGCCTTTCATATTTTTATACTTCTTTCCCTTTGAAATAAAGACCAATACTCATTTTACACACCCTACTGCCTACCAAATGTGCAAGCCGACTTTCTGTGATTCACAAATCAGGACACCCAAATGCCTCTGTTTTCTGCAGTCTTTTGCCATTCAAATAATATTTAGTTCCTGTAATCTTTCTGCCAAATTGCATAACCTCATGTTTTCACATATTACAGTACATTCCATATGCCAAGTTATTGCCCACTCATTGAACCTGCCTGTATCCCTTTGCAGACTTGGAGTCATCCTCACCATTTGACTTGCCATGACTGGACTAAACTTTTGCCAAACTATGAAAAGGACTACTGTGCTCTCAAAGTCAAATCATTTGTAGAAAAGGCCAAATTAGTCAAAAAACAATAACCAGAAATTAACTAGCAGTTGAAAACAACTAACCAATAACAACAAATTGCGTTTATATAGCAACTTTAAATAGTGAAACATTTTAGTGAAACAAGGCACTTCACAGGAGTTGAAAAATGTGGTGCTGGAAAAACACAGCAGGCCAGACAGCATCCGAGGAGCAGGAGAATCGATGTTTTGGGCATAAGCCCTTCTTCAGGCTGGTGTGCAAGCGGGCTGAGGTAAAAGGTGGGGGGGAAGGGAATTTGGGGGAGGGGTGCTGGGAATATGATAGGTGGAAGGAGGTGAGGGTGAGGGTGAGAGGCCGGAGAGATCGGGAAGAAGATTGCAGGTCAAGAGGGCGGTGCTGAATCCGGGGGTTGGGACTAAGATAAGGTGGGGGTAGGGGAAATGAGAAAGCTGTAGAAATCTACAATCATCCCGTGTGGTTGGAGGGTTCCTAGGCGGAAGATGAGGCGCTCTTCCTCCAGGCATCGTGTGGTCAGGGTCTGGCAATTGAGGCGGCCAAGGAACTGCATGTCCTTGGCGGAGTGAGAGGGGGAGTTAAAGTGTTCAGCCACAGGGCGGTTGGGTTGGTTGGTGCGGGCGTCCCAGAGGTGTTCCCTGAAACGTTCCGCAAGTAGGCGGCCTGTCTCCCCAATGTAGAGGAGACCACATCGGGTGCAGCGGATACAGTAAATGGTGTGTGTGGAGGTGCAGGTGAATTTGCGACTTCACAGGAGTGTTGACAATCAAACTCTGACACCATGCCTCATATGAAGGTATTAAGGAAGTAAAGTTATAGGTTTTTGAGCACTATATCAAAGGAGTTGTGGGGGGGTGGGGGGGGAGGAGGGGGGGGGGTGGAAATAGTCAGAAAAGTGTAGGGAGGGCTATCCACAGCTTGGGGCACAAGCAGCTAAAGACAACACTGCCAATGGTGCAGTGATTAAAACTGAGAAAACCCAAGAAACCAGAATTGGAAGACAGAGATACATTGGAGGGTTGTGTGCTTGGGGGAAATTATGGCTATTTCAATGGGCAAGGTCATAGAAGGATTTAAAACAACGATGAATATTTTATAACAGAGGCAACTAATCCATGAAGAAATGGATGAGTTAATATTGGGGTGCATGCTCACCGTTAGAATAATTTCCAACTGAGTCTTCCATTTAATAAGTCTGGTTGTGAAATATTTCTAAAGACAGTTTTAAGGTAAATGGAGGAAACTGGTTTACCATAATGAGGCCTGTAATATTTCCAGGACCTGCCTTAGGCACCTGCAAAACATTCTGATTCAATGCAGCAGACAGCAAATTACTGCCATGGTAAGGAGCATGTTGGACTCTTATATGTGACTATCTAGCTGTGAAACAGTCTCACCCTGACCAAGTTTCTAGGTTGATTTTTTTTAAAAAAACAAAAAAATCAAGCTGTCTTCACAGAAAAAAAACTATGTTGATACTTCTGGTCAAGAACTTACAGGGCAAAATGTTAGTCAAATAGTCAAAGAAAATGCAGTGATTTGCACTGATTATTTGACACCATCTTTGATACTAAAACAATGTCTGCTCAAAAAACTGAGCAATGTGCAAATTCTGTTTTGTAAACAGGAAGTTCTGCTTTGGTGATTTCTCTTTTGTATTGCAGGCTGCAGGATCATTTACAACATGTCAAATGTGGAATTTCATCCTATTGAATATACATTCCCAATTTCAAGATTCCGGCTGTGTAAATATGCCAGAAATATTGGAATTAGCTGGTTTCCCATTGCTCACAACTGAGTCCGTCCCATTTTAAACAAGACACGATTTATCCAGTTGACTGGTCGATGACAAACACAATAGTTTGCTTCCATAAAGCAGAAAGCATTTGGCACATCAGGGGAGTTAAACCGAAAAAGCAATTAAGTACAAGGGGAAGTTTTGATTTCAGATGATAAATGATCTAATATCAAAGATGTACAGTACAAAATTTAATCAGGGTTACAACTCTGCCATTGTATTATATCTCAGTGTTGAATTTTGTCTTTGGTTACTGCTGGTGCAGCTGTTGAGTCATCTGCTGGGACAACTGTAACAGCAACAATACAAAGCCAACTGCTAGCCACAAAACTCTCTTGATGTTTCAGCTGCTTGCTGTATTATATACTCTATTCTCCACATGGATTTTCAAATGGGTTCAATGTGCAACTTGCTGACCTTATTAAGGAGCCTGAAAGAAAATGGCCTGTCATCAAGTTAATGGAATGGTGGTGATGCTTTACTTTCTTCTGCATAATATATTTCTCATTTACGTGAAATATAAGGTAATCGGACTGGTGCCAGAAAGACTGATTCAGAACAAGATTACATTTCACAAATATGAGTAAGCATATAACTGAAATATAATTTGTAATGAAATACAATATATAATCCCTTTGTCAGCTTATAAATATATCATGTCCTTTCTGCTTTGCAGTACAAATACTGCATCTTCAACATATATTGGAATTAAATCATCCTAAACTTTTTAAAACTGGTGTAATTTTCACTGATGAGAATAAGGGAAAATGGGAGCATATTTACATAAGAAAGTAACAGACGGAGATTGAGTTTAATCAAACGGCAAGCTCTGTTTGCTCCATGTTGCAGGTACAGTAACCTACAACCTATGAACAATGGATTCATGACTAAACCAACATTTGATTCATTCACCGAACACATGCTGTTTGCTAAATTATTGTCTCTAAAGTTAGCTTTGTCACTTAAATTATGCACTGCATAAAAGCTGCATGAACACTCTAAATATATATATTTGCTTTGACAAGATGCTGAGATAATGACTTGTTAACAGGGATTTTTTTTGGTTACCAGCAATCTTATGCATTTGAATATTACGTGAGCAAACCAAGCTACGCAAGATAAATCAGTGTTTGAAACCATTAAAATATCAAATTCTGTGGCTAGGTGCAGAATTGTAACAGTTTGTTTACCTATATGTATCAGTACTTGATAAAATTCAAGTCAATAAGGTCGTCATTACCATTTGAAATCCTCAAGGTGTGCAGAAATATTCCAATTAGACTCTGGGAATGCCCTGATGAAAAACCCTGATTGTATCTCTGAATGGGCTTGTGGACTGCATTTCAGACTCTCCTAAGACTAATTATAGCTTGCTCAGATAGTTAAAAGTGTGATGCATGACAGTACCAACAGCATAGGTTAAGTCCCTGTATCCACTCAGGTAAATCCTGGTTTCTGCCAATATCACTTACCCGAGTGATATCATGGCATAATTAAGCCTTGACTAGCAATGCTGAGACACAGAACACAGTACATACAGAGAAAAAAACTTGTGAAGCAAGCTGATATTTTCTAAACTGTATTACCACTGATCATAAAATAATTTTAAAATATCAAGCAGAAAGATGTGAGCCACAGTTCCTTCACTTTTTATGAAAGATAAACAATTTACCACCTCTTATTTTAGACCTTGGGTCTAGACCTTCTCCTTGGCTTTTGAAGAAATGTCTCAAAACTGCCAAGTGATCAGTAGTTTTATTCATGTCAAACACTTTTCACTCTGTAACTCTTTAATTTCAAAGCTAGACCTCAACTCGGATATCTTTCTTGTGCCTTGCAAGGACAGAGGAACAGTAATAAGCCATTGAGCCCTTGACTGCTCCACTGTTGAGTTACATTGTAGTTCATCTGTACCTCAACTCTACTTTCCTGCCTTTGCTCTGTATCTTTTGCATAAAGTTATTCCTGCTGTCATTCAATCCGGCACTAATCTTTAAGATTATGCTCTTGCTATCTTTTTATCATTTTAAATAATGCAGAGGGATCACCATTCAGGCATCAAAATTCAGAGGAATACAACTCAAGTTTTTAAAAAATAATTTAACCCTTCAACCTCTGGTTTCTGCTGAAATCATATTATTCATTCTCCAACCTCTCTCCTGGGCTAGTATAATAAATAGTTTGATTAAAGCTCTGTAAAAGTGAGACATCATTTCCTCACCATTTCAATCCCCTGGAGTGTGACATTGACATTCCATTCATCTTTTAGATTACTTCTTGGATCTTGTTAATAATAGAAGATAATTTGCCATTCAAACATCTCTCATTTTCCTGGATAAATAATCCTGGGTAATAATGCTCTCCTGACATTTCCCTGCAACTTTTCTCATTTTCTAATATGTTGCAATGGCCAATGATTCTACAAACTGTTCTCTTATCCTAAACTACTAAAACAGGGCTCTCTGCATTCTTTCATTAGCTATTGCCTTGCTAAACTGCAAATAAGATGCAACATCATTTCCTATTCAACACCAATCATTCTAATCTCCCTCCATTTTACCCAGCTCCTATACTTGAAAACATTTCAACTTTGGGTGTTACTGGATCTCCTTCTTAGTCACCTTGATTTTCACCTCCACTTGCAGTACCGGCACCTCCAAACCTTGATTTTCATTACTTCCATACAACATGTGCAGGATCCTGCATGAGGCCATGATCACTTCACTTAATTTTCCCTAATTTTATAAATGTCCACATACATACACAGCCTAATTATTAACTCCACTTATACAATGCCCCAGTCTTTTTGCTTCCAGGTATATATTCCACTTCCGGCTTCAAAAATCATACAATGAAATTTAAGGCTGTGAGCAATGATGCCTCTGGTACTCTGAATTTCATCTGCATTCAGTTCTGGGCAAGAACAAATTATGTTCAAGTGAGGACAGATCTTTACGTAAACAATGATAAACAATAAAACACTGTGATTGTGTTAGCTTTCAATGCAACAATAAAAGATAAGGCTGGCTTTCTAAGTATTAACAGAATCTTTTGTTCATTCAGTTAAGCCTTGCAAGCTTAGTTATGCTGCTGTTGTATTTATAGGGAACAGAACAGGTCATATTTGTTCCTAACTGACAGTAACAGAGTTGACTTCATGTTTACTCATTTGTTTTCAATTACACATAGAACTTGGGAATGCAAGTCAGAAGTGTACGTTACAAGCAAACTGTTACTCCTCCACACAGCCAAACTGCAGAATATACAGGAAAAGCAATGACTGTTCCATACACTCTTGATAATATAATGCACAAGAAAAGGAGTGACTATAGGCTGAATAAACAAACCACTGAAATGTCAAGAATCATAGAGTCATAGAGGTGTACAGCATGGAAACAGACCCTTCAGTCCAACCTGTCCATGCCGACCAGATATCCTAACCCAATCTAGTCCCACCTGCCAGCACCCGGCCCATATCCCTCTAAACCCTTCCTATTCATATACCCATCCAAATGCCTCTTAAATGTTGCAATTGTACCAGCCTCCAGCACTTCCTCTGGCAGCTCATTCCATACATGTACCACTCTCTGTGTGAAAACGTTGTCCCTTAGGTCTCTTTTAGATCTTTCCCCTCTCACCCTAAATCTATGCCCTCTAGTTCTGGACTCCCCTACCCCAGGGAAAAGACTTTGTCTACTTATCCTATCTATGCCCCTCATAATTTTGTAAACCTCTATAAGGTCACCCCTCAGCCTCTGATGCTCCAGGGAAAACAGCCCCAGCCTGTTCAGCCTCTCCCTATAGCTCAAATTCTCCAACCCTGGCAACATCCTTGTAAATCTTTTCTGAACCTTTTCAAGTTTCACAATATCTTTCCAATGGGAAGGAGACCAGAATTGCACACAGTATTCCAACAGTGGCCTAACCAATGTCCTGTACAGCCGCAATATGACACTCAACAAATGATGATAACCAATATTAGAAAGCAGTTGCCATTCCAAGCATAAGACAAGCAGCAAAAATGATTTGATAAGTTATTACCTCTGAATGACCTCTTTCAGAACAAAGTAACTGAAAACAAAAAATGCTGGAAATCACAGCGGATCAGGCATCATCCATGTAGAAAGTAAGGCCTGCAGATGCTGGAAGCTCTGGGAGCGAGTCTGCCTGAGGACGTGGCTGAAGAATTACTGATGAAGGGCTCTGGCCTGAAATGTCAATTCTCCTGCTCCTCAGATGCTGCCTGACCTGCTGTGCTTTTCCAGCAACACATTCTCAACAGGCATCATCCATGGAGAGTGAGAACGTTTTGAGTCTAGATGACTCTTCATCAGAGCTTCACTATACTGTAGCTCTGTTTGACTGAAACAGTAAAGGAATATAAAAACACAAGATGTAGGAGCAGAAACATGGCTCCACCATTCATGGACTATGTTGATCTTTAACTTAATTTTACTGTGCCCTCCCGAAATCCCTTCATTCCCCGGCAAATCAAAAACCTGTCTGGCCCAGCCTTATATGTATTCAGCCATGAAGCATCCACAACCATTGAGAAAATTCCAAAGATTCACCTACCTTTGAGAGTGAAGGTATTTCACCTCATAAACATTTCACCCCTTGTCCTTAAACCATGCCCCAGTGTTTTAGAATCCCCAACCAGGGTAAACTGTCTCTCAGCATCAATTTTAGTGAATTTCACCAATTTAGAGAACTATTGATATATCATTTTCAACGCAAGGAAATCTTTATGTAAATCTACTCAACAAAACTGCAAAGTACTCCAGATTGTTCTCATCAAAGCCCTGCATAATTACAGCAAGAGTTCTTTATTCTGCTGCTCCAAACCAGCTGCAATAAAGGCCAATATGCCATTTGCTTTCCTAATTGTTTGTTGTACTGAATGTTAATTTTCTGCATTCCTTGTACAAGCACAACCAAGCCTTAACATTAACATTTACCAAATTTCACACCTTTAAAAAAAAATCTGCTTTTCTATTCTTAATACCAAAGTAAATAACTTCACACCTCTTACATTATACCCTATCTGCCATCTGTTAGCCATTCATGTACCCTGTCAATATATCTTTGCAGGTTCTTCGATTTCCTCCCAGATCTTACCTTGCCACCTATGTATCAAGAGCAAACGGGGATATATCACTCACTGTCTTTTCATCTAATTCATTAATATAAATTATAAATAGCTGATGTCCAGGACTAACCCTTGCAGCACTTCACTGGTCATAGCCTACTAACTTGAAAATGCTCAATTTATGATTAATCTTTGCTTCCTTTCCATTAATGAATTCTCTATCCTTGTTAATTTATCACACTCCCTCCATGAGATCTGGTCTTTTTGTGTGACTTCTCATTAGATGCCTTTTGGAAATCCAGCTAAGCTGTATCTACAACTTTCCCACATCTACCCAACTAGCAACATTTTCAAAAGAAAATCGGAAATTTGTCAAACAAGATTTCCCTTTGGTAAATCCGTGCTAAATTTGTCTGGTGATACTATGATTTTCTAAGTACATTATGGTGGACTTAATAAGGTTAACAAGATGCCCTCTTTCTACAGCACTGAAAAAGTAAGGCCAAGCTCCGAGAACAAAATCTTGTGCAAGCAAAAGTTATTGTTTTCTGCAAAACTGGCTGCAGTTATGAGGCTGAGGCGGAAGAGATGGCAAGAAACCTGCAACACAGCCTATGCCAGTCATGCCAGTTAGGACTTAACAAGGCAACAGCAGCATTTCCTAGGACTGACAACCCTATAGGTCTGAAATCCACACCTTTTCTGTACTCTGTACCGCCAATGGCAAAGCAGTGGCCATAGATGGTTCTGAGTAATCCAAGATGGAGGACAGGAAAATTTTCTGGCTGTGACAGGCTGCTCCTTTTTTGAGGTATTTTAGGTGTTGGAGGTGATTTCCTCGAATTCTATGAGTAGCAATTACTGTCTTATATGCTGTTGCATTGTTTCGGAACTTTGGAGAAAAAAAAGAGTCAAAACAATGGCACTGTTAAAAGGGAGAGGAAGCAAAGGTAGCACATGGTGAGGTCAGTGCAGGAGAGAGAGAGAAAGGGAGAGAGAGAGAGAGAGAGAGAGAGAGAGAGAGGGAGGGAGGGAGAGGGAGAGAGGGAGGGAGAGGGAGAGAGGGAGGGAGGGGGAGGGAGGGAGGGAGAGGGAGGGAGGGAGGGAGAGGGAGAGGGAGAGGGAGAGGGAGAGGGAGAGGGAGAGGGAGTAAGAAACTCACATTGCTAACTGACAAAGCAGTGAACCCACGCGGTTACTGCCTTTGCTGTTTAAATTCATATATCGCTGGACATTGGAATGCGTTTAGGAAAATTAACAAACACTGAAATTCAGAACAGATCTTGGAGGAACCTGCTTGGGAGAGGTCACAGCACAGAAACAGATAGTGAATACTTTTAAGTGTGGCCTTACTGTATTCCTGCAGTAGCAAGTACAGTGGGTTCTTTCTTGATTATATGTTTTATGAAATATGTCCCCTGATTAAATTTAAAAATATAAACCATTAGAATTAAGTTAGCCTGGAGCACTGTCTTATTCCTGTTTTTTAGAGAAATAAGATAGTGCTATTTTCTGGGTCTGCAGATTTGAAGAAACAAAAATGTCCCTTAGTAGAGTGATATGCTCTTCTTGTCGGATATGGGAGTTCAGGGAGATTCTACGGGTTACTGAGGATTACATCTGCAATAAATGCCGTTGGTTGTGAATCCTATCAAATCGAATGGATCGGTTGGAGTGACAATTAGAAGCAATGAGTAATTTACAAGAGCAAGGCGGTGTGGTGGATGGCAGTTATAGGAAGGGAGAAAAGTCACAGATACTGTCAGGTAGTTGGGTTAACTCCAGGAAAGGTAAGAGAGGTAGGCAGGAAGTGCAGGAGTCTTCTGTGGCGATCCCCATTTCAAACAAGTATGCTGTTTTGGAATATGTAGGGGATGATGGATCCTCAGGGGAATGTAGCACAAACAGCCAAGTTTCTGGTATTAAGAGTGGCTCTAATGAATGAGGGGTACGTCAGGTTCCAAGAGATCGATTGTGTTCGGGGACTCTCTAGTTAGAGGCACAGGCAGATGTTTCTGTGGCCAGCAGCGAAAAATCAGAATGGTGTTTTGCCTCCCTGGTGCCAGGATCCAGGATGTCTCAGAGAAGGTGCAGAATGGTCTCAAAGGGCAAAGGGGAGAGGGACCAGCAGGACATCGTTGTACGCATTGGTACCAACAACATAAGAAGGGAGAAGGATAAGATTCTGAAGGGAGAATATAGAGAGTTAGGCAGGAATTTTAAAAGGAGATCCTTGAGAAGAGTAATATCTGGTGCTATACACTAGTGCTGCGAGCTAGTGAGGGTAGGAATAGGAGGATAAAGCAGATGAATGCATGGCTGAGGAGCTCATGTATGGGAGAAAAATTCACATTTTTCGATCACTGGAATGTCTTCTGGGGTAGAAGCGACCTGCATAAGAAGGACGAATTGCACCTGAATTGGAAGAGGACTAATATACTGGCAGGGAGATTTGCTCGAGCTGCTCGGGAGGATTTAAACTAGTAAGGTAGAGGGGGGTGGGACCCAGGAAGTTAGCGAGGAAAAAGATGAATCTGAGACTGGTACATTGAGAAAAGAAGCAAGTCAAACAGTCAGGGCAGGCAGAGACAAAGCAGACTGATAAATTAACTGCACTTATTTCAATGCAAGAGGCCTAACAGGGAAGGCAGATGAACTCAGGGCATGGTTAGGAATATGGGACTGGGACATCATAGCAATTACAGAAACGTGGCTCAGGGATGGACAGAACTGGAAGCTTAATGTCCCAGGATAAAAATGCTACAGGAAGGATAGTAATGGGGCAAGAGAGGAGGGGGAGTGGTGTTTTCAATAAGGGATAGCATTACAGCTGTACTGAGGGAGGATATCCTGGACATACATTCATTTGGGTGGAACTGAGAAATAAGAAAGGGATGATTACCTTATTAGGATTGTATTATAGACCCCCAAATAGTCAGTGGGAAATTGAGAAACAAATTTGTAAGGAGACCTCAGTCATCTGTGAGAATAATAGGGTGGTTATGGTAGGGAATTTAATTTTCCAAACATAGACTGGGACTGCCATAGTGTTAAGGGTTTAGATGGAGAGGAATTTAAGTGCGTACAAGAACATTTTCTGATTCAGTATGTGGATGTACCTACTAGAGAAGCTGCAAAACTTGACCTACTCTTGGAAAATAAGGCAGGGCAGGTACCTGAGGTGTCAGTGGGGGAGCACTTTGGGGGCAGCGACCATAATTCTATTAGTTGTAAAATAGTGATGGAAAAGGATAGAGCAGATCTAAAAGTTGAAGTTCTAAATTGAAGAAAGGCTAATTTTGATGTTATTAGGCAAGAACTTTCAAAAGTTGATTGGGGACAGATGTTCATAGGTAAAGGAACAGCTGAAAAATGGGAAGCCTTCAGAAATGAGATAACTAAAGTCCAGAGACAGTATATTCCTGTTAGGGTGAAAGGAAAGGCTGGTAGATGTGGGGTTTGCTGGATAACTAAAGTAATTCAGTATTTGCTTAAGAAAAAGAAAGAAGCATATGTCAGGTATAGACAGGATAGATCAAGTGAATCCAGAGAAGAGTTGATCTATCCTGTCTATACCTGACATAGGGCCCCTCAAAGATCAGGGAGGCCGCCTTTGTGAGGAGCCACAGGAGATGCGGGAGATACTAAATGAGTATTTTGCATCAGTCTTTACTGTGGAAAAGGACATGGAAGATATAGACTGTAGGGAAATAGATGGTGGAACTTTGCAAAGTGTCTAGATTACAGAGGAGGATGTGCTGGATATCTTGAAACAGGTAAAGGTGGATAAGTCTCCAGGATCTGATCAGGTGTACCCTAGAACTCTGTGGAAAGCTAGAGAAGTGATTGCTGGGCCTCTTGCTGAGATATTTGTATCATCGATACTCACTGGTACGGTGCCGGAAGACTGGAGGGTGGCTAACGTGGTGCCACTGTTTAAGAAAGGTGGTAAGGACAAGCAGGGAACTATGGACCAGTGAGCCTGAAAGTCAGTGGTGGGCAAGTTGTTGGAGGGAATCCTGAGGGACAGGATATACATGTATTTTGAAAGGTAAGGACTGATTAGGGATAGTCAGCATGGCTTTGTGAGTGGGAAATCATGTCTCACAAACTTGATTGAATTATTTGAAGTAAAAAAGAGGATTGATGAAGATAGAGTGGTAAACATGATCTATACAGACTTCAGTAAGGCATTCAACAAGGTTCCCCATGGGAGATTAGATTACATTACAGTGTGGAAACAGGCCCTTCGGCCCAACAAGTCCACACCGACCCGCCGAAGCTCAACCCACCCATACCCCTACATTTACCCCTTACCTAACACTACGGGCAATTTAGCATGGCCAATTCACCTGACCTCTGGGTGCTCTGGGAGACTGGTGAGCAAGGTTAGATCTCGTGGAATATAGGGAGAACTAGCCATTTAGATACAGAACTGGCTCAAAGGTAGTGGTAGAGAGTTGCTTTTCAGACTGGAGGTCGGTGAGCAGTGGGTATGCCACAAGCATCAGCATCAGTGCTGGGTCTGCTACTTTTCATCATTTATATAAATGATTTTGATGTGAGCATAAGAGGTATAGTTATTAGGTTTGCAGATGACACCAAAATTGGAGGTGTAGTGGATAGCAAAGAAGGTTACCTCAGATTACAACAGGATCTTGATCAGATGGCCCAATGGGCAGAGGAGTGGCAGATGGAATTTAATTCAGATAAATGTGAGATGCTGCATTTTAGGATAGCAAATCTTAGCAGGACTTATATACTTAATGGTGAGTTAATAGGTAGTGTTGCTGAACAAAGAGACCTGGAGTGCAGGTTCATAGCTCCTTGAAAGTAGAGTTGCAGATAGAGAGGATAGTGAAGAAGGTGTTTGGTATGCTTTCCTTTATTGGTCAGACTATTGAGTACAGGATTTTAGCAACAGGTCAGGGACTAGATCTCAGCACCAGACCATCCTTTCCATCCTTTCCATGGGGTGCCTTTGAATTAGGCAGCTCTTGTAGCTTTGGACATCTGTTTCTTGCACTCCCTGTATGGTGAGCCCCCTATGCTACTGGGTAAAACCAGTGGTAGCAGCATGAGGCATTAAATGGGCTCTTCAATTGGTGGGAATGCCGATCCAGATTTAAGTTGGTGTGGAGGTGGGAATATGGTGAAGTTAACGTTTGTCATCAAGTGGGGTGTGAAAGATCCAAAATAACACTATCCCTTGTAGTTAAAACACTACAAATTGAACATTTGTATTGAACATTAAACAATTTTACAAATCTTTTTGTGTTTCCAATAACAATGGGAACTAATATTCTGGGCAATCTATTCTTCTTAGAGTTGCTGCTGGCTGCCTACTGTTGTTATGCTACCAATTGTTCTATTAGAAAACATACAACATAAGTACTCATTTGGCTTCTCCACTTTATACTCATGCTAACTTTTTTTTAAAAGGCTAAGATTAGATTAGATTCCCTACAATATGGAAACAGGCCCTTCAGCCCACCAAGTCCACACTGACCCTCTGAAGAGTAACCCACTCAGATCCATTTCCCTCTGACTAATGCACCTAACTCTATGAGCAACTCAGCTGCACATCTTTGGATTATAGGAGGAAACCAGAGCACCCAGAGGAAACCCATTCAGGCACAGGGAGAATGTACAAACTCCACACAGATAGTGGCTGAGGTGGGAATCGAACCCGGGTTCCCTGAGGCAGTAGTGCTAACCACTGAGCCACCATGCTGCCCCTATTTAGGAATAGAATATGGTACAAAATATGAAACGACTATTCCAGACGCATACACTCAACAAATAGTTAAACATCCAAAATCAAAGAGGAAAAGATAGCAGCAAAACTTTTACATACGCATTACAGGCAGGAGAATTCATTAACAACACCATAAAAACATATCTAAATGATTTTCTTAAAAGTTCATCTGGCATTTTCTTGAAAGTTTATTGTACAAGCTGAACTGCAATGGGCAGCTCTGTAAGACAATTGGTAGCAGCATACAGGGTTGATAATGACTAACAGGAGACATTTGCAACAAAAAAATTCAATAGTTAAATGTGTCATTCTGATCTGAAAATGTGACAGTTCTTCTTATTTAGGCAGGGTTGAAATTATTCCTACTCAATTTACATATATCTGTCAAACGAACTGCTTCTTTTCTGTCAGAACAGGCAGTGTAAAATGTCATTATTGCATTGGCACTGTTAAGGACAAAGCAGCAGCTGATTAGCTCCTAATTGGGAAAGAATACATTATGACAGAGACAAGATCACCTTTAATCTGGTTTTACCCTTAGAAACAGTACCGTCACCAGTGAACTATGAAACAGACTCGGAAGAGTTCTGCAGTTTGTTGATCAGTACCGCCCTGAACTGTTCTGAGGAACGGTCACTCAACCTAAAGTATTGGTTCTGATTTCTCTCCACAGAGAGAGCTGCTGAATTTATCCAGCAATTGCTATTTTTATTTCCATCCTGAACTGTGTTCCTTCAAATCTTTCATGGAATGTGGGAGAAATGAAAGTGAACCCACATCCCACACCAGACCAACTCAAGCCCTTCTTTAATGTTAAAAGTCTTTTTGACTTAACTGTAATCAGTGGCAACTGAGTGGCTTGCAAATGATTTCAGAGTGCAGTTAAGAGTCATTGTGGACCAGTAGTCACATGTAGGCCAGATTTCCTTCTCCATAGAATACAGTGGATATTTTTATGATATATCAATGATAGGTTAATTATTACCATTACTAAGAATAGCTTCTAATTCTAAATTTATTGATTAAGTGAATTTAAATTCCACCAGCTGGCATCCCTGCCACCACAACATCAACCTGGTATTCTGGATTACTGGTCAACTGACATTAGCACTACAGCACAGTCACCCTATGAATAACTCGCTAATAATCAGAATAAGAAGGTATATTACCAACTCTATTTGTTTGCTTGCATTGAGACTCAGTACAATAATTCAAGATCACCAAAGTAGAAACATTAAAGAAACTGCTTTCATTGGTCCACGTTTGGTGCTTAGCAGTAAAGTGACAGCTCACTTGCAACAACAAGAAAGGTTGCTCACAAATAGCCAAAGATCTCTTTGGTATGAATGTTATTATTCTCAATGTCAGTCTGAATCAGGCGCTAATTCAAGGATGTTCAACAATTACGTCATCCAGCAGGAAAAGCAATCAACCATATTGAAGGGAGCAAGCTAGGAGGTAAAATGGATTGAATTTTTCATTTTCAATTTATATTTTAGCAAGTTAATCAAATAACTCAGGCATACATGTGGAATTAAAGTGCAAGCAGAAATAACATTAAGTTTTTAAATAATATTTTAAAATGTAAACTTATCATTATGAATAAATTTGGCTTTTTACACATGTAAAATTAGATTTTAAGAGGCAGTGAGTGCAATAGTGATTATGAACTTAATACATTGGTAAAAAGGTTGCTATACCTTATGAAGCAAATTGGGACTCTATCAAAGGTTTTTACACTGCAATTAAAGCACAAAGGGGCGCATTTATCTCAGTTCATAGTACATTATGGGGAAGCCTAGAATCATGGACGTTGATTTCTGGATTTCCACATTTAACTGTATATATGGTGTGTTTCAGAGGTATAATACTGGTGGTCGCTCATAGCTCTAGCATTATTACTACTATATAATCTTAACTTTGTAGTTTCAATAGTGGGCAACTCTTCAAGACTACCAATGGTTAATTTATGTAACCTTTTTACACACTACACATGCACCTAAAGTGCAACTGGTTAGACAGGTAATTAGACACAGCCTAGTGTCCAAATCCAGTATAAAACAATACAACAAAGGCTTTCTCACTCTGCTTTTTAATACAACACCAGGTTATAGTCCAACAGGTTTAATTGGAAGCACACTAGCTTTCGGAGCGACGCTCCTTCATCAGGTGATTCATCACCTGATGAAGGAGCGTCGCTCCGAAAGTTAGTGTGCTTCCAATTAAACCTGTTGGACTATAACCTGGTGTTGTGTGATTTTTAACTTTGTACACTCCAGTCCAACACCGGCATCTCCGAATCATGCTTTTTAATATACTGGGACAATGTCACCCAGCTGCCCATTACCATTGATAATTTGTTCATTTGCATAGTACAAATTAACATCACATTTCAAGAAGCCACAAATATATGTGTTTTGAAAAATGAATAAACTCTTATTGCTTTAGAAAGAGAGGGTCTGTTGAAACACAAGTTATTACAATTCCAGTGCACTGGTGTTAACCTGTAGGCTAAATTGATAATATTAATTTTTTTACAGGCTACCTTATATGGAGAAAAACAAAAGCAGTTAGATGCAACATTAGCAGATTCCTATCTCACTGCAGATGCAGTGAAATATTAACAAGATTGTGCAGGCGAATTTAATCACAACACTTTGCAAGATAGTACATCACACTCCGTTCCAGGAATAGTTGGCAATCAAAAAATCATCTCACATCTTTATGAAATGTCAAGATTATTTTACAATTTCTTTTACATTCGAAAATTGACTAACTTTTTTTAACTTCCATTAGAATGAGATATGTTTTAGATCAAAATACTGTGAAAGTATGGGATTCGGAGTGGTGAGGCATGCATTGGGATTACAAAATGTTTGCGTGTCAAAAAGTGCATTAAATTATATTTAATTTGTTCATGGGACTGAGACAATTGATTACCAATAAACACAACTATCATACTTTGTGTTAGATTTGATTCCAATCAATGGAGATTTTTCATGCTGATTCCTATTGACTTTGCTGAAAATGTGTTGCTAGAAAAGTGCAGCAGGTCAGGCAGCATCCAAGGAGCAGGAGAATCGACGTTTCGGGCATGAGCCCTTCTTCAGCCCTTCTTCTGCAGTCCTCACTTTCTCCTATTGACTTTGGTTTTGCCAGGGCTCCTTGATGCCACATTAATTCAAATGTTGGCCTTTGATGTCAAGAGTAATCATTCTCGCCTCACCTCTGGAATTCAGCTCTTTTGTCCATGTTTGGATCAAGGCTATAAAGAAGTCAGGAGCTGAGTGGCCCTCATGGAGCCAAAACTGAACATTATTGGATGGGTTAAGTTGAGCAAGTGTAACATGACTGTCAATGACACTCTCTATCAATTTGGTGATGACTGGTGATCATTGCGACAGCCAAACCTCTCAAGGCACAACCAAACTGTCCAAGTACTTCCAAAGCTATCAAGAACTGTCGAACAAATGATTTGAGTTTTTAAACTTAATCAGAGCCTCAAATTTCATTGTTTCATTTGACATGTGCCATGACAGGTATTGTGCTGCGAGACTGAGTTCCGGAACAATCATTTTCACAATTGGGTGCCTACAAAGTGAACATTTTGATAGACATCTTCAGCGTTTGTAAAACAAAATTCTTTTGAGAATTTAAGTAAAATATTTGTTTTAATCTTGAAGGAATTTCAGTGTACTGAATGTGTTTTACAACAAAAAGAGATAATTTGTCAATGATCATCCAGCATCATAACTTTATTTATAGAACATGAAAAGTGAAGGGGTGTGAGCATGAGGGGTGTGTTATCTTATGTTTTAAACATTGAACAGAGCCACAGTCCCCAGACAATTGCCCTGCCCTGCCCATCCCGGAGGCTAGCACTCTTGCCAGGTTGCCTGGTATGTATTACAATCCAGCCACATACATCTAAAACCAAAAATGGGAACAGCAGACAGACATTTTAAAATGTTGGTTTCCTGGGACTGGGATTTCTCCTGCCTCTGCATGCTTGGCCTAGATTCGGAAATTTGGGCCCTAATCTTTTACACTATGTTCTACACATGCTGTAAGAAAAAACCTTTAAATCTGATGACAGGTCATACCAGTCAGCTGTTTCTCCCTCTACAGATGCTGCCTGTTCTGAATACTTACAACATTTTGTTTTAGTGGAAAGCTTTTCATCTTGCAGTCATCAGGATGAAGACAGAAGAAAGCAAAGTTTAAAAAGAGATTAATTTATAGAGCAGAAGTGAACAATGCTGTTTAGTTGAGCTGGGGGTTGGTGCAGCAATGCCACTGGATCTGTTCACTATTAATCTTAGTTAGCTTAGGTAATTAATGACCTATAACAACATTAAAAGAGGCTGTACCTTCAAACATGTCCTTGCCAACTTTGGTCCAACCAACCAGTCCTCTTTTTATCCACGAGTTACTGTTCCCTTTTGAAGTTTCTTTTCTTGCATTTCCTGTTCTGATGAGGGCAAGTCTAAAAGCTTCTCATTAAGAAACGATTTGGAGATTGTTGATCCCTGCTATATTCCTCTAGCAACATCCTGATCAGATTATAGCTGCTTGGTCTAAGCTTAATCAGCTAACTAAGATTGACAGGTAACACATTCAACTGCAACTCCATGCCAACCACTCACAGGAGTTGTGTAAATTTTGGTTTCCCAAAACCCAAAGGAAATTGGAATTTCCTGCTGCTGGAAGTCAAAGCTTCTTGCTACTGGAAATGAAATCTTTGAAAGTTATAAAAAATGTTGAAAGCACATGCCAAGGATTTAATTTGGTTTCTCACCGGGAATGTACAAGTGCAGAGTGAAGGATTTTCATTTGTTTTGCAGGTTGTATTGCAAGGAAATAAATATTAAATGAAGATTAATCTGCAGAACCTGTTCTTTTGGCTTTATCAGAAACACTGGTTAAAGCTTGTTATTTATTAGCGAAGTGTAATTTTATGGAGAGTTGTGCAGTGTCTCTCTCTCTGTGGGGCCCAGCATGATTTCTCGCTCTCTCATCCCAAACTCACCTCATTAACTATCTAACCTGTCCCTATAGCAACATACTCATCCAGTTCTAGCCTGATTCTATCACTCACTGTACCCGAATTAATTTGCGACGCTGCACGGCGATACAGAACAGATCCCGGGTGCCAGCACCATCTTTAAAAGGTCATTGTGAACCTGCACAAGTTCCTCAGTCCTTAGCTGCCCTACAAGGTGACTGATATTTGTCCCAAACACTGCAGAGAAGGGTAGGCTGGTATCTCCTCACTTTATAGATGGGAACCTGAAATCCTAGAGAAGTAGGCCATCCAGGACAGGGCATGAAGGCCACAATACCAAAGCCTGCTGGCCTGAGCGGAGTTTGCCATGCAAATCAGAGTGATTTCAGCTGTCTGGACGATACCCAGCAGTGTCTGAAAAAAAATCAATGACCTCTCCACTCCATCATACACCACGACCTTCTCTCTGCGAGTCTACACTCATTTTATCTCTGCTATCGCACCCAGCTCTCCCCTGCTCTGCTACTCTCACAAGTGAATGCAGCATCATCCTCACTGACTCTTGCCTATCCCAACAATACCGAGCCTGCAGGTTCTCTGCAATTCCTACTCACTCACTCAGGACAACTCTCCACTTTCCCACCTGGATTCACAATAATAGCTGTGGCCCCACTTTCATCTCACTGAATCCCTCCCTTCCTCCCACTGTAGGAGACAACAGCCCATAAAAGGACAAAAAGAGTCAAGCTGACAGGTGGGCTGCCTAACATTTCGACTCTCACTCCTTTGTAGGAGAGGGTCTTGACTGCTCCAAGTGGTTGACTGACTGCGTCTAAGCCCCTGGAATGATATTGGAGGCTGTCCTTGACTTATTACACTGGCGTACACTGACTGAAAGACGTCTGACGTATCGTTACTGGGGACTGCTGACAACCATGACAAATGTCCTCGCTTTGTGCCTGTGCTAAATTGTAAGGTGAGACAGAAGAACTGAGAATCTAGTGGCTCTGGCTGCTGGAGGTGGTGGGCAACGCGGGGTGCGGAAAGTGTGACAAGGTAAGGTAATGCAGGAATGCAGTGAGCATCCAAGTTGGCTCAAGGTCAATGAGCTGTAAGACCTTGCATGCAAACATCCCTGAGGTGCAACCTAGTCCAATCTGTGAGCTGCATGCTAAGTATCCTTGCAGCAACATTGCAATGCTAGTTGTCAATGCATCCAAAAAGTGCAGTTTTAGATTTAAGGGTAAGGTCCTGCAAAGTGTTGCCAAACAATGAGACCTTGGAGTGCAGGTTCATAGTTCCTTGAAGGTGGAGTCTCAGTTCGGCAGGGTAGTGAAGAAGGCATGTGATACGCTTGCCTTGATTGGTCAGTGCATTGATCATAGGAGTTGGGAGGTCATGTTACTGCTGTACAGGACATTAGTGAGACCACTATTGGAAAACTGCATTCAATTCTGGTCTCCCTGCTATAGGAAACATGTTGTGAAGCTTGAAAGGGTTCAGAAAAGATGTACAAGGAAGTTGTCAGGATTAAAGGATTTGAGCTATAGTGAGAGGCTGAACAGGCTGGGGCTGTTTTCCCTGCAGTGTCGGAAGCTGAGGGATGAACTTATAGAGGATTATAAAATCATGAGGGGCACGGATAGGTAAATAGACAAGGTCTTTTCTCCAGGGTAGTGGAGTCCAGAACTAGAGGGCATAGGTTTAAGGTAAGAAGAGAAAGTTTTAAAAGGGACTTAAAGGGCAACATTTTCATGCAAAGGATGGTGCGTGTCTGGAATGAGCTGCCACTGGAAGTGGTGAAGGCTGGTACAATTACAGGATTTGAAAGGCATCAGGATGAGTATATGAATAGGAAGGGTTTAGAGGGATATGGGCTAAGTGCTGGCAAATGGAAGTGAATTAGGTTAGGATATCTGGTTGGTGCAGACGAGTTGGACTGAAGGGTATGTTTCCATGCTCTACATCTTTATGACTTTAAATGTTCTGGAAATGGATAGGAAAGATGCTTATGAGAGTCCAGAGATGCTGGAAAGTATGGATGCCCACATGTATGGACTCTGGGGTGGGAGAAGTGTCAGCTGCTCTAGAGCATGAGACGTTGCTGTGAGCTGTCCAAGATGGTGGTCCACAGGAACAAGCATTGAGTTGAAGTTGCCAGGTGCTTGCTCTGACTTTCATGTCAGGAATTGTTGGCACTGAGTTTGCTTACGGCAAATAGTAGCATAGGAAAAACTGTATATTAATGAAGCGAGATTTGCAGTTAACGAAGCCAGCTGTGAGCAATAAACCACAGAAATGAACATCTCAGTGATCCCTAGCAAGAATCTTGTCTCAATACCTGGAACTCTGTTTGAAAATGCAATATGTTGCTCCCAACATTCAGAAAAGCTTCATTTGACCTCTCACATAATACTGACATCATGGTGGGCAAGTTATTGGAGGGGATCCTGAGGAACAGGATTTACATCTATTTGGAAAGGAAGGATTAACGAGGGATAGTCAATGTGGCTTTGTGTGTGGGAAATCGTGTCTCACAAATTCGATTGAGATTTTTGGTTTGATTAAGTGACAAAGAAGATTGATGAAGACAGAGTGGTGGACATGATCAATATGGACATTTGACAAGGTTCCTCATGCTAGACTGGTTGGCAAGGTTAGACCACATGGAATACAGAGAGAACTAGCCATTTGGACACTGAATTGGCTCGAAGACAGAAGACAAAGGGTGGTGGTGAAGAATTGCTTTTCAGACTGGAGACCTGTGACCAGCAGTGTGCCACAAGGATCGGTGCTGTGGCTACTGCTTTTCATCATTTATATAAATGATTTGGATGTGAACATAGGAGGTATGGTTGGTAAGTTTGCAGATGACACTAAAATTGCAGACGTAGTGGACAATGAGTACAATGGGATCTTGATCAGTTGGGCCAATGGGCTGACGAGTGGCAGATGGATATAATTTAGATAAATGTGAGGTGCTGCATTTTGGAAAGGCAAATCAGGGCAGGACTCATAGACTTAATGGTAAGTTCGGGGGGGGTTACTGTGTTACTGAACAAACAGACCTTGCAGTGCAGGTTCATAGTTCCTTAAAAGTGGAGTCACAGGTAGATGGGATAGTGAAGAAGGCATTTGGTGAGCTTCCCTTTATTGGTCAGAGGATTGAGTACAGGAGTTGGGAGGTCATTTGCAGTTGTACAGGACATTGGTTAAACCACTTTTGAAATATGCTTGCAATTCTGGTCTCCCTGCGAAAGGAAAGATGTTGTGAAACTTGAAAGGGTTCAGAAAAGATTTACAAGGATGTTACCAGGTTGGAGGGTTTGAGCTCCAGGGAGCGGCTGAACAGGCTGGGACTGTTTTCCTTGGGACGTCGGAGGCTGAGGGGTGACCTTATACAGGTTTATAAAATCATGAGGGGCATGGATAGGTTGAATAGCCAAGGTCTTTTTCCGAGAGTGGGGAAATCCAAAATTAGATGGAATAGGTTTCAGGTGAGAGGGGAATGATTTAAACAGGACCGACGGGTCAACTTTTTCACACAGATGGTTGTGTGTGTATGGAATGAGCTTCCATAGGAAGTGAAGAAGGGTGGTACAATTACAGCATTCAAAAGGCATCTGGATGGGTACATGAACAGGAAGGACCTTGCATGCAGTACAGTGCTGTCACTCTGACTCCCACATTTCTCAACACAGCTCATGTTCTTTAGGCCATGTAAGATTCTTCAAGATTATTAAATATGATGAGCTTCTTTCATGGCAATTATTTTCCTGAAGAAGGGCTTATGCCCGAAACGTCGATTCTCCTGTTCCCTGGATGCTGCCTGACCTGCTGCGCTTTTCCAGCAACACATTTTCAGCAATTATTTGGTTAGAACTACAAAGTGAACTTTGCATTCATTGTGGCCCCAGAAGCTGACTAGAGTAAATTAACCTTGGCAAACAATGCAAGTACAGTGTAATGGGGTCTAATTCTGAAAGTTAGCACTGGAATGGGAGAAGAGAAGCTTGTATGTTACAACTGCTGTTCTTATGTACTCCCTTAATAGTTGCCTCTGTGTAACAGAACAAGGTCAATGATTTTTTAAACATTTTCATTTTAGTATAGAGGGTTCCAAACCAAACGTGCTGTTAGTGGGCGGCACAATGGCACAGTGGTTAGCACTGCTGCCTCACAGTGCCAGAGACCTGGGTTCAATTCCCGCCTCAGGCGACTCTCTGTGTGGAGTTTGCACATTCTCCCCGTGTCTGCGTGGATTTCCTCCGGCTGCTCTGGTTTCCTCCCACAATCCAAAAATGTGCAGGTTAGGTGAATTGGCCATGCTAAATTGCCCGTAGTGTTAGGTGAAGGGGTAAATGTAGGGGAACGGGTCTGGGTGGGTTGTGCTTCGGCGGGTCGGTGTGGACTTGTTGGGCCGAAGGGCCTGTTTCCACACTAAGTAATCTAATCTAAAGCATTCAAAAAGGCAATGCAACATCAATCTCTCAAGATGGCAGTAATGTTCATCCCATAAAAATATTTTTTAAAAGTGCTGCCTATTCCCCAGCTTGTGGTTTTTAAGTTACCCATCTCCTTAGCAACCTAGAGTTACTTAGGCATAATGAAAGAAAATGCATGCAATACTGCATCTTATTCATTATTATTAGATATATTTACATCTACCTAAATATCACTTCTCCAGGAAAATCCCATTCATGTCAGGCAGCATGGTGGCTCAGTGGTTAGCACTGCTGCCTCACCGCACCAGGGACCTGAGTTCAATTCCAACCTCTAGTGACTGTCCACATAGAGTTTGCACATTCTCAGTGTGTCTGCGTGGATTTCCTCCAGGTGCTGCGGTTTCCTCCCACAATTCAAAGATGTGCAGGTTAGGTAAATCGGGTGTGCTAAATTGCCTACAGTGTTCAGCGATATATAGGATAGGTGCATTAGTCAGGAGTGAATATAGGGTAGGGGAATGGGTCTGGGTGGGTTACTCTTCAGAGGGTTGGTGTGGACTTGTTGGGCTGATGGGTCTGTAGGGATTCTAAGGAGGTGACAAAATTCCCTAATTTCTCTCTCCTGTCCACAATGCCATCCTAGAAAGAGAGGAAAGTCTAGGCTACTGATTTGTTGCAAAATAATGCAGTTATGCAGTTGTTATAAAGCTCAAGTCATGAGTCAGCTAGAATTGCTTCAGTTTTAAACATAGGTTTCACGTCAGTGTGGCATAAGCATGTGATCTCCAATTTGTCACTGTTTATCTAACTTCAACCAATGTCACAAATTCACTTCGTAATTTTCATTAAATTTTCATCTGTAAACAGCAAAGTCTTTAAGTATACAAATATCTTACATAATAAGAGACTACACTCTGAATGTACATCATTGAATCAAAACCATTTTGGAGCATCATGGGGAGATGGAAATACTTGCCTGCTCTACATAGAACATAGAACATAGAACAATACAGCACAGAACAGGCCCTTCGGCCCACGATGTTGTGCCGAACATTTGTCCTAGCTTAAGCACCCATCCATGTACCTATCCAATTGCCGCTTAAAGGTCGCCAATGATTCTGACTCTGCCACTCCCACAGGCAGCGCATTCCATGCCCCCACCACTCTCTGGGTAAAGAACCTACCCCTGACATCCCCCCTATACCTTCCACCCTTCACCTTAAATTTATGTCCCCTTGTAACACTCTGTTGTACCGAGGGAAAAAGTTTCTGACTGTCTACTCTATCTATTCCTCTGATCATCTTATACACCTCTATCAAGTCACCCCTCATCCTTCGCCGTTCCAACGAGAAAAGGCCTAGCACTCTCAACCTATCCTCGTACGACCTATTCTCCATTCCAGGCAACATCCTGGTAAATCTTCTCTGTACCCTCTCCAAAGCTTCCACATCTTTCCTAAAGTGAGGCGACCAGAACTGCACACAGTACTCCAAATGTGGCCTAACCAAGGTCCTATACAGATGCAACATCACTTCACGACTCTTGAATTCAATCCCTCTGCTAATGAACGTTAATACACCATAGGCCTTCTTCCAAGCTCTATCCACCCGAGTGGCAACTTTCAAAGATCTATGAACATAGACTCCAAGATCCCTCTGCTCCTCCACCTTACTAAGAACCCTACCGTTAACCCTGTATTCCGCATTCTTATTTGTCCTTCCAAAATGGACAACTTCACACTTGACAGGGTTGAACTCCATCTGCCACTCCTCAGCCCAGCTCTGCATCATATCTAAGTCCCTTTGCAGCTGACAACAGCCCTCCTCACTATCCACAACTCCACCAATCTTCGTATCATCTGCAAATTTACTGACTGACCCTTCGACTCCCTCTTCCAGTCATTAATAAAAATTACAAACAGCAGAGGACCCAGAACTGATCCCTGCGGAACTCCACTTGTAACTGGGCTCCAGGCTGAATATTTACCATCTACCACCACTCTCTGACTTCGACCGGTTAGCCAGTTTTCTATCCAACTGGCCAAATTTCCCTCTATCCCATGCCTCCTGACTTTCCACATAAGCCTACCATGGGGAACCTTATCAAATGCCTTACTAAAATCCATGTACACTACATCCACTGCTCTACCCTCATCCACATGCTTGGTCACCTCCTCAAAGAATTCAATAAGACTTGTAAGGCAAGACCTACCCTTCACAAATCCGTGCTGGCTGTCCCTAATCAAACAGTGTCTTTCCAGATACTCATAAATCCTATCCCTCAGTACCCTTTCCCTTACTTTGCCTACCACCGAAGTAAGACTAACTGGCCTGTAATTCCCGGGGTTATCCCTATTCCCTTTTTTGAACAGGGGCACAACATTCGCCTCTCTCCAGTCCCCTGGTACCACCCCCCGTTGACAGTGAAGACAAAAAGATAATTGCCAACGGTTCTGCAATTTTCTCTCTTGCTTTCCAAATAATCCTCAGATATATCCCGCCAGGCCCGGGGGACTTGTCTATCCTCAAGTTGTTCAAAATGTCCATCACATCTTCCTTCCTAACAAGTATCTCTTCAAGCTTACCAGTCCGTTTCACACTCTCCTCTTCAACAATACGGTCCCTCTCGTTTGTAAATACTGAAGAAAAGTACTCATTCAAGTCCAAAGATGTGCAGGTCAGGTGAATTGGCGATGCTAAATTGCCCGTAGTGTTAGGTAAGGGGTAGATGTAGGAGTATGGGTGGGTTGCGCTTCGGCGGGGCGGTGTGGACTTGTTGGGCCGAAGGGCCTGTTTCCACACTGTAAGTAATCTAATCTAATCTAAACCTCTCCTATCTCTTCCGACTCAATACACAGTCTCCCACTACTGTCCTTGATCGGACCCACCCTCGTTCTCATCTCTTGATATAGAACTTGTATCTGAAGTTTATGAAACACTTTGTACAATTATGTTATCTTCACTGTTTTATAAACTCATAACTGAAGATACAAAATACTACTTCAGAAGCTGTTACAGGTAAATCTTCCAGAATTATTCAGATTTTTTTTATTGGAAACCTACAATCAACTCAGGAGTATAGGTGAAGAGGTTTCAAAGTCATCATTCCACTGAACAGAAAAGAAAATGCTATTCTTCTTTTCCCGAAATAAAGTATTGATTTCAAACAGACAGGTACCCACCAGAATACCAAGAGAAATTTCAAACCTGTAGTCTGTAAGGAATTGAGTAATCTCATCACAATAAGGTAGCGATGTCTGGGAAACAGTGTAACTAATAATATGTATATACAGTGTCAATCCCTCTGCACAGGAATTTAAAGAGGGCTTATCAAACTGAGAATGATTTATTCATTCTAAATGCACACTTTGCCCTTTTGTTTGCAAATTTTATAATCAAGCAGTAAATATGGCATTCAACTGGCATATCTACCGCTAACTGTTCCATAACGGACAGCAAATAAAACTTTTGTTTATAATTCTCACTCTCAGTTCATTTTTACATTCACCATTGAATATCCTTAAGACAGAAATTTGTCTGAGGTGGTGATGAATACACAGTGCATGGAACTGAATAACAAATGGTGCACACATTGAGTGATCATTCCAGTTATGGTTACCACCACCACCCAAGACAAATTTCCAATCCCTTAGCTGTTGACAGATTTTTTTGCCATTGCTAGATCTAAACTGTTTGAGTGATATAAGTGTTCAATAAACCTGTTGAAGCAATGTGAGATGGCCATTGTAAAAGCTAATAGAATTTAGACCGTATTTCCAAGCCTACAGCTAGTAGTGCTCTACTTAGGTTATATAAAGCTCTGTTATGAAGTACAGTGTCCAGTTTTGAATTGAATTGAATTAACTTTATGTTTTGGCCTCTGCACAAGGCAAATTATATTGCATCTCTGGAGAGGATGCAGAGTACATGACCACATTGTTACTCATCTTTCAAATACTTGGTTTAAGATATAAACCATTCTAAAAACTAGGCTTCTTTAGTTCAAGGGAACTTGCAAAAAGATATGAACAAGATTTTTAATGAAATGATTCAATTCAGTTCAATAATTTATTTAAAATGGAAGAAGAATATAAAATAAGATTCATGCTTGCAACATTCATAAAGGATTAGCAGAGTCATTACTCTCTGGATTGAAGCACAACAACGTGCATACTAACATCATAACATGAGAAACAGGATCAGGAATAGGTAATCGAGTCCATTGAGCAGCTTCTACCATTCAATAAGATCATGGTTTTAACTCCAATTTTCCGCTTGTCCTTCAGAAAATTTTAATAGTCTTGTCAATCAAAAATCTGTCTAACTCAGCCTTGAATTTATTCAAAGTCCAAACTCCTGCAAAATCTTATATGTTTCAATAAGATCATCTCTCATTTCCTATACTACAATGAGAAAAAGAATGAACTTGCTCATCGTTTCAAAAGACTAACTCGTCATCCCAGGGATCAGAGTAATGAACACTCACTGAGCTGCTTTCAATGCAAAATATCCCTCATTAAGTAAAACAAGCAAAATTATACCCCAGGTATGTTTGTCCATTCAGTTACAGCAAGATTTCTCCAATTTATACTTCATTCCTCTGCAATAAAAGGAACAATTTTATTAATTCATTTACAAAGAGGTTCAAGTTCCTTGCACTGTAGCATTCTGCCATTTTTCTCCATTTAAATAACATTCCATTCTTCTGTTCTTTCTGCTAATGTACATAGCTCCCGTTATATTCCATCTATTAATTTTTAAAATTTGTTTATTGCTGCTGGACTATCACTGCTTTGGTGAGCAATTATTGCCCACGAGAATGTGGTTCTGAGCTCTCTTTTTGAACCTCTGCAGTCCTGTGACGTAGTTGTAGAGGGTATTATCAGAGGGAGGTTTTGGTGAGTCAGGAACTGGATACTTCCCACAGGAATCCTAGCCCCTGACCTGCTGCTGCAAATATTTGAGGACCCAGTGCTGATATCTGTAACACTCCACTACTTACAGTTTGCCAGCCATAAAGTGACCCATTTATCTTAAATCTCAGTTTGTTGTTAGTTAGTCAATCCATTATCCATGCTCATAAATCACCCTCAACACCATTAACTCCTAATATTGTGCAGCAATATCTTTTATGGCACCTCTTCAAATATCATTTGAAAATCTGAATGCATTACATCTACAGATGCCCCTTTATCCACCTTGTTTCTTATATGCAATCATAACAGGATTGAGTTTTACAATCAGTTTGAGGGAGAGAAGAAAAGGTTCAAGGTGAGCATTTTATACTTGATGAAAAATCTGACAGTACA
Organism: Chiloscyllium plagiosum; assembly: GCF_037043375.1. Lineage (NCBI taxonomy): Eukaryota > Metazoa > Chordata > Chondrichthyes > Orectolobiformes > Hemiscylliidae > Chiloscyllium > Chiloscyllium plagiosum. The sequence goes on from NW_028270150.1 coordinate 49,020,275, forward strand.
GCTAACTAATAGCAAACTAGAATAAGTGACAGGTGATTGGAGATATAATGACATACATTTAATGGGATAGTTCACAATACATGGAATAGATACACTTCAGAGAAAGAAAAATTCCAAAGGAAGGATACAGAAGCTAGAAAAATTAAAGTTAGTATCAAGCATTAAATCAAGTATATAAGTGCACAAAAATGGGTGCGAGATCAAGGAATTGGGCAGAATATAAGGAATAGCAAAAAATGATTATAAGGTTAAATAAAGATGGGAAAAAAAGTGAGAGAAAGCTAGCTAGAAATATAAAATCGAATTGTAAGAGTTTCCATAAATATTAAAGAAAGTAAAAGGTATCAAAAAAAAAGTTGGCCTGATTGGAAATGAGACTGAAGAAGTATTAAGAGAAAATTAAGGAAATACCAGATGAAATCAACAGAAATTTTGCATCCATCTTCTCTACAGAGGACACAAGTGACATCCTAGAAATAGCTGTAAATCAGCAAATGGAAGGGAGATGGGAACTCAAGAAAATTACAATTATTAGGGAAGTTATACTGAGCAAATCATTGGGTCAGAAGACTGACAAGTCCCAGATCCTGGTGGATTTTATCCTAAACTATTCAAATTGGTAACTAATGAGATAATTCATGCATTAGTTTGAATTTTTCCAAAGCTTGTTAGATTCAGAGATAGTATCATTATTTTGGAAGATTGCACATATAACTCATTCAATCAAAAGGGAGACTGAAAGAAGGAAATAACGGACCAAATTTCTGCATAGCAAAAATGTTAGAAGCCATAACTAAAGACATTATAGCCAGGCATATAGATCATCGAACAGTACAGCACAGTACAGGCCCTTTGGTCCTCGATGTTGTGCCAGCCTTTTATCCTACTCTAAGATCAAACTAACCTAATGCCCTTCATTGTACTAATTTTCATGTGCCTATCCAAAACTTATTTAAATATCCCTAATGTCTCTGACTCTATTGCCACTGCTGACAGTGCATTCCATGCAACCACCACTCTCTGTGTAAAGAACCTACCTCTGACAACTCCCCTAAACCTTCCTCCAATCACCTTAAAATTGTGCCCCCTCATGATAGCCATTTCCACCATGGAAGAAATATCTCTGGCTATGCACTCACAATATCTTGTACATCTCTATAAAGTCACCTCTCACCCTTCTTCGCTGCAATAAGAAATGCCCTAGCTCTCTCAACCTTTCTTCATAAGACATGCCCTCCAGTCCAGGCAGCATCCTGGTAAATTGCCCCTGCATCTTCTCTAAAGCTTGCACATCTTTCCTATAATGAGGTAACCAGAACTGAACACACGATTCCAAGTGTGGTCTAACCATAGAGCTGCAGCATAACCTTGTGGCTCTTAAACCCCCTGGCTAATGAAAGCATATGTTTGCTTAATAACCCTATCAACCTGGGTGGCAACTTTTAGGGATCTATGGACATGGACCCCAAGATCCTTCTGTTCCTCCACACTGCCAAGAATCCTGCCTTTAACCCTGTATTCTGCATTCAAATTCAACCTTCCAAAGTGAATGGCTTCACACTTTTCCAGGTTGCACTCCATCTGCCACTTATCAGCTCAGTTCTGCATTCTGTCAATGTGTTGTTGCATCCTACAACAGCCCTACGTCCTATCCACAACTCCACCAACCTTCGTGTCACCAGCAAACTTACTAACCCACTCTTCCACTTTCTCATTCAAGTCATCTATAAAAATCACAAAGAGCAGAGATCTCAGAACCGATCCCTGCGGAACACCTCTGATCACCGAGTTCCAAGCTGAATACTTTCCATCTACCATCACCCCCCCCCCCCCCCCCCCACCATCTTCAATGGGCCAGCCAATTCTGTATCCAGACAATACAGGTTTCCTCTATCCCATGCCTCTTTACTTTCTGAATGAGCCTAACCTGGGGAACTTTATCAAATGCCTCACGAAATCCATGTCCACCACATCCACTGCTCGACCTTCATCAATGTGTTTTGTCACTTCCTCAAAGAATTCAATAAGGTTTGTGAGGCATGATCTGCCCCTGCAGATAAATATAAAGTAATCAGGCAGATTCAACATGGTCTCACAAAAGGCAAATCATACTTAACCTATTTATCTGAGTTTTGTGCTGTTAATATAAGGGAACCAGTGGACTAATCCTTGGAATGGGTAGGTTGATTTATGAGGAAAGTTTGGATAGGTTCAGCATATATCCACTGGAGTTTAGAAGGGCGACTTGATTGAAACATAAAATTCTAAAGAGTCTTGACAGATTGAATGTGGAAAGGATTTTTTTTTCTTGTTGGTGCATCTAGAATTAGGAATTATTGTTTAAAAATGCGTTGCCCATTTAAGACAAAGATGAGAAGATTATTCTCAAGAACATCATGAATCTTTGGAAATCTCTTGCCTGAAAGTGTGGTGGAAGCAGTCTTTGAATATTTTTAATACAGAATTAGATAAATTATTGATAAACAAGGAGATAAAATGTTATTGGGGCGAGGAATGTGAAATCATATGATCAGCCCTGAGCAGGCTTGAGGGGTTGAAAGGCCCACTCCTGTTCCTAATTTGTATGTTCATACATAAGTCTGTAAGACTAATAAATCTATCAAGCACATTTTCCCTCTCATAAAACCACTCTGACTGCTTGATGATTTTCTAAACGTCTCACTTATTTCCTTAATAACACATTCTAGCATTTTTGGAATGACAGATCTGAATATAATTGGGGCATAATTTCCAGCTTTTGTCTCCATCTTTTCTGAAATAGTGGCATTACAGTTGTAGTTTTCAAATCTGCTGGTACCTTTCCAGAAGAAAGGAAATTTTGGAAGATTACAACTAATGTTTCCACTATCTCTGCAGATACTTCCTTTAAGGATCTAAGCCATCAGGACCAGGTGACTTGATAGTCCATGCTCCCAATAGTTTTCCTTGTACTTTTTTGTGTTGATCATGTTATTTTAAGACTATTCCTCCATTTGCCCTGATTTTCTATTTTTCTTTATATTTCTGTTTTCTACTGTGAAGATAAATGCAAAAAATGACACCAAGCCATTATGATTCTTTAAATGGTTAATTGCAACTGTGATGTGCATGGGCTATCGTGATTTTCCAAAGTTGCTTCTGGGATTTGGAAAGTCTTTAGCTCATTCAGCCACAGGTCTTTTTTTTTTTGGCCCCTTCCTGGACATCGAACGGTTGGGAGTAGGGTGTGCATGAGAGTACCATGAATTGAGGACAAAGATTTTACTTTTTGTTATTTTTCTTCTTCTTATATTTTCATACCAGTTAATAAGTTAATTTAGAAGGTCATGAAAATTCATGTTGCTAAATTAGGCTTTTTTTTTCTGAAACTGGTGTTAAGATGTTCCTCAAGAGTTTTGTTTGTTCCATAAAATACCTGACTCTGGAATGCTTGATGTGACTGCTCAGTGCCAAACTAGATAAGTGTTCTATTCCTCAATAGTCATTTCTCACTTTGAGAGAAAATATATACTTTCTAAAATTAACATTCTGAATGAATATGTTTTACACTTCCAGAAATGCAGTAATTTGAGACATGGCTCATTTCAGTGCCATTTCCCATTTTCAGAAAACTCTGCTGTGAATTCATCAAATTAAATTAATATTTTTTTTAAAATGGCATTAAACATTGTGATTTATAACTATTTGAAGTTTTTTTAATATTCTAAGCTGTACACATATCTCAAGATATACAAACTAAATCCAGATCAAAGTATCTAATTGGGTAGGTGCTGGACTGGAATTATTCTGTTCAATTCTAATTTTATACATGGAATGATATTCAAATAACCTTATGCCTGTGGCATCATCACAAGATGTACATCAGCACTGAAATCGAAAACCATCAGAATCGTGATGCTAATTCAATTATCTTCTACTGTAAAGGTCATGGGGCCAATATGAGCCCAGGTTTGATCAACATAATCAGAAGTCAATCCAGACTGAACAAGTAAACAAACATGGGCTTTCAGTACTGAGATCCAGCAGGAACTGTTTGATCATGAACATCATCAGGTTCTGCCAGTGTCACTGAACAAAAAGAAAAAAAAGGCGGCGATTCGAGAGAGTTAAGATCTATTAATGAGCTTTATCATTCCTTTCCAAACAAAAATTTAACGTATGTTTGTCCGAAGAAAGTACAACTGTAAACAGATATTGAAAAATGTTGGGAAAAAATGTTGCACTTTGAAAATCTATTCCTACCAGAGACTGCCTTTATGCGACTCTCTGAAGAGGTGATTTGTACAATCCGGAGCTACTATAATGTCACGGTATATCCAAGGATTTGTTTAGTTAACAGTGAAGACTTTAATTTGCAACTGAAACACCGTTAATCGAAAACTATGAACCTGTTAGAAGTGTACTTTTGATGCAAGAACATCGCGGTTATAAGATGCTGTTAAGAACAATTCAAAACACTGAATCGTAAAGCAACGGTTATTAATGTTTTCAAAAATAAAAACTCACCCAATATCATTACGATCAAGTGAATAGGAAGGCAATTCATTTTTTAACTGAAGCTTTGCTTCCAACTGTATAAAGGACGCCTCTGTTTATAATCAGATTACAGCTCGGTCCCTCTCACTAGTGCTCTTTAATCCTAAATCACTGAAGATTCCGTTTTGAGCGCCTCGATGTTGTTACTGGAGACAGGGAACTCGCAGGTGTTGGAAGGTGCTAAGCACCAGCTGTCTCTGCAGTAAGGAATGGTCTGCTCTCCAGGTGAGGGCTGCGTTTGGCCGAAGTGCGTTCAGGGCTCCTCACACTCTCTTTCCAGCCCTCAACCCCTCACTTCATTCGAGCAGCGGCTCCGTTGGACTGGGAACACACAAGCACTATGTCTATAGGCTGGAGTGCAATGGTTTGAATGGTTGGGATCCGCCCAGGAGCTGGGAGATAGCGATCCAGTTACATAGCACCACTGGGGCTGGAGCCTTGACGTCAAGGAGGGGGTGGAAATGTGGGCTGGCCCAGCCTTGAGAAAACGAGTGAGTGGAAAGGATCAGAATCGATGACCACCGGCACTGAATAGTAAGGGAGGAACGAAGAGAAACAGAACAAAGAGTCATGGAGCAGCCATGAAACAGAACCGAAGGGGAAAAGCGGGTAAAGGTAGAAGGGAGGGAGGACCAGAATTCTCACAGAGGAACAAAGGGAACATGGACGGAGTGTGGAGTACTGCTTTCTAAAACACAATTGCTGAACAGAGAATAAAGACTGATAAAGAATAAAGAAGTAGCCGGCGCTACTTACTTAGATCTGAACTACATTTAATCATTTCCCATAGCTTTTCAAATAATAATAAGAAACCTTATTGTGCTGAAAATACAGCGAACAGTGAATACAATTGACTGATAATTCATTAAACCTCCCGCTTCAGCTAAAAGCAGATACACTGATCCCTCTGATTTTCGATAACTTGGAAAAACTCTAGTTTTAGAAGTAGTCTTAAACCAAAATTAGACAATATCTGAAACTGCTTAACTCTTAACAAAACCCCTCTGTGGATGGGAAACAAACACATCTGAAATTGCTGGCAAAACTTAGCAGCTCTGAAAGCATCCGAGGGAAGAGAGTAGAGTTAATGTTTCGACTCTGGTTCTGATGAAGAGTCACCGGATTCCAAATATTAACTCTGCTTTCTCCCCACAGACCTGCTGAGTTTCGCCAGCACTTTTTGTCTTTGTTTCCGATCCGCGATTCTTTGTTTTAATCTTGTATAAAAGTGTAAGACCAGTCTTTTTAAAATATGTACATCTTACAGATGGGAGTGTGTTTACTTGATTATCTGGTGAGATCGCGAGAATGCAAAACAATAGGACTTTCCACAAGAGTTTGATTTTTGAACATCCGTAGGAGCTAAAATAAGTTTGCTAAAATGTAAATTAAGCAGTCATTTTCTTTTCAGACTTGAAGACAGTACGTTTTGTCTCCTCACTGACATACTTCAGAAAGCGCTTCAGTGACACCCTCGGGGCCTCACTGACAAAGCGCGGCATTCCCACAGACACTTGGTAATCACTAATCCAAACCGTCCAAAGTGGAGGAAGAGCTGGAAATGTGTTGCTGGAAAAGCGCAGCAGGTCAGGCTGCATCCAGGGAACAGGAGAATCGACGTTTCGGGCATAAGCCCTTCTTCCGGAATGGGGAAAGTTTGACCAGCAGGCTAAGATAAAAGGTAGGGAGGAGGGACTTGGGGGAGGGGCGTCGGAAATGTGATAGGTGGAAAGAGGTCAAGGAGAGGGTGATAGGTCAGACTGGGGTGGGGGCGGAGAGGTCAGGAAGAAGATTGCAGGTTAGGAAGGCGGTGCTGAATTTGATGGATTTGACTGAGACAGGGTGGGGGGAGGGGAAATGAGGAAACTGGTGAAATCCGAGTTCATCCCTTGTGGTTGGAGGGTTCCTAGCCGGAAGATGAGGCGTTCTTCCTCCAACCGTCGTTTTGTTGTGGTCTGACGATGGAGGAGTCCAAAGACCTGCATATCCTTGGTGGAGTGGGAGGGGGAATTGAAATGCCTCACCTTGACCTCTTTCCACCTATCACATTTCCGACTCCTCCCCCAAGTCCCTCCTCCCTACCTTTTATCTTAGCCTGCTGGACAAACTTTCCCCATTCCTGAAGAAGGGCTTATGCCCGAAACGTCGATTCTCCTGTTCCCTTCCCTGGATGCTGCCTGACCTGCTGCGCTTTTCCAGCAACACATTTCCAGCTCTGATCTCCAGCATCTGCAGACCTCACTTTCTCCTCAAAGTGGAGGAAGAACAACCGGGAAGGTATCCAGCAACTGGTGACTTGCCTTCCGGAAAAAGCGGAAGCCAGGCATAAACAGCAGGAGGAGTGCGCACACCAATGCCCCATCCATCCCTTCCTGCAACCAGCACCTGCCCCAAGTGTATTGAGCTTTTGGTAGCCATGTTTGTCTACACAGAGACAGAAAACTGCAGATGCTGGAATCCAAGGTAGACAAGCAGGAGGCTGGAAGAACACAGCAAGCCAGGCAGTATCAGGGGGTGGAGAGGTCAATCTTTAAGATCTTAACTTTTCTTCATGGTGCTGTCTGGCTTGCTTTGCCCTTCCAGTCTCCTGCTTCTTTATATCAATTTATGCAGTCACACCTTGAGAGTGGAAGAGAATCATCCTTGCCAATGATGATGATGGCAGACTTATTATTAATGTCACTTAGAATCATTGAGATGTACAGCATGGAAACAGACCCTTCGGTCCAACCTGTCCATGCTGACCAAATAGCCCAACCCAATCTAGTCCCATTTGCCAGCATCTGGCCCGTATCCCTCCAAACCTTTCCTATTCATATGCCCATCCAGATGCCTTTTAAATGTTGCACTTATACCAGCCTCCACCACTTCCTCTGGCAGCTCATTTCATACATGTACAATCCTCTGCGTGAAAATGTTGCCCCTTAGGTCTCTTTTATATCTTTCCCCTCTCACCCTAAACCTATGCCCTCGAGTTCTGGACTCCCCCACACCAAGGAAAAGACTTTGTCTATTTATCCTATCCATGCCCCTCATGACTTTATAAACCTCTATAAGGTCACCCCTCAGCCTCCGATGCTCCAGGGAAAACAGCGGCTCCAGGGAAAACAGCGTTAGCCTACTTAACCTCTCCCTATAGCTCAAATCCACCAACCCTAGCAACATCCTTATAAATCTTTCTGAACCGTTTTACAACATCTTTCCATTAGGAAGGAGACCAGAATTGCATGCAATATTCCAACAGTGGCCTAACCAATGTCCTGTACAGCCGCAACATGACCTCCCAACTCCTGTACTCAATACTCTGACCAATAAAGGAAAGCATACCAAATGCCTTCTTCACTATCCTATTTACCTGTGACTCCACTTTCAAGGAACAATGAACCTGCACTCCAAGGTCTCTTTGTTCAGCAACACTCCCTAGGACTTTACCAATTAGTGTATAAGTCCTGCTAAGATTTGCTTTCCCAAAATGCAGCATCTTACATTTATCTAAATTAAACTCTACCTACCACTTCTCAGCCCATTGGCCCATCTGGTCAAGATCCTGTTGTAATCTGAGGTAACCCTCTTCGCTGTCCACTACACCTCCAATTTTGGTGTCATCTGCAAACTTACTAACTGTAACTCTTATGCTCGCATCCAAATCATTTATGTAAATGACAAAAAGTAGAGGCCCAGCTCCGATCCTTGTGGCACTCCACTGGTCACAGGCCTCCAGTCTGAAAAATAACCCTCCACCACCACCCTCTGTCTTCTACCTTTGAGCCAGTTCTGTATCCAAATGGCTAGTTCCCCCTGTATTCTATGAGATCTGACCTTGCTAATCAATCTCCCATGGGGAATCTTGTTGAACACCTTACTGAAGCCCACATAGATCACGTCTACCACTCTGCCCTCATCAGTCCTCTTTGTTACTTCAAAAAACTGAATCAAGTTTGTGAGACATGATTTCCCATGCACAAAGCCATGTTGACTATCCCTGACCAATCCTTGCCTTTCCAAATACATGAGCATCCTTTCCCTCAGGATTCCCTCCAACAACTTGCCCACCATCAACCTCAGGCTCACTGGTCCATAGTTCCCTGGCTTGTCCTTACCACCTTTCTTAAACAGTGGCACCACGTTAGCCACCCTCCAGTCTTCCGGCCTCTCACCAGTGACTATCGATGATACAAATATCTCAACAAGAGGCCCAGCAATCACTTCCCTAGCTTCCCACAGAGTTCTCGGGTACACCTGATCAGGTCTTGTGTATTTATCCACTTTAATGTGTTTCAAGGCATCCAGCACTTCCTCCTTTGTAATATGGACATTTTTCAAGGTATCACCATCTATTTCTCTACATTCTATATCTTCAATGTCCTCTTCCACAGTAAATACAGATGCAAAATACTCATTTAGTATCTCCCCCATCTCCAGCACTCCACACAAAGGCTGCCTTGCAGATCTTTGAGGGGCCCTATTCTCTCCCTAGTTACTCTTTTTGTCCTTAATTTGGAGATGCCGGTATTGGACTAGGGTATACAAAGTTAAAAATCACACAACACCAGGTTATAGTCCAACAGGTTTAATTGGAAGCACACTAGCTTTCGGAGCGTCACTCCTTCATCAAGTGTTTGTGGTCCACTACCACCTGATGAAGGAGCGGCACTCCGAAAGTTAGTGTGCTTCCAATTAAACCTGTTGGACTATAACCTGGTGTTGTGTGATTTTTAACTTTGTCCTTAATGTATTTGTAAAATCCCTTTGGAGTCTTCTTAACTATTTGCCAAAGTTATCTCATGTCCCCTTTTTGCCCTCCTGATTTCCCTCTTAAGTATACTCCTACTGCCTTTATACTCTTCTAAGGATTCACTTGATTTATCCTGTCTATACTTGCTTCCTTCTTTTTCTTAACCAAATCCTCAATTTCTTTAGTCATCCAGCATTCCTTTTACCCTAACAAGAATATACTTTCTCTGGACTCTCGTTATCTCATTTCTGAAGGCTTCCCATTTTGCAGTCGTCCCCTTACCTACAAACATCTGCTCCTAATCAGCTTTTGAAAGTTCTTACACAGAGAATAACTTTTCATCACTGCATGATCCTTTGCCTGTCCATTTCTCGGGCTCGGTAAAAACAATGACTGCAGATGCTGGAAACCAGATTCTGGATTAGTGGTGCTGGAAAAGCACAGCAGTTCAGGCAGCATCCAAGGAGCAGTAAAATTGACGTTTCGGGCAAAAGCCCTTCATCAGGAATACAGGCAGAGTACCTGAAGGGTTGAGAGATAAATGAGAGGAGGGTGGGGGTGGGGAGAAAGTAACCTAGAGTACAATATGTGAGTGGGGGTGGGGATGAAGGTGATAGGTCAGGGAGGAGAGTGGGGGAAGGTAGCAAAGAGTACAATGGTTGGATGGGGGTGCGATGAGAGTGGTAGGTTAGAGAGGAGTGTGGAGTGGATAGGTGGAAGAGAAGATAGGCAGGTAGGACAAGTCATGGGGACAGTGCTGAGCTGGAAGTTTGGAACTAGGGTGAGGTGGGGGTAGGGGAAATGAGGAAACTGTTGAAGTCCACATTGGTGCCCTGGGGTTGAAGTGTTCCGAGGCGGAAGATGAGGCGTTCTTCCTCCAGGCGTCGGGTGGTGAGGGACCGGCGGTGAAGGAGGCCCAGGACCTCCATGTCCTCAGCAGAGTGGGAGGAGGAGTTGAAATGTTGGGCCCAGGGTGGTGTGATGATTGGTGCGGGTGTCCCAGAGATGTTCCCTAAAGTGCTCTGCTAGGATGCTGTCTACCTCCCTCCCCCACCCCTCCCCCACTCCAATCTCACCCTCACAACGCGCTGCCCTCTACTCCCTCTGTTCCAATCCCAACCTCACCATCAAGCCAGCAGATAAAGGGGCGCAGTGGTAGTCTAGCATACTGACCTCCACACCACTGAAGCCAGACGCCAACTCGAGGAACCTCCTCCTATCGCCCCCTTGTGCATGACCCCACTCCCCATCACCAAACCATCATCTCCCAGACCATACAGAACCTCATCACCTCAGGAGATCTCCCACCCACAGCTTCTAACCTCATAGTCCGGGAACCCCGCACCGCCTGATTCTACCTCCTTCCCAAGATCCACAAGCCTGACCACCCTGGCCGACCCATTGTCTCAGCATGCTCCTGCCCCACTGAACTCATCTCTACCTACCTTGACACTGTCCTATCCCCCCTAGTCCAGGAACTTCCCACATACGTTCGAGACACCACCCATGCCCTCCAAGACTTCCGTTTCCCCGGCCCCCAATAACTCAGCTTCACAATGGATATCCAGTCCCTCTACATCTCTATCTGCCATGACCAGGGCCTCCAAGCCCTCTGTTTCTTCCTCTCCCGACGTCCACAACAGTACCCTTCCACCGACACTCTCATTCGTTTGGCCGAACTGGTCCTCACCCGTAACAATTTCTCCTTCGAATCCTCTCACTTCCTCCAGACCTAAGGGGTAGCTATGGGCACTCGTATGGACCCCAGCTATGCCTGTCTCTTTGTTGGCTACATAGAACAATCCATCTTCCGTAATTACACCGGCACCACTCCCCACCTCTTCTTCCGCTACATTGATGACTGCATTGACCTCGTGCTCCCGCGAGGAGGTTGAGCAATTCATCAACTTCACCAATACATTCCACCCTGACCTTAAATTTACCTGGACCATCTCTGACACCTCCCACCCCTTCCTGGACCTCTCCATCTCCATTAATGACGACCGACTTGACACCGACATTTTTTACAAACCCACCGACTCCCACAGCTACCTGGATTACACCTCTTCCCACCCTGCCTCCTGCAAAAATGCCATCCCGCATTCCCAATTCCTCCGCCTCCACCGTATCTGCTCCCAGGAGGAGCGGTTCCGCCACAGAACACATCAGATGGCCTCCTTCTTTAGAGACCGCAATTTCTCTTCCCATGTGGTTGAAGATGCCCTCCATCGCATCTCTCCCACATCCCGTACCTCCGCTCTCAGATCCCACCCCTCCAACCGTAACAAGGACAGAACCCCACTGGTGCTCACCTTCCACTCTACCAACCTGTGCATAAACCAAATCATCCGTCGACATTTCCGCCACCTCCAAACGGACCCCACCACCAGGGATATATTTTCCTCCCCACCCCTTTCCATCTTCCGCAAAGACCGTTCCCTCCGTGACTACCTGGTCAGGTCCACGCCCCCCTACAACCCACTCTCCCATCCTGGCACCTTCCCCTGCCACCACAGGAATTGCAAAACCTGCGTCCACACCTCCTCCCTCACCTCCATCCAAGGCCCTAAAGGAGCCTTCCACATCCATCAAAGTTTTACCTGCACATCCACCAATATCATTTATTGTATCCGTTGCTCCCGATGCAGTCACCTCTACATTGGGGAGACTGGACGCCTCCTAGCAAAGCGCTTTAGGGAACATCTCTGGGATACCCACACCAATCAACCACACCGCCCTGTGGCCCAACATTTCAACTCCTCCTCCCACTCTGCCGAGGACATGGAGGTCCTGGGCCTCCTTCACCGCTGCTGCCTCACCACCCGACGCCTGGAGGAAGAACGCCTCATCTTCCGCCTCAGAACACTTCAACCCCAGGGCATCAACGTGGACTTCAACAGTTTCCTCATTTCCCCTTCCCCCACCTCACCCCAGTTCCAAACTTCCAGCTCAGCACTGTCCCCATGACTTGTCCTATCTGCCTATCTTCTTTTCCACCTATCCACTCCACCCTCCTCTCTGACCTATCACCTTCATCCCACCCCCATCCACCCATTGTACTCTTTGCTACCTTCTTCACCCTCCTCCCTGACCTATCACCTCCATCCCCACCCCCACTCACCTATTGTACTCTATGCTACTTTCTCCCCATCCACATCCTCCTCTCATTTATCTCTCCACCCTTCAGGCACTCTGCCTGTATTCCTGATGAAGGGCTTTTGCCCGAAACGTCGATTTTACTACTCCTCGGATGCTGCCTGAACTGTTGTGCTTTTCCAGCACCATTAATCCATTTGGAAGAGCAACACAAAATATATGTACCAAACGATTCAGATCACAGTGAGTCATCAGAAGAATTTCCTGCTGTCTTAGCAAATACACAATGTAGTCTCATACTGAACTATTTAAAAAGCAGTCAAGATTCCATTGCTAATCACGAGGCAGTGACATCAATTAGAATTCTAATGAATCTTACAGAACAAGCTACATGTGGAATTGTTGAATGAAAGAAGGAATGGCATTGCTTATTGTTAAATAGAAGCTAACTCTCACAATGCTAGCTCGCATGTGATGACTGGCATGTTAACACCGAAATTAACACTTATGGAAACCTCCCTTTATGTAAATTGATGCTTCAAGGAGAGTAAAGGAGGAACATTAAGGCATGACCATATAAAGGGAATAGGCATGTCAATAAGTTAGCATTTTCATCCCGTCCAACTTGAATCCAACACTGATTGGAAATTTGTCTTCCCCAGCAGCTATACATGTTTGTAATCTTGATCCATCATTAATCACTCATAAATGTACAGCTAAAACGTGGCAAGAAATAACACTAACACAGCAATAATATTTAAAGAAGCCATTGAATCATTAATGTTGAAAATAGAAATAAACATTGGGACAGGTTGAAGTACTTTTTAAAAATGCTTTTTTGGGTCATTTTAAGGGATGTTTAGCTGTATTTTCTCAGTGATCAATACTGCTTTATGCTAATGTTAGGGGAGAATTGTAGCCACATATTCTACTTCTAAAACTAAACATCCTTTACGCCACTTAAAAAAAAATCACCACCAACCCAAATAATTTTGCCAAGGGTGCAGAGGTATCATCTGGTAGATTCCATGTAATTTCAATGTGACTACCAATATTCCTGAGCCAAATTATTCTGTTGTTTTAACAATCTTGTAAAACAGGTTAAAAAGCAGAAATACTGCTGTCACACACCCCAGCTTAATCTATATATATGTAGTGACTTCAGTGTAAATCAACTATGAAGGACCTACTATTACAGTCTTCTGATATAACTTTGTAAGTTCCTCAAGTATGTAGCAAAGCCAGACAATTCTGAAGAAGACGCATATTGGACCCAAAACATTGTTTCTGTTTTCAAAGATGCTGCCAGACCTGCAGAGTTTCTACTGCAGTTCCTGTTTTTATTTCAGATCTTTAGCATTCACAATACTTTGCTTTAGTTCAGAAAGTTTAAAGGTTTGATTCCAAAGTTTTCTGCATTAAATTTGTTATTGTCATCTAGGGTCACAACTGACCTGGGGTGATTTGGGATAGGAAATTAAGAGAGGGAATTTCCTTCTAATCATTATGACAGTAATCTATACCACAGTGTATGAATATGGGGTGAGCATGGATTTGGGCTAAATTGCAATGTCTATACTTTGTACAAATGTTTATACTTTACTAATGGTTACTTAAATATGAGGGTGTCTGGCAGCTAAAGGACCAATCACAATGAGGAATCATTTCCTCCAAGCTAGAGGTCAACAAAATTTTATGAGAAAGAACAAATACTTTCACAATGTCTTCAATTACTTTAATTTGACATTTATTTCTCCCATCACACATGAGCCCTAAGTTTGATATGGTTCATAGACATTTATCTGTAGCTAACTGTTAGATATTCCTGCTCCACCAATGTCAGTGTGCTTCTGGTCCATATAAGTGTAAGGGTCGCAGGTTTGTTCCTGAGTTAGTGTAAGAACATTAACTGTGTTTTTTGAAATACCAGCAAACATTCTTCTAATCCACTCCTGCTTTTTGAACCCTGCTAGAAAATGTACATTTGGAAATCCCAGATGGAAGTAGGAATACAATTCAATTGTAAAATCACCACTTTCCTGTTACACTTCACCATCTAAGGTCACATTTAAAAATAATCACTTGAGTAAGATACCAGAGTGTGACCAGTAACTGTGGAACAATAACTAACAGAAGTTGTCATTTGTTTTGTTCCAATGAGAGCTAAGACATAGAGGAGAATTTCATCCTTTGTGCCAAAATCATTCTTGATTTTAGCTAAATCCTTATTTAAGTCCATCAGTGTTAACCAGAGCTAAAACATTTAAGCTTGTAAAACTTTAAAGCTAATTATGGTCAATGGAATACTGAGCCAAACAGAAATTTTGCCTTATTTCAGCATATTACTATTCAGCATAACTATAATATGTAATGTGGGAAATGTGGGTAACCACAAAACAATTAACTCTCAATGCTTGGAAACTCTGCATTTTCAAACTTCCCTTTAATTTCAATGATAATCAATTTGACAATTCAGAAAGGCCCTCTGCTGCAAAACTGACTTGTCATAGGATCCCAAGAAGTAAGGATTTCAACTGGGATCTACAAGTAGAAACTGTGCCAATTTATTAATGAAGTAGGCCACAGAAACATATGTGTTTATGCCTCTTACAGCTAACATTATATGTATTTAGTTTTATTTTTCCTGTGTTTATTACTGCCAGATAAGTACTCCAATGGAAACTATACTTACAAGTCACATTGAATATGAAAACAGAAATTTAGTTGTTTACTACAACACATTTGTGTCCACGTTTAGACATATAATGAGTTCTGGTTAAATCACAAGGAGTTTGTGGTGAGAAAGAAATCCCCTCATGTCCTAATTCAGAGTCCTAATTTTCCCAAACTGAAATTCGTGACTTCCATGGTTTTCAGAAACAGTGAATGGGTTCACAAAGAATAAAATGACAGGTCACTGCTGCCCCCTTGTATTGTCCCAGCAATGGCATGTTGCCAACCACTAGATAAACAGCTGTGGTTGGGCAGTTTGATTGGCTGCAGTGGCTCTTTTAAGGTAAGCTGTAATAAACTTGAATCTTTATAAACAGATCAGAGGTTACCTGGGCGGGTTCTCAAAGCACACTGATTGAACAGGACACAGATTTAGTGACTGGCAGTCACCTGGACAACAAGCGATCAGGATTTTCATCACAAATTGTCATATTTTGATCTATATTACACAGGCCTTAAAAACCAAACCACTGCTTCTTTATTGCACTTTTCTTTTTGTTGGAATGTGGAATTGTGTTAATTTTCAACTGCTAAAATGGGGTTGTGTTGGTAAATAGTTTGGGAAGTGCTTGCCTCATCCTCCCTGCTTAGCAATTTTCTCCAATCCAACATAGGCCCTTCCAATCTCAGCCCTACAAACTGCTTGGGCTTGCATTTTCATGACTGTTAATAATCTCCTGAAATCTTTGTTTTTTTCACCACCTTTAAATCTCAATTACACTACTTCTTTGAGAACCTCCTCATGTCTCTTCTAGTTGATACATGTAATTTTCTATCTTAGAAAGAATCAGGGAATACTTACTATTTTAAGCCTGCTGTGTGAATACAAGTCGCTATTTTCCAAATTTAAAAATATGGAGTAACCTGAAATTATGCAGACAGTACAAGATCATGTTTTAAACGTAAGATGAATCTAATTTAATTGAGTAAGTGCAGCCAAAAAAACATAAGTCCTTTCTAATGTTTCACCAATGAAGTGGTTATTCTTGTAACGTAGAAAGTGTTGGGTGTAACATTTTATTCAATTTTATAATATATGCAATGAAGAAAGATTTAATCTCTATTGCATACCAAATTAACATTATTTTGATCTGTAATTCACAAATAAAAGCCAACTTGGGATGTAAATTAGAAACTTTCTAATGCAGGAACTTACCAGAACAGTCAGCAAAATAATCCCTGAATTCCAAAGGAAAGGCAGTTCTTGAGAAACTTAAATAGTAAGAGAAAGGAGGATATTATAAGAAACACTTTTGGAGATCAGATATTTCACAGCTAGTATACAAATGGATAATCAATCAGTACTTACCTGCAATATTCTTCTGAATCATCTGTTAACAACCACCATTGGCTTTTTTCAACCCACTTTAGGCTCAATGCAAAAAGCAAAATTCATGTCTCATAAATTTGAAAGCTGGCACAAATGTAGTGTAGGAGGAAAATCCCCCTCGTCTTCTAGGATATACATAATAAATAGGATGCTGACTACAGTATTTTCCTGATCATATTGACATATGAGATAGGAGCAGGAGTAGCCTTTTGGCCCCTCCAGCTTGCTCCAACAGTTAATAAGATCATGGCTGTTCAGATTATGACCTCAACTCAACATTCTCACCTTCCCCAATATTTTTCCCCTTTTGGTAACCAGAAATCTATCCAACTCTGCCTTAAAAATATTTATAGACTGTGCTTCCACTGTCTTTTGAGGAAAAGCATTCTAAAGATGCACAACCTCTGAGAAGAACAATTTGACCCATCTCTAAAATGAGAAATTCCTTATTTTTAAACAGAGTCCTAGATCTAGATTCCGCAGGAAAGGTAACATTCTCTCCACATCCACCCAGTCAAGTCCTTCATTATCTTTCAACCAAAGTGACTTCTTGCTCATTTAAACTCCAATGCATGCAAGCCTAACATGTCCAATATTTCCTCATAAGGCACCCACCTATTCCACGTATTGATCTGATCTGCTTCAAAAACATTTACATACTTCCTTCAAACTGACTCAACATGGCTTCACGAAGGGAAAATCATACCTGGTAACTGTATTAAGAATTCTCTGAAGAGGTGACTAGAGGACAGATAAAGGAGAGCCAATAAATTTGTTATGCTTGGTTTTTCCAATAGGTATTCAACAAGATGCAACATGTAAGGCTACTTGATATAACCCTATGGTGTCAGGGAAGAAACATGGTTGGCTTACTAAGAACAGAGACAGAGCGCATCGGAGAGCCTATCATGGGTCTGCTCCTGGACCTGGCAAGTCCAGGCAGTGGGTCATGGAGACATTGTAATTCCCTACTGACTGCCTCTCTTCTATGGTAGTCCTAAAGCATTTAGGGATACATGGGCACAGTGGGGCTGGGTTGTATTATCTCTCCCACCAACAACATCTTGATTTAATCATTTCCCTTGTTTATCCCCTTTTTATCTTGTTTCTATCAGGGGAGTGTTTTTATTTTATGTTTAGTAATTGGTTGATTTGCTGGTGGTTTTATTTATATATTGAAAAAAAAGAGCTTTTCCTTAGGGGGAGTTCGCTTCTATGCAGAAGAATTGTCCTGAGAGAAACATGGAAACTGATATTTCTCCTAAATTATAGATTTACAATAAAACCCCAGTGAATCTCTGAAAGCTGCTGAATTTAACATGTGGATATTGGTGTATGAAACATGGTAGCAGAGGATCAGTTGTGATCTTTTCAGGTGGGAAGACAATGAAAACTGTGCCAATTCCTGTTTCTGGCGAAAGCAAAGCTGCTGGTGCTTTCTCAATTGAAATAGCTGAGTCACTGCCAGTGGCTATTTAAAGTGAACTAGCTGAGTCATGCTGCAGGATCATGAATTATGATTATTCACCAGTATTTTTGGAATTGGTGCAATGCTAGCAGTGGAAGAATGAGGTGGAGGTGTTGACTTGGGTCACTTCTCTAACCAAGAAGAAACAAGCTTCAGTATTATCCTCACCAGGAAGGAGTAAAGTTAGAAATTAGGTATTTTTTGAAACCAAATGCAAAAAGCTCTGGAAATCATACAAGGATTGGTTTTTCCAATAGGTATTCAACAAGATGCAATATGTAAGGCTACTTAATATAAGCCTATGGTGTCAGGGAAGAAACAGGGTTGGCTTACTAAGAATGGAGATAGAGCACATCAGAGAGCCTATCATGGGTCTGCTCCTGGACCTGGCAAGTCCAGGCAGTGGGTCATGGAGACATTGTAATGGGAAGAGTCAGAAAAATGATTTGAGTATGACAGGAAACCTTTCCCAATACTACATTTAAATCCAACCATAAAGACACATTCCTTATGATTACTAGGGGTAAATTATGAATTTTCGAACACAGAAAACATGGGAGACAATGTTGATGATGAAGCACTATGTATTTTGCACATCTATGAGTTCCACAATTTAGAACCAGAGGGGCAGGAGTTAAGACCTCAGAAAATACATACTGATGATTGTACAGAGCATGAAGAAATAGTCTCCTGTGGAACCATTTGCCCAAAAGTGAGTTCACAGGTGGTTTAGCATCCGCCAGAATCAGTTAATGGTAATGGTTAAAAAGTCAAAGCTTTTGGCTTTTTATCTAAATGCATGAAACACTCGTAACAAGTTTGCTGAGATAACAGCAAAACTAGAAATGAATGAGTATGGCTTGATAGCTATTAGAGGGACATGGTCACAGGGTGGCCAAGACTGGGAACTCTATTCAAGGTATTCAATGGTCTGGAAGAATAGGCAAAAAGGAAATGGAGTTTTGTTAATAAAGGAACATATCAGTGCATGGGTTAGTAATGATGCAGGTACAATGTGGAATCAGGTTTGGGTGATAATAACGAATAACAAGGGAAAGAAGTCACAGGCCTCCGAAGATCTATCTCAGTGTAGGACAATAAATCAAGATATAATGAAGACATATAAGAAGGGCATTATAATTGTCATGGGTGATTAAATCTGCATATTGACCGGACATCTGATAGGCTAGGGTAACCTGAATTTGTGGAGTGCATCCAGAATTGTGTCATGAAACCGTGCATCACAGAACCTAGCTGGATACAGGCTCTTTTACATCTAGAAATATGTAATGGGATAGCTTTAAAAGGAGATCTTGTAGGATGTGCTTAGGTGTAGCAAACGCAACAGGGTAGAATTTCAAATTCAATTTGAGAGATTCTCAAACCAGTATCCTCAACTTAAGCAAGGGCAATTGCAGAGGTGTGAAGGAAGAGTTATATAAATCACAATATACTAAAGGGAAGATCAGTGCATGAGCAGTAGTAGGCATTTAAACAGATATTACGTAGTATGCAGCAAAAACCATTCCAGTCAGAAAGAAGCTCAATAAGAAAGATGACCCACTTGTGGTTAACAAAAGTGGTCAAGGAGAGGAAAACAATAAGTCTCACAAACAATTGAAAACTAGTGGTAGTCCAGAGTATTAGGAATTATCAAGCCACCAGGGTTGGAGGATTTGAGCTATAGGGAGAAGCTCAACAGGCTGGGGCTGTTTTCCCTGGAGTGTCTGAGGCTGAGGGGTGACCTTATACAGGTTTATAAAATTATGAGGGGCATGGATAGGTTAAATAGACAAAGTCTTTTCCCTGGGGTCGGGGAGTCCAGAACTAGAGGGCATAGGTTTAAGGTGAGAGGGGTAAGATATAAAAGAGACCTATGGGGCAACTTTTTCACACAGAAGGTGGTACGTGTATGGAATGAGCTGCCAGAGGATGTGGTGGAGGCTGGTACAAATGCAATATTTAAGAGGCATTTGGATGGGTATATGAATAGGAAGGGTTTGGAGGGATATAGGCCAGGTGCTGGCAGGTGGGACTAGATTGGGTTGGGATATTTGATCGGCATGGACGGGTTGGACTGAAGGGTCTGCTTCCATGCTGTACATCTCTATGACTCTATGACCAGCATTGAATGACTGTAAAGACAATAAATAGGGAAGAAGAATTGATTCTGAGGATAATTAGACAAGAAATAACTCACAGTAAAAACTTCCACAGGTATATAAAAGAAAGAGAGTAGCTAAAGTGACTGCGGGATCCTTGAAGGACCCAACGGGGAATTATAAATGGGGAATAAGGAGATTCAAATCAGTGTTTTGCATCAGTCCTCACTGTGGAGGATTCTGTAAACATGTCAAAGATGACAGATGAGCAAGGTGATAATGGAGGAAAGATTTTGTAACAATCTCTAACACACAGGACAAGGTCTTTGACAAACTAACAGGATGAATGACAAACATGTACCAGGATCTAATCACCTGCATCTGAGGGATTAAAAGAAAGTCACTGCAGAGAATGTGGGGCACAGATTGAAATGTTCATGAATTCATTGGACGGTTCCAGTTTGTTGGAAAACTGTGAATGTGATGGTTCTGTTCAAAGAGAGATAGAGACTGAAAGCAGGAGACTATAGGCTAGTTAGCCTTACATTGACAGTTAGGAAAATGCTGAAGTCCATTATTAAAGAAGAAACAGCAGGACATTTAGAAAAGCGTAACACAATCAAATTGAGTTAACATATTTTTGTGAAAAGGAAACTGTGTTTGACAAATTTGCTGGAGTTCTTTGAGGATATAATAAACAAAGTTGATAAAGTGAAACTGGTAGGTATAGTGTATTTCCAGAAAGTGTTCCATAAAATGTCACATAAAAGGTTATTGCACAAGATCGGAGCTCAGAGTATTAGAAGTTGTATATTAGCATGGATTGAAGATTGGCTAACCTGCAGAAGGTGACCATTTAGGATTAATGGGATTTTCCATGTTGGATAGACAGAAGTGCCACAAGAATCAGTCCTAGGTTCAATTATTTATAATCTATATTGATGTCTTGGTGGAGGGAGCAGAGTGTAATGTATCCCCATTTATTGACAAGACAAATATTAGTGAGAGGACATGTTGTGATAAGGATATAACGAATCTGCAAGGGGATGTAGACAGTTTGAGTGAGTGGGTAAAAGCCTGGCAGATGGAATTTAATGTAGGAAAATGTGAGGCCATGCAGTTTTTTGGAAAGAATCAAAAAGCAGGTTATTATTTAAATGGAGAGAGACTCTAAAATAATGCTGCACAGGGTGAGCTGGGTGTTCTTGTATCTAAAATACAAAACATTAGCAGGTGTAAGAAATAATTAAGAAGACAAATGGAATTTTGGCCTTTATCACTAGGGGATTTGAGTTTAAAAATAGGGAAGTCTTGTTATGGTTCAGTTTCCTTTTTATTCACTTGTGGGATGTGGACAACGCTGGCTGGCCAGCACATTTATTACCCCTCCGAGAAAGGATTCCAGGATTTTGACCCAGAAACAATGAAAGAATTGCAATATATTTCCAAATCAAAATGGTGAGTGGCTTGGAGGGAAACTTGCAGGTTTTGGTGTTCGGATCTATCTGTTGCCCTTATCTTTCTAGATGGATGTGGTTGTGGATTTGGAAGGTGTTGTCTAAAGACTTCGGTGAATTTCTGCAGTGCATTGTGTAGATGCTACACTTTGTTGCTACTGCGTGTTGGTGGCGATCAGAGTGGATGCTTGTGGGTCTGATGCCAATCAAGTGGCCTGGTTTGTCCTGGATAGTGTCAAGCTTCTTGAGTGTTGTTAGAACTGCACCCATTTAAGCAAGTGGGGACTATTCCATCAGAGTCCTGACTTGTGCCCTGTAGATGGTGGACAGGCTTTTGAGTCAGGCGGTGAGTTACTCACTGCAGTATTCTTAGCTTCGGGCCTGCTCTTGTAGCCATTGTGTTTATGGAATGAGTCCAGTTGAATTTTGAGTCAGTTGTAACCCCAAGGATGTGGAAAGTTGGAGGATTCAATGAAGATAACACCATTGAATGTCAAGGGGCAATGATTAGATTGTTTCTTATTGAAGATGGTCATTACCTGGCATTTATGTGGTGCGAATGTTACTTTCATAGAGTCATAGAGATGTAGAGCATGGAAGCAGACCCTTCTGTCCAACCCGTCCATGCCGACCAGATATCCCAACCCAATCTAGTCTCACCTGCCAGCACCCGACCCATATCCCTCCAAACCCTTCCTATTCATATACCCATCCAGGTGTCTTTTAAATGTTGCAGTTGTAGCAGCCTCCACAACTTCCTTTGGCAACCTATTCCACACATGCACCACCATTTGCATGAAAAAGTTGCCCCTTAAGTCTCTTTTATATCTTTCCCCTCTCACCCTAAAGCTATGGCCTCTAGTTCTGGACTCCCCCATCCCAGGGAAAAGACCTTGTTTATTTACCCTATCCATTCCTTTCATGATTTTATAAACCTCTATAAGGTCATCCCTCAGCCTCTGATGCTTGAGGGAAAACATTCTTCTGATAGGAAGGAGACCAGAATTGCATGCAATATTCCAAAAGTGGCCTAACCAATGTCCTGTACAGTTGCAACATGACCTCCCAACTGCCACACACAATAAAGGAAAGCATACCAAATGCCTCCTTCACTATCCATTCTACCTGCAACTCCACTTTCAAGGTGCTATGAACCTGCACACCAAGGTTTCTTTGTTCAGCAACACTGCCCAGGAGCTTATATTAAGTGTATGAGTCTTGCTAAGATTTGCTTTCCCAAAATTCAGCACCTGGCATTTATCTAAATCTGCCACTCCTCAGCCCATTGGCTCAACTTATCAAGATCCCCCAAGATCCCTGAGCAGACACTGGACTGCTGAGTAAGTGAAGTAATATATTTGGGTGGTTGCGTTACCGGAAACACGACTTAGGTAGTGTCTCACACCCATCCTACTCCACTAACCAAAAAAAAAAGTTCTGTGCACTGGATTGGTAAGGTAACTAGTTTTTTTATTTTTTATTTTTCTACAGTCTCTTTGGGAATTTAGAATAGTGGGAATGGAGGTTAGGGCAGTTGAATGTTCATCCTGCAGAATGTGGGAGGTAAGGGTCATCACTAATGTCACTGCTGACTTTGTCTGCAAGAAGTGGACGCAACTCCAGCTCCCCGAAAACCACATTCGGGAACTGGAGCTGGAGTTGGATGAACTTTGGGTCATTCGGGAAGTGGAGGGGGTAATTGAGAGGAGTTACAAGGAAGTAGTCACACCTCAGGCGCAAGAAAGAGACAGATGGGTTACTGTTAGGGGATGGAAAGGGAACTGGCAGACAGTGCAGGGAACCCCTGTGACCATTCCCCTCAACAATAAGTTTTGGATACTGTTGGGGGGGCGGGGGTGAGTGGGTCAGGATGGAATAACCAGGGGTAAGCTATGGGGTACAGGTCTCTGGCACAGAGTTTGTCCCTGTTGCTCGGAAGGGAAGCGGGGAGATGAGTAGAGAATTAGTCATTGGGGACTCCATAATTAGGGGGACAGACAGGAGGTTCTGTGGGAACAAGAGAGACTCATGATTGGTGTGTTGCCTCCCAGGTGCCAGGGTTTGTGATGCTTTGGATCATATTTTCTGGGTCCTTGATGGGGAGATAGAGCAGCCCAAGATAAGTACTAACGACGTAGGTAGGAAAAGGGATGGCGATTTCAGGCAGAAATTCAGGGAGCCAGGGTGGAAGCTTAATGTTAGAACAAACAGAGTTGTTATCTCTGGTGTTTGTTGCCCATGCCACATGCTAGTGAGATGATGAATAGGGAGAGAGAGGAGTTGAACACATGGCTACAGGGATGGTGCAAAAGGGAGGGTTTCGGATACCTGGATAATTGGGGCTCTTTCTGGAGTAGGTGGGACCTCTACAAAAGGGATGGTCTACACAAGAGGGGTACCAATATCCTTGGGGAGGGATATTTGCTAATGCTATTTGGGATGGTTTAAACCAATTGAACAGGGGCATGGGAACTGAATTGAACAGGGGCACTAAATTGTAGTTCCAGCGTCCAGGAGACTGAGAGTAGTGAGGTCAGAATTAAGGTTTCAAGGTCACAAAGAGTTCACTGGCAAGCAGGAAGGTGTTTTGATGTGTCGAGAGTGTGGTGCTGGAAAAGCACAGCAGGTCAGGCAGCATCTGAAGAGCCTTCCTGATGAAGGACTTTTACCCGAAACATCGATTTTCCTGCTCCTCAATGCTGCCTGACCTGCTGTGCTTTTCCAGCACCAAACAATTGACTCTTATCTCCAACTTCTGCAGTCCTCACTTTCGCCGAGGTGGTTTGAAGAGTGTCTACTTCAATGCCAGGAGCACCGGAATAAGGTGGGTGAACTTGCAGCATAGGTTGGTACCTGGGACTTCGATGTCATGGCCATTTTGGAGACATGGATAGAGCAGGGACAGGAATGGTTGTTGCAGGTTCTGGGATTTCGGTGTTTCAGTAAGAACAGAGAAGATGGTAAAAGAAGGGGCGGTGCGGCATTGTTAGTCAAGGACAGTATTACGGTGGCAGAAAGGACATTTGAGGACTTATCTACTGACATAGTATGGGCTGAGGTTGGGAACAGGAAAGGAGAGGTCACCCTGTTGGGAGTTTTCTGTTGGCCTCCAAACAGTTTCCGAGATGTAGAGGGAAGGATAGCAAAGTTAATTTTGGATATGGAGGTCTTTAGCTTTCCAAATATTGACTGGAAATACCATTGTTTGAGTACTTTAGATGGGTCAGTAGTTAAGCCAGGAAGGGATGAGGCCACATTGGATTTGGTAGTGGGTAATGAACCCGGCCAGGTGTTGGATTTGGAGGTAGGTGAGCACTTTGGTGATAGTGACCACAATTTGGTTATGTTTACTTTAGTGATAGAAAAGGATAGGTATATAATGCAGGGCAAGAGTTATTGCTGGGGGAAAGGCAATTATGATACGATTGGGCAAGGTTTAGGATGCATAAGATGGGGAAGGAAACTGCAGGGAATGGGCACAATTAAAATGTGGAACTTCCTTAAGGAACAGCTACTGTGTGTCCTTGATAAGTATGTAACTGTCAGGCAGGGAGGAAGTGGTCGAGTGAGGGAGCTGTGGGTTACAAAAAAAGTTGAATCTCTTGTCAAGAGGAAGAAGAAAGATTATGATAGAATGAGACGTGAAGGTTCAGTTAGAGTGCTTGAGAGTTACAAGTTAGCCAGGAAAGACCTAAAGAGAGAGCTAAGAAGAGCCAAGAGGGGACATGGTAAGGTTGGCAGGTAGGATCAAGGAAAACCCAAAAGCTTTCTGCAGGTATGTCAGGAATAAAATAATGACTAGAGTAAGATTAGGGCCAATCAAGGATAGTAGTGGTAAGTTATGCATGGAGTTCGAGGAGATGGGGAAGCACTAAACAAATATTTTTTGTCAGTATTCACATTGGAAAAAGACAATGTTGTCAAGGAGAATACACAGATATAAGCTACTAGATTAGATTAGATTCCCTACAGTATGGAAACAGGCCCTTCAGCCCAACCAGTCCACACCGACCCTCCGAAGAGTAATCCACCCTGACCCATTTCACTTAACACTATGGGCAATTTAGCATGGCCAATTCACCTGAACTACACATCTTTGGACCGTGGGAGGAAACCAGAGCACATGGAGGAAACCCACGCAGACACAGGGAAAATGTGCAAACTCCACGCAGGCGGTCACCCAAGACTGGAATCAAACCTGGGTCCCTGGCGCTGTGAGATAGCAGTGCTAACCACTGAAGCACCATGCTGCCCAGACTAGAGTGGATTGAGGTCACGAGGAGGAGATGTAAGCAATTCTGGAAAATGTGAAAATAGATAAATTTCCTGGGCTGGATTGGATTTATCCTAGGATTCTCTGGGAAACAAGGGATGAGATTGCAGAGTTTTTGGTTTTGATGTTTATGTTGTCGTTGTCTACAGGAATAGTGCCAGAAAATTGAAGGATAGCAAATGTTATCCCCTTGTTCAAGCAGGGGAGTAGAAACAACTCTGCTAAATATAGACCAGCAAGCCTTACTTCGGTTGTGGGTAAAGTGTTGGAAAAGGTTATAAGAGTTAGGATTTACAATCATCTAGAGAGGAATAAGTTAATTAAGGATAGTTAACACGGTTTTGTGAAGGGTAGGTCATGCCTCACAAACCTTATTGAGTTCTTTGAGATGGTGGTGGATGGATGAGGATAAAGCGGTTGATGGGGTGTATGTAGATTTCAGTAAGATGTTTGATAAGGTTCTCCACGGTAGGCTATTGTAGAAAATATGGAGGCATGGGATTGAGGGTGATTTAGCAGTTTACATTCAAAATTGGCTAGCTGAAAGAAGACAGAGGGTGGTGGTTAATGGGAAATGTTCATCCTTGAGTTTAGTTACTAGTGGTGTACCACAAGGAGCTGTTTTGGGGTCACTGCTGCTTGTCATTTTCATAAATGATCTTGATGAAGGCGTAGAAGGATAGGTTAGTAAAGTTGCGGATAACACTAAGGTCGGTGGAGTTGTGGATAGTGCTGAAGAATGTTTCAGGTTACAGAGACACAAAGATAAGCTGCAGAGCGGGGCTGAGAGGTGGCAAATGGAGTTTAATGTGAAAAAGTATGAGGTGATTCACTTTGGAAAGAGCAACAGGATTAAAAAGTACTGGGCTAATGGTAAGATGCTTGGTAGTGTAGATGAGCAGAGAGATCTCAGTGTCCAGGTACACAGATCCATGAAAGTTGCCACTTAGGTTGACAGGGTTGTTAAGAAGGCATACGATATGTTAGCTTTTATTGGTAGAGGGATTGAGTTTCAGAGCCACAAGGTCATGCTGCAACTGAACAAAACTCTGGTGCAGCTGCATTTGGAGTATTGCATTCAGTTCTGATCACTGCACTATAGGAAGGATGTGGAAGCTTTGGAAAGGGTGCAGAGGAGATTTACTAGATGGTATGGAGAGAAGGTTTTATGAAGAAAGGCTGAGGCACTTGAGGCTGTTTTTGTTAGAGAGAAGAAGGTTGAGAGGTGACTTAATTGAGACATAGAAGATAATCAGAGGGTTAGATAGGGTGAACAGTGAGAGCCTTTTTCCTCTGATGTTGATGGCTAGAACGAGGGGACATAGCTTTAAATTGAGGGGTGATAGATATAGGACAGATGTCAGAGGTAGTTCCTTTACTAAGAGTGTAGTAAGGGCATGGAATGTACTGCCTGCAACAGTAGTAGACTCACCAACTTTAAGGGCGTTTAAATGGTCATTGGATAAACATATGGATGATGATGGTATAGTGTAGGATAGATGGGCTTCAGATTGGTTCCACAGGTCGGTGCAACATCGAGGCCTGAAGGGCCTGTATTGTGCTGTAATGTTCTAAGTTCTATATAGATTCAATAGGCTGCTTCCTGTCTTATTTAGAATAGCTGACTCGGTTAAGCCTTAACCATTGGAGTTTAAGTGAATGAGGGCGATCTTATTGAAATATATCAGGTGAAGATTTTGAGAAAATGTTTTCACTGTTGGGGGAATAATGATCTAAGGGGCACTCATTTAAAATTGAGCTTCAAAGGAATTTCTTCTCCAAGAAGGTAATGAAAGTGTAGAATTCTCTACCACAGAGAATTGTGGAGGCTATATCACCAAAAGTATTTAAAGAGGAAGTAGATAAGTTTTTTTTAGTATTGTGGAGTTGATATCTATGTTGAGAAGGTTTGAAAGAGAAGTTGGCATCATGGCTAGATCAGCCAAGATTTTACTAAATGGCAGGACAGGCTTGAGGGGCCAAATAGCCTACTCCTACTCTTCCTCCTAGTTTTAATGTTCTTACATCTTTATGACTGGAGGGTGGCCACAATAGTGGGATATACAGGCAAATCCATGGAAAAATATACAAATTGGCTAAATGTCCAAGATAAGGGACAAGGAGTGAAGGCCATGGATTGGGAACAAAGGTATGAAAGTGGAATACTACAACATGCAGTACCAGTACTTATTTGGGGGATGCATGTAGGAGAAAAAAGGTCACATCATCCTGATAGGAGTAATACAGAGAGATCTCAATGAGAGCAAAGTGGCTATAGCTGAACCAGGAGACCAAGCTGTTTTCTCGGACAATGTATAAAGATAGAATCCCATGAGTGTCTAGTAGAGTGGAAGAGAGGGTGATAAAAGAGGTTAAAGGAAGACTGACAGAAACAACAAGAATTTAGGGTGTGTTTGGAAATTGTTGACTGATGTCAACCTGCTTTGTCAAACAGGTGAATCGGTATGGACAGGGGCCTACAAATGGAACATGTAAAGCTCAGACTAGGTTAGTTACTTGAAGCATTGAGGAATGTTTAGATAAAAGAAATGTTAAGATAGACTCTTCAATTTCTGAAACAATCATTTTGAAAGTCTGTTCAGCCAATTAACAACCTTTTGTTTGGAAGTGTAATGTTACAAATATCAAAACAATGTTTCTTCAACATGATTTGGAGATGTCGGTGTGGGACTGGGGTGTACAATCACACAACACCAGGTTAGTGTCCAACAGGTTTAATTGGAAGCACTAGCTTTTGGAGCGACGCTCCTTCATCAGGTGGTTCACAATCACCTGATGAAAAAGCAGCACTCCGAAAGCTAGTGCTTCCAATTAAACCTGTTGGACACTAACCTGGTGTTGTGTGATTTTTAACTTTATTCAACATAATCTACTTGAGAGAGAAACACTCTACAGTCCCAAAAGAAACACCTGGATTAGAGGGGGACTCTGAAAATTATATAAATGTGATTATGAAATAAACAATGCTCCTCAGTTGTGGTATTTTTCAGTAGGTGCAGTTCTGTAAACATTGGGGTGATCACAACTAAAGGCGGACATGGTGAAATTTAATTGACATTATATCTTTGTTTGGGTGAAGAAAGGATTATCAATCAAATTAGGAAGGAATTAAAAATGGTTGTCAAGCTTCTAGAGCCTTCAAACTTGTGTGTTGGGAAATTGAGCAGGCTGATGCAAATGTAAATCCACACCAGAAAATGTCAGTCCCATTAGAATTAGTCATAGCCAGTGAGATCTGAACAGAAAGATGTGGCTGTTACCAAGGAAGAGATGGAACAGCTGAGGAGGCTTATCTGACAGCTGAACTGGTTAGCCACACAGACCAGATGGAAGTTTTGATGTGTGGGAATTTAGTCTGACCATGAAAACTTGACAGGAAATATTGAGACCAAATAAAACATTTTAAAAATTACAAAGAGAGATACATATGCTGACGTTCTTACTTTAGATGATCCCAATAATACAACGTTAATCATCCTTAGTGATGGCAAAAGTGTTAAATTTGAATAACAGAAACTATGAAGGCAAGGGACAGATTTGCTGAAGTGAATTGGGGAAATACATTAAAAGGCATGACTGTTTCTCACAAACATGGTGCACCACAAAATGCAACTTTTTTATAAAACATGGCAGCTCTTTTTGAATTTCTTGGAAGCAGACTTGCCTGCCATTTTAATTAGGGCATTTGTTTACCCATTATGATTAGGTCTAGTGAGCCTTGTACCCTGGGAGGAAGAATCATGAATAGATACAGGTGTAATAACAATGTTCCTGAAGGGTGGGAGCCTCGGTGTGGTTGCGCTGAGTGGCATTATTTATTTATTTATAGATTTGTAATGAGTGTAGTTTTGATTTGTTTTGTAGAGTAGGGTGGTAGTTAGTTTATTGTAATTGCTGTTGTAATTTTACATCGTTATATTTTGTGATTTTATAATTTTGTAAAGAAAAAATTTCTCAATAAAAATATTTTTAAAAAAGGTATGACTATACATAAGTGATGGAACAATGTTTAAATAACTATGCTATGATTTACAACAACTATTTGCTCCTTCAATTTGCCAAAGGTCCATAAACTGTGGTTAAAAAAGAAAGTTCAGGATTGCACAAGATTCTAAAGAAAAACCTAATAAATTCACCAGAAAATAGCAGTAATTCTAAGGATTGAGGGATTTATACAATATAACAAAGGAGGTCCAAGTAGATGATCAAGAAAAAAAACTTGAATATGGATGCGATCTTACAAAAGATAATAAAAGACTGTAAAAGCTGCTATACAGATTAAAAAAAGGGAAATTTTTCACTAAAACAAATGTGTTCCATGAAAAGCAAAGTGATGTGGATTTATAATAGGATATATAGAAATGGTAGCTTTCACTGAGGAATATACAAAAAGTCTCCCAGAAGAAGATATCCAGTTTGCTAGGGAGGATGAGGAGCTGAACGAAATTTGCATTAGTAAAAGAATTGCACTGGAGAAATGACAGGAATTGAAAGTTGATAAATCCTAAGGATCAGATAGTCTACATCCCAGAGTGTTGGAGGTGGTGACTAAAGATAATCCATTGGTGGATTATCTTACAAATTTCTATAGATTCAGAAATGATTCCTGTGGATTGGAAGTTGACAAGTGAAGGTAGCTATTTAAAAAGGGAACATTATAATTAGTAATTCACCTCCTGACTCCCTAGAGCCTACCTACCATCATCAAGGCACAAGTCAGAACTGTGATGGAATACTCCCAACTTGCCTGGAAGGGTGCAGCCCCAACAACACTTAAGAAGCTTGACGCCATCCAGGAGAAAGTAGTCTGCTTGAATAGGGCCACCTTCACAAACATTCTGTCACTACATCATCAGCACTCAGTAGCAACAATGTTTGCTAACTACAAGGTGCACTGCAGAAATTCAACAAAGATTCAGAGAATGCAGTTTCCAATTTTTTGACAACCTCTATCTAGAAGGACAAGGGCAGCAGATAGATGGCAATACCACCATCTGCAAGTTCCCCTCCAAGACACTCACCATTCTGACTAGGAAATATATCAACATTCTTTCTGTGTCATTGGGTCAAAGTCCTGGAATTCCCTCCCTAACAGCATTCTGGTAAATGTACAGCACATGGACTACAGCAGGTCCAGAAGACAGCTCACCACTACCATCTTCTCAAGGGCAACTAGGAAGGGGAAGTAAATGCTGGCCCAGCCAGAAACATACATGTCCCATGAGCAAATGATTTAAAAGGTTATTAACTTGGTGGTTGAGGCCACTAGTGGGCTTTTGGACATGAAAAGGAGCAAGAAGGAAAGGTGGAAACTGATGTTTGTTCTAAACTAGATTCACAATAAAACCCTTGTAACTGTCTGACGGTCTTTTGCTTCCTAATTCAACTTATGGATTTCAGTGAATGAAACACATTTCATTTCCTAACTTAAAGCTATTTCGGAGTTGTTAATTGTATCCGAACACTGATGCAAAATATCAGTTCAATTAATATGCCGTCACACTATTTTCCCTTATTACATCCACAGACTGACCTTCTTTAGGATCAATGGTCACAGTTTTAACTCTTTTTAAATACTTAGATAAGCTTTCACTACCTGATTTTATATTCTAGCTAGTTTTCTCTCATTCTGTAATTTCCCCTTCTTATTTATTCTCAGTCATTCTTTGCTTCTTTTTATTATTTGTCCAACCTTCCAACCCACTACCTATCATTCTGCAAATGTATGTTTTTACTATAATTTAATGCTAATTTTAACTTTATTTACTTAAATTCAGACTGTGGATGCATTCCCTGCAATTTTCTTTCTCATTCGAATGTATCTATCCTGTGCACTTTGAAATAATCCTTTAAACATTTGCCACTGTATCTGTATTGACTTATTCCTTAACCAATTTTCCAGTTTACTTTAGCTAGCTTGGCTTCCATTGCTTTATAATTGTCTTTATTTATGTTTAAAATACTAGTTCTGGACCCACTCTGATTGAAAAAGTTAATAATCTTATAATAATTATCATGTAGAGGTGCCCACATGACAGTAAAATCTGCATGAGAAATTGAGTGAGGTCTCTCTCGAGGGCTGGTCCGAATTCCCCAAACAAGTTTGAAACATAAAGATGAGATCCTTGCTAGGGAATGATGAGAGACCAATTAACACGGTTATTGACCACTATCACATCATTATCACCAAATCTCACCTCAATCAATATGCACATTCAAATTATAACACCCTGGGTAGGAACTAGATGCCAGGTATTCCAGACAGGAAAGTCAGAGCAAATATATGGTGACTCTAGTTTGTCACTTGCTCCTCTGGACCTCCACCTTGGATACCCAACAGCATCAATCCATACATATAGGCTTCATGAACTGCATGTCAATGGATGTTGGCAGCCTACACATGCCAGCTTTTCTGCATTGCAATGGCCCATTTCGAATGCTCTTACAGTATGCTTCTGCATTTCAATATTACTCTTTGAGTGCATCAGCATGTCTCATTGCAATGCTGCTGCCATGACACTTAGTGTACAGGGACAAGTACCCAGCCCCCAGGTGGCACCGGGCTGCACTTCAGGGGCACTCGCTTGTTTTCTTAGCATTTGCTCACTTAGCACTCACCTGGATGCTCACAACATCTCTGTGTTATATTGACTTGCTTTGCATTTTAGCAATTTTCCATCTCAATTAGTGTTAACAAGTGCACAATATTTCTGCCTTGACTTGCCACGTTAACACTGATGCAAAGCCAAGCCAGTTATAATTGTCAGCAGTCAGCAGTCAAGGGAGTGGACATGTTGCTGGATGGCATCATGCCAGTATTAGTTCAGGAATATGCCATGGTCATTTGGCTATTCAGGGCAATGAGGGCCAGCAATCCTTGCCAAGTGTTTGGCACCCCATCTTTCATCATTCTGCCCTATTGTGCATTGTTTTCTCCTGGAACGAGAGAAAGGGAGAGATTGAGTGTGATGAAAGTGGGTGACACAGCTGTTAGTTATGGTGTAGCTGAGGGAAAGGCGATGAGGTTTCAGGAATCAGGGAGTAGACAGCGCAGGATTAGAGCTGTGGAGGTAATTGGGTGGGTAAGAGGGAGATAGAATGTTGCAGACAATAGACAGAGTGATAGAGCTGAGCCTTGTTGGGAGGTGTGTGCAGTAACGGAGGCAGAGTAAGTGTGAGGTAGAAGAGAGAAGATGGTGGCACTTACTCTGGTGGACCTTTTTATAATGTTGAGTACTTCTTAAGAAGGTTGAGGTAGCACTGACTCAAGTGACAATCTCAGACCAGGCCTGCATGATTTAATGTCATGGACTCCTCTGTCAGTCCTGTGGGAAGAGCATATCCCTCTTGATCATAGAATACACCATAGAATCCCTAAAGTATGGAAGCAGGCCATTCAGCCCATCATGTCTACACCGACCCTCCAAAGAGCATTCCATCCTCACCCACACCCCTACCCTATTCCTATAGCTCTGCATTTCCCAAGGCCAATCCATCCAACCTGCACATCTTCATGACTGTGGAAGGAAACGGAAAACCTGGAGGATAACCTCACAGATACGGGGAGAATATACAAACTCCACTCAGACAGCTGCCTGAAGCTGAAATAGAACCCTGGTCCCTGCTGCTAAGCACTGAGCCACCAGGCCACATCATCCTGTCCAGCAGGAGATCGAGTCTCCGTCTGCAAAGTGGGGTGCCAAGTTCCCCTTGTCTACCATTCTCGACAAAATTTCGTGAACATTCTAAGGCAGCTCCAACTGAAAGGTACTGATACTGGTGCTACCAGGCGTGTAAAGGTAGCACCAGTATCAGGGATCCGAGAGTACCCTGGCAGTGGTGAGTACTTCTGGCAATGGGGAGTGGGAGGTGAACATTGAATGGGGGAGGGTGCCAGTGGTCATGGGATATAGTTGATGAGAGTTTGGAAGAACAGTGTGAAGGAACTCTCTTGGCCTCGCAGGGAGAAATTTCTGTGAAATCTGACGAAAATGACACATTGCCAAAATATGGTAAAGTTCTGCCCATAATCTCTTGGGGTTTGATTGTTAACTTTTTGTGATACATGAAAATTTATTTTCCCACTGACTTCACATCACATCTGAGACAAAGGGATGTAACAGAGCAACCCGCTTGACCCAGAGGTTGATGGGATCATGGCAGGACATGGCAAAAAGGATATAAACTAAATCCCATTGCTGAACCGAATGAACACCGGATTTCTTAGCAATGATGGGGAGGTTGGAGCCAGAATATCCCTGAAGTGAAGCATATGCCTACCTGCCTTATATAAGTGAGCTGTCAGTTCCCACTGATGTCAGAAACTCTGATTGTGGGTGAGGTGATTAGGGGCAGGGTAGGATGGGCTATTAATGATGCAGGGTAACAACAGATGCAATCCCAGAATAGCAGTCACAATCACTTTCCAAGGAATTTTGCAGCTGGCTATTTGAAATTCTTGCAGATTTAACAAATTCTGATGCAGAACTCCTGTTTTGTAGCCCAAAGAACATGAGAGAAAAGTGTGAATTTTCACTCTGAATTTGCCACTTCTGCATTGAGTGGGCTGAACATCTATAAGAAATATATGTGTTCAGAACATGGATATTTAATTGGGTGTCTAAAAAAGACAGGTAGAGATGACTATAAATGTTGATGTGAATATTGCATTCACTTCTAATTAATGTCGTAGGAAATTACAGAGTCTTCTTAGGCACACAGGCCAGCAAATAAAGGGGTCAATGCAAATTGAGAGTGAGATAGAACAAATATAATGCGTTAGCAAAAAGAAGGTAAGGGGCAGAAAGAGACAAACTTAAAATAACAAAGACAAAAGGCAGGAGAAGAACAAGAGTGACAAAGGCAGAGGCGTACAGAGAATGTCAGTGTTTCAGAATTTTTAAAAATAGATAGTTCTTTGCTGACAGCAAGGCGTAAGTGTATGACATGAATTCTATTGATCCATTTTGAAGATCACTCTGAAGTTAGAGAGAAGCCCGTACAGTTTTCACATACTTATATGATTTATATATCACTTCAAAGGCATTTGTGTTTTTAGAATTATTAGCCAGCTATGTGAATGTAAATTGTCAACTAAACGCTGTCGCTTGAAGTTTAATCTGAAGCTCATAGAATTGATCAAAGTGGTGCTATTTTTGTATTTAAAAAAAGATGAATTCATGGAATGTGGGTGTAGCTGGCCGGGCCCACATTTCTTAACCATGGCAGTTGTCCTTGAGAAGGTGGTGGTGAGCTGTCAATTTTGCCTGAATTGATGCCACATATATTCTAATGCCAGCAATAGCTCTTCTTTATGACTTTAACAGAATGTCTTTTTCCATTATAAAGTTTTTAACTGATCAAAGCAATGCCTAATGAGGAGACAGTGGCATAATGGTAATTTTAGTGGACTATTCGTAGTCTGGAAGACCAAAATGATTTGATTTATTGTAGTCATGTGTATCTAAGTACAGCAAAGAGCTTTGTTTACAAGCAGTACAAGCAGATCGTAGTAGGCAAGGACATACAGATCATAGGGTGCTTAGGCAGAGCGAGGGATGCAAGGTTATGGCTGCACAGGAGGTGCACAAAGCAAGATCAACATTATTTGAAGCTGGAGAGGTCCATTCAGCAGTCTAGAAACAGCAAGGAAGAACCTGTTCTTGAACGTGTGTGTGTGTGTGTTCAAACTTCTGTATTTTCTGCTTAACAGAAGATGTTGTAGCCGAACATTACTGGAGTGGGGAGGAGTTTATGATTTTGACAGTCTTTCTGTGGCAATGAGAAGGTAAACGGAGCCCATGGATAAAAGGTTGGCTTCTGTGATGGTCTGAGCTGTGCACACCACCTTCTTTAGTTTCCCACAGTCTTGAGCACAGCAGTTGCATATCAGGCTGTTATGCACACAGACAGTATGCTTTCAATGGTGCAGCTGTAAACGTTGGTGAGGGTCCTTATAGACATGCTGAATTTCCTAAGTCACCTGAAGAAGAGGAGGAGTTATTGTGCCTTCTTAACTGTAGCATCCAAGTAGAGGACCAGTACAGGTTGTCAGTTATTGTCACTTCTAGGAGCTTGACACTCTTGACCTTCTCAACCTCCGCTCCATTGATGTAGATGTGGGTGTGTCCTGCTCCTTTCTTTCTGAAATCAATGATCAGTTCTTTTGTTTTTCTGACATTGCGAAAGAGGTTGTTACCATTGCACCCAGACACCAAGCATTCATCCTCATTTTTGTAGTCTCACTCATCATTGCTTGATATCTGTCCTACCACAGTGATGTTGTCAGCAACCTTGTAGATGGCATTCATTTGGAATTTGGCTACACAGCCGTGGGTATACAGGGAGTACAGTAGGGGCTGAGGATGCATCCTTGTGTCGGGGCGGGGGGGGGGGGGGGGGGGTTCAGTGTTGAGGGTTATAATGGAGGAGGTGCAGTTGTCTATCTTCAATAATTGCAGTCTACAGGTCAGGAAGCTGAGGATCCAGTTGCAGAGGGCAGAGCTGAGACGTAGGTCTCGGAGTGTTTAGATCAGTCTAGAAGGTTTAATGGTGTTGAAGTGGAGTTATACTTGATGAGTAGGACCCTGACCTAGGGTCCTTGTTGTCCAGATGTTCTAGGGATGAGTGCAGGGCTAGGCCAGCTGTGAATGTGCTGTGATGGGAGGCAAATTGTAGGGAATCAAGACAGGCTGGGAGGCTAGATTTGATGTGGGCAAGGACAAGCCTCTCGAAGCACCTCATTGTTATGGAGGTCAGAGCCAATGGGTGGTAGTCATTAAAGCATTTTGCATGTGCTTTCTTTGATTCTGTAGGAATACAGATGTTATAGGGACATGGATACAAATCCCACCATGGCTGCTGGTGGAAATTAAACTCACTTAATTTTTTTTAAATCTTTTTTTCTTTTTTTTATTGCAGGTGTGAGACACAGTGAAAGACACAAAGTGCAGGTGCATTGTTTCTTCTTTTTTTTTGAACAGGGTGTCTGCTACTCCAGTTCTTTTTTTTTCCCTTTTCTTTTCCCCCACACTACCACCTAAGTGCGGTAGTGCTTATTTTTTTCCACAGCACCCATGGTATGTGTGTGCAGGTGTGAGACACAGTGAAAGACACAAAGTGCACGAATCTTTATTCAAATTCCACCACCAGGAAGATAGGAAAACACCCGAGTGGCCAGTGACAAACACTGCCCTTCACATCAAATTAAACTCACTTAATAACTGTGGAACCTAAACTGGTGTAATTAAAGGTGACCATTGAACCATCACATGACTGTTATAAAAACCCATCTGTTTCACTAATGCCGTTTAGGGAAGGAAATATGCTATCTTTACGTGGTCTGGCCTCCAAGTCACTTCAAATTCACTGGTCTAAAATGTTATTTGAAGCCAATGTTTGAAAGACATTTGACATGGGAAACAGATGCTCAGTGATGCTCACATCACATGAAAAAATAAAGAAAAATGTGGAACTGAGCACTATAACATTCAGAATATCCCAGTATCAATCCATCTTAGCATTGAATGAATTGACCTCAAGCAGGACAAGATGATTATTTATTATAATCTGTAGTAATAGAGTCATAGAGATGTACAGCATGGAAACAGACCCTTCGGTCCTACCTGTCCATGCCGACCAGATATCCCAACCCAATCCAGTCCCACCTGCCAGCACCCAGCCCATATCCCTCCAAACCCTTCCTATTCATATACCCATCCAAATGCCTCTTAAATGTTGCAATTGTATCAGCCTCCACCACATCCTCTGGCAGCTCATTCCATGCACATACCACCCTCTGTGTGAAAAGGTTGCCTCTTAGGTCTCTTTTATATCTTTCCCCTCTCACCTAAACCTATGCCCTCTAGTTCTGGACTCCCCGACCCCAGGGAAAAGATTTTTTCTATTTATCCTATCCATGCCCCTCATAATTTTGTAAACCTCTATAAGGTCACCTCTCAGCCTCCGATGCTCCAGGGAAAACAGTCCCAGCCTGTTGAGCCTCTCCCTATAGCTCAAATCCTCCAACCCTGGCAACATCCTTGTAAATCTTTTCTGAACCCTTTCAAGTTTCACAACATCTTTCCTATAGGAAGGAAACCAGAATTGCACGCAATATTCCAACAGTGGCCTAACCAATGTCCTGTACAGCCACAACATGACCTCCCAACATCTGTACTCAATACTATGACCAATAAAGGAAAGCATACCAAACACCTTCTTCACTATCCAATCTACCTGTGACTCCACTTTCAAGGAACTATGAACCTGCACTCCAAAGTCTCTTTGTTCAGCAACACTCCCTAGGACCTTACCATTAAGTGTATAAGTCCTGCTAAGATTTGCTTTCCCAAAATGCAGTACCTCGCATTTATCTGACTTAAACTCCATCTGCCACTTCTCAGCCCATTGGCCCATCTGGTCAAGATCCTGTTGTAATCTGAGGTAACCCTCTTCGCTGTCCACTACACCTGCAATTTTGGTGTCATCTGCAAACTTACTAACTGTACCTCATGTTCGCATCCAAATCATTTATGTAAATGACAAAACGTAGAGGACCCAGCACCGATCCTTGTTGCACTCCACTGGTCACAGGCCTCCAGTATGAAAAACAACCCTCTACCACCACCCTCTGTCTTCTCCCTTTGAGCCAGTTCTGTATCCAAATGGCTAGTTCTCTCTGTATTCCATGATATCTAACCTTTCTAATCAGTCTCCCATAGGGAACATTGTCGAACGCCTTTCTGGAGTCCATATAGATCACATCTACTGCTCTTCCCTCATCAATCTTCTTTGTTACTTCTCCAAAAAACTCAATCAAGTTTGTGAGACATGATTTCCCACGCATAAAGCCATGTTGACTATCCCGAATCAGTCCTTGCCTTTCCAATTACATGTACATCCTATCCCTCAGGATTCCCTCCAACAACTTGCCCACCACTGAGGTCCAGCTCACCGGTCTATAGTTCCCTGGCTTCTCTTTACCGCCCTTCTTAAACAGTGGCACCACGTTTGCCAACCTCCAGTTTTCCAGCACCTCACCTGTGACTATCAATGATACAAATATCTCAGCAAGAGGCCCAGCAATCACTTCTCTAGCTTCCCACAGAGTTCTCGGGTACACCTGATCAGGTCCTGGGGATTTATCCACTTTTAACCGATTCAAGACATCCAGCACATCCTCCTCTGTAATCTGGACATTTTGTAAGATGTCACCATCTACTTCCCTACAGTCTATATCTTCCATATCCTTTTCCACAGTAAATACTGATGCAAAATATTCATTTAGTATCTCCCCCATTTTCTGTGGCTCCACACAAAGGCCACCTTGCTGATCTTTGTGGGGCCCTATTCTCTCCCTTAGTTACCCTTTTGTCTTTAATGTATTTGTAAAAACTCTTTGGATTCTCCTTAATTCTATTTGCCAAAGCTATCTCATGTCCCCTTTTTGCCCTCCTGATTTCCCTCTTAAGTATACTCCTACTTCATTTATACTCATCTAAGGATTCGCTCGAACTATCTTGTCTATACCTGACATATGCTTCCTTCTTTTTCTTAACCAATCCCTCAATTTCTTTAGTCATCCAGCATTCCCTATACCTACCAGCCTTCACTTTCACCCTGTTAGGAATATACTTTCCCTGGATTCTTGTTATCTCATTTCTGAAGGCTTCCCATTTTCCAGCCATCCCTTTACCTGCAAACATCTGCCCTCAATCAGCTTTCGAAAGTTCTTGCCTAATACCGTCAAAATTGATCTTTCTCCAATTTAGAGCTTCAACTTTTAGATCTGGTCTATCCTTTTCCTATTTTAAAATGAATAGAATTATGGTCGCTGGCCCCAAAGTGCTCCCCCACTGACACCTCAGTCACCTGCCCTGCCTTACTTCCCAAGAGTAGGTCAAGTTTCAATACTCTCGATATGGGGAGAAGTTATTTCCAAGTATTTGGCTAACACAAAATTAGGTGAGAATGTGTGTTGTGGGGATGATGCAAAGAGGCTTAAATGTGATTAGAACAAGCCAAATGAGTAGGCAAGAACATGGCAGATGGAATATAATGTGGATAAGTTTGAGATCCACCACTTTGATTGGAGGAATGGAACTGCAGAGTGTTTCATAGAAGGTAAGATATTGGGAAGGGTTAACTTGGGTATCTGTTATTATATGTCACTTAACATGTGAGAGGATTTAATACATGAGTGGAGATGTTTTGCTACAATGCAAAACTTGGAGAGATTACACTGGAAGTATTGTGTTCAGCTATATTCACCTTATTCAAGAATGGATGTACTTTCCAAACACAACACAGCAGAAGTTTAAGAACTAATTGCTGGGATGGTATCATTATCTTATAAAGAGAGATTGACGAGAGTTGGCCTGTATTTTCTAGATTTTAGAAGAATGAGGGATGATATAGAGTCATAGAGATGTACAGCACGGAAACAGACCCTTCGGTCCAACCCGTCTGTGCCGACCAGGTATCCTAACCTAATCTAGTCCCATTTGCCAGCACCTGGCCCATATCCCTGCAAACCCTTCCTATTCATATACCTGTCCAAATGCCTTTTAAGTGCTGTAATTATACCAGCCTCCATCACTTCCTTTGGCAACTCATTCTGTACACGCACCACCCTCCGCGTGAAAAAGCTGCCCTGCAGGCCCCCTTTACAGCATTCCCCTCTCACACTAAAACTAAGTCTCTAGTTCTGGACTCCCCACCTCAGGGAAAAAACTATCCATACCCCTCATGACTTTACAAACCTCCATAAGGTCACCCCTCAGCCTCCGACGCTCCAGGGAAAACAGCCTCAGCCTATTCAGCCTCGCCTTATAATTTAAACCCTCCAACCCCGGCAACATCCTTGTAAATCTTTTCTGATATCTTTCAAATTTCACAACATCCTTTCGATAGGAAGGAGACCAGAATTGCATGCAATATTCCACAAGTGGCCTAACCAATATCCTATGCAGCCGTAACATGACCTCCCAACTCCTACACTGAATACTCTGACCATTAAAGGAAAGCATACCAAGCACCTTCTTTGCTATCCTATCGATCTGCAACTCTACTTTCAAGGAGCTATGAACCTACACTCCAAGGTCTCTTTGTTCAGCAGCATTCCCCAGGACCTTACCATTAAGTGTATAGGTCCTGTTCTGATTTGCTTTTCCGAAATGCGGCACCTCACATTTATCTGAATTAAACTCCATCTGCCACTCCTC
The DNA here is from genome assembly GCF_037043375.1 of Chiloscyllium plagiosum. Taxonomy (NCBI): domain Eukaryota; kingdom Metazoa; phylum Chordata; class Chondrichthyes; order Orectolobiformes; family Hemiscylliidae; genus Chiloscyllium; species Chiloscyllium plagiosum. The sequence continues at coordinate 49,061,250 of NW_028270150.1, forward strand.
AGGCAATTGGCCCATCTGATCAAGATCTCATTTTAATCTGAGGTAACCTTCTTTGCTGTCCACTACACTCCAATTTTGGTGTCATCTGCAAACTTACTAACTATTCCTCCAATGTTCTCAACCAAATCATTGATGTAAATGATGAAAAGTAGTGGACCCAGCACTGATCCTTGTGGCATTCGACTGGTCACAGGCCTCCAGTCTGAAAAACAACCCTCCACCACCACCCTCTGTCTTCTACCTTTGAGCTTGTTCTGTATCCAAATGGATAGTTCTCCCTGTATTCTATGAGATCTAATCTTGCTAACGAATCTACCATGTTGAACCTTGTTGAATGTCTTACTGAAGTCCATATAGGTCACGTCCACCACTCTGCCCTCATCAATCCTCTTTGTTACTTCTTCAAAAAACTCAGTCAAGTTTGTGAGACATGATTTCCCATGCACAAAGCCATGTTGACTATCCCTAATCAGTCCTTGCCTTCCAAATACATGTACATCCTGTCCCTTAGGATTCCCTCCAACAACTTGCCCACTACCGACCTCAAGCTCACTGGTCTATAGTTCCCTGGCTTGTCCTTACCACCCTTCTTAAACAGTGGTACCACCTTAGCCAAACTCCAATCTTCCAGGACCTCACCTGTGACTATTGATGATACAAATATTGCAGCAAGAGGCCCAGCAATCACTTCCCCAGCTATCCACAGAGGTCTAGGGTACACCTGATCAGGTCCTGGGGATTTATCCACATTTATGTGTTATAAGACATCCAGCACCCTTGTCCTCTGTAGTATGGACATTTTTCAAGATGTCTATTTCCCTAGATTCTATATCTTCCATGTCCTTCTCCACAGTAAACACTGATACAAAATACCATTTAGTATCTCCCCATCTCCTGCGGCTTCACACAAAGGCTGCCTTGCTGATCTTTCAGGGGCCCTATTTTCTCCCTAGTTACCCTTTTGTCCTTAATGTATTTGTGAAAGCCCTTCAGATTCTTCTTACCCTATTTTCCAAAGCTATCTCATGTCCCCTTATTGCCCTCCCGATTTCACTCTTAAGTATACTCCTACTGCCTTTATACTCTTCTAAGGATTCACTTGATCTAGCCTGTCTATACCCGACATATGCTTCCTTCTTTTCTGAATATCATGGAAATTAAATTGACTCGACTCAACTATTAGCAAGAGCAACCAAAAAGAGCTTTATTAATTTTTCTTAACCTCTTTGGGGCCACATGCACTTGACAAAAATGCCGTGTGCAAGGGCCCTGAGCATAATTCAGATACTTGTCTTATACTGTTTCTTATCGCGCTCTCAAGGACAAAGACTGTGAAGATTTGCGTTGTTATTCTTTTCATTCCCTTGTTTTGGACATACTGTTCTTATACTCTTCTCTTGTTCACAAAGTTCCTCAGAGACAAGCTGTCCCTCAACTGCAGACTTCAGCAAAGTGTCAAAAAGTTTTAAATTTAGTAAAGCATTGTCTTTCAGATTTCGGAGTAAATGTTAATTTTGTTAATCTTCCATTACACTGAACCTCTGTTTCTCTCATCATCCAGCATTCCCTACACTACCAGCCTTTCTTTTAACCCTAACAGGAATATCCTGTCTCTGGTCTCCTGTTATCTCTTTTCTGAAGGCTTCCCATTTTCCAGCTGACTTTAACAACGCAAAGTGGCCGAGCAGAGGCTGATAGACAAGTTTGCTACCCATGGGGGTGGCCTCAACTGGGACCTTGGGTTCATGTGACACTACAGGTGACCTCACTGCACTACACACTCTCTCTCTCTCTCTAATGCACACATACACACACACACATAGAGTTAAGCTTGTGGGGTGAATTTCTACTTGCAAAATTACTTTTATTTAGCTCAAAAACTGCATAAATCTATGTAAGATTCTGTAAGTCCCTTTTTTAGAAATAGAATCAGTCTGAACATTGAGTTACAGACAGCCTCACACAGGTCACCTCACACATCAATGCATTATCTGAATTGACATGACACCTATTGTTAAAGTTTACTTGAGAATGTAATTTTTAAAAAGTTCTGAGATTTACATACAAAAGAACTGAAACCAGCATGGTCATTCTAAAAGATGACTGACTCAACAAACAATCCATCTTTTTCAGTATACAATTTCAGTTGCATCACACTGTAAACTCTTGCTATAAATTCTGTGTCGTATGATCTTATTCTCCACGACCACCTGATGAAGGAGCAGCTTTAAAAGCTAGTGCTTCCAAATAAACCTGTTGGACTATAACATGGTATTGTGGGATTTTAACTTTGAACTCTATAAGAACAGTTGTAACGTGATCCCTGATCAAAAATGCCACTCTTTCCCCTCTCCCCCCACACACACACCTTGCCTCCCTTTCTATCCTTCCTATAGCATTTATATCCTGGAACATTAGCTGAGAGTCCTGTCCATCCCTGAGCAACATTTCTGTAATAGCTATGATATCCCAGGCCCATGGTCCTAACCGTATCCTGAGGTCATCTGCCTTCCCTGTTAGGCCTCTTGCACTGAAGTAAATGTTGGTTATTTTATCAGTCCTACCTTGTTCTCTGCTTTGTCCCTGCCTGCCCTGAACTGTTTGACTCGCTTCTGTTTTCAACTGTATCAGTCGCGGATTGATCTCTTTCTTCACTATTTCCCTGGATCCCACCTCCCCTCACCTTACTAGTTTAAATCCTCCTGAGCAACTCTAGCAAGCCTCCCTGCCAGTATATTAGTCCCCTTCCAATTCAAGTGCAATCCATCCTTCTTGTACAGGTCACTTCTACCCCAGAAGAGATTCCAATGATCCAAAATGTGAAGCCTTCTTCCACACATTGATCTGCTCTATCCTCCTATTCTTACCCTTACTAGCTCATAGCACCAGCGTAATACAGATTTTACAACCCTCGACGACCTCCTTTTTAAATTTCTGCCTAACTTTCTATATTCTCCCTTTAGAATCTCATCCTTTTCCCTTCCTATGCCGTTAGTTCCAATGTGTATAATGACCTCTTGCTAGTCCTTCTCCCCTTTGAGAACATTGTGCGTCCTCTCTGAGACATCCTTGATCCTGGCACCAGGCAGGCAACACACCATTCTGATTTCTCACTGCTGGCTGCAGAAATGTCTGTCTGTGCCTAGGGCTAGAGAGTTCCTTAACACAATTGATCACTTGGAGCCTGACATACATCTCATTATATTAACGCTAGTCTCAGTATCAGAAACCTGACTGTCAATGCTACATTTCCCTGAGAGGTCATTGCTCCTTACATTTTCCAAAACAGGATACTTGTTTGAAATGGGAATCGCCACAGAAGGCTCCTGCACTATTTGCCAATCTCTCTTACCTTTCCTGGAGTTAACCCATCTATCTGACTGTATCTGTGGCTTTTCTCCCTTCCTATAGCTGCCATCCATCACTCTCCCCCCACCCCCGTACTTATAAATTTCTCTTTGCCTCTAACTGTCACTCTAATTGATCCATCTGATCCAATAGGATTCACAACCAAAGACATTTATTATAGATATAATCCTCACTAAAGGCCATTTTTTCTCCTTCGCAATCTACAGACACAGAAAATAGCACAGTCATATTGCTCTAAAAAACACTGCTCTGGGCTAACTTAATGCTTATGGCTTATGTTTTGATTTAATTCTTAAAAGCCAGACCTGTTGTTGTAGAAAGGCTATTTCACTTGGCTGGAAAGGGAGCATGGTATGGGTGGGGGTGCAGAGTAGGTGTGGAGGTTGAGGGATGGTTTTAGACCCAGTGGTCGCAGGTCTCAAATTAATGGATAGGCCATTTTGGTCCTTGTCAATATGAAATCTCCTCACTGAAAATGTAGTGAATCTTTGTGTTCTCCACTTCAAAGATCTATGGAAGATCAGTCACTGAGTATGTTTATTGAGGTTAATTTGTTTCTGGACACTAATGATATTATGTGATATGGTGGTAGAACAGGGAAGTGCAATTGAGGTCTGTGGTTAAACATTATCTAGAATAGTGGAGTAGACACAAGGGGCTGAACTGCTCACTCCTTATTCCTATGCTCTTATATTCCCATAAATTGCTTCAATGCCCCACGCTCAATGTAGTTTAAATTTCCTCATTACTTACCATCCATTGGTCCTGATGAGAAAAGGCACCCTAGGTTGGGCAGACATAGAGGTGGCTGGAAAACCTGTCGCCATTTGCTTTTTAAATCAATTAAGTTATACCAAAATTAATTTATAGAAAATAAGGGTGATACAGTGTGCTTGTACCATTGGTACCATATCCCAACCTAAGTCCTCACCTTAAGATGGAGGAGAGGGGGGATCCAAGATGGCGGCGACCCAGTAAGACTGAGTCTATAGTGCTCCTCCCAAGACTTGGGCACAGTGGGTCACCTACCCCCTACCAAGCTCACCAAATCATTTATAATAGTTTTGTAATTCAATTAGTTGTGTAATATTACATTTAAACAATTTAATCCTAAGTTAAAATGACTAAAGGGAAGGGAGCCCGCAGCTCTCAGCAAGCAGGAACCCCTCCCCCACCCTCTCCAGCTGCAGCAGAGGCGTCCACAGCCGCCCCGGGGGACTTACCAACAGTAACAAGCCTTGCAGAAATGCTTTCCAAGCTTGACTCGAAGATCGATGCTTTTATTGTCGAATCCAGAAATCGTTGGGAGTCGCTCTCGGCCGCGCTGCAGAAGCACGACCGTGAGATTGAAGAAATTCAACGCCGAGTCGGAGGGGCGGAGCTAAAGACCGCGACCTCCGAGACAACCGCTCAATCGGCCGTGGATCAGGTCCGGACTCTCGAGCAGCGAGTCCGGACCTTGGAAAATCATATTGACGACCTCGATTATCGAGGTCGCCGAAAAAATATTCGTTTGCTGGGCCTTCCCGAACGAGAAGAGGAAGGCCAGCTTACAGCATTCCTGGAGCAGTGGCTGCCACAACTTTTAAATCTGCAAGCTGGATCAGGCCAAGTAAGGGTGGAATGGGCCTACCGGGTCACAATACGCGGGCCCGGCTCGAACCAGCGCCCACGCCCGGTCCTGTTCCGGCTGCAGAGCTACAGGGAGAGGCAGATACTCCTAGAAGCCTCTAGAAATCTCGGAAAAGACCCCCAAGCTATGATCTACAAAGGATCCAAGATCATGCTATTTCAGGACTTTTCCCCGGCTCTGGTTCGAAAGAGGAAGGCATTCGACGAGGTGAAGAAGCGTTTAAGGGACTTAAATGTTCAGTACTCCTTACGCTACCCAGCGATGTTACGCTTTAACCATGAAGGATCCGTATATAACTTTGGATCACCAGAAAAGGCTAAGGAATTCTTGGACTCTCTTAGATAAACTATAGGACATAATGGATGTTGGTCTGCCTTCCCCCCCCGTTTTGGTTTATATCCCCTCCCTTTTTTTTTCTTTCTCTTACCTTACTGCTTAATATTATCATGGGGGGTGGGGAGAGGGATTTGATTTTCTCCACCCCCCCCTTGGAGTTGTTTTCTGTTATTATTTTATGTATATATGAGGGATGTATGTATATGTGTGTGTATGTGTGTGTATATATATATATATGTGTGTGTGTATGTGTGTGTATATATATATATATATATATATATAAGCTGGGGGATTTGGTTAATGTTGGTGGGGGGAGGTGGTTACCTTATTCGATTTTACCTCTGTCTTTAGGAGCGGGGTTGTTTTCCTTTCGTTATTTTGTATTATCATATTTAATTATTATTTGTTGAAGTGGTAATTTTATAGTTATATGTTTATATATGTATTAACATTACCAAATATACCCAGGTGTTGGTATGGGTGGGGGTGGGGTGCTCACTGTTAACTCTAGCTTTGTATTATATTTGAATTCTCCTCATTTTATTGAGGAGTGCCTGGGTCAAGGGTGGGGCATTGGTTGGGAGAGGATATGAGGGACTTTTGGAGAGGAAGTGAAGTCCCCTGGGAACAAGGGGGAAAGTCTCCACTTAGATACGTTTTATATTATTTTTATTTAGAAATAGTTTTTTACTGTATTGTTGTGGGTGTATTAAAGAGGCTTTATTTTTGTAAATTTTACATGTTCCACGCTCGGGATGTTCTGGATAGGGTTCCCCCTCCCGAGGGGTCTCGGATTGGCCCAGAGGATTATGGTTGATCAGTCAGTTAAGTGGTGCACCTGGAATGTCAAGGGGAGTAATTTGCCACTCAAAAGGAGAAAATATTATCAAATCTTAAGAAGGAAAGAGTTGATATAGCTCTCCTACAGGAGACACACCTGTCAGATAAAGAACACTTGAAATTACGACAGGGCGGATTTGATCAGGCCTTTTTTTCTTCTTTTAGCTCAAAAAGCAGGGGAGTTGTTATTCTTGTTCGGAAGAATTTCCCTTTCAAAATCCTAAAGCAGATAAAAGACGAATCTGGACGATATATCATAAATGGAGAGGAATATGGGATTTTAAATTTGTAGTGCCCCCCGGCACACCCCTTTAAATTTATAACGGAAGCCTTTTCAAAATTGATGGCTTTTGATGCCCGTCATATAATTATAGGGGGAGACTTTAATTGTATTATGGATCCGGAAATAGACAGGATTCCCAAGAGTACTGCAGGAGTATCTCCCAGATCTAGACAATTGATGGATCTGAACAAAGAATTAGGATTAGTAGATGTATGGAGATGTCTTCATCCACAGGGTAGAGATTTTTCTTTCTACTCTAATCCACATAAATGTCATACCAGAATTGATATGTTTTTTGCCCCCTCGATTTTTTTAAATTCCATATCATCCTGTAAAATAGGTAATATAGCAATTTCTGACCACGCTGCTGTATATATGGAAACTAAGGCGAGGAACAGTGGGATATCCCCTCGGCATTGGCGTATGGACCCCTTCTTAATGAAAGATAGTAAATTTGTAAAGTACTTCTCTCAAGAATTTAAAACTTTTTTAGAAATTAATTCAGGTACAGCTAGCAACCCGTCAATGATGTGGGAGACCATCAAAGCTTACACGCGAGGCTTGATCATCTCCTACTCAGCAACCCAGAAGAAATTAAAGGGAGAACAACAGCGTCTGCTTGAAGCCCGATTAAAAGCGGCTGAAACAGCATACACTGATAGACCTTCTATTATTAAATTGCAAAGGATTACAGCTCTTAGGACAGCTCTAAACACTACACTTACTCAAACGGCTAAGAGGGAAATATTATTTGCAAAGCAAAGGTTATATGAATATGGCGACAAACCGGGTAGATACTTAGCATTTCTTGCAAAGAAAAAAAAGGCCCCTCAGACTATTATGTCTATCAAGGAAAGTACGGGTATTATGACTCATGATCATAAAAAGATTAATGCGACCTTTAGAGAATTCTATTCTGAGTTATATAAATCACAGGATTGTGAAGATAGGACGAAGAGGATGCAGTCATTTTTAAAAAATTTGACTTTTCCAGACCTAACTCCGGAACAAGTATCGGTCCTAAATGCTCCTCTTACACTCCAAAAAATAGTTGATGCAATTAGGCACCTTCAAAATGGTAAGGCGCCGGGCCCAGATGGCTTTCAAGCTGAATTCTATAAAGAATTTACAGAATTACTGGCTGGTCCACTTATGGACATGTATAACTATGCATATAGTCAGGGCTGTCTCCCGCCTTCGCTGAAAGAGGCAAATATCTCTCTTATCCTTAAAAAAGGAAAGGACCCAGAAGATTGTACATCATACAGACCAATATCCTTGCTAAATGTAGATTTTAAAATCCTCTCTAAAACGTTAGCACTGAGACTAGAAAGGATACTGCCACATATTATCAAGGAGGATCAGACGGGGTTTATTAAGGGCCGTAGATCATCCAATAATGTTAGAAGGGCTCTGAATATGATTCAAGCTTGTCATCAGGGAAAGATACCAGGAGTAGTGGTTTCATTAGACGCGGAAAAGGCATTTGATAGGGTCGAATGGTCATATTTGTTTTACACATTGGAGAGGTTTGGTGTTGGACAGGTGTTTACCAAATGGGTCTCAACATTGTATAGTGATCCCAAAGCAGTTGTGGTTACCAATGGATTAGGCTCGGATAGCTTCAGTGTGGGTAGGGGCTGCCGTCAGGGATGTCCCCTCTCGCCATTGTTATTCACGCTAATAATTGAACCACTAGCAGAAGCTATACGAGCTGATCCTAATATAGTGGCCCCAAGGATTGGTACAGGTAAACATAAAATTACTCTTTATGCAGATGATGTTCTTCTATTCCTCAGTAACCCTTTGATGTCCATACCTCGCTTAATCCAAGTTATTAATACATTTAGTGCAATCTCAGGCTATAAAATTAATTTTTCAAAATCGGAGGCTATGCCAATGGGTGGCCTTGCTGTGATACCCCGCTTAGCGGACGGTTCCCTTTTTCCCTTTCGCTGGTCCCTGGAGGGTTTCTTATATTTAGGCATTTTTATTACTCCAGTATTTGGTCAGTTGTATAAGGCTAATTTTGTGTATTTATTGGAAAGGATAAGGCAGGACCTCCAGCGATGGGGAGACCTGCCAATTTCCTGGTTGGGTAGAATAGCATTAATCAAAATGAATATCCTGCCCCGTCTCCTATATCCTATGAGAATACTTCCGGTGATGCTGCCGAGGACAGCTTTATGTAAATTATACGGCTGGCTGAGTTCCTTTATCTGGAATCATAGGCGGCCCCTCATTAAGCTGAAGAAGCTACAGCTTCCACAGGCAAGGGGTGGATTGGACTTCCCAGATTTTAGGAAATATCAGTTAAGTTCCCTATTAAGTTACATAGCTGATTGGGTCTTGTCTGATCTACAATCAATCTGGTTGGACATCGAGACTTCTCAAGTAAAATACCCACTTATTAACCTTTTATTCTCAGACAAGAGGAAAATCATTACAGATCACTGTAAAAACCCTATAATACTAAATACAATCAAGGCTTGGAATATAATGCGGCAAAATGAGGGTAATTCACATAAAACATCCCCCTATGCACCGATAGTGGGAGCATGGGGATTCCAACCGGGGTTAACAGATGCCACTTTTAAACTCTGGAGATCCAGGGGTATCTCATGTCTCGGGGATTTATTTAAAGATGGGGTCCTGATGTCTTTCGGACAGCTGCGTCAGAAATTCGGATTACCCAATGGAGACCTCTTTCGATACTTCCAAATTCGAGATTATATACAGAAGAAGACTAGGTTATTAGATAGTCTTTATAAATCCGATAGAGAATGTAGTGTCCTACGACCAGTGGGGGTATCTTCCGTCAGTAATATTTATCATTTACTACATGATGAAGTATCGGGAGATATGGATAATCTGCTTAAAACATGGGATCAGGATCTGGGACTAGAAATCTCCACAGAAACGTGGAATGATATCTGGGAAAATGCTAGAAGAATTACTATTTGTAACAGAACCCAGGCTATCCAGCTGAAGATACTTCATAGGGCCCATATAGCACCGGTTCGATTGGCAAAATTTAAGGCAGGAGCATCTCCAATGTGTCCTAAATGCAAAATAGAGGTGGGCACTCTTGTACATTGCTTATGGACCTGTCATAAGATCCGTAGATATTGGACTAAAGTAGCAAGTACCCTGACAGAAATTTTAGGAACGGAAATAAAAGTGGACCCCGTATCTCTCCTCTTGGGCTTTTCGAACTTTCCCTCCCTGGACACGTACGGGAAGAGACTATTTTCTATTCTTTCTTTCTGTGCAAGGAAAAATATTTTGGTGAACTGGGCGGCGGAGGGCCCCCCTGGACTTTCAAATTGGCACAGACTAATTATGGAATGTATTCCCCTTGACTTTCTTACAAATATGGTGCACTGAAAGACCGAATTATTTTATAAAATATGGCAGCCCTTTTTGAATTACATAAATACAGATATTTCGGCTATCCTAACAAGGGCTTTTATTTAATTGAGATTACAAACCTGGCTGGTCCGCGGCCCCTCGGGGGAGGAATCCCGCACGAATACGGGTTTTATTATATCTGATGCTAACACATCCCGAGCATGTAAGAGACTTAAATATACACCCTGGTTAGTTGTAGGTTAGATTAGTAGATAGTTGAGTTTTGTTTGTTTTTTTTCGGTTTTTTTTGTTGTTTTGTTTTTTTTTGTCAAATCTTGGCTATTGTATATTTGAGCTAATTGTATATCAATGTTTATATCTGAGATTTTTGTTTATTTTTGTAAACTTGTAAAAATGTTAAATTTCTAATAAAAATATCTATTTAAAAAAAGGAGGAGAAAAGGTGGAGAAAAATGACTGCATAGATCACAATTAAAAATTTATAAACTGCCAAATGTGTCTCTATGGTAACTCTGAAGGTTACAGTTTCAAGCTTCAGACCACAACCTAAGTTTTTCTTCAATACAATACTGAGGAAACACTGCTCTACAACATATCATTCTTTTTAGCAAAACTATCGCCCAGAGCTTGCAGTCAGTGACAGAGGATTATGTTGCTGATTTTGTGAAACCTCAATTATCCAGCATTTGATTATCTGAATTTTGGTTTATCCGGACAAGATCATAATGACCCAATGCTTGGCTAAGTTGTGTTATCCGAACATTCGATTATCCGGACATTTGATAATTCGAAGAAAATACTTTCTGCTCGTGTCATTCGGATAATCAAGGTTCCTTGGGACTATGGACCTTTCTTGACCATAGACTACAGTGGAAACTTGTTCTTCTGTCTGTAGTACAGATCCATTGGTGAGCATTCCTGGTGAAGCAACATTCCCTCTGATTTTTCACTGCTTGAGGTCTATCTTTAACTCAATGACAGTCCCTGATTTAGTGGTCTACCTGCTGAACTTTAATGATTTTCAGTCCATTGCTTCATATGCTTTTAAATACTGCTCCCAATCCTCACTTACCCATTGTCAACTCTGCAACCCCCCACACCCTTACCCCTCCATTCACTCAGCTTCTCTTCCCTACTGGCAACCCTGGTACCCCTGCCATAACTTATTGGCTTCTCAACCTCTCAACCCCAACTCCCCTGGTTCTTTATCATCATTGGTTGGCTTGAGGTTCTGAGGTTGCCATGAAGCCAGAGGTGGTGAGGAAGTGGGCGTAAATAACCCAAGGCAAATGCTGAGGTAAGTGCAGCACAATCAGCCCAAATACAGCCTTACTGATGCCAGTAAGACCTTCAGCATGGCTTCCCACAGAACTCAGTCCGGCCACTCCCATTTCCTGGTTTAAGGGGGGGCTTTGAATCCCCGGACGTTACAGTGATGTTGGTGCCTTTAATGATGATGAACATCTCAGCATTCAGCAATAACGGGACTGCAAGCTCCAAGCCACTAAGCCATCCCTCATTTGCCATCTTAGACCGCTTTAGTAAAACCTATGTCACAGTTTAAACACAGGGTGGGAGTTCTGGCTAGTACTTTTCATCCAACGACTTCATCTAAAGAAGATTCATTGGATAATTTATCTCAATGCTTATTTGTAGAACTTTGTTGCTTTGAAATGAGATTTTTAAATTTCCCTACATGGCAATAGTGACTGCATTTCAAAAGAATCTCATTCACTGTGAATTATTTGAGATAGCTTTGGGTTGTCAAAGATGTCACACAAATTCAAGTTCTTACCTTTTTGAATACTTTATATTGCAGGGATGTCACCCATAATATTTAGTACTGTGGTCATATTGTTGTTTGAATATCTCTTTGAATTTCAATGTAATTTTGCATGACATTAAGGAATCTGACAGTTTGTTAAGCTAAAAAACACCAATGCACTTAGATGAAGTTCTTGTTTAAATGTGTAGTGAAAACATATAAAGTGTATCTTAGGTTCTGTGTCCTCACTGAGAAAATATACCTGTACAAATTATTGCATGTCAAAATGTAGAAGCTGTTTGGTAGTTTTCTAGCAGAACTCAATATTACACAAACGTGTTGCTGTAATGAAAATTCAATTTAATTACAGGCTTATTCCAATTAAAATCATTTATCGCACTTTGCAGCTTTGAAGTAGTCCAGTTAATGAAAAAAACATCTTCATTATATCTTGTTATTTAAGAATTTATCTTACCTTTCCAAGAAGAGTTTTGAGATACTTCAATGTCTAATGGCAGCAATTGTGATTCTGCCATGAATGCCCAATTGGGTGAAACATTATTGAAGAAAACTGATTCAACTTGCATTTATCAGCGTTTATCTTGTGGTGAGGTAAAAATAAGGATTGGTATATTAGGGAGAAGACATTACATTCAAGCGATGACTCAGACGTTAATTCGGAAGAGCTGAAGAGATAATGGCTCTTCAGTGATGTTGAGATTGGGAATAGACAAAAGAAAGGGCTCCAGCATAACAGAATAAAGAGAGCATGACACAACAAGCAGAAAAGTAGGCCATTCAGCCCTTTAAACCTCCTCCATCACTCAATTTGGTCATGGTTGGTCCTGTGTTCTTAATTCTACATTTCTATTATTCCCAATAATCTTTGATTCCCTCGTCTATCACAAAATTATCTATCTCGTCCTTAACAATATTTTATAGCCTTCTGAGGGTGAAAGTTTCAAAATTGTGCAACCTTCTGAGAGAAAGGATAATCCGTCATCTCTGTCCCAAGAAGGTGACTCCCAAGTTTGAAACAGTAGTCCCTAATTCTGGACTCATCCACTAGAGTAAACATCCTTTCCACCTCCAACTTGTTGAGACCATTCAGGGTATAATATACTTCAGGTAAGTTACTCCTCACTCTTCTGAATTCCAATGGAAATAAGCACAGCTTGTCCAACCTTTACTCATGCAACAATTCACTCATGTCAGATATTAATTTAGCATACCTCCTTTGATACAGACTGTAATGATTAGGATGTGGATAAAGGGGGGAGAAATGGAATGAGTGAAACAAGTAGAAAGCAGAAGGTGCAGAGGAGAAAGTACAGTGGAGTATCAAAGCGAATAAAGAAGATATAAGGGGAAGGATGGTGTGAATGTGTGCAGTGTAGAGATAGTGTAACAGATTGCAGACAATAGGTCAATATTGAGAACTTTTGAAGAACAGATAACCAATTGTCCTCTGCCATCACAGGCTATTCCTGGCCACTTTTGCCTCAACTGGTGTATTCTCATCCTTTGCTACCCACATTTCACATGGTGACTGCTCCTTAGGATAGAATGAATTCCATTGTGCAATGTAAAGTGCCCACAGTTTCAGTGTCACAGTGGTTTGATTTCCTCTGGCACTGACTGGAGGAAATAGGAACAGATTTTCAAAGAAGACCTTATAAGATGTTCTTATGACATAACAATTCCAATGGGAAGAAAGCATTTTTTTAGTCGAGAAAAGGAGAAATAAGTGATTAGAATGGGACCAATTTTTCACTTTCCACCTTAAACTCAGAGCTTCCTGTTACAGAAAGGGAAGAAATGAAAGGAAACCCAACTCCTGTATCTCCTCTTCTGTTGTGTTCTATCTTCTTCTGCAATTACAGTTGTGATTATTGCAATCAAATAAATTGTCAGCCTGCAGTCACAATGAATGATAAGATTGCATTAGTCTGAATGCAAGAAACAATATAAATAAAGGAGAACTTCCAGAGGAAGAACAAGTTGCTAATGTGTACCCTATACTTACTGGGAACTCACAGCAAACATTGAAAGTATCTTAAGAAATCTTGTCATGAGAGGTGTCATAGATGCTCAGTAAATTAATGGACAGGGGCAGTGAGTTCTCTTAACGTGGCTGATTTGATAAGGTAATAGGGCTTCTTGTATCCTACTGAAATACTTAGATAGCTGTCAATTAAAAGAAATTACTGCTTTTCAAAATATAGTCCTGCTCATTTAAGATGCTTCAGATCTTTAAACTCCACAACAGCATATAATTTCCAGTGATGGGAAAGCTTCCAATGATCGAACTTTCCTGTCAGAAGCTTCCTGAAAATATGCAAATATCCTCAGAGACAGATGCAGGTTGTGTTTGTATTCTCACATCATCACTCTTTTGCTGATTCTATCAGAACGCTTAGTTAGTATATTTATTTGTAATGAAATATGTAGTGTTAAAGTTCAGTGTTCACCTTCAGTGCAATTTACTCAGCATGGATTTGAGTGCTGCTATAATTGTAAGTTTTGTTATATAATACGAGGTTTGGCTCATTATAAGATGGAGTGGGGTTACATTTTTTAACCCCTTATTGTCAACAGTTGGAAAATGGAACCATTTTCAATTCTCCTCAGTATGTAAGAATATGATTATTATTTGAATGTTTAGATATCTGTGCATTTTGTCCTGGTTTTAAGTTGTTTCTAATGATTAACTGAACAAAGGCTTCATCTGGTTATCCCAGTTCTGACACCTCATTATTTCTGACTGCTCTGATGCTTATTTCAAATCGGTAATGCTAAAATAGCCAATTGATTCAGCAGGCAGGAAAATAGGAACTAAGCAGCAATCCTGTTACATTCTGGGAAGGGGAATTCAAGGTTCAGAAGGGGAGACAATGGTAGGTCACACTATCCCATTTTCTGACTATTTTAAACAGGATTGTAGAAAAAAAAATGTTCAACCAGCATATCTGGATGACACGCAGCAAGTCTTTTTTCCCAAACTGTAACACAAAGGGTATTTTGTGAGCTTATTTTGTTTCAATTACAAAAGCAATGTTACACCAAATGAAAACCTCTGTTCATTTGTTGTACATTGAAATATTTAAAGAAAGTTAAACTCTTACTTGCTTAATCTTCAAAGGAAAGTATGTTTTATAGCCACATATTCTGTCATTATTCTTCACGTTCAATGTTACCAGTCTTTATTTGGAGTATAAATTTAAATAGCAAAAGAGATCCCTTCCCATGATTGCCAACATTAGTTAGTGTACTTTCGACAAGCTGAAAAAAACTGGAAGTTTCATGTTCAGTCTTTTTTGTACTGTTTGCCAAAAAAGTCATATACTTTGAATGTTTGTTTGTTATAGTGGATCAGGATCCTTCTGGATAATTTTGATGTTCCACATTATTTCAGCAATTGAATTCATTTTAGCTTTTAAGTGCAGATCCGCATTATTGAACCCAATTGTCAATCCCAAGTGCACAGAAGTAGGAGAATTCTGGTTCTGTGAACCCACTCTTTACAGATAGCTGCTGAACGTCCCATTTTCTGAATTTATTTTTGGTGTTTTGAGATGGGTGAGGTGGTGCTAGACTGAATTGGATGTCAGGGCGGGCAACTTGTGAAGACGTGAGCAGGATGACCAATGCCGAACCAGGATGAGTGGAAAACCTGCCTCAGAATTCTGGCACTGTGTCCAAGTTTTAAAATAGAGAGTAACACAAACATATCCCTTTGACCCTCATGTGTCTCTGCCACCATGTTCCATCCAGGTCAATCTGGGCCCTATACACAATCCCCAAGGCTCCACACATCCTTTATGTCAACCTCTGTCCATGAATGTACACCTGTCTCAAATCAATGGACCATTGTGCCCTCCATACCAACCTATGCTTCTGTTTCCACACCTAACCCTTTCTAGTCCCTATGCTGACATGGGTAGTAATACATGAGAACTCATGTTCCTCACCCACCGACCATTGCCCTTTTGGCTAACATGCCAGGTTATCCAGTACCTCTAAGAAGGGATCTTGGGACCTAGACACAGATGAGAAAAGTAAATGCCTATTAAATAAATTAAGTGTAGTGCAGATTTGTCTATGTTGAGAAAAATACTCATTCATTAAAAAACACATTTACTCAACTTAAATTAATTTGCCATAATAAAATCCTACAAAACAAAACTCAGGGTGGCACGGTGGCTCAGTGGTTAGCATTGCTGCCTCATAGCGCCAGGAACCCAGGTTTGATTCCCACCTCGGGCGACTGGCTGTGTGAAGTTCACACATTCTCCCTGTGTCTGCATGGGTTTCCTCCCACAATCTGAAGATGTGCAAGTCAGGTGAATTGGCCATGCTAAATTGCCCATAGTGTTTGGTGCATTAGTCAGGGGCAAATGTAGGGAAATGGGTCTGGATGGGTTACTCTTCGGAGGGTTGGTGTGGACTTATGGGGCTGAAGGGCATGTTTCTACACTGGGAATCTAAACTAAGTCAAATGCAACGAGTATTAGCATTCAGTTTTGGAGAAAATTGGCTTCTAGACAAATATTGACAATAGGAACTTTGAGCTAAGTTTCCTGAGAATGTAAAGCGCAGCATAAAACACAAGCAAAAGGCAACAGTGACAATTGCGACCCAAGGAAAATAGGGAACATATCGCAGCTTCCTCCTTTTAGTCCCTTTTCATTTTCACAAAGTTATAATGATTGAAGTTTGAAACAAAGGAACAATCATTAATACACATTATGTGGTGGTGCTGGTGTTGGACTGAGGTGGACAAAGTCAGAAGTCAGAAGATGCCAGATTATAGTCCAACAGGTTTATTTGAAATCACATGCTTTTGGATTGTCAGGTGAAGTGAGAGAGAAGCACATAGGCACAGAATTTATAGACAGAGGGATCAAAAGATCATGCAAATGGTGTGAGTGAAGTGTTGACAGGCTGAATAATAGGTCTCTGCAGGTGATCAAGAGTGTCAGATGATGTGAGTAAAGTGTCAACAACTGAATAACAAGCAAAGGGATGACCTATCATCTGAATAAATGAGGCAGAGAGATAATTACAAAAATTTCCTTACCAGTTATCTTAATGTTTCATTATTAGATCTTGACTCTGGATTAATATTTGCTTGCTACATTTACATTAGTACTCTTTTTCGCTTGTTCATTTGTGTTTCTTTAATATAAATTTGAGTAAATAAGGTACTTTATATGTGAGATAACGCATATGTTAAAGTATGAAACTTAGTTGTGTCCTAAATATCTGCTAGAGTTGTGAAATAAATATTTGCTAAATACAGGGTTTCTGTCTATATAAACAATACAACTGAAGATTTATCTTCCTTGACAAATCTTTGAATGCTGTTTAAAATTTTTGTAAACTATGTCCGGTTTATTCCTTGTCCACAATTTCAGTGCCAAAACAAAACTATATCCATACATATACGGTGAGAGTCTAAAGCTTGATCGCAATTTGGGAGTGACTCTAGATCGAACTTTGCCCTTCTGGGAACATCTGAAGAAAAAGCAGCAAAATGTCGAAACCAGAAACAACATACTGAACAAACATGTTGAATCTTTATGAAGCACAGCACTCTGGATCTCAGCATTTTGTCCTATTATGCTCTACAGCAGATTATTGTGCACCTGTCTGGCATAGGTGATTAAACATGCATATGTCATTGGTGCTCAATTGAATGCAACAATGCACATCATAGTTGCACCCCTCCACACAAAACTCCTCTCTTGTAGGGGTAGAGACAGACATCACAGGCCCAGACGCTGTTCCTGACCCAGGTACTCAGTCCCACTCCTGACCCAACAAGCACAGCTGTCCCCATTGACCCCTCCGCCCCTGATTATTGGGTCGCAATGTAACCTCTGTTCTGGGTACAGCTTTCCTGGTGTTCAGTCCTCACCAACATATTCCTTCACACATTTTTTAATTGACAAAAAATGCAAGCTGGTTAAAACTATGTGTTACACCTCATTTACCACTCCACAAAGAAATAATCTTCAATCTACCAAGCTGTTCATTTTTCATCTTGGCAGCCTGTATTGAACAGCTTTCCTGGGAAAGATATGTCAGTGGACATCCTGTGGATCAAAGAATGAGAAGCAATGGAAATCACTAACCAGTCCTTGTGGCAAATCCCATTTGCCAAACTATCACAGCCACAGTGATCTTTGCTAACCAGATGCAGAAGTGAGGGCCCTTGTGATGTTACACCCACGAGACACAAACAGAAAGCCTAATTATTTAAAACAAACCCGACTAGTTTAAGTTTTACAAATGGTTCATGTTGAATGTAAAATAGCTCATACTGACCACAGATTGGGCATGTTAGCTGCTTTGAGGGAGTTCCAGCAATTACAGGGACAAAGCTAACTCATCATCCTACTGGAATCCCACATTTCCGGTTGTGCGAACATTGCAATGAAAGCCACACAAAATCACAACAGACATTGCATCTTCCTGGCAGGGTTTGATTTGTAAGCAAACCATTGAAATTTACTTTGTCTGAAGAGTTTTTTTCTCATTTTGTTCTTTCATGGGAAATGGGTGTGATGGCATAGCCGATATATGTTGCCCATCCACTATTGCTTTCAACTGAGTGACTTGCTTGGCCACTTCAGAAACTCGTTAAGAGTCAATCTAGGTTTGGAATCACATATATGTCAGACTAAATAAGGATGGCAGATTACCTTCCCTGAAGAATATTAGTGAACTAGATAATGATAATTGACATGATCACAAACACTGAGATAGTGTTCCAGATTTCTTAAAATAATTCACATTTCTATAGTTGCCATGACACCAGAGCCAGGGCCTCTGGATTACTAGTCTGGTGACATTATCAGTGCCACCATCTCCCCAATAGTAGTCTCACAGTTATCCCCTTTTAACCCACAGTGGCTTTTGACTGTGGGTTGGAAAAGATAAACTACTAAGTTGTACTGCCTCACCCTAGAAGTGTGTTACAGCTTTGAGTCCTGTTCTTAGTCAGAACAGAGAACAGCAAGCAGCTCCAGCTTCAGCTAAAGCTTGCTGCTTATCTCAACCTTGTTCAAAACCTGATTGCCAAGAAAAATTATAATGTCGAGACTTCAACTGCATCCGCCTGCATCCCAGCTCCCACAAAAAGGGATTATAAAGAACTGTCAACCAGCAGAATCTTTACTGGACATTGAATTTCTGAACTCTGACTCACTGTGGGTGGTATAGTGGCTCAGTGGTTAGCACTGCTGTCTCACAGCACCCAGGACTTCAATTTGATTCCACTCTCAGGTGACTGTCTGTGTGGAATTTGCACAGTCTCCCTGTGTCTGCGTGGGTTTCCTCCCACAGTCCAAAGATGTACAGGTTAGGTGAATTGGCATGCTAAATTGCCCATAATGTTCAGGGATGTGTAGGTTAGGTGCATTCGTTAGGAGTAACTATAGGGTAGGTGGAATGTGTCTGGGTGGGTTACTCTTTGGAGGGTTGGTGTGGGCTTATTGGGCCAAAGGGCCTGTGTTCACACTGTAGGTATTCAATGATATTAGAGTCAATCTTTCTTTATAGCTTTATAGCTGTAACATTATATCCTGCATGTATTACCCTGATGTAGTAAGGTATGATTTGTTTGGTTAGCACAAAATACAATGCCCCCCACTGTATTTTGGTACATGTGACAATAATAAATCAAATCAAAATATCTGTACTGAATTGAATTGAATTGAATTAACTTTATTGTCACGTGTATCGAGGCACAGTGAAAAGCTTGTCTTGCAAGCAATACCGGCTTGCATAGGTAAGTCACATAGGTAGTAAATAATAGGTAAACACAGGTACAGGTGAATGTTAAGAATTTGTGAGTCCACTCAATATTTAACAACAGTAGGATAGAAACTGTTACAAAACCGCTGGTGCGTTTGTTCAGGCTTCTCCCCGATGGTAGAGGTTGTAGAAAAACATTGCCAGGGTGGGATGGATCTATGGGAATGCTGGCAGCCTTTCCTTGACAGCGGGCCTGGTAGATAGATTCTATAGATGGGAGGTTGGCCTTTGTGATTGTCCAGGCCGAGTTCACCACTCTTTGCAACCGTCTCCAATCTTGAATAGTACAGTTCCCATACCAGGTAGTGATACATCCAGACAGAATGCTCTCGATGGCACTCCTATAAAAGTTGGCAAGGGTATTCACCATCATGCCAAATTTCCTCAGCTTCCTGAGGAAGAAGAGACATTGTCGGGCCTTTGTAACCAGTACATCCACATGAAGAGTCCAAGAAAGCTTGTTGTGGATGACCACTCCCAGGAGTTTGACACTCTCCACTCGTTCCACCTCTGTGCTGTTAATGTGTAGAGGAGCATGACTAACATAGAATATAGAACATAGAACAATACAGCGCAGAACAGGCCCTTCGGCCCCCGATGTTGCGCCGATCTGTGAACTATTCTCAGCTCGTCCCCCTACACTATCCCAAAATCACCCATGTGCTTATCTAAGGACTGTTTAAATCTCCCTAATGTGGCTGAATTGACTACATTAGCAAGTAGGGCATTCCACACCCTTACCACTCTCTGCATAAAGAACCTGCCTCTGACATCTGTCTTAAATCTATCACCCCTCAATTTATAGTTACGCTGACGTCATCATTCTAGGTAACATCCCGCTGAAAGTCAATAATGAGTTCCTTGGTTTTGCCGGCATTGAGAGCTAGGTTGTTCTCAGTGCACCCTTTTTCCTGGTCTTCCACCTCCCGTCTGTAGTCTGTTTCGTCGCTATCTGGGATTCAACTGACTATGGTGGTGTCATCAGTGAACTTGTAAATGGCATTAGCCTGGTATTTGGCGACGCAGTCATGGGTATACAGTGAGTACAGTAGGGGGCTGAGTAGGCATCCCTGGGAGGCTCCAGTGTTGAGTGTTAGTGAGGATGAAATATTGTCCCCAATCTTCACTGATTGTGGCCGGCGGGGCAGGAAACTGAGGACCTAGCTGCAGAGGGTGGGGCTTAGTCCGAGATCACTAAGTTTAGTAATCAGTCTCAAGGGGATAATAATGTTGAAGGCTGAACTGTAGTCAATGAGTAGGATTCTTGCGTAACTGTTCTTGGTGTCAAGATGTTCTAGGGAAGAGTGAAGGGCAAATGATATGGCATCTGACGTGGATCTTGTTGGCCAGATAGGCAAATTGGTGGGGTTCAAGAGTAGTGGGGGTCTGGAGTTGATTAATGCCATGACCAGCCTTTCAAAGCACTTCATGACCAATGAAGTTAGGGCCACTGGGTGGTAGATGTTGAGACATGCTGCATGAGCCTTCTTAGGCACAGGGATGATGTTGGCCCTCTTGAAACAGGCAGGGACAGTGGCCTGCTGCAGGGAGAGGTTGAAGATGTCTGAGAAGATCTCTGCCAGTTGATCTGCGCATGCTCTGAGTGCACAGCCTGCTACTCCATCTGGTCCCATCATTTTCCTTGGACTCACATGAAGGAAACCTGATCTGACCTCTGATGCAGTGACTGTTGGAATAGATTCGTCAGGACTTGTCGGAATAGGTGTTACCTATCCGCCGAAATTCTGCTCAATGTGAGCATAGAAGGTGTTGAGATTATCTAGGAGGGATATGTCATTGTCTGTTATCTTGCACTGTTTCTTTTTAGAACCAGTGATGTCATTCAGTCCTTGCCATAAATGCTTGGTGTCTGTCTGGGTCTCTAGTTTGGATTGGTATTGGTCCTTGGCTGTCTTAATGGCTCTGCAAAGGTCATACTTGGATTCCTTATACTTGACCTGAAGGCCTCATGCGTGATGTTTAGCAGGTTTTGTATGTTCTGATTCATCCAGGGTTTCCTGTTGGGGAACACCCGGATTGGCCTCCTCTGTATGCAGTCCTTCACACACGATTGCTGATAAAGTCTGTGATGGCAGTGGCGTACTCGTCCAAGGTACCTGTGGCCTGTTTGAACAAGGCCCAATCATCCAATTCCAGACAGCACCGCAGTTGATCCTCTGCCTCCTTCGACCAGCACTGGACCCTGTATCCGCGAGGGGGTCTCCTGCTTGAGATTTTGCCTGTAAGCCGGGAGAAAAAAATGACATTGTGGTCGGAGTTCCTGAAATTAGGCCAGGGGGATGGAGTGATTAGATTAGATTACATTACAGTGTGGAAACAGGCCCTTCGGCCCAACAAGTCCACACTGACCCGCCGAAGCGAAACCCACCCATACCCCTACATTTACCCCTTACCTAACACTACGGGCAATTTAGCATGGCCAATTCACCTGACCCTGCACATCTTTTGGACTGTGGGAGGAAACCGGAGCACCCGGAGGAAACCCACGCAGACACGGGGAGAACGTGCAAACTCCACACAGTCAGTCGCCTGAGGCGGGAATTGAACCCGGGTCTCAGGCGCTGTGAGGCTGCAGTGCTAACCACTGTGCCACCGTGCCGCCCACAAGTGGTAGGCATCTTTCACAGTGGTGTAGCAGTGGTCTAAAACGTTTGAGCCCCTGGTGAGGCAGGTAATGTTCTGATGGTACTTGGGCAACACCTTCCTTAGATTGGCTTGATTGAAGTCGTCAGTCACAATAAACAGGGCCTCGGGCTGTTCCATCTCCAGGGTGTTAATGGTGGAGTACAGCACATACACAGCTTCCTCAACCTTTGCTTGTGACGGTATGTACACAGCAGTTAGTATAACAGCGGTAAATTCCTGCAGTAGATAGAAGGGGCGGCATTTGATGGTGAGAAATTCAAGGTTTGGGGAGCGATAGCTGCCCAGGGTTGCAAAGTCCATGTACCACAGGTTGTTGATTAAAAGGCAAATCCCTCCACCCTTTGTCTTACCCGAGGACGCTGTACGGTCCATATGATGGATAGAAAAGCTATTAGCCTGAAGTGTGCAGTCAGGAAAGGATGTGTTCAGCCAGGTTTCTGTGAAGCAGAGTGCGCAGCAGTCCCACAGTTCATGCTGGAAGCTGAGCCATGATCTGAGTTCATCCATCTTGTTACCCAGAGATTGTACATTTGCTAGGAATAAGCTAGGAAGGCGGGGGGGGGGGGGGGGGGGGGGGGGGCGTGCGGGGGGCGGATGGGGGAGGGGCATTAAATTTATACAGAATTGTATTTTGTTTCCCTTTTTTTTAAGTCTTTCACCCTGTATGCTTGTGTTCTATCCTCCAGGTTTTGAATCCATTAGTGAACCTGACTTTGGTTTAATCCTAAAGAATTTGTTGTGGGTCATTTTTAAATTGAACTTCACAAAGCCAGGATTTGAGGAGATTCACTGCCAACTTCAAAAGGGAAAATAAATGAGAACGGAAGTTAAAAATTCCCTTTGGTTACAGGCAGAAGTAGAGGATCCATAAAATAATTTAATTCACCTCACTCTCTTGTCCAAGACATGGGGCCTCAGCATAAACCTTTCATGCACAAACAATAAAGATCAGCAAGCAGAGAAGAAAGTCCAGGATAGAAAGGTATGCCACCTATATCTACAAAATGTTGAAGCAAGTTTACCCCGACACTGGGATTGCCTCCAAAGCCATGAACATCATGAACTTGGTTGGCAATGATATTTTCGTGTGCATCATGGGTAGACCTTCCTGCCTGGCCCATTACAACAAGCACAGCACTATCAGCTCCCAGGAAATCCAGCCATTGTGTTCCTGTTTCTGCCTGGGGAGTTGGCCAAGCATGCCACGTTGGAGGCCCGAAGGCATTGACTAAGTTCACCAGCTCCAAATGAAACACTGCATTATACTGAAAAAACAAACAATGCAATACATTACTGTGTTTGGCCTCCATCTGGACCTGTTGGAGATGCTCGGAATGTTTGGCATATAGGTGGATATTAATTCCCAAGTTTGAGTGGTCCTGAGCTCGAGGTTCCCATGTGTTGGTGGAGATACTGTATTTTTTTCATGGAGGCTTTGGGGACACTCTATAAGTGCTTTCTCTGCCACTTGTCATAGTGAAGCTCAGAGATGAGCACTTGTTTTGGAAGTCTTGTGTTCACCAGCTGAATGACCACAGCCAGGTTCTTAATACTCAGGATATTGGCCCGAGAGAAGACACAGAGAGAAGAGCAGCTGTGCTGCTTTCGGATCAGTAGGATTGTGTGGAACAATCGCTGGTAATATTTCTCAAGGGGTTTGAGTGTCTTCTATCATTAAAAGGTACAATGGACATGATCTTTACAGCAAAACAAACTCAATAAAGTACAGAAAACAACAGCTACCTCTATATATGACCTTCTTTGGATTCACAAACTTTTTTGTCTCGTTAACTGGTGTTATATGTTTGAAGATAATTGTTTTGGAACGGAATCTGTGAATACATTGTTAGTAGGAGCTTTATTCCCATTAATTATACACCATGAAATTCTCAGTCTACTGATTACTAGATACCCATATTTATATAAAAGCCAGTCACACCCAATTAACCCTTTGGGGTGGCACGGTGGGTCAGTGGTTAGCACTGCTGCCTCACAGCACCAGGGTCCCAGGTTCAGCATCAAGCGACTGTCTGTGTGGAGTTTGCACATTCTCCCCGTGTCTGCGTGGGTTTCTTCCGGGTGCTCCGGTTTCCTCCCACAGTCCAAAGATGTGCACGTCAGGTGAATTGGCCATGCTAAATTGCCCGTAGTGTTAGGTGTATTAGTCAGGGGTAAATGTAGGGGAATGGGTCTGGGTGGGTTGCTCTTTGGAGGGTCAGTGTGGACTTGTTGAGCTGAAGGGCCTGTTTCCACACTGTAGGGAATCTAATCTAATCTAATATATCCAACATTAGTTATTCATTCAATAGGGTTTAGACGTCCTTTTGGACCCCTGTTAAATGATACCAACTTGGAGGTAAAATGGAGTGATTTCCCCACATTCAGTTGCCTGCATAAATTCATTCCCATCCCCTGATAGCCTGCAAGTCATATCCTCATCCACAATTCATCACAGGCTCAATATGTGTGGCAAACTGGGGTGAATAAACCTGTGTCATTGCATGAATGTTCATTTCTATTTTCCTTGTTGTGACATTCTACTTCATATCTATGAGGCATCCCATTGGAATGGAGTCACTTACAGGACAAGCAAGAAACTATTCAATCAGTGTCATCTCCAATCCAGAACGAAGACCAGACCAGCCTCTGTCATGGAATTGTTGTAAACATGTGGGTATGGTCAGAGGCTGAACCCCAAACTATTGCTGATGTATTCTCAGAGGTTAATGAGGGAATGTGCCTTAGCGGTAACGTTGGAAGACAAATGTCCTCTATCAGCTTGTTCCCATATGAACATAAGAACTAGTGGGCAGTAGGAGTGGCAGTTCAGCCCCTCAAGCCTGATCCACCATTTAGTATACTCATGGTTAGCCTCAACTCCACTTTCCTGTCCACTCTCCATAATCTTTCAAACCATTACTAATTAAAAATGTGTTTATCAGCTCTTCACCACAAAATACTTACTAACTGCACCAGTATCAAGATCCACAGCTGGCCACTGGACAAAATGGATTAATTTCCAATACCTTGGAAGTTTCCTCTCAGTAAGAGTAGACATTGATAACAAAATTCAACATTGTCTACAATGTACCAATACCACCTTTGACTATTTGAGGAACAGAGAGTCTGATGACAAAGGTCTCAAACACAGCATCAGGCTCATGGTCTACATGCGGCAGTGTTACATGTCCTCCTGTAGGAGTTGGAACATGGACAATGTATAACTGACAGGTATCACAGCTAGGATGGTAGGACTTTGAGTTTCCATAACTGCAGACTTAGCTTCCACTGCAGTACTTGGATGTTTGCTGACTTCTGCTTGTGTTGCTCTGGAAGCTGGATATCAGATGCTGCATCAGGGTTGGCTCCACATGGTTGGTAATGGAGTTGGCTACCATTTCCATGCTGAAAGTGTTGGCCACCGAACTTTGCATTAAGCCATGTGCAACGTTGTTGTTGTTACTGCCCAGTGCCCCTTGATGTTACGGCACATTTGCCAATGTACCAAGCATTTCCTTGTGGATACCCAACAGTCTTTTATTGTGTGCTGTCCCATTGAATCACTCTGCATCTGAGCTTGTATGCGAGTTCATTCTCCACTGAGCTGGTGCCTGCAATAACCTTGTTCCCTCCCCTGACTGCAGCTCACTCATGCTCAGTGTCACAATACATATAGATCCCACCTCCTTGAAAGTACTCACATTGTCGGTATTCAAGCTTGTGGTTAGAGTATGAGTGACAGATGACATCTCCAGTTCTTTCCCTTCATTCTCCTCCACCACTGCCTGGCCTGTGACAGTTCTTGGGTATCTCAAAGGAGATAGGCACATGTGTTGAGTTATGGTGAAGGGAGGGAAGAGAAATTACGAGGTGAATGCACAGCATTTGTAGCATTTAAATCTGAAGAGTGTCAGGGATGGGACCAAATGGATGATGTGAAAGGGAGGTTTGGGTGTTAGGATAACTTCAATATTTCTAGCATCCACTGCCCAGACACCCTCTACCCCACTCTCTGCAGTCTCAGTCATGGCTGGTCAGATGATGATAAGCATTGTCCCACTCATTGGATTGTGGATGTAAAGCCATGCCACTGGCTAGTTCTTATACCCCCTGGTTTGTTTTGTTTAATTTGTTCATTGGCTCTGGGAATCACTGCCTTGGCCAGCATTTACTGCCCATCCATAATTTATTTTGTTATTCAAACAGGGGCTGATATTTCCCATCCCTTCTTGCCTTTGAGAAGTCAATGGTGAGCTGCATCCTTGTCATCTCATGGAATCATATCTCACAAACATTATCCTGGACATTCCTATCACCATCCTTGAGTATGTCCAGTCTCACTGCCAGGAGAGACCCACTACAGATGGCAGAACAGTGGCATAGAGTCAGAGAGGAGACTTGCTCCTGATCTCATTACAGCTTTGGTTCAAACATGAAAAATTGAGCTGACCTCCAAAGGTGAGGTGAGAGTCTTTAAACTTGACATCAAGGCTATATTTAACTGAATGTGGCATCACGGAGTCCAAACAGAAATAGGCACAATGGGAATCAGGGTGGAAGGTGTTTATTTTCCTGCTGGCTGGGATCATACCTAACACAAAGGAAATGGTTGTTATTGTTGGAGGTCAATCCTCTCAACTCCAGAATATCTCTGCAGGTGTGCCTCAAGGTAGTGGTCTAGTTCCAACCACCTTCAGCTGCCTCATCAATGACCTTCCCTCCATCAAAGGGTCAGAAATGGAGGTGTTCACTGATGATTGCACAATGTTCAGCAACATTTGTGATTCCTCAGATACTGAAGCAATCTATGTTCAAATGCAACAAGATCTGCACAACATACAATCTTGGACTGACAAATGGCAAGTAACATTCACACCACAACAGTGCAAGACAATGGCCATCTCCAGTATGAAAGAATAGCACCATCGCCCCTTGATGTTCAATGTCATCACCATCATTGAATAGCCAAGAATGAAATCCCGGGGGTTACCATTAACCAGAAACTCAATTCATCTGTCCAGGATGACTAGGAGGCCGGTCACTGCCACCTTCTCAAAGGCAAATAGGAATGGACAATAAGTGCTGGCCCAGCTAGCAATGCCCACTTCTTTGAGTGAATAAAAAATCTGTACCAGGCTGATGCTTGACTAGTACAGGGGATAAAAACAATGACTGCAGATGCTGGAAACCAGATTCTGGATCAGTGGTGCTGGAAGAGCACAGCAATTCAGGCAGCATCCGAGGACAGGCAAAATCGACATTTCGGGCAAAAGCCCTTCATCAGGAATAAAGGCAGAGAGCCTGAAGCGTGGAGAGATAAGCTAGAGGAGGGTGGGGGTGGGGAGAGAGTGGCATAGAGTACAATAGGTCAGTGGGGAAGGAGATGAAGGTGATAGGTCAGTGAGGAGAGGGTGGAGTGGATAGGTGGAGAAGGAGCTGGGCAGGTCGGACAAGTCCGGACAGGTTAGGGGATCGAGTTGCTGGAGGTTAGAAGCTAGGATGAGGTAGGGGAAGGGGAAATGAGGAAACTGTTGAAATCCACATTGATGCCCTGGGGTTGAAGTGTTCCGAGGCGGAAGATGAGGCGTTCTTCCTCCAGGCGTCTGGTGGTGAGGGAGCGGCGGTGGAGGAGGCCCAGCACCTCCATATCCTCGGCAGAGTGGGAGGGGGAGTTGAAATGTTGAGCCACTGGGCGATTTGGTTGATTGGTGCGGGTGTCTCGGAGATGTTCCCTAAAGCGCTCTGCTAGGAGGCGCCCAGTCTCCCCAATGTAGAGGAGATCGCATCGGGAGCAAAGGATACAATAGATGATATTAGTGGATGTGCAGGTAAAACTTTGATGGATGTGGAAAGCTCCTTTGGGGCCTTGGATAGAGGTGAGGGAGGAGGTGTGGGCGCAGGTTTTACAGTTCCTGCGGTGGCAGGGGAAAGTGCCAGGATGGGAGGGTGGGTCGTAGGGCGGCGTGGACCTGACCAGGTAGTCACGGAGGGAACGGTCTTTGCGGAAGGCGGAGAGGGGTGGGGAGGGAAATATATCCCTGGTGGTGGGGTCTGTTTGGAGGTGGCGGAAATATCGACGGATGATTTGGTTTATGCGAAGGTTGGTAGGGTGGAAGGTGAGCACCAGGGGCGTTCTGTCCTTGTTGCGTTTGGAGGGGTTGGGTCTGAGGGCGGAGGTGCGGGATGTGGATGAGATGCGTTGGAGGGCATCTTTAACCATGTGGGAAGGGAAATTGCGGTCTCTAAAGAAGGAGGCCATCTGGTGTGTTCTATGGTGGAACCGCTCCTCCTGGGAGCAGATACGGCGGAGGCGGAGGAATTGGGAATACGGGATGGCATTTTTGCAAGAGGTAGGGTGGGAAGAGGTGTAATCCAGGTAGCTGTGGGAGTTGGTGGGTTTGTAGAAAATGTCAGTGTCAAGTCGGTCGTCACTGATGGAGATGGAGAGGTCCAGGAAGGGGAGGGAGGTGTCAGAGATGGTCCAGGTAAATTTAAGGTCAGGGTGGAATGTGTTGGTGAAGTTGATGAATTGCTCAACCTCCTCGTGGGAGCACGAGGTGGCGCCAATGTAGTCATCAATGTAGCGGAGGAAGAGGTGGGGAGTGGTGCCGGTGTAATTACGGAAGATCAACTGCTCTACGTAGCCAACAAAGAGACAGGCATAGCTGGGGCCCATACGTGTGCCCATGGCTACCCCTTTGGTCTGGAACAGGGGATAGCTCTCCCATCTTCTGTACCATTTTCTTATCCTTCAAGAGAAGGGGAAATGTGTCACTGAGTATGTTGCAATGAGTTTGGATGATGTGCCTGTCATGGTTAAGTAGCTGCCAGTATGTGAAAGTTGTGATACGTGTGTGTGAGGTTTGCAGCAGTGTTAAGTGTCTGAGGGTATGGTAAAGCTGTCAGTGGTATTTATGAATGATTGAGGGAGATTATTGGCAGGTGAGTGATGGAGCAGAATGTGAGGTTAATGTGTAGTTGGTGACAAATGGTATTTGAAGGTAATTTCACTGGCATTGACCACTTGTCAAGATGAGGATGTTGAATCTTGTGGCACAGCACTTTGCAGCTGAATGCCATGATGCTGATATTGATGCAGAGGGCTACGTAGTCCCACTGCCTTTCTGCAGGGCTTCTGGTTCCTCAGTGGATAGAGGAACTCTCTCTTTTCATTCACCTTCTGCAACAAGGCCTCCAAAGCTGTGTTGGAAAACATTACACCCCCTGTGTCTCCCGCTGTGCCACTAAGCCATGCTTCCTACAGGAGAGGTACTTGCAGCAGCTGCTCCAGTCAAAATGCAAGTGCAGACTTGAAATTGTGCAGGCCAACTTTAAGTGGTACTTGCTTCATATAGTTTTTCATCTCCAATTAAAGTATGAAGGCACCTAAAGTTAGTTTGCTTAGCTGGATGCATGCTGCATTCATGTCAAGGAACAGTCAGTATAACATTGCCGACTGTATTAGAAGCAATAAAGCAGGTGAGTCGTGTACAATTCCCATGACATTTCCCAGGCCTCATCGAATTTTATGATCATTGCTCCTTGTCTGTTCTATTTACACAACAACTGCTCATGCTGCTATAAAGTCATGGCAATCATAGGTCTGTTGTTTCCTTTCCTAATAACTGGCAGCTGGATAAGTGGCCTTGATTGTCCCACATCTCCTGAAACACTTGACTGTGTCTGGAAATGCCCAGAGATAATAGAACCCTCTTTAATGAAGGCAAGAGTAAAAGCAAAACATGATACAGAAATAGAACAACTGTCTTTGAAGATGGATTCAAAATGCCTTTTGGCCTGCCAAATGCTGCACATCACTACAATTGAGCGACCAGTCCTCTTTCTATATTTGCTTGATTTACTGATTACGATACTTGTCCCACAAGAGACATGGCTGATTGAGGCAGAGTTGTAATTCATTTGGCACATGCCTTCTTCAAAATGCTTATTCAGCTTTACTCCAGTTTTGTTAATTTTGCTCATATATTGACACTGAAGGATTATTTAATTGTCAAGGGCATTCAACACAAGTTCCTGTTAATTCAGCTGTTGTGTTATAACATATATGAACTTGTACTGCACTTTAACCTTGTGTGTAATGTCATATAAGGGTTTTCTGTTGAGCTTCTACAAGCCCAGGGATTCTGATTTCTTGGAATATTTGGAAAGGCTAGTAAAATAGTTTGTGAGGGTGCAGCAGAAAGCTCATCAGCATATCAAGTGTTTTGCTGACAGAAGGATTTCATGGAAATAGAAAACAATGCACAGTATTGAACTACAGTTGTCTTATGGTACAGTCTTCAAGATATTCAGCCCGTTATCGCTCACAATAAACAAAATCTAAGACTCAATCGTCCCGTACGAGGTCACTTAGTCCATTAGAGTTCAGTGG
The DNA here is from genome assembly GCF_037043375.1 of Chiloscyllium plagiosum. Taxonomy (NCBI): domain Eukaryota; kingdom Metazoa; phylum Chordata; class Chondrichthyes; order Orectolobiformes; family Hemiscylliidae; genus Chiloscyllium; species Chiloscyllium plagiosum. Next base: position 49,091,728 of record NW_028270150.1, read on the forward strand.
ACTGATTTAACCCACGCAAAACCTATGCACATGAAGAGTTAAACTCAGGGCAACTCTTTTCATGGGGAATATATAATTTTAAACTTTGTTCCATTTGCTTACTTTCCTACAGGCGATAAATATCCTGACCTTCGAAGAGAAATCAGCAATAGAAATCCAGTTCTTAGTGAGTTACTGACGGTATAGCTTTTGGAAGATATGTCTTTTTCATTTTCAAGACTTTGGTGCAACCAACACCAATAACTGATTAACTGTTAAATTCTGGCAATGTTAACAATACTTCTTCAGTTTTTGTGAAATGTTAATGTTTACTTATTTGGTCTTTACATTCAAAATTGATTTCAAACTATTTCAATTTATTTCAATTATTTCAAATGATTCAATGACAATCAATGGACTTTTTGCAAAACATGTTAACCAATGAAGTTTACAGCACTGGCTGATGTTACCATGCAGGACTCTTCTTCTCACTCTCTCCCCTTACCTGAGGGGTGGTAACTGTCAAGTTAAACCACCAGCTGTTGTGGCTGTCTAGTGAGAGAGCAGCTGTATGCTCTGGTAAAATTATGGCAACTTTACCTTTACTGACCACATTACCTCATCATATTTCTTAAACTATCCTGCATGCATTCTATTAACTTGTCCTCTACACAATTGCTACTTGGTTTGCCCAGCCAGAAAACTGGGATGCAAGTCCCAATTGTTTGAGACATGTGCCATGACATCTCTGAACGGGTTGATTGGAAAATAATTCCATGAAAATTGAAACAAACCATTATTAATCGATTATCCTTCATTCTGTCCTCAGCAAAGGTCTCAGTTTTATCCATCTGCGTCCCTACCTTAATGAATTTTGGGCACGACATGATGTTGAACTGTTCTTTTGTTGCCTTCATCTCCGTGCCCATTTCTTTAACAAGAGTCCTCTCCCTGTCCCAAAACTCCCTTTGCACACCTCCAACACTCTCCTTCCACCTGGCCCCCTCCATCTGGCCATTTATCTGCTCTCAATCTGTTCATCGTATATTAGTTGGCTCAATTTCTCCATCCCTCTCACCCATTCCAACCTATCTCTCCGTGAACTGACTGCCACTCTGTGCTCTCAGCTCCAACCTTGCCTTTGGAATTAAACCTGCTGACAAGGGTGGTGCTGTTGTTGTCTGGCAGACTGACCTCTACATTGCAGAGGCTGCGTGCCAGCTCCCAGATACCTCCTCATATCTCCTCTGGACCATGACCCAACCATGGAATATCAGGCCATGGTATCCACAATGGTATGGTCTGGTTTCCAATCTCATTTCATCTGGTGATCTCTCCCCACCACTGCCCCCAAGCCTATAGTCTCTCAGCTCCACACAGCTCACCTCTACCTCCTTCCCAAGATCCACAAACAGGGCTGCCTGGGCACACCCATTGTTGCTGCCAACTCCTGCCCCACAGAACTCATCTCTTCCTACCATGACTCATTTTCTTCTCCATTTGCCCAATCCCTTCCCACTTACATTCACGATTCCTCTAATACTTTATGTCAGTTTTGGAATTTCCAGTTTGCGGGCTCCAGCCGCCTGCTCTTTATGATAGGTGTGCAATTCCTTCACACATCCATCCCCCACCAGGATGGTCTCAAGGCTCTCTGCTTCTTCCTGCAAAAATGGCCTGAAATACCCCCACTCACCATCCTCCTCCACCTGGCTGAATTCATCATGTGATCTGAAGAAGGGTCAATGGACCTGAAATGTTAACCTAATTTCTTTCTACAGATGCTGCTAGACCTGCTGAAATTTTCCAGCAACTCCTGTTTTGTCCATAAAGAGTCTAAAGTGCTGTTAATTGGAGGCAAGATCGACAACCAGGTGGCTGGAAGAACAGAGCAAGCCAGGCAGCATCAGGAGGGTGGAGAAGTCAATGTTATGTAACCTATCTTCAGAACTGAAGAAGAGTTACACCCAAAATGTTAATTGGAGGCAAGTTTTTGCCACTACCCCATTTAATCCACCAACTCTGAACATTGCAAACTGTTTCAGAGGTGTCAGGAACTCTAGAAGAGCTGTACAACAGCAATTTTCTAATTCTGCCTATTCCATGTCCTAATCCCATGTCCTTTGAAAATTCAGTTCATGTTTCTGTCACAGCTGCTAGATCAAGTCTATTAATTTCTATTTATGTTAAGTCATCTAAGCTGTTACAAATGCTTAATGCATTCCGATACAATACCTTTAGTCTTGTTTTTTTTTCTATTTTTCCAGGGAGTCTCCTTAGTAACTAATGCCCAATTGCCTTTATTCACTCCAGACCCACTTTGCTTATTTTTGCTTGAAAACGTTGCCCACCTTATAGACACTTGACATTTCCTTAGTTGCTCTTGCATTTACTTTCTCTTGAACTTTCCCACTGACTTTATTTATTTGTAAGCTAAGGCCAAATTAAGAAGAGTATGTACTCTTTGCTGCAAGACTACCGGTCTGAATTTTGTTACTTTATTTGAAAGATAACCTGTTACACATATTTCAGAAAGAACAACTGCTTGCATCAGTGGTGCTGAGATGGAGGTGATTGAGACCAGAAAGTTCCTGGGTATGATGATCACCGACAATCTAACCTGGTTCACCCACATTGACATTATGGTCATGAAAGCACAGCAATGCCTTTACTTTCTCTGGAGGCTAAGCAAATTTCACATGCCCATAAACACTCTTACATTTTTTATGGCCATGATGTGAAGGTGCCAGTGCTGGACTGGGGGTGGACAACATTAAAAATCACACAACACCAGGTTATAGTCCAACAGGTTTATTTGAAAGTACAAGCTCTCATAGTTACCTGACAAAGGAACAGAGCCCTGAAAGCTTGAACTTTCAAATAAACCTGGTGGACTATAAACTGTTGTTGTGGGATTTTTACCTCTTTTATAGATGCACTATAAAAAGCATCCTATACGGATGTGTCTCAGCATGGTATGGCAACTGCTCTTCTCTAGACTGAAAGAAACTACAGAAAGATGTCAACACAGCCCAGACCATCGCTCAAACCAGCCTCCCAATCACTGGTTTCCTCTATAATTCCTACTACATTGGAAAGCAACTAAAATAATCAAAGACCCTTCCCACTCTGATTATACACTCTTCCACCATCTTCTGTCAGGCAGAAGATATAAAAATTTGTATGCACAACAAACAAATTCAAGAACAGCTTCTTCCCCACTGTTATCAGACTTTTCAATGCATCTTTTTAATGTTAATGTTTATCTCTCTCTGCTTCTTCTCAGCAGCTGTAAAAGTGCACCCTGCACTCTGTTCTGTTATTCTGATGCACTTGTAGAATATGATTTGCATGTAAAAGATACATGTGACAGTAATAGTTGTAAAAATGCTATCCCTTACTCTCAGCTCTTCTGCCTCCACCATATCTGCTCCCAGGAAGAGCAATTCCACTCCAGGACATCCCAGAAGGCCTCTTATTGCAGGGACCACAATTTCCCCTCCTACATGATCAACAATGCCCTCCAGCACATTTTCTCCACTACCTGTACCTCCCCCCTCAAACTTCACCCATTCAACTGCAACCAGGACAGAAGTCCTCTGGTCCTCACTGTATATCCCACCAATCTCCAGATACAGCGCATTATCCTCTGCCACTTCAGCCACCTTCAGTCAGACCTCACCAACAAAGATATATTTCTCTCCTTCCTCCTATCTGCATTCCACAGAGACCATTCCCTCCCTGACTCCCTAGTTTGGTCCACACCCCCCCCCCCCCCCATCAACACATCCTCCCCTCCCAGCACCTTCTCTTGCCTCCACATGAGGTATAAAAGCTGCACCCACACCTCCCCCCCCCCCCCCCTCACCTCCATCCAAGGCCCCAAAGGATCTTTTCACATCTGGCACAGATTTTCCTGCACATTCACCCACCTCACTTACTGTGTCTGTTGCTCTCGATGTGGTCTTCTCTACATCGGGGAGACTCATGGAGTGTTTTAGGGAACATCTCTGGAACACATGCACCAAACAGCCCTACTGTCCCGTGGCTGACCACTTCAAATCCCCCTCGCACTCCCCCAAGGACATGCAAGTTCTGGGCCTCTTCCACCACCAAATCCAAGCCACCCAATGACTGGAGGAAGAACATCTCCTCTTCTGCCTTGGGACCCTTCAACCACATGGCATCAACATTGACTTCACTAGTTTCCAATCCTCCCCTCCCCCCACCTCATCCCAAATCCAACTCTCCAACTCAGCACCTCCATCTTGACCTGTCCTACCCGTCCATCTTCCTTCCCACCTCTCCGCTCCACCCCCCTCTCACCTATTTCCATTATCCCCCACCTGCATCCATCAATCGCCTTTGAAACCACCTTCCTCCTTCGCCCCACCCCAACCTCCTATTTATCTCTCAGCCCCCTTTCCCCTCCACATTCCTGATGAAGGGCTGACGCCCGAAACGTCGACTCTCCTGCTCCTCGGATGCTGCCTGACCTGCCAGGTTTTTCGGCGCCACCCTTTTCAATTCTGACTCTCCAGCATCTGCAGTCCTCACTTTCTCCTAGCAATAAAATAAATCAACTCAAATCAAAACTTCAAGGTAATTATCTTTGAATGCTAGGCAGTAAATTGTATAGTTACAGGGGATTGCATCTATTTATCTTCAACATGAAAGAATCTAGAGCAAACTGTATGAATGTATAATCATCCTATTCATTACCAAAGACATTTCCTGAATCCAAATTTTGGTGTATTTTTAAATTACTTTTACAACAGGAACTACAAGTCAAACTAGATGGATATACAAGATGTAAAGATGGTTTGGTTGGATTGAATCATCAAAAATGTTCTATTACTATTGAAACTGCGTATTATTGTGGCCATTACTGATCCTAGCAAGATAGACCTGACTTACAGTCATAGAGTCGTACAGATATACAGCACAGAAACAGACCCTTTAGTCCAACTTGTCCATGCTGACTAGATATCCAAAATAATCTAGTCCCAATTACCAGCATTTGGCCCATATCCCTCTAAACCCTTTATATTCATATAGATGCTGCCTGAACTGCTGTGCTCTTCCAGCACCACTAATCCAGAAATTTATATTCATATACCCATCCAGATGCCTTTTAAATGTTGAAATTGTACCAGTGTCCACTACTTCCTCCGGCAGCTCATTCCGTACACGCACCACCTCTGCATGGAAAAGCTTCCCTTAGGTCCCTTTTAAATCTTTCCCCTCTCGTCTTAAATGTCTTCCCTCTCATTTTGGATTCCTCCACCCTGGGGAAAAGACCTTTTCTATTTACCCTAACCATGCCCTTCATTATCTTATAAACCTCTATAACCCCTCAGCCTCTATGCTCCAGGGAAAATGGCCACAGTCTATTCAGCCTCTCCCTGTAATTCAAACCGTCAACCCTGGCAACATCCTTATAAATCCTTTCTGAACCCTTTCAAGTTTCACAACATCCTTCTTTTAGCAGGAAAACCAAAATTGCATGCAATATTCCAAAAGTGGCTCATCAATGTTCTGTACAGCCTCAACATGAACTCCCAACTCTTAGGCATTTACTCTTAAGTGTATAATTCCTGTCCTGATTTGCCTTTCCAAAATGCAGCACCTCACATTTATGTAAATTAAACTCCATCTGCCTCTTCTGGGCCCACTGGCCCATCTGACCAAGGTCCTATTGTACTCTGAGGTAACCTTTTTTGCTGTCCACTACACCTCCAATTTTGGTGTCATCTGCAAACTTACTAACCATACTTCCTATGTTCTCATCCAAATCATTTGTATAAATGGTAAAAAGCAGTCGACTCAGTACTGATCCTTGTGGCACACTGCTGGTCACAGGACTCCAGTCTGAAAAGCAATCCTTCAACCACCCCCTGTCCTCTACCTTCAAATCAGTTCTGTATCCAAATGGCGAGTTCTCCCTTTACCCTATTATCTTTAAATCATGATTGTCTCATTTCTCAAATACCATCAGCAACATTTGTCAAGGTAGATTTACAATGGAAGTTTATGGCACTCACTGTGTGACATGTGAACATGACTGCGATTGATACTCTATCTCAATTTTTCATCAACAGGAATCCAAAACAAATTTTGATCAGTCTATGAAGAAAAGGCACATATTACATGGGATTCTCTTTGACATCTAGAAATTCCTTCTAACATGTGTAAATAGTTACATCACTCCATTTATTATGCAAATGAGAGGATCTTTGAAATTCTGTTCATATAATTAATGATTCATTTGAGGTAGTTGTGCACCACTGTCATTAGGTATTGTATTGATTCTAATGGATGGTGCATTGTAGAATTTCATCACTCAGCAAGGGTTCCGTAGATATTTCACGGGATACTTTATTAACTCGATGCTTTACACTACATGCTACCATGGTAAAATTTGACACGAGGTGAAGTAATGTGGTTTAGGACAGGTCCAATTGAACAATCTTTTAAAAATGCAAATCTTTCTTTCTCTTGAATTAGAATCAGATATATAAAGAAGTAAACTGGCTGATCAAAGTTTGTGAGAAGATTTGTAGCTCGGGTGCTCGTTGCTGTGGTTCTGTTCGCCAAGCTGGAAGTTTTTGTTGCAAATGTTTCGTCCCCTGTCTAGGTGACATCCTCAGTGCTTGGGAGCCTCCTGTGAAGCGCTTCTGTGGTGTTTCCTCCGGCATTTTTAGTGGCCTGTCCCTGCCACTTCCGGTTGTCAGTTTCAGCTGTCCGCTGTAGTGGCCGGTATATTGGGTCCAGGTCTATGTGTTTGTTGATGGAGTTTGTGGATGAATGCTAAGCTTCTAGGAATTCCTTGGCAGTTCTTTGCTTCACTTGCCCTATAATGGTAGTGTTGTCCCAGTCAAATTCATGTTGCTTGTCGTCTGCGTGTGTGGCTACTAGGGATAGCTGGTCGTGTCATTTCGTGACATCCTCAGTGCTTGGGAGCCTCCTGTGAAGTGCTTCTGTGGTGTCACGAAACGACACGACCAGCTATCCCTAGTAGCCACACACGCAGACAACAAGCAGCATGAATTTGACTGGGACAACACTACCAATATAGGGCAAGCCAAACAAAGAACAGCCAGGGAATTCCTAGAAGCTTGGCACTCATCCACAAACTCCATCAACAAACACATAGGCCTGGACCCAATATACCGGCCACTACAGTGGACATCTGAAACTGACAACCGGAAGCGGCAGGGACAGGCCACTATAAATGCCGGAGGAAACACCACAGAAGCGCTTCACAGGAGGCTCCCAAGCACTGAGGATGTCACCTAGACAGGGGACGAAACGTTTGCAACAAAAACTTCCAGCTTGGCGAACAGAATCACAGTAAACTGGCTGAGTTGAGCTGTTGGTGTTCCATGTGCTCCTTGTTCTTGTAATTGATAAATGTTAAAGGATATAGTGTCTGCTTATTTGTAAAGATTCGGAATGGTAGGATAAAATTAGGATTGGTGGGAATTTTACATTATAGCTTAGAATGGTGAGTAAGTATGAGCTTATAAAATGATTAACATTAAAATCTCAGCTGATATTCAGCCTGCCCTCACAGAGACACTGTGAAATTGAACATCCTAACCTCTGCTAGCCAGCATCCACCATCAGCCACATAATCTCCCGAAAGCACCAGAATAATCAACAGAATAATCACCAAACTTCCTTTTGGTGATTTGAGAAAACAAATCTGCGATATGCCTCTCCCGTTCCTGCACTTAGCAATATTTGCGTTCTTATGATTTCCTTATGATTGTTCCATTATTCATGGCTGGGTCTTCAACCATTTACATCTTAGGCTTTGGAAATGTTTCCATTAACCTTTCGACGTTGTCACTTCCTGGAATTCTTTGAACCTTTCCATAAAACCCATCTACTGGGCCAAGCGGTAATCTCCAAAACCTCTTTATTTAACTCAATTTTGATTTTTGCCTGATAATGTACTGCTGAAGCAAATTGGGACATTTTTCATTAAAGAACATAAGATTATAGGGGCTGGAACAAACCGTACAGTTCCATCAGCCTGTTCTGTCATTCCATGCAATCATGCCTGATTATTAGCCTTAACCTCTCTTTCTGCTGACATCTCATATTTCTTGATGTCTGAAGAAAGCAAAATTCTGACTTTTTCAACTTTAAATATACTTGATAATAGAACATTTCCTGCTCGCTGGAGTACAGGTCGCTCTGCTATAACACACCTTTCATTGTGCGAATTCGCTGTAATGCGATTGATGAATTGGGGACACTGTTTCTAAAGCTCAAACTCTTAAAACATATGCTGGTTGTAACGTGATTACATCACCAACAGTTTAAGTGCTGTTTCCGAAGCATGATTTTTCTATAATGCAGATTTGCACAAGAACATAACCATTGCATTATAGAAGAACTACCTTTATAGAATTCCGAAGATTCACAATGCTTTGAGTGGAGAAGTTTAGCATCGTTCCAGTCTTTAGTTACTAACTCTTTATTCTGAGACTGAGGAGGTATGCAATAGTTTTCCTGTTTATTCCTTCCTTTTTGAAGACAAGTTTTAAATTTGAAATCTGGACTTGATATACAGAGGCACAGAACTATTCACTCTCCACCTGAACTGTCGGTATAACGCAAAATGCTCAAATATGGAATGGTGCAATTTTGTGGGTGATGTGTGACTGCAAGGAGAAGGCTTCAGTACTCAGTCAGCACTCATACTCTCTTACGACTTTGCCACTTGACTACATTCATCAGATTAAGGTCTAATTTCAAAGCGCCGAGTTTGAGTTATTCCAAGACCCTCCTTGTCAGAGTGGTCTGTGCCTCACTGTATGGAGGATATGTTAAACCCTTATTTGTCAGTGATGTGAATGCTGACTGTTCACATTGACAATACTTTCTTTCACTCCCCACACAGGGTCATTGCAAGTAAGACTGCTGGATCCAGCCATGGCTGGCTTTGTCATCTCTGTTGCTGCTGTGGTCTAGTTCCTCCTTAAAACAAGTTAGACAACTCCAACCAGAATGGTATGAATGAATCTGCCCAAATGTCCCGCAATACTGAAACGGTCAAATCACTTGGAACAGAACAGAAGCCGGCACCAAAGCAAAACAGTCCCAACTGTATTAGGAAACAAGTTACAATAGCTTTTACTACAAAACAATATTATCTCTAATCTGATTCTGCCCTTTAAGCTTACAATAATTCTCTTGTAGATTTGTGCAGCCTCTCTCGCTGGTTCTCTTTCTCTGTGGGACTCTGAATCTGTTTTTGTTCTTCCTCTCTTTCTCCAGATGGTGAGTCAGTCACTACTTTTAGCCACATTGGTCTCCTCAGAAGCTCCAAGAGGGACCAAGAGAGTGGTCTATAGGTGAACAGTGTTTTTATACCTTTTCAGATGGTTTTCTGGAACTTTCTATAGTTCTGGTCAGTCAGGGAGATCCACTTAATAGTTTGAAAATGTATCAATTATTTGGATAGCATGCTACTGTTTGTTTCCTTGTCTAGCAGAACCCAGTGCCTTCCTGTCTGGGTCCTCCTTTGTTTACTGGATAATTTGTTGGGTGATATGTCTCTCCAGGATCACCGTTATATGTAACACATTTAATATGCTAGTGTCATGAGCATCTGGCTGCTGTGTTTGAACCGTTTCTGGTGTGTAGGTTTTGTGACTTCAGAATTTTACTTGACCAATGTACCCAGCATCCCTTGCTGTTTGGCTAAGTTAACAATCCATCTGCATTCAGCAGCCAGGAGGCTGCTACACTGTAACGCAACAAAAATGTAGAGAAATGGAGGAGTATCAGATACACCAGCAAGATCAGGGCCAGCAGCAACCTCTAGTGACTATGAACAGCCTTCACATGAAGAGTTCACAGCTGAATGGCCTCTCAGAATGCAGAAGAGATTCAGGATGGCCAAAGTGTTTCATCCCTGATCCTATTTAGGCCACATGTGAGGGGCAGTGTTGGCACAGACTGTGGTTGTACCCAGACTCTGTCAGAAAACTATGCTGTTGGAATGAGTATTGGACTGATGGGCTGAGTGATCATCCTATCTTGGAAGCCATTAAAGGTACAGCGGTGTTGAATTTTTAGCTACTAGCTCCATCTAAGGAGCCACTGAGGAACTGTGAGGGATCTTTCAATACTCGACCTGCAGATATATCAAGGCTCTAAATGATGCAACTTGTGCCAGATCACACCATCTTATGTTGTTTCCCCAGAGCAATGGCACACTGCAGCTGGAATAGTGGGTTTCAGGAACATGGCTGGCTTCCACAGATGCAGGGAATGATATACTGTACACTGGTTGCACTGAGAGGGCCATGTCATAATGGCTGAATTCTATCCATCAATGCTCCAGTTGTCTGTGATCTTAGAAATCTCTACAGGATACACTGGGAGCATCTATGATGCTGATATCTTTGAGAGCTCCATGGGTCAAGTTGTGATTGAGGGTCCAGATGCCTTACAACAACAGTTACCAGAAGGCAAGAGCTGCCCACTGCAACAATGGCTGATGACTGTGTTACATATAAATCCCAAGATGGAACACAGCTCCCACCAGGACCATGGTGAAGCAGACATCAGTTCTCTGAAGATGAGGTTCTGACACTTGGATCATTCTCTGGAGAGCATTGCAATACAGTTCAGACATAACTGCAGCAGGCAAAAAGGGGATGAGATGGAGGCTGACAAACTGGAAATGTGAGAGCTGTCTTCAAGAATGAAGATGAGAACATTGTACAGGAGCAACATCACCTTGTCCATGATAGAGTTCAGTGTGTCAGGCACCACAAGTCAGACAGGACCTAACTGACAGCCTGTTCCAGAAGATGAAGTCTGGGTGCAGTGATCACTTACTGACTGTAAAATTCTTGGTGCTCGACATTCAAACAGTTTATTTCTGTTCCGAGAGGCAAAAATAGCTTCTGTTTGTTTGATTTCTGTTCACTTTTTTGTTTGCAAATAAAAATGAATCTTTTGAGATCATTTATGTGATGGTCCCACATTGAACAATGATAAGATGCAGGCTATGATGAGCACTGGGGAAAGGGCAATGGTGATTTTGAGAGGTGGGATGTGGCTCAGGGCAAGTACAATGCATGGCCTGGCGCTTAAACAGTGATAGATGTGGGGGATGTGCAGTGGCATGTGTGAGAGGTGACAGGCATGCCCTGGCTGTGACATGATAGGCATTGGATTTTGGCAGCTGTACCACCATGTTGATCATGAAGGATTGCCAACATTTGACTGGGTACACGGCTGGAGTTCTGGGATAGTGCCTGTGTCAGGGATGCTGGTACATGTCAGTACTCTGACCACGGTGAGCTGGAGAATCCGGTTAGCATTGGACAAGTGTGGACCCATATTGGGTGAAGCAGGTAATCAGTGAGGTGAGCTGGAGACCATTACTTGAGAAAACTAACTCAGCCTGTGAGAGAAACTCTTCATGATGCGCAACCAAAACAACACGCTGCCAAAACATAGGGAGATTTAGTCCATGGTCTTTCTGTTTGATTGTTCCAGCTACAACATCTCTACTGGTATCAATTCCATTTAAGAATTGGAGATTAAACCAGCATCCTCTGGGACTGAATGGCTCAGTTGCAGCCTGGATGGTGCACTTAGCGTCTGACTCATTAAGGCAGCAAAGGTACACCTTTTAAAACATTCAATTAAGATGTGAATTGAGCTGGATAAAGATCAAATACTTACAATTTCTACACAATTCTGAAGAGTCTAACCTATTTTTGCACTGTTTAATTATTCATGTGGAGATCTAACATCTTTTTAAGATCAATGCATTCTTATCTAAATGGTGCTAATCACATCAGCGCAGTATTTTTAGCGTTGGTGAGCATGAAATAAAATATTTTTTCTGTCTGTTTACAAAAAGAGACACAGCTTTTGAATGATCACAGGATAAATAGAGTGTAATGTGATACTGTGGCGTGATCTCAGCTGGAAATTTCCCAGCACATCCTCTGCCCAGCAACCAAGTTCATCAAAAGTACTAATTACAAGAATCAGTAAGCATCCTGAATGTGAAAAATAATGCTTTCTATAGGCATAGGGTCACAGGGTCATCAAGTTATACTGCACGGAAACGGACTCTTTGGCCCAACCCATCCACACCCTCCAGGTTTCCTAAGCTAAACTAGTCTCAGTTTCCTGCATTTGGCCCATATCCCTCTCAACCTTTCCTATCCATGTACCTGTCCAAATGTTGCAATTGTAATCACCCCTACCACTTCCTCTGGTAGCTTATTCCACATTCCTGCCATTTCCTGCTCCAAAAGTATTGCTCATTCTGTGCAAAGATATGCACAGCAAAGACTGGCTATGGAGCACTGTGATTGGTTGAACTGTCATTGTCCTGAAGGTCTGTTGATCGGAAACCTATCAGGATCAGCAACATAAATACTAAGGCCATAAGAGCAGGTTAAGCATTGTATTCTGTGCAAGTGCCTCTCACCTCTTGACTGACCAATGTCTTTCCACCATCTACAAAGCACAAGTATAGAGTGTGATGGAGGACATGCCACTTACGTGGATGATGTAGCTTCAAAAACATGCAAGAAACTCAATAATGTCCAGGACAAGCAGACTGCTCAACATGGACCCCATTCAACGCTCTAAATTTTCACCCATCCAGGCACAATGATTGCAACGCATATCATCCACAAGACACAGTAACTTGCCAAGTTCCCTTCGAGATTGTTTTTAAACCAGCAATCTTCACTAACTTGAAGGAGAAGATCAATAGGTGTTTGAAATCCCTCTCCAGGATTTAAATCATCCTGACTTTGAATTATATCCCCATTCCTTCACTGCCACTGGTTCAAATTCCTGAAAATGCCTACCTGTCAGCACTGTGGGTTTACTGACATTTATAGACTGCAATGGTTCAAGAAGGCAGTTCACCACCACAGTGTCAAGAGCAATTATAAATAGAAATGCATTCTGACCTTGCCAGCAATGCTTACATCCCTTCAACAATTGAAAAAAAGTATCTGTGGAGAAGGGAAGATCCTGGGCTAAGGTTGGATGGGGGAGGTGTGAAAGGAGCAACCAATTGAGGGTACGTGGAAAGGGCTTTGATTGAGAGAAAGAGTGGGACAAGGGGAGTAATTTTGACAGTGAAGTTGGAGGCCCAGTGGGATGGGAAGCCATTGATCCATAATGCTAGGCAAGGGTTGTCTGAATGGGAGGTAAATCATTCATATCATCAGTTGCAATCTTTGCATGTGGAACTGGGTTGTGACTAAAGCAGTGGCGATCCTGCTCATCTCCTCTTTCCTGATTGTGTTGACAACTAACCTGATACCAGCAATGATATGGAGGAGCCAGTGTTGGACTGGACAATCAGCTAATGGAGGAGCAGCGGTCCCAAAGTTAGTGCTTCCAAATAAACCTGTTAGACTATAATCTGGTGTTGTGTGATCTTTAACTCTGTTACCAGCATTTTTGCTATAGCTTGCTCCATCTGCTGGATGCAAGTGCAATTATGTTATTTATGACCTAAGCTGAATTTGCTTGTCCTCAGCAGTGTATTTTCTGCTGAAATGATAGTGAGAGTGCATTTATGCACATCAGTCTAACTCCACTGAGAGTCTACACAATTTCCTTCAGGGCAGCTTTGAGGTGGACTTGCAGCAGTGTCTTTAGACATGGTGGGTGTACGAAGTCCAGCAGCTACAATGACAAAGTTATCCATTTTGGCCACATGTTTACTCAGGCATGATTTCCAAGGGTGCTGGTCGAAGTAGTGGTGGTGGTTGTTTTTGGCAGTCTGCAGGAAGGAATTCTTAACTCCACAGTGACATGTTTCTTTTTCCACTTAGCCCTACCCAGCAGGAAGCCTTGTTGCAAATATTTAGCTTGTTATTTTAGTGGGCTACTTATTTGAACAGGCACCATGGTGCCAGACAGTGACCATCTCTCCATGGAACTAGACACAAGCCTGAAGTGAAGCCAGAGCCAACAGGATATTCCGGGTGAAGGACAAGGCCATCTCAGTATTCCGACTCCAGAAGTGATGGAAAGACCTGAAGAAAGCTCAGTGGTAAATATGAAAGAGTCAGTACTGGATTTCAAGAGTTCACAATTTGAATTACTAGACATCAAACTGTGGAGAGAGAGTGCCTGTGCAACAGCAGAAAAAGCTTGGGAGAGAGTTCACAGCAAGGAAATATATTGGCCATAGTGAATAATAAATTAAGACAGATTAAACATTTTCACCCAGAGGAAAAAACCGTACAGAAGACCATGAGAAGGTAAACCCGCACAAAAGCTGAGAAAACATGGGAGAGAAAAGAAGTATTTTGTTAACCATAGCCCACATTGTAAGACACCAATGATGGAAAAAGCTTTGCCTTTACCCAATCCTTTAGAATACATTGAAGGCCCTAACTGTGCCGTTGTATTGGTTAAACTGGCATCCACTATTTTGCAAATATTGTGCTGCTTGAGGGCTCAATGAAAAGCCAAAGATCAGGTCCATGCACTATATGTGATTAGTGGGCAGTGCAGACATTATTCTTACCATGTTGGGCATAACAGAAGAAAGTACAACAAACAATGATGTAACTAAAGCCTTCAACTCCTATTTCAGTTTAAGGTGAAACTTCGATTTCGACCAAGCAAAGTTTAATCAGTGCAACCAGGAGCTGGGGGAACCACAATATTTTTAGAAATGATTAACACCACCTCATGCATGAAGTGATCATGGAAGAGTGCAAGATGAAGCCTTTTTAGAAACTTAGTAGTGTAAAGAATACTTTATGCCACCAATTCGTGAGACAGGCTGAGCTTCACAAATGAAACAGACTCTTATTCAAGTGGCCAGAGGAGTTTCCTGGACCAGCCCAGTGATTTTAACGGAGTCCAGTTTGTAAATCAGAGATCTCCTAATCAGAGACCACCAGGTGGATAACAGCCACAGGAGAAGACAATCCTTTCTTCATTGCTTCTTGTCTGCACTGTGACAGGAAGACTCCATGTCAATATCAATTGTGATCAGCAGTAATACTGATAGCCGCATATTTCAGGTGGATTGCTGGACTAGAAATGGATTTTGACTTGCAGCAGGGAGTGTCCAAGTGTCCAAGAACTAGATGCTACTGAGTACCAAGAAACCTTTTCCATAGAGGAAGTGGAAGTAGTTGATAAACATAGCAGATGACTCTCCTGTCCAGAGTAGAGTTGAGAGATTGAGAGGTTAACTGAGGATCTCTTCCTGCCACCACTGACAGTTAACTAGTGCCACGGGGACCCTTTGCCAGAAGAGGACCACCAGACAAATGAAGAATGCTTCACAGAGTGTTACAAAGACTCTCCTACATTTTCAATCATGGTTTGGCCTTTGGAGAGCACCCCAGCCCCTCCCAGTTCCCATCCTCTCCAACAGCAATGGCATGAATTGCTCTGTCCAACCCATAATTGATTGGCCAATGCTGGCTCGATGTGGTGCTGAGATTCACAGCACACTGAAGTGCTCCGAAAGCTAGTGCTTCCAGATAGACCTGTTGGATTATAACCTGGTGTTGTGTGATTTTTAACTTTGTGCACCCCAGTCCAATAGCAGCACCTCCAAATCTTTCTGAAGTGGGCTTACTCCAAACTGGCTGAACACCAAGCCTCATCGCTAAACCCAGCCCCACGCAAAGGTGATTCATTCAACCCATTTTTGCCTATTTGAGTCCCAAATTCACCAATATGTCATGAACTTGAGTATTCAAATAAAGCATGTTTAACTTTTTTAAAAATAATGATCTTTGCATGGGACTGTACCTGCTGGTAGACTATCACAGTAAAACTCTCATTCCATTCTTGCCACAATCTGCTTGACTTTATCAAAATTGTTACCTGCTCTATTGAACTGACTTCCTCCTTAAATTTCTGAATTTTCTTTCAGCTGGAAAACCGTCAGGAATCAGTGATCTGATTATTGGATGAGGTCTTGTTGTGAGGACGGATCTGACCATGGTGTAGGATGGGTCAGCCATCAGAGGGTGGGAAACCTATCTGTTTGGCAGGGAACAGGGAACAGGGAATAGGGAGGGGAGCTGGGAGCATGCACTGTTGATCTTCTTTGTTCAGAAGTGCTTGTGAGAAAGCACTTACCCCTTAAATAAGGGGGTCCTCAGCTCCCTTTTGTTCTCCGATCCTTCAAAGCTCAGGAATTTCAGCCAACAATATTAAACTTCAAATAGGGAATAACACCAGAAATGCAGTGTTATTGGAATAGGTAATGGAACTATTTGACTGCTGAGTGTGGATTAACTGCCCTCCCAATGTCCCAAGTGAAAGAAGGTAGATTTAAGGCAGGTTGGTGTGACTTTAAGAAATTAAAAATGTTAATAGCCTACCTGGCCCAAAGCTATCCACCTGTCATGGGAGGACGGGGCAGTACAATTCCTTTCTTTATTTCTGCAATATTGTAGCGCTAGCTCTCGGTCAGGCCACTAATCCAAGATATTGGCCACTTGATGGTTAGTTCAGCGGCCATCTGCTGTTGATTTTGGAGCTAAGTATGAGAAACAGATTTATCAATTCTTCTGAGCTCTGTGAGCTGGAGACTGAGACCTCTGCTGGAAACGAACCCTCACATATCAGTTATTCTGTGGATACTCATTCAGATTTAATATCACCACTACATTCCTCTCCAGACTTCCTCTGCATAGGCACATTCCAGAAGGAGGTTTAATAACGTCTCGTTCCCCCCGCAGCCGCTTCGAGGGCAGTATGCGATGCAGCAGAGAGTCCGGGCGTACATAAAGGATCTCACAGGCAGAGCCCTTCTCACCACCAGCCAAGCCATGTCTTGGTGCTTGTTGGAAAGTTCTGGCGATGAGGCATTCTGCCAAATGGCTTTGACAGTCTGCTCAGGGAACCACTCGACAGGATCCGCCCTCTCCTTTTCCCGAAGGTTCTCAAGGACACTACGTGCTGACCACTTCCTGATGGACTTGTGGTCAAAAGTGTTTTTCTTCATAAATTTCTCCACGAAGGACAGGTGATACGGAACGGTCCAACTACTCGGAGCGTTCCGCGGCAGCGAGACCAGGCCCATCCTTCGCAACACCGGGGACAGGTAGAGCCTCAGTACATAGTGACACTTGGTGTTTGCGTACCGGGGATCCACACACAGCTTGATGCAGCCACACACAAACGTGGCCATCAGGGTGAGGGTGGCATTGGGCGTGTTTTTTTCCCCCATTGCACCGGTCTTTGTACATTATGTCTCTTCGGACCCGGTCCGTCTTTGATCTCCACATGAAGTGGAAGATGGCCCGGGTGACTGCGGCAGCACAGGTTCTGAGGATAGGCCAGACCTGTGCCACGTATAACAATACTGAGAGTACCTCACACCTGATTACCAGGTTTTTACCCGCGATGGAGAGCGACCGTTTCTCCCATCTGCCCAGTTTCTGTCTCACCTTCCTGATCCGCTCCTCCCAAGTCTTGGCGCACGCCCCAGCCCTCCCGAACCAAATACCCAGCACCTTCAGGTGGTCAGTCCTGACGGTGAAGGGGATAGAGGATTGGTCAGCCCAGTTCCCAAGGAGCATGGTTTCGCTCTTGCCTCGGTTTACCTTGGCCCCCGAGGCCCGTTCGAACTGGTCACAGATGCACATGAGTCTGTGCACGGATAGTGGATCCGAGCAGAAAACGGCGACGTCATCCATATACAGGGAGGCCTTAACCTGCAGGCCCCCGCTGCCAGGAATAGTCACCCCTCTCAGGCTCGCATCCTTCCTGATGGACTCGGCAAATGGCTCTATGCAGCACACAAACAAGGCAGGAGAGAGAGGGCAGCCCTGCCTGACTCCAGATCTGACTGGGAAGCTATCTGATTCCCACCCGTTGATTGAGACTGCACTGACAATGTTGGTGTAGAGCAGTCTGATCCAATTAGCGATTCCCTCCCTGAAGCCCATTTTGGAGAGGACATCCCTCATATATGTATGCGATATCTTGTCAAAGGCTTTCTCCTGGTCCAGGCTGATGAGGCAGGTGTCCATCCCCCTGTCCTGCACGTAGGCGATCGTATCCCTGAGGAGTGTGAGACTCTCAGCGATCTTCCTGCCCAGTACAGCACAGGTTTGGTCAGGGTGAATCACCGATCCCAGAACAGACCTGACCCGGTTGGCGATAACCTTTGACAAGATTTTGTAGTCTGTGTTTAACAGTGAGATTGGTCTCCAATTTCTAATTTCCTCCCTCTCCCCCTTCTGTTTGTAGATGAGGGTGATGATGCCTTTCCTCATGGATTCACTCGTGGTACCTGCCCGAAGCATACTGACATACACCTCCAGCAGGTCCCGGCCAATCAAGTCCCAAAGTGCAGAATAGATCTCGACCGGTAAGCCGTCGCTTCTGGGAGTTTTATTCTTTTCGAAGGACTCGAGGGCCTTGGTCAGCTCGTCCAGAGATAGTGGCTGGTCCAGCCTCTCTCGTGTTCCGTCGTCTAGGACCTCCATGATAGAGGACAGGAACGACTGGGAGGATGCGTTGTCGGTCGGCTTCGCGTCATGCAGACTGGCGTAGAAGGATTTGCTGATCCTCATGATGTCAGCCTGAGATGACGTTAGCGAGCCATCTTCTTCCTTCAGGCTGCTGAGCACAGAGCTCTCTTTGTGCACCTTCTGGAAGAAGAAATGTCAGCACGTCTCGTTCTGCTCCACGGAGCGGACTCTGGACCGGAAGATTATCTTGGAGGCCTCCGTAGCAAAGAGCGAGGCTTGCTGGCCCTTCACATCCTGGAGGTCCTCCATGACATCAACCCCCAACGTCTGCAGCAGGAGCAGGTTCTGCATACTTTCCTGGAGCTGGGACAGTTTTCCCCGCCTCTCTCTCGCCTCCTGAACACCTTTGACAATGAAGAACCTCTTGATGTTCCCTTTTACTGTTTCCCACCAGTCCGCTGGAGACTCAAAGAGGGGCTTCACGGTTCTCCAACCTGCATAGTCCCTCTTGAGCTCCTCGATGTTTCTCGGGGTCAAAAGCTTTGTGTTCAGTTTCCACGTTCCCTTACCAGCCCGCTGCTCGTCCTGTAGGTGACAGTCAGCCAGCAGGAGGCAGTGGTTCTGACCGAGAGCGTTCGGGACACAAACAGGTAATCTATCCTTGAGCGGATAGACCCGTCTGCCCATTACCAGGTGTATCTACACTGCGCTCCGTCTGCAGGGGTGCTGAAGACATCGTGCAGCTTGGCATCTTTGACCGTTTCCATCAGGGCTCTGGATGTGGCGTCCAGTTTACTGTCCCCCCCGCCGGATCGTCCATCTGTATCAATGATACAGTTGAAGTCTCCGGCCAGAATGACCGGCCTGGACGTAGCCAGCAACAGTGGAAGCTGTTGCAGGACGGCCAACCGTTCACTCTTACCCACTGGGGCGTACACATTAATCAGTCTCAGGGGAGCATTCCTGTACATGACATCGGCGACAAGGAGGCGCCCGCCCACCACCTCCTTAACCTCGGAGATGGTGAAGTTGCCTCCTCGGAACAAGATACCCAAGCCAGAGGAGAGGTTATCGTTGTCCCCCGACCACACTGACGGCCCATGGGCCCACAAGCTCGACCATCTTCTGTAACTGCTGAGGTGCGGTATCCCACACTCCTGCAGAAACAGGACCTCGGCTTTCACGTTGGCCAGGAAGGCCAGTGTTGAAACACATCGCCCAGCAGATTTTATGCTGCGCACATTAATAGTTGCAATTTTTATCCCCATTTTTAACAAGTTGTAAGGTTACCCGTGTCCTATTGCCGCTGGTCCTGCCCCTCTGGGATAGCTGTCTGCATCCCCATGCAGAACACGAACTGCTGGACCCTCGCAGGGCTGAGGTAGCTGTCCAGCTCCTCACTCGGCCCATTTGCCCGCTCCAGTGTCATCGGGCCGCGACCAGGGTCCACGCTGTCTGTTTCTATATCTGAGAAGCCGGGCTGTCAGAGGGTCGCTGCTCCCAGTGACCTGGAGCTGTGTGGCGGTGGGGCCCTCCTGGCTTTCATCTGGAGGGGGGTGGTAGTTTGCCATTGCCTCAGGAGGTTCATCCCTTGGTTGGCAGTTGCTGCTCTCCTTTCTCCTCGCAGCTCTGCCTCTTCTTTTGGTGACGACCCTCCTTATGCCCATCCTCACCCTCCGAAGAGCTGTCCGTGTCTTCCCCATGCAGCTGCCTTTTCCCCTTTTTCTGGCAGGTCTTGGCGGCCGGGTGGATTTTCTTCCTCTTGTTTTGCACCACGGTCCATTCCTCTGCCTCCTTCTTTCACTTCTCCACCTCCTCCTCCTCCGCCTGTCCTGTCGGAGCTTCGCTCGGCAGCTGTCCCTCTCCAGTAGCTGTGTGCTCTGCTCTGGCCTGTCCTTCGTTTTGCATGCCCCCAGACACCATTTCCTTGCTGGTTTGCGGTGCCTTGCTGTCCTTTTGTGGCCTACCCCTGGCCATCTGCGCGTAGGTGGCGGCCCCTCGTCTTGGGCAGGCCCGCCTCCCCACACAATTTTACTATATAAAAGCAAATTACTGCGGATGCTGGAATCTGAAACCAAAAGAGAAAATGCTGGAAAATCTCAGCAGGTCTGGCAGCATCTGGAAAGAGCATCTGAGCAACACTCAGTCAAATATTAACATGATATTAATCACAGTCACTTTCATCTCACCTCTTTTATCCAGCTCCTAAATTCATGTTTGAATAAGGTTTGGAACAGACTAATCTGAGCAATGCTGACTTGTATTGGCACCACTTGATAGCACTGACAATGACACCTTTCATCATTTTGCTGATGATTAAGAGTAAACTGGTGGGCAGTAATTGATTGAGTTGGATTTGTCACCTTTTCCCTCTACAGTACAGACCTGGTTAATCTTCCACATTATCCAGTTGATGCCACTATTGTCACTGTAACAGCTTGAAGCAGCTTGGCTGGGGCAACGACTGGTTTGGAACATAACTATTCAGTACTACAAGCGGGTTATCATCAGGTTGCATAGCCTTTGCAGTATCCAGTGCCTTCAGCTTCTTCTTAATGACCTGTATCTTAATGTCACTTGATGTCTGATGATTGGCATGGTTTGTGATGTCAGGGACCATGGGAGGAGGCTGACATTAAATTATTCATTAGTTATAAGATAAAAGCAAATTACTGCGGATGCTGGAAGCTGAAACCAAAAGAGAAATGCTGGAAAATCTCAGCAGGTCTGGCAGTATCTGTAAGGAGAGAAAAAAGTGATGTTTCGAGTCTAACTGACCCTTTGTCAAAGCTAAAAAAAGGGAGAAATAGGGAGGTATTTATACTAGACTGAGAGAAGGTGAGTCATGGTTCCAGAAGCAAAGGTAGCAATAAAGAGGTGATAATGACAGTGCAGAGAGAGATTATAGGGAGATTAGGAGCTGTGAATGACCAAGGCTGAAGCCAGTGCTATGTGACAAAATATGTGGGGGGGAGGGAGGGGTGAAGCAGAGGCAAAATGGAAAACAGGGAGAAGGGTAGCAAAGGGAGAAGAGGAGAGGAAAAAGGTGATGAGAGAGTGGGGAGTGAGAGAAAGAGAGACAATCAAGAAATAAGAGGTACAGAACAGTAAAAAAAAATAGAAAAAAAATAAAATAAATGAAATAAAATCACAGAGCAGAATGAAAATAGAGGGGTCGAGATGGGATAATCATCACCCCATTCTTTTCATGACAATTTGTGACTGGATGTGAAAGAATGTAGATTAAAAACAATGACTGCAGAAGCTGGAAACCAGATTCTGGAGTAGAGTGGTGCTGGAAAAGCACAGCAGTTCAGTCAGCATCCGAGGAACAGTAAAATCGACGTTTTGGGCAAAAGCCCTTCATGAGGAATAAAAGCCTGATCTGCTGATTGTGCCATTGCTCAGAATACATGTTGCTGTGCGCTGTAGTTTCACCAGACTGGCAGCTCACTTTTAGGTATATTTTGGTACAGTTTTTGAAGTACTCTTCTAAACTCCTGACTGAACCACAGTTGATTCCTTTCCTGATGTTAATGTTAGAATGAGAGACAGGCTCAGCCATGTTGAGTACAGTTCTGTCTCTGCTGATGGCTCTCAACGCCTCACTGTTTCCCAGTTCTGACTTGCCAGATTTGTTTTGATCGTATCACATTTATTACAGTGGTAGTACTACAAAATACAGTGGATGATATCTTTATTGTAAAGATGGAACCCTGTAATTACAAAGAATATGTGGTGGTCACTCCTACCTTTATTGTCATGGACAAATGCATCTGCGGCAGATAGATTGGTGACAATGAGGTCAAGTTGCTCTGCTCTCTTGTTTGTTCTCTCACAACCTGCCACAGGCTCAGTCTGCCAGATATGCTTTTCGGCTTATAGTCACTGGATATGTTTAAGAAGGAAGTAGACTTTCCAAAGCCGAAGGTCTTATGGTATGTGGGGAAAAAGTTGGAGTGAAACGTTGAGATTGAAGAACAGGCATGATCACGTTGAATGGTGCAGCAGGCTTGATAGCCCAAACAGCCTACTCCTTTACCAGCTATCTATGTTTCTATGAATTGTTCTTTAGATGTACATTGCAGTCCCTTACTGTGCCCTTGCTAAGGTAAGCAAACCTGGGTTTGTGTTGTTGACATGATTTCCATGTTAGAGGTTTGACTTTACAAGCATATGTATTCTACTGATTGAATATGGCAAAGAGGCTAAGATAGGTTCTTATTAAGTAAGGAGTTGAAAGTTTGTTGGGGTAGATGGAAATGCACATTTGACATTATAATCCGATCAGCTATTATCTAATTTATTGACAGAGTAAACTGAAGAGGCTGAATGGCCTACATGTGTTTTTTTTTGCATGCATGATCATGTATGCAAGTTTTGATTATGACACATATAACAATCTCCAGGTTAGCATAATTATGAATAGAATTATGAATAGTTATTGGCCATCAACAAATGATTAATTAGAAGCTTTCAATTATACTGTAATTTAAGGATATGTAATTGATAATCAGCGAATAAAAGCTGCATCCTTGTTAATTTCCACTAACTACGTTAATAACTGTCCGTATTATAAAATGAATGGTTAACAACGACTGTGAGAAAGTCAGTGATAAAGCACTTCCAAGGTCTTATCACTTGCAGTGTCCTTGGCAGTAAACCCACTAAAGTCAGGAACATTTATGAATAGTAATTGTTCACAGTTAAAATGAAAAAATTACGCCTGAGACACTCCATTGTTCTCGGGTAAGAGACCTTGTACTCATATGGATTGATCCAATTAGTTCACAATGAACACATTATTAGAGAATTAGATTTCAAAACAACCTCTTATTACTGGGAAGAGGGGGGAGAAGTGAGGGGGTGGAGGGGAGCATGAAGGGTAATGGAATGTTATGTTTGTGAGTACTCATATACTCTGACGGCAATTCAAGTATGCTCCTGATTCAGACTGGGTTTCAGATCAATCCTTGTGAGGTCAGTTTTAGGGGACAGTCATCCAGGGGTGAAAACTGGAGGTGATTTTATCATGAGGAAGAAAGTAGTCTGACAGTGAGCTAGGATTTGGATCCAGTATTGAAGTTTGTCCGTTTATAATATTTGTGTTCTTTATTAGTCACTTAAATAGTCTTTAGTTGTTAAATCAGTGTATTGTTTTCTTTGATTATGTTCAATAAAGTTTGAAAATGTTCATTAACTCAGTACCTTAGCCATTCCTGATGTAATATCTCTGTCAAACTTGACACATCTGAACTGCACGGTTTGAAAATGTTAATTTGAGACTTTTGATCAGGTAAGATCAACCAAATTGAACTAAACTAAGTTATCTAAACTCCTAAACTCACATTATTTTAAGTATATCTTCCAATTGGTTTTCAACATAGAGGAGTATTGGTGCTGGCCAGCATTTATTGCTTGCTCTTGAGAAGGTGGTGGTGAGCTGCTTTCTTGAACCACTGCTGTCCGTTTAGTGTAGATTGACCCACAATGCCATTAGGGAGGGAGATTCAGGATCTTGACCAAATGATAATGAAGAACTAGTGACATATTTCAAAGTCATGTTGATGAGTGGCTTGCCTAAGAATGATGATGTTCTCATATATCTGTTATCCTTGTCCTTCTGAATATAAACGGTCATGACTTTGGAGGGTGCAGTCAAAGGACCCTTAGACAGTTTCTGCAGTGCATCTTGTAGATGATACACAGTGCTACTACTGAGCATTGTTAAAAAGTATCATGCTGGAAAAGCACAGCTGGTCAGGCAGCATCAGAGGAGCAGGAGAGTCGATGTTTCAAGCATAAGCTCTTTGAAGAGCTCCTGTTCCTCAGATGGTTCCTGACTGGCAGTGCTTTTCCAGCGCAACACTTTTTGACTCTGATCTCCAGCATCTGCAGTCCTCACATTCTCCTATACTGACCATTAGTTGTTAAGGGAGTGAATGTCTGTGGATGTGGTGCCGATCATGTGAGTTGTTTTGCACTGGATCATATCAAGCTTCTTGAACTTGGAGCTGCACTCATCTAGGCAAATGGGGAATATTTCACCTCAATTCTGACTTGTGCCTTGCAGATAATGAATAGGCTCTGGTGAGAAAAAGCTATGTATCTTGAGAGCCACATGAAAGAAGTGGAGAGACAATGGCCTAATGGTATTGTTATTAGGCTATTAATCCAGAAACCCAGCTGGGGACTGGGTTTGAATTCAATAACAAAAATCTGGAATTAAGATTCCATGGATGACCATGAAACTATTGTCAATTGTTGGAAAACCCCATCAGGTTCACCAACGTTCTTCAGACAAGAAAATCTGCCATCCTTACCTGGTCAAACCTACATGTGACTCCAGAGCCACAGCAATGTGGTTGACTCTTAACTGCCCTCTGAAATGGTCTAGCAAGCCACTCAGTTGTATCAGTCACTATGAAGTCTCAACAAAGAAATTAAACTGGATGAATCATCCAGCATCGACCTGGGCACTGGAAAAGACAACCGCAGAAACCGCCCTGTCAACCCTACAAAGTCCTCCTACTAACATCTGGGGGCTCGTGCCAAAATTGGAAGAATTGTCTCACAGACTAGTCATATAATAACCTGACATAGTCATACTCATGGAATCATACCTTATAGACAGTGTCCCAGAAACCACTATCATGATTCCCTAGTTATGTCCTGTCCCATCACAGGATAAAACCAGCAGAGGGGTCAATTGGCAAATTTCTGCAATGCATCTTGTGGATAGTACACACTGCTGCTACTGAACATTGGTGATAGAGAGAGTGAATGCTTGTGGATGTGTGCGAATCAAGTCGGCTGGTTTGTCCTGGTTGGTGTCAAGCTTTCTGTCATCTCCAGGACACCAGCAGCAAGTCACCTCTAGACACAATTTCCCCTCCCCTCCCTTGTTGGCACTTGCAGGGACTGTTCTCACTGGAAAACACTGGTACACTCCTCTTCCATTCCTTCACACCTACACAGTGCCTTTCTGTGAAATCACAGGGGGTGTAATGCTTGCTTATTTACCTCCTCCCTTCTCACTATCCAAGGCCCACTTTCATTTGCACTTCACTCAACCTAGTCTATTGCATTTGCTGCACACAATGAGGTGTGCTCTACACTGGGAGAGGAAATGCAGACTGGGGACTACATCTATGTTTTGCCCATTAAAATGACCTTGCGCATCCACTTGCCTGCCACTTCAACACATCACCTTGTTCCCATGCCAATATTTCTGTCTCAGGTCTGCTGTAGTACTCCAACAAACCTCAATGCAAGCTGGGGATATCACACTTTAATCTTATGCCTAAGTAATTTAGGACTCAATGTTGAGTTTAACAACTTCTGACAGTGAACCCTTTCCTCCATATTTGTTACCCACACCCAAAACCTCTTCTGTTTAGATGGCTTTCAGATGAGCCAACTGATTTTCATCTATTCCCACTTCCTGCTAGGACCCATTCAGCATTTATTTCTTTCCCGGTTTATAATCAGCAGTCCCTTTATCTGCATCACCAAACGAATGAGAAAAGGTATTGATAGATTATTTTAAGACATGGCAAATCCAATGAATGTAAAAATCTGGAAGTTAAGTTTATTTAGCCTTTACAAAAATTATTGTTATTAAAGAGGTTTAAATAGTCAGGAGGAAGTCAGGCTAGGGTGATCACTCCAGGTTAACTCCTGGTATTGAGCAGCTGGGCTTAATGGCTTCTTTCTGTGCTGTACAAATTCATGGTAGATAGGCAGGAGGTTTGGAGAACACAGCAAGCCAGGCAGCATCAGGAGGTGGAGAAGTCAGCGTTTCAGGTCTAACCCTTCTTCAGGACTGGCTCCAGACATCATGAAGCCTCATGGCATCAGGTCAAACATTGACAAGGAAACCTGCTTATTTCCACATATCTTTCTCCTTCGGTGGATGAATTGGTACATGCCCACATTGAAGAACATTTGGAGGAAATACTAAGAATGTCTGAATGGAGACTTCAATGCTCATGACCACCAAGAGTGGCTTGGCAGCAACATTACTGATTGAGTTGGGTAAGTACGAAAGGACATAGCTGCTAGACTGGATCTGCACAGGTGGTGAGGGAAAAATGTTCTTGACCTCATCTCTACCAATTTCCTGGCTGCAGATATATCTGTCCATGACAGTATCAGTAAGAGTGGCCACTGCACAGTCCTTGTGGAGATGAAGTAATGTCCTTGCATTGATAGTGTATTGTGTGACATCACCAGTATGTTAAATAGTGGACACTTCAAACTGATCTAACAACTAAAGTCTAGGCCTCCAAGAGGTGCTGTGAGCCATCAGCAGCAGCAGAATTGTACTCAGCACAATCTACAACCTCATGGCTTAGCACATGCCTCATTCTACCATTACCACCCAGCCAGGGGATTAATGGAGAGTGCATGTCAAGTGCAGCACCAGGCATACCTCAGTATGAGGTGCTAACCTGGCGAAGTTCTAAAACAGAATGACTTGCAGGTTAAACAGCATAAGGAGCAAATTATAGACAGAGCTAAGTGATTCCACAATGAATGGATTGGATCTAAGTTATGTAATCCAGCCACATTCACTTGGGAATGGTGGGGGACAACTAAACAACTCACTGGAGGAAGCTCCACAAACATCCTTCATCCTCAATGAGGTGGGATCCCAACACAGAAGTGCAAAAGATACGGCTGAAAAATCTTCAGCCAGAAGTGCTAAATGGATGATCCATCTTTGCTTCCTCCAGTGGTCCCCTGCATGACAGATACCAGTCTTCAGCCAATTTGATTCATTCCTCATGATATCAATAAATGTTTGGAAGTGCTGGATACTGTGAAGGCTATGGCCCTGAGAATATTCTAACAATAGTACTGAAGATTTGTGCTCCACAACTACTGTTTCCCTAGCCAAGCTGTCCCAGTACACTTACCATACTGGCATCTACCTGACAATGTGGAAAATTGCCCAGGTATGTCCTGTACACAAAAAAACTTAGTAACCATATCAATTATGTAGTCAGTTTTGTAATCTTTCAGATGTTGATGTGAAACACATTTACATGCTTCTCTTCTGAAGAAAATGGACAAACATTATGCCTAGCCATGCTTACAAAAGCTCTAATAACACCAATAATTGAGTATCTATAATGTTACTGAGTCCAACTGTGCTTTTCATGGCAGTATTTGCTTCCTGGATAACACCGCAGTCATGAAGTATTTTAAGCTAACACTCAATGCCTGGACTTTTTGTTCAAATGTCGTGCAGTCTTTATTTTGTGCCAGCAGGAAGGCAATCTCAGTTGGTAAGCCAGGAGACTCCTTCAATGATAAAGTGTTTCAAGTGCTTCATATATTACTTTGTAGTCACAGTCGTGCTTACAATCGGGGTGATATAATTAGCAAAGGACAATTTAAGACATTAAAGCTATGACACAGGATAAGCACCATCTGGTAATCTATTTAAGAAATGGAAGAAGTCATTGTGGCACTTCCTGTGTCATACCCCCACCCCCACACACCAGGCCTTGCTACCACAAACAACCAGTTGTCAGCCACTACTGATGGTCATTAGCAATTATCCATTCTCCCAGACTGACTTTTATCCACTCGTTTGTCTGTTTCTGTTTCTCTCTGGGCTCCATCAAAATCCATCATTGACTCAGTCCCCCTCTTCCCACCTCTCCACAAGCGAAGATACCAAACTTTCTCTAGTTACTATTGGTTATGAAGATGCTGAGTTTTTCCAGCAATTTCTGATTTTGTCACAGCCAAATATCCCCAGACACCATTCATTAATCTTTGTTATAGAAGCAGTGTAAATATTTGACATAAATATTAGCTTTGGAACCAGTGATACCTGGCATTGATGAAAAGTATTGCTTCCAGTTGTAGAAATAGCATAATTACTGAATGCCCGTCCAGAGCCAATTAGCAGGTTCAAAGGACTTGCAGGTTAGATGCAGAGAGGTTATTTCCTTTGTGGAAGGGTCTGGGACCAGAGGGTATAATCTCAGAATGAGGGTGTTATATTTAAAACAGAGATGAGGAAGAGTATCCTATCCTTGAGGATAGTGAATCTGTAGAATTATTTTCCATAGCATGTTTACTATACTATCCACAAAGCTGCTTTTCTGATTCCATTTTGATTCCAAGAATCATTTTACCCCACCCTGAGTACTGTTCAGTTTGGAAAAAAACACTTCACCTGCTAAGATAGACATTGAGAACATTTCAAAAGTGTATACTTAATCATGTCAAACACTGAAGAGGTAAGGGGATTAATTTTATATTGGAGCTTATGGCATATTGACAGCTTAAGATCATTTCATACAAGCACTGGTTTGACCATTTTCCTTTTATGGATTTATTCATGAGAAATGTGCCCTAATTAGGTTATGATACAGAAGCATTTAATTTGTTCTTGAGAAAGTTAACCAAAATATTGCAGTGATCAGCAGTTCTTTGTGGATAACAACATTGCACAGAAATGACTAAAACATTCAGAGTTGCGTTGAAGAAAAGCACCAGATCAATAAAAATATTCCAAATGCACTTTTAACTGTCCAAAAATCCACTTATGCATACCATGTGCAACTCAGAACTTTAAATCCAGAGAAAGTCTAAGAAATCCAGAGGAAAACATTATTGCTTTTAATGCTCACAGATCTAAGCAAACAGGGAAATTGATCTGTTCACATGATTAATTCAATAGCAGCCTGTAATGCCTCACGGACTATCCTTCAACATCAGGTGTCAAAGTCAGCAGTGTACAAGGTGAACAGAACAGGTTGAAGAGACCTCCTTGTGAAGAATAGCCATTTAGGGGGAAGTGCAGAAAGTGCCTGACATTCATGGAACCATATCACAGTAAAAAATCTGGCCTTCCAGAGATGCATAGGGAAATACAAACAAAAGATAAATGAATAAGATGTTCTTTGCAAACAGTATTCGTTTACAATTTACATTGAGTTAAATATATTATACATCACCTAACAAAGGACATTAGGTTCTAAAACTATCAAAAAGACTCTGAGGTGATTGAGTAGCATTGTCTTGACCCCTCATAGTAAGTGAAAAGCAGAAGGAAAATAAATTACTGCACAGAAACAGGACATTTTTTCACAAGGTTCTGTTGCCGTTTATATTCTGAACCTCTCCTCTTCCATTCTGCACACCTCATTTCAGACTTTCAGCATATCTTTTTACTTCCTTTTCTCTCAGGACTCATTCTTTGTGTTTTCTTCAATGCTTCTATGACCTTTTCACAGAATAGAAACCAGAATTGTGCCTGCTGTGGTCTGACCAGGATCACACACAAGTTTAAAATAACTCGTACTTCTGTATTACAGAAATAAATCCCAGTGTTTTATTAGCAATTATTAGCTGTTTGTACAAGATGCTATCTTTAATGATTGGATCCTAATACCTGACACTCTAAGTATGTAAAGCATGACAAAAAATCATGACCCCGAATTATTTATGGATATAACTTAGAAGCAAGGCACGTTTTTTGAAACAAAAGTCATACAAATGAGAAGATGGCTGAGGATGTAAATTTGGCAGTTGATTGAAATTGCTCCATGGATTATACTGAGTCTTGAGAGGAATCATGGAATGTCATTTCTAAAGAGTGTCAAGGGAACTTTAGACGGCAATACTTCAAAGGAAGAAATACCAATCAAAATACAGAACTATGATTTCCTGTGGATTGTGGGTCAGATTGCAGACAGGATACAAGTTGAGAAAAGGCAGATCTGGGCAAAAGGCAGCGCTTATTTTATTCTTCTAGGGACACCTATGAAATGAAATTAAAGTGTAATTTTAATTCCTGTTCTCCATGTGCTAGTATTCTCGAAAGCTTACATTCTATTGTGCGAGGTTGTGGTTCAAGTTCTTGTATACTGAAGTGTGTCATGAAAAGCCACAGCTGATACATTCTACTAGGTACCCCTGGATGTATAGCTAAAGAGGAGTGAAGTCTGTCTGATTGCTCAAAACAAGTTGTCAACAGAGCCACTATTGAAGGAAACTTGACAAACCCCTTTTGGCTAATTAGTGCATTAAGGATTTCCAAATTTGCTGAGGTTAGCACCACCAGAAACGATCAGCTTAGTGGTTGCACTGTTTCACGATCAATTCATCATAGACAAGCCATAGAATAATTTGTATATTCTTATTTTTGCTTTTCCTTTTTCGATTTACCTCTCATTTCTAATCTGTGTGTATGAGTGCAATTATACATATATAGGTTGGTGGGATGAAAAGTGTGGACCATGGGAACTCTATCGTTGTGGGACAAAAGGGAAGGGGTGAGGGTAGACGTGTGGGAAATGGGCTGGACAGAGATGAGGGCCCATCAACTGCAGTGGTGGGTCGGATCTTTGGTTGAAGGAAAAGGATAGGTTGCCAGCCTCTGTGATACTGTGTGTTTTATGAGTCCCAATAACCATTGATGAGGCTCCTTATCAAATGCCTACTGGTAATCTAATTTCAAAAAGGTTCCCCACAGTAGGCTCATTCAGAAAACTAGGAAGTATGGGATACAGGGAAATTTGGCTGGGTGGATATGGAATTGGCTGGGCGAAAAAAAGACAGCGAACTGTAGTGGATGGAAAGTATTCCACCTGGAGGTCAGTGACCAATGGTGTCCCGTAGGGATCAGTACTTGGGCTTCTGCTCTTTGTGGTTTTTATAAATTACCTCAATGAAAAAGTGGAAGGGTGGGTTAGTAGGTTTGCCAATGGCACCTAGATAGTGCAGACTACAACAAGACATTGACAGGATGCCGAACTGGACTGAGAAGTGGCAGATAGAGTTCAACCTGTATAAATGTGAAGTGATTCATTTTGGAAGGTTGAATTTGAATGCTGAATACAGCGTTAAAGACAGAATTCTTGGCAGTGTGGAGGAACAGTGGACCTTGGGATCCACAAACATAGATCCCTCAAAGTTGCCACCCAAGTTGATAGGGTTGTTCAGAAGGCGTATGGTGTTTTGGCTTTCATGAACAGGGGAATTTAGCTTAAGAGTCGCGAGGTTTTGCTGCAGCTCTATAGAGCTGAAAAATGTGTTGCTGGAAAAGCTCAGCAGGTCAGGCAGCATCCAAGGAGCAGGAGAATCGACGTTTCGGGCATAAGCATGAAGAAGGGTTTATGCCTGAAACGTCGATTCTCCTGCTCCTTGGATGCTGCCTGACCTGCTGCGCTTTTCCAGCAACACATTTTCAGCTCTGATCTCCAGCATCTGCAGTCGTCACTTTCTCCCTGCAGCTCTATAGAGCCCTGGTTAGACCACACTTGAAATATTGTGTTCAGTTCTGGTCACTTCACTATAGGAAGGATGTAGATACTTCACAGAGGATGCAGAGGAGATTTACCTGGATACTACCTGGACTGGAGGGCACGTTTTATGAAGAAAGATAGAGTGAGCTAGGGCTTTTCACACTGGAGAGAAGAAGGAAAAGAGGTGACTTAGTGGGGGTGTACAAGGAAATGAGAGGAATAGATAGAGTAGATAGCTGGAAGCTTTTCCTCAGGGCAGAAGTGGCTGTCCTGGGGAGATCCTATTTTAAGGTGATTGGAAGAAGGTATACGGGAGATGTCAGAGGTTGGTTCTTAATGCAGAGAGTGGTGGAATGCTCTGCCAGTGGTGGTAGTAAAGTCAGAGACATTAGGGACATTTAAACAACTGCTGGACAAGCTGGACCAGACGGCAATAAATTGAGGAGTATGTAGGTGAAGTCGATCTTAGATTATGATAAGTACTTGACACAACATTGTGGACCGAAGGGCCTGTACTATTCTGTACTGTACTACATTCCATGTTCTGTGTTCTATGGTATGTCCCTTTCATCCACAGAATGGATTACCTCCTCAACGACCTCCAATCGTTTGGTCAATCATTATATCTGTTTTACAAAATTATGTTGACTTTATCTATTTACCTTAAAATGTCCAAGTGACCTGCCATAACTTTCAAACAATAACATTTAACATTTTCCCGAAGATAGATGTTAAGCTAGTTGGAACTGTGCTTTTCTGCTTTCTGTTTCGCTCACTGTTACATTTGCTATATCCAATCTAATGGAACCATGATCAAATCAAGAGTTTTGTAAAATTGAAACCAATATATCAACTATCTGAATAGCCACTTCTTTAAAGACCCTTGGATGAAGTACATGAGGATCCAGGCACTTGTCAACCCATAGTCCAACAATTTACTCAGTACCATTTCAGTGGTGATTGATTATCCGGAGGTTTCCCTTCCATTTCCTGAACTATCACAGGGTCTGAGATGGTATGTACATCCTCTATAGTGAAACAGCTGCAAATACTTGCTCAGTTCATCTGCCATTTCCTAAATTTTCATTACTGGTTCTCCAGTTTTATCTTATATTGCTTCGCTTTTCACTTACTTAATTTCCTTAATTTCACTTCTTTAAATTTGTATATCTTAATAAGTATATATACTCTTAATATAAGTCCTTATATTTTTAACTAGTTTTCTCTCATACTCTAAGTTTTCCCACCTTGTTAACTTATTAATCATTCTTTGCTGGTTTTTATATTCTGGTCTACTTTTTCACCTGGCACCTTTCCTTTGCTGAATTTTATACATTCTTTTTAACTTCAATACTGTCTGTAATCTTTCCAGTTCACCATAGACTATGGAATTTTCTTTCTTTGTTGGAATGGGTCTATTCTGCATATTCTGAAACAGCGCCTCAATTATCTGACATCATCTCTCTGTTGACCTCTCCTTTAACTTGATTTACCAACTCACATTCATGAACTCTCCATGCTCCGCTAACATGACCTTTTAATTGCCTTTATTTGAAATCTGAAAAAAATTGTCTCAGACCTTCTCCTCTAATCTGCAATCTAAAAGTAAAATTGAACCATTTAAGTTTTCTGCTATCTCGGGGCACTATTGCATGATTAATTTATCTCGCCTCATTGCACAACATCAGGCCAGTAATGCGTGCTCTCTGGTCAGCTCTAGAACATGCAGTGCTAAGAAATTATCCCTAATCTCAAGCACTGATGTTATTGGGAGTGCAGCATTGTATAATGAAGCTTACTGAGTTAGTTGGTCATTCCCAATTGCTCTTTTCTGGCTAATTGAGGTATTTTCTCCATCTGGAGACTGAGAAACCATCATACCACCATCACCACTCCCCACCCTGAACCTTGTTGGAAATCATGCCTTTGTTATGGACCAGTGTTCCTTCAATGAGACAAAGGGAGGGATTGATCATGCTCAACATGGATGGAAGAGCAGTTAGTTGTGATGCAGGAATGGTGGCAAGGCATCCCCAGTGATTGAGTGGGAAGTATAGAAGGCTGTGGGGCTTAGTTGATTAGATTAGATTAGATTAATTACAGTGTGGAAACAGGCCCTTCGGCCCAACAAGTCCACACCGACCCGCTGAAGCGCAACCCACCCATACCCCTACATATACCCCTTACCTAACACTACGGGCAATTTAGCATGGCCAATTCACCTGACCTGCACATTTTTGGACTGTGGGAGGAAACCGGAGCACCCGGAGGAAACCCACGCAGACACGGGGAGAACGTGCAAACTCCACACAGTCAGTCTCCTGAGGCGGGAATTGAACCCGTGTCTCAGGCGCTGTGAGGCAGCAGTGCTAACCACTGTGCCACCGTGCCGCCCAGTTGTTTGGGAGGATAGTGCGGATGAGAACCATTGAGTGAACATGATGCATGCACTACTGAGGGTAGTAATCCATGAGGCTTGGTGAAATGGACGTGCAGTGCCAGAGTTAGAATGAATGCTGGCCCTGTGAGTATGAGGTAGCAGAGAGAAGATGGTGGCACATAAGCCTTGGAGGAGCATCCCAGTTCACCCAGGACAGAGCACGGATCTAGGGTGCTCTCTGGATCCTGGCAGGCTTAGTTAAGTGGTATGGCCTGCTGTGGAGATCAGATGGAAAAAAAAAGATCCTCCTGTCCAAATATGTGTCAATCAGAGCCTCCATATTCTAGGTCTACAAAGCAGACAATGAGTTATCCTTTCAGTGCAATAATCTTCTAACACCATTGTGTGAGAGGCATCTCCTACCATGCAAGGTCTGGAAGAATGTGTAATTGAGTATCGAAGATGACACCAGTGGTGTGAATGCCATCAGGTTTCAACCATGTCAAACACATCCATTTTTCCTGCCACACGGTTCCTGCCAAGGGTACTGAAGAGCCCACTTATGAAACTAAGGTGAGAAGCAGAAGACTGCTTAAGAAAATCTGTCCCGTGCTATGGCAGGCAAGGAGCCAAGAATCTCACTTGGCAAAATACTTTAACTGTAATTGAGAACATTTTTCTGCCAGATTCCTTTTCTCTTCTGTCTCATTCAGTTTCTTATGTAAGCAGGAGCAAACGATGTTTCTGTTTATTACCAAAATTTGCAAATTTTCTCATATCTTCTTGTTAAATGAGATGTTCTTCCTCAATGGGATCACCCTGTTAATTTTGTTACTTCCATATTTTTGCCAGGAATTACGAATGTAGGAAAAGATGATGCCAAGATGTGGAGTTAGATCAGAGACATCCCACACTCAGAGATTCGCCTCTGTTTCAGTAAGATCCCTTGGCAGTATTGATAGCTGGTAAACCAAGACTGGTAAAAACCAAACTTTCATCCCCAATGAACAGGGGTGGGGAGGGGAACGAGATCCCAGGTCCAGGAGAGAAGCATAGTGGGGTTTGGACACTGGCCTAGGGTTCACAGTGATTTTTAGTGGAGGGATAGATTCAGGAGAACTGCAGACCAGCATCTACAGGACAGCAACACACACAGACCAGATACTTAACTACAGAAGCAAGCTTACCAACACCTACAAATGGAGCTACATCAGGATGTTATTTAAATGGGCCACAACACACTGAAGCACCCAGGAACTATGAGCAGTAGAAGAAAAATACCTATACAATGTTTTCAAGAAGAATGGGTACCCATTAAACACTGTCCACCAATTCTTAAACAACAAGCAGACACAACATGCCCAGAAACTCTAGCCATACTACCATACATCAAAGACATCTCAGAGATGACTGCCAGACTACTCCGACTCCTTGGCATCATGGTAACCCACAAACCTACCAACACACTGAAACAGCTGCTGATAAATCTAAAGGACGCTATATCAACAACTAGCAAAACAAATGTCATTTACAAAATACCCTCCAAAGACCGTAACAAACACTACATCAGATAGATAGGCTGAAAACTAGCCACCAGGGTACACAAACACCAACTAGCCATCAAAAGCCACTATCCACTATCACTACTATCCTTACATACAGATGAAGGACACCATTTGAACTGGAACAATACATTCATCCTGGAACAGGCTAAACAGAGACAAGCATGGGAATTTCTGGAAGC
This sequence comes from Chiloscyllium plagiosum, assembly GCF_037043375.1. Taxonomy (NCBI): domain Eukaryota; kingdom Metazoa; phylum Chordata; class Chondrichthyes; order Orectolobiformes; family Hemiscylliidae; genus Chiloscyllium; species Chiloscyllium plagiosum. The sequence goes on from NW_028270150.1 coordinate 49,127,575, forward strand.
CTGGCATTCCAACCTGAACTCCATCAATAAACACATTGACTTGGACCCCATTTACCAACCTCTGAGAAAAAGAACCAGAAGTGATATCACCCACCACAACAGACCAAGACACATAAATAGAAAGTGGGACAGAATACCAACACTTTACTGGAGGCTCACTGATGTCGTTACCGAGCATGGTGATGAAACATCGGAGGTCAAATCTACCAGCTGAGAGAGCAAACTTACAACCTGAATGTCAACCTGAGCGACAAATATTCTTAATAAAAAAATCACAGGGATCGATTTTCTAGCTGTGGGAGCAAACACCACAAGCACAGGAGAGATATCAGCTGCCAAAGTTGATGTGAGGATGTATCCTTTTGCAGATCATACCAGCTCTAACAGGTGACTGACTACTAATTGGCTCAGGCAGGCTCAAACCTACTTGACCACAGACAGACATTCAGAACCATTTTGTTTTTGTTTTTGGAAAAAAAAGAGGAGAAAAATACTGTATTCTCGCCCCAGTTCCAGCACTTAGAAATTTTCTCAAATTTTCTATTTCAGAAAATACCGTAATTATTGTTGCTATTCTCACAATTCACAAGAAATGTTGAGAAATAATAAGCTGCTGGTTGAATGTCAACTGAGACTTTATTCAGGATCTTCTAATTGCAATATTGCCTTCCTTTTTGACTGTATAATTAATGCAATTAATATTGTTTCTGCAGTTCATCCTCTAGGATAGCCTGCTTGACAGTTTATAAGCTTAATTGAAATATATTTTCTGCAGAAGTCTTCTTAATCTTATGAATATTAATGAAACACGAATGGTGACCTTTAAAGGTGATTTCAACATAAAAGTAAATTATGTAACTTGCTCTTTAGGCACAATTAATCTTGAACGCATCTTCAAGAGCAAACTTGTTCAGACTGAAAGCAATTGCAAAATCTCACATATATCATGGCATTGTTGCTATGCTTTCAATATGGTGAAAATTCTAGTACTTAAAGTATGCTCCCTGCAGACCATCAACAGTAACCAATGACTTGAAATTTATTACCGCATCATTATATCTCAGAAGTTAAGGTTACAGTGTATTAAATTATATTTAAAGAGGAAGTGTCACTGACATGCACCATTTCAAAATGGTGCAAAGCTGATCAAGTTAGCAACAGAATAGATTGCATCTGATTGGCACAGTCATTATGGCCAAATTTACAGGGGACGATTCTTTAGAGAGCCTCGATGCTTAAAACATGTAAGTTAGGAGTTGACATCCTGAGGGCCCGTGCCACAAACTGTCACTTCATGACAGACACAAAGCTCCACTCAGACTTTTCACATGGCCCAGCTAAAGGTAATTTTTGATTCTTTGTAGCTTCTTCCTTTGGAGCTAATACAATCAGAATAGTGCATCCAAGTGCTCAAGACTAGTGATTGGTCCATCACACAGCCCCTCCTGAGCCAATTGCAACCCTCCTCCTGGGGTGGCTGTTGTTGGCCTGAAATTAGTTTCTGTCATTGGACAAGCTGCTTTTTGTGTGACTGGAGGCAACAGCTAACTCAGAGAATATAAATGAGGCCAGAAGTCCATTTCCTATAAATCTGCATGCATTTTGCTATGAGTGTGTGCTCCTTTCATAGAGTTGCATCTGAGCCTGGTAATGACCTACACTATTATTCACCCTCAGCTTGCAGAGCCTAGTAAACACATTTAACTGCTTGAAAATTTGGGCAGTATAATAGTTTACGACATTGTCATATAAAACCCTTGCAATGTTAATGAAAATCAATCAAGTGCTCAGCAGTTAGCACGTGTAAGTGACTATATTCCACGTGATGAATCTTTATAGTTGTAAACATATAACTTGAATTGTCATCCCACAAGTACACTTTAAAAACACCGTTGCCTTAGTAAGACTCTTGGTGTATTGTAAGCAAGTATAGTAGAGTTATTCTGCCCACGCACAACTCAAAGATGGGTGTGAATTAAAGTGGATATCAACTAAATGTCTGTTTTCTAAAAGTGGAAATGTCTTTTTTTTTCTCATATTGTTCTAATAATTTGGACTCAGTACACAGAGTTTGGTTATGTGACAGGGTCTGATAAGATGATGCGTTTTGACTGCATGTAATATTTGGTGAGTCAGGTACGTGGGCTCTCAAACTACCTTCTCTGAAGGAATTCTGGCAGGATTTTTGAAGCAGGGTTAGTGAGAACTATGCCATTTACTAGCTCACACACTGATTCAGTTTTGTGTACTTTTGAATTTAGCCATTTGCATACATCAGGGCCAAGTTTACCACTGTGGGTACTTGAGGAGTCTGGCACAGGTATACAATGGTTCTTCTGCTTTATCACATGAACCTTTTTTCTAATAAAATGAATTTAAATCGAAAGTGAAGAAAGTTCACATTCACTACCCCCCTTAAGACTGCTGTATCATTTAATCAGATCCTGGCTGATCTGATTCTGGTCACAAAACCACGTTCTGTCGGTCCCTGGTAACACTGAACTCCTTTGTGGATCTAAATAAGACCCAGTTCTGGATCCCACCACAACAGAAACATTCTCTTGGCATCTTCCATGTCATGTTTGCTCAGAGAATCTTCCACCATTCAATAAGATAATCTTGCATTTTTCTCAACTCCAATGAGCATCGGTCCAACTGTCCAACCTTTCATGGGCCATTTATTATCACCACCATCAGTAGGTGGTACAATGATTGCAATTCACACAAACCAATGTTACAGTGCTACACTGTGGTTCTCCAACACAATGCTACAGTGCAAAATGACACTGTAGTTGACTATAACAAAGATGATATTTCCCATATAGTCAGAGGAGTGGATGGAGAAAGCTCATAAGTGTACTCATTAGAGGTTAGAGGAGAAAATATCACAATTTTCAATAGCTACTTCACATTTTTTCTCCCTCACCAGCTCCACACAGAGTGATCAAGGCTGCACCCTTTTCTCATCACTTGCACCAACTTCCTGTTCCACTTTGCCTCTTACAGCTTATGAATCTCCCTGAACTGACCCAGAGTCACTAACCCTCTCTGATTCTCTCTAAGACTAGGTTTACATGTCATTGTGCTACTGGAAGTAGACTGCTGCTTTCTTGCTTACATGGGCCTTGTTATATCGATTCCCAGCTGTTTCAAATCATGATTTTGCTTATTATGGCTTTCAGTGGCCGTGCTGGGGGAGTGGTACACACACACACACACCTCTTCTAATCGTACCCAGGGCATGGGAAGTAGGGTGGAGGGTTGCAGCGAGACTATGCTTCTTTTGGCAATGATTCAGAGAACAAAAATTTCTGCGTGCACAGGTGCTGATGGCATCCACATAGTGCAGACTGCACCCTGACAATAGGGGTTCTCTCTCAGTTGTGTGATGTAACAGGAGCCACTGTGCAAGCATTGGCATCCATCTTGGCTGGCTATCTTTTGAATTGAGGACACACACGCTTTTCCTCATGAGACATCCCTCCATTCCAGGAGTTAGGCTAGTGAATATTATTTGGGCTACTTCCAAAACACATATATCCATAGCGAGTTTTGAGAAGATTTGTATCTCAGGTTGAGGTTCTGGATGTAGGTTTGCTTGCCGAGCTGGAAGGTTCATTTCCAGACATTGCATCACTGCACTAGGTCACATCTTTAGTGAGCCTCCAGGTGAAGCACTGCTGATAATTCCTGCTTTCTATTTATATGTTTGGGTTTCTTTGGGATGATGATGTCATTTCCTGTAGTGACATCATTTCCTGTGGTTATATCCATACATCCATCCCTCAAGTAAGGAGTCCAAAACTATACACAGCAGTCTAGGTATGATCTCACCAATGCACCATATCATTGTAATTCACCCATTTGCAAAAACAATTTCAAATTCTTACAGTGTTGGATTGTTTATCGAATTGTTATACGAACATGCTTCCATCTTAATATTAGTACTCAAGTACTTTTCATGAATGGATTAATTCATGAAAGGGAATATTAAAATGAACAAAAAATGGTCACAAAAAACTTGGAAGACAAACTTCTCTGCACTTGCTGTTTGCAGGTCAAGTAGCAATTTGTTCTGGCTCTGGTGCCACTTGCTTGTCTTCACAGGCCAGAATAATTTTACAGAGAGAAAAATAAACAGGAGGAAATAGAAACCTGTTAAAGTTTAAAATTCACTTTTACACTATGTTACTAAATGGTACAAGTTCACAAATTTTTATCTCTGTTCCCCTACTGCTCCCAGGCTCAGGCTACAACTGTTCACTAATATCTCAATCTGAAGGTTACTTTTCATTCACAAAATTTAAGTCCCGATTATCAGGGGCCAGTCAATTACACAGGAGTTACCACAGCTGAGCTAGCTTCTGTCTTCACCATATATTTGTATTTCCAGCAGTGTCATTGGGCAGCAAACAGGAACAGGAACCTTCATTGATTCACTTGTCCCTGAACTGAAAGCTTCAACTGTACTGTCCCTATCCACCATCAAGTCTGAAATCAGCAACAAGAACAAACAGTAAATCACACAATCTCTCAGCTAGTCAGAGGCTGAGGGGTGACCTTATCGAGGTTTACAAAATGATGAGGGGCATAATAGGATAAATAGATAAGGTATTTTCCCTGATGTGGGCAAGTTCAGAACTAGAGGGCATAGGTTTAGGGTGAGAAGGGAAAGATGTAAAAGGGACCTAAGGAGTAACTTTTTTCACACAGTGGGTGTTGTGTGTATGGAATGACTTGCCAGAGGAAGTGATGGAGGCTGGTACAATTGCAACATTTCAAAGGCAGCTGCAAGGGTATATGAATAGAAAGGGTTTAGGGAAGTATGGGTCACGTGCTGGCAAATGGGACTAGGTTAGGTTAGGATATCTGGTCAGCATGGACGAGTTGGACCGAAGGGTCTGTTTCCGTGTTGTACATCTCTATGACTCTTTGACTCTATAAACTTCGAGAGCCTTTGAAAATTTGTCAATAACTGATCCAATTAATGGTCTCAACAATCATTACATTTTTTAAAGATCTGACCATTTAGCAGTTGCATTTTCTTAGGGATTATAGAAAAATGACATTATTTTGTGACAGGGTTGTTGATTCATTTTCTAAAAGAAGTTCACGTCTACTTTGGTTTACTCTGAGAAAATCAGCACCAGAGGTGAAAAATGCATAGAACTCGAACTACCTTTGAACGGGAGAATTCTGATTAACTGCCATGACTTTGACAAATGCAGCAATATCTTTTTAGACCTTTAGTTATATTCACTTGAGACCCATTCCTTCATTTACTGACCAGTGAGTGAGAAGGAAGCTGTTCTCCTACAGTATTGTTCAACCATGCGCTGCAGTCACTGATACACTGGCTGTCAGCTGTTTCTATTGGAGCATATAAAGATTAATTGGGATTTAATGCCATCTCCTGACCTTTCATAAACTAGGCTGTCTTTCATATCTATGCATGTGATTCATCAATAACACAGTTAGACTAATAATGTGACTTATCATCTCTGTGGTAAGTATATTTACTCTCTAAGAACAATTTTATTGTCTGCAAGTAAAGACTTATAACGAGCATTTTGTATCTGTCCACAGATGTCTGCACTGACAGTAAGCTGTATTCTGCATCTAGAGGCAGGTTAGTTTTTCCAGATCTGCTTTTCTTTGTGCAATAAGTTGTTGAATTATATTGTACAACAATGCAGATTTAATCAAGGAAAACGTAAATAATAAAAAAACTATTCGGATTCAACTTGAGTCATGTTCGACATATGCTGTTAATATCAGCAAACGTGAGGAATAACACTATATCCTGAGTTTCAAAGCTGTTACAAATTGATGTCGCATGTTTAGCATGACTTCAACCCAGAAATTAATGAATGCATGCCTGCAAGAACATAGATGAGGTTGGCCGTTGCTTGTTTACAGTATTTAAAGTTGTCAATAATGCACTCATGCATCTTTCTGTAGCCTCAAATAGAAGGACAAACATTTAACACAAGCAAAAAGAGGAGCAGAAACTTCACCAGCTAAAAAGACCTGTACACTTTGGGGACTTGCAAACTGTATACGTGACCAATATGTGACTTTGTATGCTATAATTATCTTTTCAAACAAGGGTCAATTTCACTGTATTTTGTAGGCCGTGATGGATAGCTTGAGGAGTTTGGGCGTAGAGGTGGGAGTGTGGGCGTAGAGGTGGGAGTGTGGGCGTAGAGGTGGGAGGGTGTGTGTAGACGTGGGAGGGTGGGTGTGGAGGTGGGCATGTGAACGTGGAGGTGGGGCAGTTAGAAGACCAGCCTTGGTTCTCCAACACATCCACCAAACTCCCGACATTTTTAAAACCTCTCATCCCCTAAATCTCACCACTTACCTTCTTCATCCCTAAATCTCTTACCCTCCTCATTCCCCCCATCTCAGCTAATGTAAGCATATGCTTCCTCAGATCTCTGAAGATGCCACATTCTCTGTTATTCCCCCATATACAGAGGAACCTCGATGATCCAAAGGACACGGGCGGGGAGTATTTCGTTCGGTTAATCAAATTCTGGATAGTCGAATGCCAGGTAACATTATTTAGCCAAGCATCAGGACCTTGCGATCTTGCTGGATAATCCGATATTCGGATAATAATTTGCCGGGTAATCGAGGTTCCTTTGTATAGCTTTCCCAGGCACACTACCAATATGCACTATGTACATTTTACAGGAGCCATGCAAGATCAATGTGAATCTAACATCATTAGATCATAATATCATTATACCTGACACATGGGAGATGGTTGTGGTTGTTGGAGCACAGCACCTATATGGGCCGGCAGTTAGAGAAGGAAGAAAAGGTCAATGTCTCGGATACTTGGAGGACTGCTGGAGGATAGGGCTCCTGCTGAGCCCAGTATGGATAATGAGCCTCTCGACTCAATAATGATTGAGCTGAGAGAGATGTGGTAGCAAGCAGGGAAACTTCTGGAAGAGGAGTCAAAGACCATGAACACACTGATGCAAAGGGCATACGAGTTTGAACAGGTGGCAGCAGTTGTGGAGAGCCCGATCAAACAGGACAATCATTATCTCTTGGATATGTTCAAACCATGATCACATCATTTCCTGTCTAAGCAAGAGGCTACCAAGGAACCATGACCTCCCTCATGTGCCTGTTTCGCTCAGGAGCTGTGAGAAGTTTCATTGTGCACTGACAGGGTAGAGGAGAGACAGAGAGACACTCAGAAAATGTCAACTCAGGAAATTCCAGAGGTGTCCTGGTGCATCTTATTCCTTCTGCTAGGAACCCGAATACTTCCACTAGGTCAGAGCTAATGGACGTTAGCCTGTGCAGAAGACTTCAAGAAGACTTCAAGCTGTAGCCCTCTAGATTCAAGGTCACTAGAGTCATCATTCACCAAAGTTGTCTGAGGCACTCACTAAAGCAGTCGGTCAGCTTGCTGTACCTCAGCTGCAGCTGCCAAGGTGGCACCAAGTCGTACTGGTGGGAAGAGAAGAATTAAAAAGCCCAGGTGGCCATCTTGCCAACATTAGTCATGGTCTGTTAAGGTGACAACCTTATGTACAACCTGATACTTGGCAAAATTATAGTGCTTTGTATGACAGTCCTGTGGTTTCTTTAAAGATGTTCACGCTTCTGATAATTTATTTTTGTAGACCATCTTGACGGGCGCTGATCACCGTACATGCTCACATGTTCCAAGATAGTGGTTTTCTGCTGCCCTCTGGGAGGAATGTAACCTCTGCAAAGTGGGAACCTGTTTAAGAAGCTTTTAGAGCTTAACACTAAGAAGTTTGTGTTTTTGGTGTTGATTAGCACAACTTAATCCCTCTGCATCTCTGTAATAGATGAAGTCAAACTGAGGTTCAAGTCATTCTGATGCTCTGGTCAGGAAACTAAACAGGAGGTTGTTAATGCCAAGGGAGTTGATTATCTCATGATTAATGGCAAATAAAGTATAATAACATTTTAACCAACCATTTACTCAAAGCCAGAAAAGACTGTGCCATTACTGGCTTAATCTTTATTGGCCACATATTAACACAATGTTATTTGTCCTCATAACAGGTTCTCTTAGGCCTGTTTGCCCTCTCTCAGTATGATCCTAGCTTCTTCAGCATACTCATCATCAGCATTGACTCCCTCAACATCTCCATCTGATTCCCTTCTTCCCTGTCTATGAAGTACATGGTGAAAATCATCCACTCTTCCAGGTTGTCACCCAGTCATTGAGATAGGATGGGTTGAGTACAACAGTAATCTGGAGACCCTGTTCAGCCAGTGCTGGAGTACTGGAAGTGTGTCACTGAAAAACCAATTGACTATTGAATTTGGATGAACGGGCAGCATTGTTGTGCTGTTCAACATCAGTCTGAGAGTTGTGCACTGGAGTCATGAGCTATATTTCACTGGGAGGGAAGTGGAATTGTGCTTTCAGCACTACTTATCTTCCTTTTTTAAAAAAACTAGATCAACAATCCCTTCTATCTCCCTGTTTTTTTATGAGAGAGGTAAACTAATTACTGTGCTTTAGTAAGGGTCTTTAGCCTTTAGTTTTCATTGTATTTGAAACTCTGGGCCTTTTACTTTTAAGGAAGGCATTCTTAGAATTGCTTGCATTTTGAAATAATTAAATTTATAATTCGAAAGAGGTTAGTCTCCTTGGTGGTCAATGGCTTAACTACAGATCTGCATAGCTATGTGTACTTACAGAAACTGATCCTGCTGATTATCTGAATTCTCTTATCTCAAAAGCTGTTTTCCAATTGGCCTACAATTACCTTTCCAAATATCTGCCACTGAGACATTTGGAAACCTTTTGTTCTATTCAGACTCTGCTGCAAACCATGATATGTGTTCTACCAACAGCATATTTTATTGCAAACCTTTTATTATCCAGCACCTATGGGACCAGGAGTGCGCAGGTTGGTCAAGAGGTCCGCATTATCAATGTAAAAACACACACTAAGCTATAGAAACATAATGCAGGGGTTATACACATCACTATTATACTTCATTTGCAGCGCAGATCACTTTAATAATAACCTAATTAAATAACTTAACAGCAGAGAGTCTTTTCACTCGCACCCTCAACTGACCATAAGGATCAGTGCTGGGTGCTCTACTTTTTGTCATTTACATAAATGATTTGGATGCGAGCATAAGAGGTACAGTTAGTAAGTTTGCAGATGACACCAAAATTGGAGGTGTAGTGGACAGCGAAGAAGGTTACCTCAGATTACAACAGGATCTTGACCAGATGGGCCAATGGGCTGAGAAGTGGCAGATGGAGTTTAATTCAGATAAATGCAAGGTGCTGCATTTTGGGAAAGCAATTCTTAGCAGGACTTATACACTTAATTGTAAGGTCCTAGGGAGTGTTGCTGAACAAAGAGACCTTGGAATGCAGGTTCATAGCTTCTTGAAAGTGGAGTGACAGGTAGATAGGATAGTGAAGAAGGCGTTTGGTATGCTTTCCTTTATTGGTCAGAGTATTGAGTACAGGAGTTGGGAGGTAAAGGGCTTTTGTCTGAAACGTCGATTTCGCTGCTCCTTGGATGCTGCCTGAACTACTGTGCTCTTCCAGCACCACTAATCCAGATACAGGAGTTGGGAGGTCATGTTGCGGTTGTACAAGACATTGGTTAGGCCACTGTTGGAATATTGCGTGCAATTCTGGTCTGCTTCCTATCGGAAAGATGTTGTGAAACTTGAAAGGGTACAGAAAAGATTTACAAGGATGTTGCCCGGGTTGGAGGATTTGAGCTAAAGGGAGAGGCTGAACAGGCTGCGATGTTTTTGCTGGAGCTTTGGAGGCTGAGGGGTGGCCTTATAGAGGTTTACAAAATTATGAGGGGGCATGCATATGGTAAATAGACAAAGTCTTTTCCCTTGGGTTGGGGAGCCCAGAACTAGAGGGCATAGGTTTAAGGTGAGAGGGGAAAGATATCAAAGAGACCTAAGGGGCAACTTTTTCACACAGAGGGTGGTACGTATATGGAACAAGCTGCCAGAGGAAATGGTGGCAGCTGGTACAATTGCAACATTTAAAAGGCATTTGGATGGGTATATGAATAGGAAGAGTTTGGAGGGATATAGGCCGGATGCTGGCAGGTGGGACTAGATTGGTTTGGGTTATCTGGTCGGCATGGACAAGTTGGACCAAAGGATCTGTTTCCATGCTGGACATCTCTATGACTCTATGACTACTTGGAGATCATGATAATACAGTAATTTCTGGTATTTGAGGTATATAATTTTTGTCAGTTTATCAAGAATTCCATTTCATACAGTACTGGTTAAACAAAGTTTGCTGTACCTGATATGGTAATGCTTATGTTATCCCTTAAAACATCAGAAGCTAGCAGTTAATATTGTGGTATTAGAAAATCCAAAACTTATTATAGATAATTATTACACAAACACTATGCTTCTCAAGTATATCGTTGTCAGGGCTAATATTAAGTTAATAGGTCATAACAGATTAGTATTGAATAGTATGCTTCCAATAACACTGTCATGCTTCAAGTGGTCCAGGAGATAGAATATGAAACCTTTATACCTTCAGATCACATTTTATAATGCACTAATGATATTATGAAACTATTTCTTAAATTAACATTGATATATTATCCCTGAGTCATAATACAGCAACACAATACCTTATCTACATTTTTTCCATTACTGTGACTCTCCATCTGTGTTGTAGTTGCCCATGACTAAATTTGACAAGATGGCCACCTGGGGCTTTTTAGCTAACACAAGATGGCCGACAGGTATTGGCAGATACATAGAGCAGATACTCACAGCCAGAATTGTAGTTACTGGATAAGATAACAAAAGGTCCCATAAGGGTCACAAAAGGGTCCTGGTGAGAAGAAATATTAGGGAATTTACTTGAGTTTCTGTAAACAGGTAGTTATAAACACATAAGCATTTTAATAAGGGGCATTTTTGAAAGGCCTAGTTCAGCCACGATCTCAAGTTTGTTATTTAGTAAAATATGAAAAGAAAAGTATGATCCAACAATAATCGAGACTCTATGAGTAATTGTTATTATATATTAAACATATACATATAAGTATTGGGAAATGCAACCTAGAAGCACCCATACAGAGATTTCATTGAACTTTTATGAGCAGTCAACTGTAGACAGTAAAAAGAGGCCTCCTCAATGGCTGGGAAGATGGAGCAACAAACGATGTAAACATTTCTTTACATTTCTTTAAAAGACCATCAGCACAGTAGAAGGGCAAAACAAGGATGTAAAGAGAGGTCAGGACTGGGGAGAGATAAACAATTGAAGTGTAAATGTAAATGTAGATAATTTGAACACATTCTTATATCCAAAGATCAAGGAAAGAATGACAGAGACAGATTACAAAAAAACAGGCTGATGTGGTTATGTTCCCTAGTTATGTGTGGAATCTAAACAAGTTAATGACTTGGTAAAGTTGTAAAATAATTGAATTTCACCCTCATCAGTGAAATTCAAATAGATGCTTTATATTAAGAGAAAGAAATTAGTAATGGAAGTGTTTAGAGTCAAAGAAGTAAAAGTTTCATTCAAGAACTAAATTCTGGTTTAAAACTCACAGTATGGGAATAATGGGGACTGTATTTTCAACTGCAAGTCAGAGGGCTGTTTGTTTGATCTCTCAGGCTCAAATAAGAGAGGTGTAGTTCCCAGTTTGACAGCTGTGTCACAGAATTGTAATCACTTCATACTAGAATTGATTTTAAAGACTTTATAACAATTGGTCAAAATTAATATCCTTTCAAACCTTCCCTACTAAAGTTATTTGAGAATTTGGAAGAGTTCTTAGTGATAACAAGTATTAAGGTTATTGGCAAAAGCACAATGCAGTTGGCAAATATCTAGGAAGGAATATAACTGTCAGATACATTCTAAGATCGCAAACACAGATGATGGAGGTATCTGGTAAACATCATGAGATTGTGGGAGGACCTCAGGCTATCCACAGCATTGTCTATCATTGATCATGTCTTTACTGGATTGAATGTAAGGATTAGGAGAATGTGGCTAACAATGACATCAATGTTGAAAGTAATTATTGTAATGCGAAAGCTATAAAAATGTTGTTTTCAACTGGGGAACTCAGACTTCTCCTCTGATCTGAACTGTAATTAAGAGGGCAACTGAGCACCATGTGAAAGCCAGATTCAGAGCAGTGTCTGGCTTGTTTCACACATGTGGTAAAGGTCGCTTTTACTGCTGAACACAGAACTCAAGAATCCTCTGATATTTCTCTCTCAAACCCTGGGCGGCATGGTGGCTCAGTGGTTAGTGCTGCTGTCTTACAGCATCAGGGACCTGGGTTCAATTTCAGCCTTGGGCTGTGTGAAGTTCTGTCTAAACTTCTGTGTGAAGTTTGCACATTCTCCCTGTGTCTGTGAAGGATTCCTTCGGGTGCTGTGGTTTCGTCCCGCAATTCAAAGATGTGCAGATTAAGTGAATCGGCTATGCTAAATTGTCCATAGTGTTAAGGGATGTGTAAGTTAGGTGCATTAGTTAGGGGTAAATATACAAGTAAGAGGATAGGGGAATGGATGTGGGTGGGTTACTCTTCAGAGGGTCAATGTGGACTTGTTGGGCCAAATGGCATGTTTCCACATTGTAAGGATTCTATGATCTAACGAGGAGAAAGTGAGGACTGCAGATGCTGGAGATCAGAGCTGAAAATGTGTTGCTGGAAAAGCGCAGCAGGTCAGGCAGCATCCAAGGAACAGGAGAATCGACGTTTCAGGCATAAGCCCTTCTTCAGGAATGAGGAAAGTGTGTCCAGCAGGCTAAGATAAAAGGTAGGGAGGAGGGACTTGGGGGAGGGGCTTTGGAAATGCGATAGGTGGAGGGAGGTCAAGGTGAGGGTGATAGGCTGGAGTGGGGTGGGGGCGGAGAGGTCAGGAAGAAGATTGCAGGTTAGGAAGGTGGTGCTGAGTTCGAGGGATTTGACGGAGACAAGGTCGAGGGAGGGGAAATGAGGAAACTGGAGAAATCTGAGTTCATCCCTTGTGGTTGGAGGGTTCCCAGGCAGAAGATGAGGCGCTCTTCCTCCAACCGTCGTGTTGCCATGGTCTGGCGATGGAGGAGTCCAAGGACCTGCATGTCCTTGGTGGAGTAGGAGGGGGAGTTAAAGTGTTGGGCTACGGGGTGGTTGGGTTGGTTGGTCCGGGTGTCCCAGAGGTGTTCTCTGAAACGCTCCGCAAGTAGGCGGCCTGTCTCCCCAATATAGAGGAGGCCACATCGGGTGCAGCATGCACACATATTGATGATGTGTGTGGAGGTGCAGGTGAATTTGTGGCGGATATGGAAGTGTCCCTTGGGGCCTTGGAGGGAAGTAAGGGGGGAGGTGTGGGCGCAAGTTTTGCATTTCTTGCGGTTGCGGGGGAAGGTGCCGGGAGTGGAGATTGGGTTGGTGGGGGGTGTGGACCTGACGAGGGAGTCACGGAGGGAGTGGTCTTTTCGGAACGCTGATAGGGGAGGGGAGGGAAATATATCCCTGGTGGTGGGGTCCGTTTGGAGGTGGCGGAAATGATGGCAGATGATACGTTGTACATGGAGATTGGTGGGGTGGTAGGTGAGGACCAGTGGGGTTCTGTCCTGGTGGCGGTTGGAGGGGCGGGGCTCAAGGGCGGAGGAGCAGGAAGTGGAAGAGATGCGGAGGGCATCGTCGACTACGTCTGGCGGGAAATTGCGGATCTTGAAGAAGGAGGCCATCTGGGTTGTACGGTTTTGGAACTGGTCCTCCTGGGAGCAGATGCGGCGGAGACAAAGGAATTGGGAATATGGGATGGCGTTTTTACAGGGGGCAGGGTGGGAGGAGGTGTAGTCGAGGTAGCTGTGGGAATCGGTTGGTTTATAGTAAATGTCCGTGTCGATTCGGTCACCCGAGATAGAAATGGAAAGGTCTAGGAAGGGGAGGGAGGAGTCTGAGACTGTCCAGGTGAATTTGAGGTCGGGGTGGAAGGTGTTGGTAAAGTGGATGAACTGTTCAACCTCCTCATGGGAGCACGAGGCAGCGCCGATACAGTCGTCGATGTAGCGGAGGAAAAGGTGGGGCTTTGGACTAAGGGGGACAGAACCGTGTCGAGGTATGAAGAGATGAGTTCGGTGGGGCAGGAGCAGGCTGAGACAATGGATCGGCCGGGGCAGTCCAAAATCCACAAACCTGACTGGCCCAGCAGACCCATTGTCTCAGCCTGCTCCTGCCCCACCGAACTCATCTCTGCATACCTCGACATGGTCCTGTCCCCCTTAGTCCAAGAACGCCTCACCTACGTTCGGGACACCACCCACGCCCTCCACCTCCTCCATGATTTTCGCTTCCCCGGTCCCCAATGCCTTATCTTCACCATGGACATCCAGTCCCTATACACCTCCATCCCCCATCACGAAGGACTTAAAGCTCTCCGCTTCTTCCTTTCCTGCCGTACCAACCAGTACCCTTCCACCGACACCCTCCTTCGACTGACTGAACTGATCCTCACCCTGAACAACTTCTCTTTCCAATCCTCCCACTTCCTCCAAACCAAAGGAGTAGCCATGGACACCCGCATGGGCCCCAGCTATGCCTGCCTCTTCGTAGGATATGTGGAACAGTCCATCTTCCGCAGCTACACTGGCACCACGCCCCACCTTTTCCTCCGCTACATCGATGACTGTATCGGCGCTGCCTCGTGCTCCCATGAGGAGGTTGAACAGTTCATCCACTTTACCAACACCTTCCACCCCGACCTCAAATTCACCTGGACAGTCTCAGACTCCTCCCTCCCCTTCCTAGACCTTTCCATTTCTATCTCGGGTGACTGAATCAACATGTACATTTACTATAAACCGACCGACTCCCACAGCTACCTAGATTACACTTCCTCCCATCCTGCCCCCTGCAAAAACGCCATCCCATTCTCCCAATTCCTTCGTCTCTGCCGCATCTGCTCCCAGGAGGACCAGTTCCAAAAACGTACAACCCAGATGGCCTTCTTCTTCAAGGACCGCAATTTCCCACCAGACGTAGTCGACGATGCCGTCCACCACATCTCTTCCACTTCCCGCTCCTCCGCCCTTGAGCCCCACCCCTCCAACCGCTACCAGGACAGAACCCCACTGGTCCTCACCTACCACCCCACCAACCTCCATGTACAACGTATCATCTGCCGTCATTTCCGCCACCTCCAAACGGACCCCACCACCAGGGATATATTTCCCTCCCCTCCCCTATCAGCGTTCCGAAAAGACCACTCCCTCCGTGACTCCCTCGTCAGGTCCACACCCCCCACCAACCCAACCTTCACTCCCGGCACCTTCCCCTGCAACCGCAAGAAATGCAAAACTTGCGCCCACACCTCCCCCCTTACTTCCCTCCAAGGCCCCAAGGGACACTTCCATATCCACCACAAATTCACCTGCACCTCCACACACATCATCTGTTGCATCCGCTGCACCCGATGTGGCCTCCTCTATATTGTGGAGACAGGCCGCCTACTTGCGGAGCGTTTCAGAGAACACCTCTGGGACACCCGGACCAACCAACCCAATCACCCCGTAGCCCAACACTTTAACTCCCCCTCCCACTCCACCAAGGACATGCAGGTCCTTGGACTCCTCCATCGCCAGACCATGGCAACACGACGGTTGGAGGAAGAGCGTCTCATCTTCTGCCTGGGAACCCTCCAACCACAAGGGATGAACTCAGATTTCTCCAGTTTCCTCATTTCCCCTCCCCCCACCTTGTCTCAGTCAATTCCCTCGAACTCAGCACCGCCTTCCTAACCTGCAATCTTCTTCCTGACCTCTCCGCCCCCACCCCACTCCGGCCTATCACCCTCACCTTGACCTCCCTCCACCTATCGTAATTCCAATGCCACTCCCCCAAGTCCCTCTTCCCTACCTTTTATCTTAGCCTGCTGGACACACTTTCCTCATTCCTGAAGAAGGGCTTATGCTGGAAACGTCGATTCTCCTGTTCCTTGGATGCTGCCTGACCAGCAAAACATTTTCAGCTCTTCTACGATCTAACATCCTGCATCCCCACTTCCTTCATCCCTTCCCCATGATCTTCCCAGTGCCTCTGGCAGCCACATCCCTTAAGTTCCATTCCCAACTCTGCTATTTGACCGAACACACCTTTGTCTAAACCTCTGGAGTTGAGCTGCCCTCCTCTGAGCTATACCCTGTTTGCCTGCCCCAGACAGTTTTTTTTGAGTAAGCCACTCTGGCTGAATTGCTTGGGCAGACTTGGTATTCCGGTCAGGCTCCACACCTTATTTAACAACAGCATTTAACAACAATAAGTAAGATTGAATCCGACTGAGAATTCTCATGAGCTGGCTGACCCAGTGAGGTTTCACCTCTTACACTGTAAACATTTGTGCAAGAAAAGAACAACTTGGCTATAAAGATGTTAAGTAACCCGAACATGTTTGTACACAAAGAAAGAAGCTACGTGGCCAGGAACAACCATACATTTATAGATTTTGTGAACGTTTTTGTTTCCCATTTTGCCTAACATGCTTGTGCATGTGAATGTAATGAGAGTTGATAAAGCAAGGTGCTGGAAAAGGCACAGCAGGTCAGGCAGTACCCGAGGAGCAAGAGAGTCGATGTCTTGCTGCTGTATTAATAAATATTCATGGCATGATGCTGAATGTAAAAGACATTCCTGACCATCACAGTCAGAAAAGCTGGGCTGCCTGAAAATTTCCGAGAACCTGGAGCAAAACTGCCATTGGAAATCTGAATTTTTGCCTCCTGTCCAATTAGGTTCTCCTGCTGGCCCTCTATAAACTCTGGGCAGGGTTAAAAGATTCCACCCTAGCTTTCAGATCCAGAGTTATTAATTGAATTAAGATGCCTTAATGGAATTTTATGCCATGTCTCCAAAGCATTAGACTGCTTCTGGATTATTAGTTCAGTGACATTAACAGCTGCCTCCCCTCTCTGAGAAGGGCTGTAAGGAAGTAGTCACTGATAATTAACAAGGCAATGGCCTGTGGTATTATTGCTGGACTATTAATCCAGAGACCTAGGGGGACCCGGATTCAAATCCCACCATGGCAGATGATGGAATTTGAATTCAATAAAAAAAATCCTGGAATTAGGAGTTTGGTGATGATTATGAGCCCATCATTGATTGTTGAAAAAACCCATCTGGTTCACTAATGCTGTTTAGGTGAGGAAACTGTCATCCTTACCTGGTCTGGCCTACATGTGACTCTAGACCCACAGCAATGTGGTTGACTCTTAACTGGCTGCTGGTCAATTAGAGACAGGCGCTAAATGCTGGCCCAGCCAGCGATGCCTTCATTCCATAAAAAAATTAAATTTCAAATTTGACAGTAGTTTGTCAAAGATAGGTCAACAAGATTTTGAGATTTTTCGTATGTGGCTTACCAGTGAGAATATCAGACTAATGTTGTGTCAACACAACATTTTCGTAGCACCTAAGGTCTTTGGGCTGAATGACCATTTTGTATCCTGTTGTCATACTGTGATACTATTATTGTCTCCCTCCATTGGTGTCCTATTAGTCAGTGCAAACCCTCCACTAAGGAAATCGGTTGTGGAGTTTAGCCACCTTACCACCAGCCTCTCTGCTTTCACAACTTCAACATGCACCTTTCTCTTCAATAACTCCTTTGTTTCTCTCCAAATTATCCCTTATTTCTGCATAGCTCTACTTTTTCTCTGTTCTCTAACAAAATACTTTGCGATGGGAATCCATAAAAGAAGTTCATGTTTCAATGGCTGTGTTCTCCAATTTCAGTTGAAGTGTTTTGACGAGTGAGCTTCACAGTACCTGGTCCACCCTGGCTCAGTGACTTTTCCCAAACACCATTCCACTTTTCATCTCATCACGTGTGTAACCAAGCCCTTCGATGTCCTCCTCATGCAGCAGGAGAGGTGGAAGTATATGCCACTGACACCATGTTTAAAGCTCAGCTGTGCACCACTCCAGAAATGACACATCAAGAATCGCACTTCAAACTATTGTATTTGACCAGTATCACTGAAGATATTGTCCATAAAATGAAGCTTGCACTTCGGTTCCACAGATGGAGGGGATAGGGTTCTGGAAAGGAAGATTTCCTGCTCCTCAGATGCTGCCTGACCTGCTGTGCTTTTCCAGCACCACTCTAATTTGGACTCTAATCTCCAGTATCTGCAGTCCTCACTTCTGCCTTCTGGAAAGGAAGGCTGTCCTTCATTCTGCTATCTAGACAGGAGGCCACACCACTAGTCACAGTCAGTCTAAACAAGATAGTAACCTGGGTCAGTGCTCTGTCCAGAATGCTGAGAAGTGCAGTTAGAAGGTTATTGATCCCTTGTGTTCCTCAAGGATAGGTACCAGCATCTTCTAAAACAGAAATTGCTAGAGAAGCATAGCAGGTCTGACAGCATCTGTGGAGAGGTAAACAGAGGTAAAATTTCCAGTCCAGTGATCTGTCTTCAAAACTCATTCAATATTCTTTAAGGAATTGACAACCGAGATGCAGAAAGATAGCTTCCCCTTTTGGGAGAGTTGAGAACCAGTCAGCGTAATCTCAAAATGAAGGGTCTCACATCTAGGGCAGAGATGAGGAGGAATTCTTCTCTCAGAGGGTAGTGAATCTGTGGAATTTGTCGCAGAGGACTGTTGAGACTAAGTATGCTCAAGGCTCACATAACCAGATTTTAAGGAAATGAGGGCTATGAGCAAAAGGCAGAAAATAGAGTTAAGGGTTATTAGATCTGCAATGATCTCATGGAATGGTGGAGCAGACTTGATGGGCTAAATGGTCTATTTCTGTTCCTTTATCTCATGGAATGTGAGATTTCCATTTTTTTTCATTCTTGCTGTAGTTTTCCAATTTTCTCACCATTACCCATACCCATGTCAGAGAGGGGAAAATTGTGCCCAGTGTGTCCCAGATGTAGAAATAAGCGGCAGCAGAGAGCGGCGGGAGTTGGGCGGAAGTGAAGTCGGAGCGCAGAGCTAGTCGGGAAGGTAAGTGATTGTTATTTAAGAACTTACCTCGACGCCAACGGTCTTTTTGCAGCAGAGAGCAGCGGGAGCTGGGCAGAAGTGAAGTTGGAGCGCAGAGCGGGTTGGGAAGATAAGTGATTGTTATTTAAGAATTTACCTCGACGTCAACAGTCTTTTTGCAGCAGGGAGTGGCGGGATTTGGGCGGAAGTGAAGTTGGAGCGCAGAGCGGGTTGGGAAGATAAGTGATTGTTATTTAAGAATTTACCTCGACGTCAACGGTCTTTTTGCAGCAGGGTGTGGCGGGAGCTGGGCGGAAGTGAAGTTGGAGCGCAGAGCCGGTTGGGAAGGTAAGTGATTGTTATTTGAGTGGGTGTGTTCTAGACCCCAGGTCCTACAAAGTAGGGCCTCCCTCCTGCCAGTCTGTGAGGTGGCCAGGTCTGTCAATCAAAAGTTAGCGTGGAGGCAGAGCCAAAGAGTCAGACATCGCACAGAGCTGTGATGATAGGGGACTCCATAGTGAGAGGAACTGAAAGGGGTTTCTGTGGCAACAGGCGGGATTTAAGGATGGTGTGTTGCCTTCCTGGTGCCAGGATTAAGGACATCGCAGACAGAGTGCAGGAAATCCTCAAGAGCAAAGGTGAAGAGCCAGAGGTGGTGGTATATGTCGGCACAAATGATGTCGGGAAGAAGAGGAGGAACATACTACAGCGGGATTTCGGAGAACTAGGAAGAAAGCTGAAAAGCAGGACGTCGAGGGTGATTATCTCCGGTTTGCTTCCAGTTCCTTGGGCTGGAGAGGCCAGAAACAGGGAGATAATGGACTTGAACATGTGGCTGGGGAACTGGTGCAGGAAGCAAGGATTTAAAATCTTGGATCACTGGGGTATGTTTTGTGGTAAGCATAAATTATACAAAAGAGATGGTTTGCACCTTAATAGGTTGGGGACCAGCATTCTGGCAGGCAGGTTTGCTACTGCAACGCAGCTACGTTTAAATTAATTGCGGGGGGGAGGGGACAAACTGGATGTTTAAGAAGGAAATTGAAGGGAAAGTTAGAACAAGGGAAGTCAAGAAAGACAACAGTATCAATGAAGCAGAAAACTCAAAAAGGGATCATGCCATAAGGTTGAGTAAAATAGGGTTGATAGAAAGGGTGAGGGCAGTAACAAATTAAACATACTATGTAGAATGCACGAAGTATTAGAAATAAGATGGATGAGCTTGAGGCTCTTTTGGAAATTGGCAGATACGATATTGTGGGGATAACTGAGACAGGGACAGGGCCTGGGAAATGAATATTCAAGGCTATACGTGCTATCGTAAGGACAGACTGACAGACAGAAGGGGTGGGGTGTCCCTGTTGGTAAGGGATGATATTCAGTCCCTTGCGCGGGGGGGACCTAGAATCAGGGGATGTAGAGTCAGTATGATAGAGCTAATAAATTCTAAGGGTAGAAAGACCCTCTTGGGAGTTATCTACAGGCCCCCAAACAGTAGTATGGATGTTGGGTGTAAGTTGAATAAGGAGCTGAAATTGGCTTGTCGCAAAGATGTTACTACAGTTGTTATGGGGGATTTCAACATGCAGGTAAACTGGGAGAATCAGGATGGTATTGGACCTCAAGAAAGAGACTTTGTGGAATGCCTCCGAGATGGATTCTTAGAACAGCTGGTGCTGGAGCCTACCAGGGAGAAGGCAATTCTGGATCTGGTATTGTGTAACGAACCAGAATCAGGGACCTCAAAGTGAAGATGCCATTAGGAGGTAGTGACCATAATATAATAAGGTTCAATCTGCAATTTGAAAGGGAGAGGGTACAATCGGTAGTGACAATATTTCAGTTGAATAAAGGGAACTATGGAGCTATGAGGGAGGAGCTGGCCAAAGTTCAATGGTACAATACCTTAGCAGGGATGACAGTGGAGGAACAATGGCAGATATTTCTGGGTATAATGCAGAAGATGCAGGATCAGTTCATTCCAAAAAGGAAGAAAGATCCTATGAGGAGGCAGGGGTGGCCGTGGCTGATGAGGGAAGTTAAGAAACATATAAAGTTAAAAGAGAAAAGTTAAAGTTAAAACATAGCAAAGATAAGTGGGAAAACGGAGGACTGGGAAGCTTTTAAAGAACAACAGAGGATTACTAAGAAGGAAATACACAGAGAAAAAATGAGGTATGAAGGTAAACTGGCCAAAAATATAAAGGAGGATAGTAAAAGCTTTTTTAGGTATGTGAAAGGCAAAAAAATGGTTAAGACTAAAATTGGGCCCTTGAAGACAGAAACAGGGGAACATATTACGGGGAACAAAGAAATGGCAGAAGAGTTGAATTGGTACTTCAGATCTGTGTTCACTGGGGAAGACACAAGCAATCTCCCAGAGGTAACAGTGGCTGAAGGACCTGAACTGAAGGGAATTTATATTAGACAGGAAATGGTGTTGGAGAGACTGTTAGGTCTGAAGGCTGATAAGTCCCCGGGGCCTGATGGTCTGTGTCCCAGGGTACTGAAGGAGGTGGCTCGAGAAATCGTGGATGCATTGGTGATTATTTTCCAGAGTTCGATAGATTCGGGATCAGTTCCTGTGGATTGGAGGGTGGCTAATGTTTTTAAGAAAGCAGCGAGAGAGAAAGCAGGAAATTATAGACCAGTTAGTCTGACCTCAGTGGTGGGAAAGATGCTGAAGTCAATTATAAAGGATGAAATTACGACACATCTGGATAGCAGTAACAGGATAGGTCAGAGTCAGCATGGATTTATGAAGGGGAAATCATGCTTAACTAATCTTCTGGAATTTTTTGAGGATGTAACTCTGAAAACAGACAAGGGAGATCCAGTGGATGTAGTGTACCTGGACTTTCAGAAAGCCTTTGATAAAGTCCCACATAGGAGGTTAGTGAGCAAAATTACGGCGCATGGTATTGGGGGCAAAGTACTGACTTGGATTGAAAATTGGTTGGCTGATTGGAAAAAGAGTAGTGATAAACAGCTCCCTTTCGGAATGGCAGGCGGTGACCAGTGGGGTTCCGCAGGGATCAGTGCTGGGACCGCAGCTTTTTACAAAATATATTAATGATATAGAAGATGGTATTAATAGTAACATTAGCAAATTTGCTGTTGATACAAAGCTGGGTGGCAGAGTGAAATGTGAGGAGGATGTTAGGAGATTACAGGGTGACCTGGACAGGTTAGGTGAGTGCATGGCAGATGCAGTTTAATGTGAATAAATGTATGGTTATCCACTTTGGTGGCAAGAACAGGAAGGCAGATTACTACCTAAATGGAGTCAAGTTAGGTAAAGGGGCAGTACAAAGAAATCTAGGTGTTCTTGTACAACAGTCAATGAAGGCAAGCATACAGGTACAGCAGGTAGTGAAGAAAGCTAATAGCATGCTGGCCTTCATAACAAGAGGGATTGAGTATAGAAGCAAAGAGGTCCTTCTGCAGCTGTACAGGGCCCTGGTGAGACCGCACCTGGAGTACTGTGTGCAGTTCTGGTCTCCAAATTTGAGGAAAGACATTCTGGCTATTGAGGGAGTGCAGCGTAGGTTCACGAGGTCAATTCCTGGAATGGCGGGACTATCTTATGTTGAAAGATTGGAGCGACTGGGCTTATATACCCTTGAGTTTAGAAGACTGAGAGGGGATTTGATTGAGACGTATAAGATTATTAAAGGATTGGACACTCTGGAGGCAGGAAACATGTTTCCGCTGATGGGTGAGTGCCGAACCAGAGGACACAGCTTAAAAATACGGGGTAGACCATTTAGGACAGAGATGAGGAGAAACTTCTTCACCCAGAGAGTGGTGGCTGTGTGGAATGCTCTGTCCCAGAAGGCAGTGGAGGCCCAGTCTCTGGATTCGTTTAAGAAAGAGTTGGATAGAGCTCTCAAGGATAGTGAAATCAAGGGTTATAGAAATAAAGCAGGAACAAGATACTGATTGAGGTTGATCAGCCATGATCATATTGAATGGTGGTGCAGGCTCGAAGGGCAGTATGGCCTACTCCTGCACCTATTGTCTATTGTCTGTTGTCTATTGTCTATAACATAATTTCGGCATGAGATATTCTGGATGTACCATTAGCAAGAATACAATGTAAGCATATCTTAGAAGAATTGATTTTCTCAAAGGATAGTGCATTTGTGGAACAATTTTCAAACAGAAGTAATTAATCTTCGGTTAAATAATATCTTTGATAAAGAACTGATTCGAGGTTTGGTTTTGAACAAGGTTGAAGATTTTAAACATTAATGCAGTCGTGGAACAGAATGAGCAATACAACTTGCAATGTGAAGCTTCCTGAGTCAAAGTGGAAGATTTACAGAATTTTATCTGCTTCAAAGTTTAACTAATTATTCACTTCTCTCAGGGCATCAAATACATTAGGTATTATCCATGCAGTGCAAATTCAATGTGATTTGCTAGGAGTATGCTGAAGTATGCAATATCCTCCTGCCTCTCATCTACTAATTTTAAAGAGGCAGCTTCAGTCCAACAGTCTTTAATTACTGATCATTCTGTCTTTTGTCAAGAGATGTAGCAACTGACCACTTACAAGTTTTTAGAAAACCCCTGGGAATAGATAATTTTTCTTACCAAGCAACCTCACTTGATGCTTTAAAATCTCCATTTTAAAATTGATTAAAAATTCATATCTTAATTCTAATTTCTTCAGAATAAGATTTAAAACAAAACCTCTCCATTTAATTGCAGACTTTGTTAAAATAGCAAGAACAAGGATTTCATGTTTATATTTAAAACAAATTGTTATGTTTCATTATGTGGGATTTCAATCTCTTGTGAGCATAGATTAATTGGGCTGATCAAAGTTAGATTAAGTATTCCATTTTTTCTGAGATCCAACATCCAAATTTAGTTTGAGATCTTCAGCATTCCTATTTGGACCTGAAGCTTCTGCTCATGGATTTCATTAGTTCTGAATATCCGATTGATCTAAAAGGGTTCAGAAAAGATTTACAATGATGTTGCCAGGGCTGCAGGGTTTTAGCTGAGGCCGAATAGGCTGAGGCTATTTTCCCTGCAGCATTGGAGGCTGAGGGGTTATCTTATAAATGTTTATAAAATCATGAGGGGCATCTATAGAGTAAATGGACAAGGTATTTCCCCTTGGGGTGGGGGAGTCCAGAACTAGAGGGCATAGGTATATAGTGAGAGGGGAAAGAGGGCCTGAGGGTGGTGCGTGAATGGAATAAGTTGCCAGAGGAAGTGGTGAAGGTGGTTATAATTAGAACATTTAAAAGGCATCTGGATGAATATACAAATAGGAATGGTTTAGAGGGATATGGGCCAAATGCTGGCAAATGGGGCTAGATCAATTTAGGATATCTGAGTCATAAAGTGTGGTGCAGGAAAAGCCCAGCCTATTAGGCAGCATCCGAGAAGCTGGAGAGTTGAAGTTTGAGCATAAGCCCTTCATCAGGAATGTAGGAGGAGTCCCAAGGGTCTGAGAGATAAATGGAAGGGGGGTTGGGCTAGGAAGGTGATAGGTGGAGTGGAGGGTGAGTGGATGGGTGGGATGGAAGATGGACAGGTAGGACAGTCTTCCTGGGTGTGTGTGTCCCAGAGATGTTCCCTGAACTGTTCCGCAAGTTGGCGTCCTGTGTCCCCAATGTAGAGGGAGCAACGATGATGGTGTTTGGATGTGCTACAGAATGTTTCTGCATTGGGGAGACAGGACGCTAACCTGTGGAATGGTTCAGGGAACATCTCCAGGACACACACACCCAACAACCCCACTGCCCTGTGGTCGACCACTTCAATGCCCCCACCCACTCCACCGAGGAGATGCAAGACCTCGGCCTCCTCCATGGCCAAATCCTAGCCACTTGACGCCTGAAGGAAGAACGCCTCATCTTGTGCCTTGGGACCCTCCAACCACACAGCATCAATATTGATTTCACCAGTTTCCTCATTTCCCCTCCCCCCACCTCATCCTAAATCCAACCCTCCAGCTCGACACCACCCTCTTGAACTGTCTTACCTGTCCATCTTCCTTCCCACCTAGCTGCTCCACCCTGCTCTCCGTCCTATCAGCATCACCCTCTCCCCACCATCATCTACCTATCGCATTCCCAGCTACCTTCCTCATCCCCAACCCCCTCCCATTTATCTCTCAGCTGTCTTGGGCCCCACACCCCCCACAATCCTGATGAAGAGCTTATGCTTGAAACATCGATTCTCTTGCTTTTGGATGCTGCCTGACCTGCTGTGCTTTTCCAGCGCCACACATGTTGATTCTGAACTCCAGCATTTGCAGTACTCATTTTCTCCCAATCTGGTCGGCATGGTCAGGTTGGACCAAAGGTTCTGTTTCTGTGCTGTACATCTCAATGACTCTATCTATAATTTCAAGCACATTCCTGAATTTTGCTATCCACTGTACTTGTAGATTATTACAGCCATAGATTTTTTTCATATTTGGTATATAATATATTTTTTAATTCAATAATACAAAGAGGAAGATTGATCAGACAAAAATCATAAACCACAATAAAGAGTTCTAAACATTTTTTCAAACCATCTGGAAAGTTGCTTGAGAGTCTGGAAATTGCATTGTGAAAAATGTACGTATTAAATGCAACAGATAAAAGATAAATTCCTTTGTTTTCTTAATAGAGTTTTCAATTGATTTAAAATAAACAAGTTTTGACCTCAACATAAATGGCAAACGTGATTCCAGATGAAGGAGCGATGCTCCAAAAGCTAGTGCTGCCAAATAAACCTGTTGGACTATAACCTGGTGTTGTGTGATTTTTAACTCCATACAAATACGCAGTTTTTTTGATGACAACAGCAGATTGTTTAGGTTTAGGAATGTTGGGATACACTCAGAATTCAGCTGACTGTCCATCTGTTTATTTTACTGTAAATTTAATAGGAGTTGTATTTCAAACTCACCTGCCATTGGATATAAAACACCACTGAACACCAAACCTCATTGTTTTTATTATTTGCTTCAGGATTTATGTTGTTAATAAATGTAGTGCAACAATATCTTTTGGTAGGACCTTGGGGTTTGGTGCAAGGTGATGAATTGGCATACTGAGAGTTGTTTTCTTTCCCAGGAATGAATGTTAAAGTTTTTGAACTTTCAAATGTCAGCCGAACCTGACTTGAGTCCATGAATATCCTCTGATAGTATAGGATAGGAGTTCACGGACAAGCAAAAACCTGGTCTCAGGAAGTTCCCAGTTTAAACCAGTATTTAAAGCGGCTGGGTTGCTCCAATTTAACAGATTTAAAACATTTTTAAATCCATTTTCTCTGGGTTTCCTGGCCTTAAGAAACCCGGGGTAGGGAGTGTGGTAGAGGATAAAGGATTGGGGGAGGGGTGGGAAAAGAAGGTGTGTACAGAATTACTTAGTTTACCATTTATATTAAGGTCAAAATAGTATATTTTAAATCAGTTAAAAACTCTATTAAGAAAACAAAGGAATCTTATCTTTTATCTATTGCATTTTTCACAATTTGATTTCCAGACTCTCACATGAAGGTAAGAGTCTTTATGGCACAGCATGTGAACAAAAAGAAACAGGAGTATTTCCCCAGGCTCAACGATGTTAACTGCTTCCATCTCTATATATCCTAATTCTTGCCTGCCCCCCTGATACGCCTGACCTGTCTACACCACTTACAAACTTTCTCCCCGTTCCCTACAATATCTCCACCTCAATACTGATCTGTTTCCGCCTCCACAAATATAACCCTTGATCATTACCTGTGTCCCATCAATGATCTCAACTCTCCTCCTTAGCCTGTGAGGGTAACTGTCTCAAAGGCCTGTTTTTGTGCTGCAACATTTTACCTGGAAACTGTGATGCTGAATCACGAGAAATCCAAACCATCCTCAAAACCATAACTGCAATAAGATTAACCAAGAACAACAACTGAAGATATTGTTACACATAAATGCTCATGTCAAATATTGAAGTTAACTCATCAGCTGGCTCCATGTATTTGACTTTTTTTAAAAAAAATATTAATAATCAGCCTCTTCAGTGATGTTATTACACACTTCTGAAGCAATTACATTTGAACTCAGGACTCTTGGTATCGAGGTATATAGAGGAACCTTGATTATCCGGCATTCAATTATCTGAATATCGGATTAGTCAGCAAGATCGCAAGGTCCCGATGCTTGGCTAAACGATGTTATCTGGCATTCGATTATCCAGAATTCAATTAAACAAACGAAATAATCCCCACCTGTGTCCTTCAGATAATTGAGGTTCCTCTGTACACTACCACTGGACTACAGGAAAGGCAGTTTTAACTGAGAAAGGAAATGTGGTTTACATTACAATGGCTGCTCCAATTAGGACTCTTATGGCGTCTACTCATTAGGATGGAGACAATGGATCTGTGGAGACCCCACAGAGATGATAAACCCTTGAGAAATATAAAAGATTTATCTCCTGAGCTGTTAACCAGCCACTGAGGTAACCAGGACATGAGTGTGCCTGTGCATGTCTTTGTCTAAATGTCTTTTAAATTTTGCAATCATATCTGCTTCTACAACCTCCAATGTCAGTGTATTTTTTTGATCCACTACCCTCTATGTAAAAAATTCCTTCACATCTCTAAACTTTCCCCCTTTCACCTTAAACCTGTATCCCTCGTATTTGACATTCCTCCCTGGGAAAAAGACTCCAACTATCAATCCTACCCACAGCATTCATAATTTTATATACTTCTATTAGATGGCCCCTCAGCCACCGATGCTCTGATGAAAGCAATCTAAGTTTGTCAAACCTCTCCTTGTAGCTATTACACTCCAATCAAGGCAACATCCTGGTAAACCTCTTCTGCACCCTCTCCAAAGCTTCCACACCCTTCCTATAGTGCAGCAACCAGAACTGCGCACAATATTCCAAATGTGACCTGACCAAAGTCTTATACAGTTACAGCAGATCTTGACAACTTTTATACTCAATGCCCTGATGATGAAGATAAACATGTCTTCTTTTCTCATCTTTTTATATCCACTTGTGTTACCAATTTCAGGGAGCTATGGACTTGGACCTCAAGATCCCTCTATCACCATTTCTTTGCTCAACTTACCAGATGATCTATATCTAGCTGCATCCTTTAATATACTTCCTCAGTCTTCACAACTCCACCAGTTTTCATGTCTTACAAATCAAATTTCCTTATCAGACCACTGACATTTGTATCTAAATCATTTTTTTTAGATTAGATTACTTACAGTGTGGAAACAGGCCCTTCGGCCCAACAAGTCCACTCCGCCCTGCCGAAGCGCAACCCACCCATACCCCTACATGTACACCTTACCTAACACTACGGGCAATTTAGCATGGCCAATTCACCTGACCTGCACATCTTTGGACTGTGGGAGGAAACCGGAGTACCCAGAGGAAACCCACGCAGACACGGGGAGAACGTGCAAACTCCACACAGTCAGTCGCCTGAGGCGGGATTTGAACCCGGGTCTCTGGCGCTGTGAGGCAGCAGTGCTAACCACTGTGCCACCATGCCGCCCACATTTATTTATATAAAACGAACAACAAGAAGTTTTAGTACCAAATCTTAGGAACACGACTGATCATAGCACTCCAGTCAGAAAAACACCCCTTCACAACTACCCTTTGTCCAAATGACAATGCAAATTTTATATCCAAATTGCCAAATCTCCATGAATTCCATTCATTTTAATCTCCTGGACCACAGCACACCACGAGGGACCTTGTCAAATGCTTTAGTAAAGTCCATGCAGATAACATCCAGTGCTTTACCCTCATCACTTCCTCAAAAAACTCAATCAGGTTTAAGATTTGGCAGCAACAATTGCTTGAGTTGAGAACAAAAACCTTTGGATAACCACAGCCAGATTAAACTGAAATGTGAACTAAATACAACAAAAAATTGCAAATGCTGGAAATCTGAAACAAAAACAGAAATTACTGGAGAAGCTCAGCAGATCTGGCAACATCTGTGGAAAGAAAACTGTGTTGATGTTTTGAGCTCAGGAACTGTTCTTCAAAATGTTCTGAAGAAAGTTTACTGAACTCAAAGTGTTAATTTTGCTTTCCCACCTATTGTGAACTGTTCCTTTTCATATCTTTTTATAAGACTTAAGCCAAATATAGCCCGTACTATTTAACTTATACTTTCTCAGAACAATGTGAGTGTGCGCTTGCTGTTTATGGAAATGGAGATTTATTTTCATGTTAAAAATTTCACCTGTGTTGAGTTTTAGTGTAATAAAACTAACCCCTTGTTAAGCTCAAGAAAACTGGTCTGACTAGTTCTTCGTAATTATGTAAAAGTACACATAAATCCAAACATTCAATTGGTAAGTGCAATCCTATTACATTTTAAAACTCTTGTTCAAATCAAGCCAGGATGAGGAAAAGAGAGGAACAATTCAACCTTTCCTTATCGGGCTCCATCTTTTACAGAAACAATTAAAAATAGAGCTATTATTCTGATGAATGATGCTTAGTCTGATGAGAGACATGCAGTACTTAAATCCTGCAGATATTCTGAATACTGTGTTTGAAAGACTGAGCTCCCAAAATTAAAAAAAAGAACAAATTACATCTGTAAAACTATTAGGTTATTGATGTTTATTTAATAAAAACAGTGATTAAAGACTGATTTGAAAGAAGTTTATTATGATATTAGACATATCTGAACTTGCTACACAAACAGTCTCAAAACCTATGCATATAACTTATTTGTCTTAGAAATCTGAGCATTTGTTAACAGTTGATGTTCATAGACAGGAGGAGCTGTGTTGTACCACTGAGCCCAATGTTAATCTATCAGCGGTTTTACAGCACGAGGGTGAAATCCTGAAGATAATTCAGTGGGTCTGAATCTAATCACAACTCAATTGAACAGTTCATTCTGACGTCTGTGTTTGTGTTTCTGAGCTGTGCAGTGTGTGTGATTTGACATGATTCCATTCTAAAGGCACAATGCACAATTGGAAATTATGGGTACAGGTGACTGATGGAAACAGAGCAAGGGCAACACCCACATTCATTGCTTGTTATAACAGCTACTTTCTTCAGTCAGGAGCTGCAGATCCATTTCCCAGCAATGCTAGTGCCATCGAGGTATGGATGGAGGTAGGGGAGTTGTTTGGCTCAAACAGAAATTGCTGGCAAAATTCAATAGGTCTGGCAACATCTGTGGGAAGAAAGCACGGTTAATGTTTAGAGTCGGTTGACTTTTCATCAGAATCAGACTCAAAACATTAACTCTGCTTTCTCCTCACAGATGTGCCAGACCTGCTGGGTTTCACCAACAATTTCTGTTGTTCTTTCAAATAGAGCCATAGAGATGGACAGCATGGAAACAGACCCCTTGGTCTAACTCATCCATGCTAACTAGATATCCTAAATTAAGCTAGTTCTATTTGGCCCATATTTGTTTAAACCCTTCCTATTCATATACCCATCCAGATGCCTTTTAAATGTTGCAATTGTACCAGCCTCCACCACATCCTCTGGCAGCTCATTCCATAGACGTACCACCCTCTGCGTGAAAAAGTTGCCCCTTAGATCACTTTTAAATCTTTCCCCTCTCACCCTAAACCTATGCCCTCTACCCTGAGGAAAAGACCTTGTCTATTTACCGTATCCACGCCTGCCATAATTTTATAAACCTCTATAAGGTCACCCCTCAGCCTCCAATGCTCCAGTGAAAATAGCCCCACCTATTCAGCCTCTTCCTGTAGCTCAAACCCTCCAACCTTGTAAATCTTTTCTGAAACCTTTCAAGTTTTGTACCATCCTACATATGGCAGGGAGACCAGAATTGCACACAGTATTCCAAAAGTGGCCTAACCAATGTCCTGTACAGCTGCAATATGACCCCTAAATCCTAGACTGAATGCACTGACAAATAGAGGCAAACATACCAATTGCCTCTTCGGCTTCTGGAGTTTTTTTTGTTTTATTGAAAGTGATAGAGGCAGGTGCTGTTGTTACAACATTTAAAGACATTTGGAATAGGTACATGAATAGGAGAGGTTTATAGGGATATGAGCCAATATAAAATCTTGGCAAATGGGACTAGTTTTAGTTTAGGAAACCTGGTTGGCATGGATGAGATCGACTGAAGGGTCTCTTTCTGTGCTATATGACTCTATGGTTAGCTCAGTTGGCTGGATGGCTGGTGGGAGATGCCAACAATATGAGTTCAAGTTCAGTATCAGCTGGTGTTACTATGGAGATCACAACCTCACCTCTCATCTGAGGTGTATTGGTTAAATCACTACAGTTGTCTCTCTCTAATGAGAGACTGGGACTATGGTCACTTTGTGCTGTAATTGGAGGTAACAGAGCAGTGCATCAAACAGCTGATGTTGGAAATGGATAATAACCTAGCAAGGTTATTTACTAAATTAAGTATATCTTATAGTTTAAGCTCCAATCCTTTTTCATTCGACATTCTCCTGTGTAACATGCACTAAACTTTCAATGGTACCCAGTCTTCAGTTGCACTTCATCACTTCTTCATTTAATTCACTGCTATTCATCTCAGTCCTAATGTAAAATGATGTATTTAACTTGTACTTTTAAGAGGATGAATATTGTCCACAAAGAGAAATACCTGTAGTAGATAAAAGATGCAAAAGAGGAAACCTTGTATCATGTATTGTCATTCGGAATTAATTAACCAGGAACCAGTTGTTACATATAGGAGATGCAGGGAGCTTCATGCACATTGCACTGGAGAACCATGTGGCATGTAACACAACACTGGCCTCAAGCAGGCTTCCTACAGGTATCATGGCAGGCTGCATTAAACACTGAGTTCTAACTTTTCCAATTCTGAAATGTGATTGCTTTCTAACATATGAGAATTACCTGACATTGGTGTACAGTCATTCCTCCGTATCTACAATGGTTCAGTTCCTGAGAACCCCCGCAAATGATGAAATTTACAAGTCCAGAACTCATTAAAAATAAGTTTAAAAGCATGGATATGTGAGCTTTGCCCACAAATATTGATTTTCTGTTGTTATAGAATCATAGAATCATAGAGATATGCAGCATGGAAATGCCTTTTGGTCCAACTCATCCCTGCCAACCAGATACCCCAACTTAATCTAATGCCATTATCCATCATTTGGCCCACATCCCTCTAAACCCTTTCTATTCGTATACCCAATCAGATCCTTTTAAATGTTGTAGTTATATCAGCCTCCATCACTTCCTCTGGCAGCTCATTACATATGCGCATCACCCTTTGCGTGAAAATGTTGCTCCTTAGATTTCTTTTAAATCTTTCCCCCTTCACCTTAAACCTATGCCCTCTAGTTTTGGACTCCCCTACCCTCAGGAAAAGACCTTGTCTATTCACCCTATCTATGCCCCTCATGATTTTATAAACCTCTATAAGGTCACCCCTCAGCCTCCGATGCCCCAGGGAAAATAGCCCCAGCCTATTTAGCCTCTCCCTGTAGCCCAAACCCTCCAACCCTGGAAACATTCTTGTTAGTCTTTTCTGAACTCTTTCAAGTTTCACAACATCCTTCCCATAGCAGGGAGACTAGAACTGCACACAGTATTCCCATAGTGGCCTAACCAATTTCCTGTACAGCTGCAACATGACCTCCCAACACCTGTACTCAACGCACTGACCAATAAAGAAAAGCATACCAAACGCCTTCTTTACTATCCTATCTATCTGTGACTCCACTTTCAAGGAACTATGAATCTACACTCCAAGGTCTCTTTGTTTAGCAACACACCCCAGGACCTTATCATTAAGCGTATAACTCCTGCCCTGATTTTCCTTCCCAAAATGCAGCACCTCACATTTATCTAAATTAAACTTCATTTGCCTCACCTCGGCCCACTGGCTCATCTGATCAACATCCCATTGTACTCTGAGGTAACCTTCTTTGCTGTCCACTACACTTCCAATTGTGGTGTCATCTGTAAACTTACAAACCATATCTCCTCTGTTCACATCCAATTCATTTATATAAGTGACGAAAAGCAGTGGACCTAGCACCGATTCTTGTGGCACCACTGGTCATAGGTTTCCAGTCTTATTTGGAGTGGATAATTGAATTTGCAATTCATGATTTTCCAGATATAGAGGATTTACTGTACCACTCATCTGGAGATATCGATGGAGGGAACTCACAGATATCCAGAGATGGATCGATGGTCACCTCTGCCACATACAGACTGATTTTATATCACCAAGGACAGAACAATGTGAAGAATTTGTGTGGAAATTACCAAGATTGTGACATGCCACAACTAAATCAAATGAATTTATTTTGTTTTCCAGGACATGTAAACAACAAGCAACTACAAGACATCCCCAGGATGTGGATTCCCTCGTTCTCCTAGGCTGAGCCTATGCTAGTCAGTGAAAAGTACAGGTGGTGAACTAAGGGAATAGAAAACAATTAGGGCAAAAGAGTAAACTTTGTGTTTGTGTTCATTTTTCAATAGTCGAATCTACCCCAGAATTCTTCACAGCTAATGCAGCATTTCTGAAGAGTAGACATTCCTATGAGGCAGAAAAACATAGCAGCCAAATTTCACACAAGATCTCACATAGCAATGAAAAGTCTGGCCAGCATTTATTGCCTATCCTAATTGCTTTTTGAGAATACACTGCTTTCTTGAAACACTGCAGTCCCTATATGACCATAAGAACAAGGAACATAGTTAAACCATTCAAGCCTACTTTTCTATTCAATAAGATCACATCTGATCTGTTTGTAACTTGAACATTCATGATTCCACCTACCTGTGATAACCTTTCAACCCCTTGTTTGACAAAAATCTATTTACCCCTCTCTTAAAAATATTCAAGGACTCAGCTTCCATCATGTTTTGAGGAATAGAGTTTCAAAAAGTCACAAGCCTCTAGAAGAAAAATAAATGCTTTATCTCCATTTTAAAGGGACAACCCCTGATTTCTATACAACAACCTGTATTGCTAGATTCTCTCATGAAGGGAAACATCCAGTCCACACCTTGCCTTAAGATCCCTCAGGATTTTATGTGCTTTAATCAAATTGTCTTTTACTCTATGAAACTCCACTAGATGTAAGCCTAGCCTGTTCAACATGACCTCATAAAACAACTTGCCCATTTCAGGTATTAGTCAAATAAACCCTCTCTGTACTGCTTCCAATGCGTTTATATACTTCATTAAATAAGGTGACCAATATTGTGCTCCAGATATGGTCTCACCAATAACATGAATAATGGAACTTAACTTCCCTACTTTTGTATTCAAATCCATTCCTAATAAATAATATCATTCTATTGGATTTCCAAATTACTTCCTGTAGCAGGACTTAACCTTTTGTGATTCATGCATTAGGACACTCAGATTCCTCTGCAGCTCAGAGTTTTGCAATCTCTCACCATTTAGATACTATGCTTTTTGTTTAATCTACCTGACAAAATAGATAACTTTACTTTTCCCATATTATATTCCATCTGCCTCAACCTTTTCCATTGAGTTAAATTATCACATATCTTTTTGTAGCCTCTTTTTATCCTCTTCATAACTTACTTTCCTATCGATCTAGACATCATCAGCAAATTTGGCAACTATAACTTCCATCCCTTCAACCATGTCATTTCTATAAATTGTAAATAGTCGGGTGCCAGCACAGATCCCTGTAGCACACCTTTCATTATATCTTGCCATCTTAAAAAAAATCCAATTATGCAGCTGCCTGTTAACTAGTCAATTTTCTATTCATGAAAATATGCTATCCTTGATACAATGAGCTTTAATTTTCCACAATAACACTTGGCACCTTACCAAACGTCTTCTCGAAATCTAAGTACTGGATATACTACTGGTTCACCTTTATCCAAAGTATGTTTTGCCTCCTCGAGGAAATCTAATAGGTTAGTCAAACATGATGTCATTTTCACGTAAACGTTTTGACTCTGACCAATACTCTGAACTTATTTAAGTGCCCTGTGGTAACTTCTTTAATAATAGCTTGTAACATAATCCCTATGACTGAAGTTAATTTAACTAGCTTGTAATTTTGTCCTTTTATGTCTCCTCTTTTTGTCTAAAGGAAAGATAATCACTATTTTCCAGTCTAATGGGACCTTTCTTAAATCAATGGATTCTGGGAACTAACTTACTGGCCACTTCTTTTAATACCTGAAGGTTCTGGTGGACAGAATGGCCAGAGGATGGCTATCCTTATTCCTCAGGATGGCAAAGGAGGCTACAATACCAGAGGAGAAAGTGAGGTCTGCAGATGCTGGAGATCAGAGCTGAAAATGTGTTGCTGGAAAAGCGCAGTAGGTCAGGCAGCATCCAGGGAACAGGAGAATCAACCTTTCGGGCATAAGCCCTTCTTCAGGAATGAGGAAAGTTTGTCCAGCAGGCTAAGATAAAAGGTAGGGTGGAGGGACTTGGGGGAGGGGCGTTGGAAATGCAATACCAGACCCTGCCAGCCTGGCCTAAGATTGCCAACAGTAAGACCGGTAGTTGGGAGGTGGGCGCAGTAGTGGAGACAGAGGAGTGAAAGATACCAGAGCGAAGATGATGGTGTATACGTTGGCTGTTTGATAAAGGACATTGACCTTCTGCCTACATTGGCTGGCATGGTCTGGCATGTGTTGTGGCCTCCTCTTTTGGGGATGGGGCTATGAGGAGTAAGCTTCACACAG
This sequence comes from Chiloscyllium plagiosum, assembly GCF_037043375.1. Taxonomy (NCBI): domain Eukaryota; kingdom Metazoa; phylum Chordata; class Chondrichthyes; order Orectolobiformes; family Hemiscylliidae; genus Chiloscyllium; species Chiloscyllium plagiosum. The sequence goes on from NW_028270150.1 coordinate 49,163,225, forward strand.
TCAGGAAGGAGAAATCACATCCAGAAGGAGAGACAGCCTGAGTGAGTTTATAATTTGGGGGCAATGTGTGAAGTGGGTGCAGAGGGGAAGAGGTAGTTTTTGGTTGCTTCTTTTGATACCTCTTAGTTTATAAGGTTTTTTTAAAAACAGGATAAATTAAAGTCCAGGCTCCGCGTCCACCACAAAAAAGTGACATCACAGGTAAACTGTAAGTTCATTGGTTGGTGAAAGTAACGAATTTGACAATCGATTACAAACTACAATTGAAAAGACCAGTACAAAATTTTTAAAAATCAAATTCAGAACTAAATAATTAAAACTGAGATGCTGGCTCGGCAGTATGTTGTATGTACATGATATGGAAGCTGGTGGAACCTTTTGTGGTTCATTGTGACCACATCCACGTCAAGTGTTGGTTGCTTGAGGAATTCTGCCTCTGAGCTACAAGTACTGCAGCACATCAGGTAGGGGAGAGGTACCTGGACACTGTGTTGCAGGAGTCTAGTTTAGAGTGGTGCTGGAAAAGCACAGCAGGTCAGGCAGCATCCGAGGAACAGGAAAATCGATGTTTCAGGCAAAAAGCCCTTAAATGATGAAGGGCTTTTTGCCTGAAACGTTGATTTTCCTGCTCCTCGGATGCTGCCTGACCGGCTGTGCTTTTCCAGTACCACGCTAATCTAGACTCTGATTTCCAGCATCTGCAGTCCTCACTTTTGTCACTGTGTTGCAGGAGGCAATTACAATCCTTTGAGGAAAGTCGTTCCATTGAGTGAATATGAGCAGTCAGGTACTAAATTAAAAAGCAGAATTAAAAAGTAATAATCTCCAAATTACTACCTGAGCCATGAGCAAATTGGCACAAAGTCAACAAGACTAAAGGGGTAAATGCATGCCTCAAAAATTGGTGTGGGAGAAATGGGTTTGAATTCATAGGACATAGGTACTAGTACTGGTGAGGGAGGGAGCTGTTCCAATGGAATGGATTCTACCTAAATTTTACTAGGATCCTGGTCCCAACATATCACAGAGCTCGAAGTATGGACAGGGCTTTAAACTATATAATGGGGGATGGGGTTTAGTTGTATAGAAAATTTTGAAAAAAGATAAAAGGTGGGGGCGGTGACAAAGGTTATTAATCTTTCCAGATCGAGTAGTAGTACAGAGGCGACACGGTGGCTCTGTGGTTAGCACTGCTGCCTCACAGTACTTGGGTCCCAGGTTCGATTCTAGCCTGAGGCGACTGTCTGTGTGGAGTTTGCGCATTCTCCCAGTGTCTGCGTGAGTTTCCTCTGGGTGCTCCAGTTTCCTCGCACAGTCCAAAGATGTGCAGGTTAGGTGAATTAGCCTTGCTAAATTGCCCATTGTGTTAGGTGCATTAGTCAGAGGGGAAATAGGTCTGGGTGGGTTACCCTTTGGAGGGTTGGTGTGGACTGGTTGGGCCAAAGGGCCTGTTTCCACCGTAGGTAATCTAATCTACAGAGTGTGAAAAGGGTCAGGAATGTAACTTTAGGCACAGCAAGTAAGGGGACAATTATGAGAAGAGGACTAAGAGTTATAGAGATGTACAGCATGGATGGTCCAACCAGATATCCCAACCCAATCTAGTCCCACCTGCCAGCACCCGGCCCATATCCCATATTCATATACCCATCCAAATGCCTCTTAAATGTTGCAATTGTACCAGCCTCCACCACATCCTCTGGCAGCTCATTCCATACATATACCACCCTCTGCATGAAAACGTTGCCCCTTAGGTCTCTTTTATATCTTTCCCCTCTCACCCTAAACCTATGCCCTCTAGTTCTGGACTCCCTGACCCCAGGGAAAAGATTTTGCCTATTTATCCTATCCATGCCCCTCATAATTTTGTAAACCTCTATAAGGTCACCCTCCAGCCTCCAACGCTCCAGGGAAAACAACCCCAGCCTGTTCAGCCTCTCCCTGCAGCTCCCAACCCTGGCAACATCCTTGGAAATCTTTTCTGAACCCTTTCAAGTTTCACAACATCTTTCCGATAAGAAGCAGACCAGAATTGCACACAATATTCCAACAGTGGCCTAACCAATGTCCTGTACAGCCTCAACATGATCTCCCAACACCTGTACTCAATACTCTCACCAATAAAGGAAAGCATACCAAACGCCTTCTTCACTATCCTATCTACCTGTGACTCCACTTTCAAGGGGCTATGAACCTGCACTCCAAGGTCTCTTTGTTCAGCAACACTCCCTAGGACCTTACCATTAAGTGTATAAATCCTGCTAAGATTTGCTTTCCCAAAATGCAGCACCTCGCATTTATGTGAATTAAACTCCATCTGCCACTTCTCAGCCCATTGGCCCATCTGGTCCAGATCCTGTTGTAATCTGAGGTAACCCTCTTTACTTGTTGTACTTAAATGCACACAGTACACAAAATGATGAAAATGAGCTTCTGGCACAGATTGAAATTGATGGTCACAATGTTGTAGATATCACAGAGATGTGGCTGCAAAGGGATCAAAGCTGGGAACTAAATATCCAAAGGTACATGTCCTATCTAAAGGACAGGCAAATGGGCAGAGGGAGTGCAGTTGCCTTGTTAGTAAGAAATGAAATTAAATCAATAGCAAGGAATGATATTGAGTCGGAAAGTGCAGAACCTGCGCGGGTAGCGTTGAGGAACCCCGAAGGTAAAAAGACCCTGAAGAGAATTGTGTATAAGCTTTCTAGCAGTAGTCAGGATATGGGGTAGAAAGTAAATTTGGAGACAGACAAGGCTAGTAGGAAAGGCACAATGACAAAAATCATGGGGGACTTCAACACAAAGGTAGACTGGGAAAATTAAGTTGGTGGCGGATTTCAAGAAAAGGAATTTATGTAATGCCCATGAGTTCTTTTGTGGTAGATCCATCTTGGAAACAGACAAGTCTGGTTTTGGTGATCTGTAATGAAGCACAATTGATTAGAGATCTTTCGGTGAAAGAAGTAACTTAAAAATGATAGAATTCACCCTGCAGTTTGAGACGCAGAAGTGGAATCAGATATACCCGGGTTTTACAATTGAGAAAAGGTAACTAAAAAGACAAGAGGGAGGAGCTGGCCAGATTTGGTTGGAAGAGCAGCTTCATTGGAAAGGTGGTGGTAGCAGCCGTGACAGCAGTTTCTGCTGGTAATTTGGAAGGCACTGCAGAAATTCATCCAAAGGAAGAAGAAACAAACAAGGGGAGGTTGAGGCAACCATGGCTGACAAGGCAAGTTAGGAATAGTAAGGCCAAAGAAAAACATACCAGTGATGAAGATTAATGGGAGGTCAGAGGATTGGAAAGCCTTCAAAAACCAGCAGAAAATAACTAAAAAGCAATAAGGGGGGAGAAGATGAAATATGATGGTAAAATAGTGAGCAAAAAAAAAAGATTGCAACAGTGTTTTTAGATATCTAAAAGGTAAGAGAGAGGCAAGATTTGACATTGGACCTCTCGAAAATGAAGCTGGAGAAGTAGTAACGGGGAACAAAGTAGTATTGGGGAAACTGAATTCAGAACAATGTCGATAATCCAAATGAGACGGCGGGGAATATTTTGTTCTGATAACTGATTGTTCGGATAATGGATGTTTTTACAGGACCTTGAGATCTTGTTCGGATAATCCGAAATTTGGATAACTGATGTTCCGATAAGCGAGGTTGCTGTGTAGATAATTTCCATCAGTTTTCACAGTGGAAGACACAACTAGAACTTCAAGAGAGACAGGGGCAGAACTGATGCAGTGCCCATTACTGAGGAGGTGCTGGGGAAGGTGAAAGTTCTGAAGGCAAAAGAAAACCTTGGACTGAAGTCCCCCATGATTTTTGTCATTGTGCCTTTCCTACTAGCCTTGTCTGTCTCCAGATTTACTTTCTACCCCATATCATGACTACTGCTAGAAAGCTTATACACAATTCTCTTCAGGGTCTTTTTACCTTCGGAGTTCCTCAACGCTACCCGCGCAGGTTCTGCACTTTCCGACTCAATATCATTCCTTGGACTACACTTCAGTAATGATCTTATAGGAATCACTGGAGTCAGGGGCAGTCCCAGAGGATTGGAAAATGGCTAATGTAACACCTCTGTTTAAGAATGGGAGGGAGACGGAATATTGGAAAGTATAGGCCGGTTAGCCTGACTTTGGTCATTGGTAAGATTTTAGAGTTCAATATTTAAAGATGAGATTGTGGAGTACTTGGAAGTGCATGGTAAAATATGGTTGAGTCAACATGGCTTCATAAAGGACAGGTCATGCCTGACAACTCTGTTTGAATTCTTTATGGTGGTAGCAAGCAAGTTAGATAATGGAGAACCAGTAGATGTGATCTATTTTAATTTCCAGAAGGCCTTTGATAAGGTGCCTGCTAAATAAGATAATGCCAATGGTGTTAAGGGCAAAATATTGGCATCAATAGAGGATTGGATACTGGGAGAAGGCAGAGGGTGGGGATAAATGGGTCTTTTTCAGAATGGCAGTCAGTAACTAATGAAGCTGATGGAAATGTGTTGCTGGAAAAGCGCAGCAGGTCAGGCAGCATCTAGGGAACAGGAGAATCGACGTTTCGGGCATTAGCCTTTCTTCAGGAAGGGCTAATGCCCGAAACGTCGATTCTCCTGTTCCCTAGATGCTGCCTGACCTGCTGCGCTTTTCCAGCAACACATTTCCATCTCTGATCTCCACCATCTGCAGACCTCACTTTCTCCTCAACTAATGAAGCTGTACAGGGGAACACAACTGTTTATGTTCTGCATTAACAATCTGCATTGTTGCTAAGTTACAGATGACACAAAGATGGGTGGAGGAGCAGGTAGTGTTGAGTAACAGAGATGCTGTAGAAGGAGTTGGACAGGCTAGGAGAGTGGTCAAAGAAGTGGCAGATGGAATACAATGTGGGAAAGTGTGGGGTTATGCACTTTGGTAGGAAGAATAGAGGCATAGACTATTTCTAAATGTGCAAAAGCTTCAGAAATCTTGGGACCCTCAGTTCAGAATTCTCTTAAGGTTAATATTCAGGTTCAGTTGAAAGTTAGGAAGTCAAATGCAATGTTTACACTCATTTCAAGAGGGCTATAATACAAGAGCAGGGACGTATTGCTGTGGCTGTGTTAGGCTCTGGTCAGACTGTGTTTGAAATATTGTGAGCAGCTTTGGGTCTCTGTATGTAAGGAAGGATGTGCTGGCACTGGAAGGGTTCCAGAGGAGGTTTACAAAAATTATCCCGGGGTGAACACCTCATCATATAAGAAGAGCTTGAGGATTCTGGGTCAATAGTCAATAGGGTTTAGAAGCATGAAGGTGGGATCTGTTTGAAACTTACAGAATACCAAGAGGCCTAGATAGAGTGGATTTGGAGAAGACGGGTCCGTTACAAGAAGCAACTAGGACCCAAGGGCACAGCCTCAGAGGAAAGGAATGACCCTTTAGAACTGAAATGAAGAGTGATTTCTTCAAGCAAAGAGTGGTTAATCTGTGGAACTCAGATGACACAGAATACTGTGGAAGTCAAGTCATTAAATATAATTAAGACAGAGATAGCATCTTGATTAGTCAGGAAATTGAGGGTTATGGAGAGAAGGCAGGAGAAACATATCACCCATGACCAAATGGCAGAGCTGACTCGATGAGCTGAATGGCCTGATTCTGCTCCTTTATTTGCTGGTCTTCTGGGATGTGGACATCTTGTCTGTGCATCATCTTGTCCATTTGGTATGTCAGGCCCCTGCCTCCAAAGCAGGCTGTTGCATTCGACATTTGCAACAGATGTCAGGAATTATGCAGGGGTACTCTGGACTGCCAGTACCCATCCAGGTGCACAACATGCATTTAAAGATGCCACAATGCTGCCAGTCCTTTTGCCTAAGGAATGGATAGGTGGTTAATGAGGCAAATGTGGTAAAGTTTGGCAAGAAATCTTGCTGGGCCTCACGGGATGAATCCTTCTGAGGGTCTCAATGCAATTCGCTCTAGAAACAAAACAAAATCATCCTTGAATTACTATCTCAGATCTGTAGCTTTCAAATGATCAGATCTGCTGTATGTTTTCAGCAATTTTGATTTATCTTTCAGATTTCTAGAATTTGCAGAATTTCATTAAGCTGTGTAAAGAAAATGCCAGAAGATTGGAGGCTAGCAAAGTTGGTTCCCTTGTTCAAGAAGGGGAGTAGGGATAACCCTAGTAACTATAGGCCGGTGAGTCTCACTTCTGTTGTGGGCAAAATCTTAGAGAGAATTGTAAGGGATAGGATTTATGAACATCTGGATAGGAATAATGTGATCAAGGATAGTCAGCATGGTTTTGTGAAGGGCAGGTCGTGCCTCACAAACCTTATTGAAGTCTTTGAGAAGGTGACTAAGGAGGTGGACGAGGGGAAAGCGGTAGATGTGGTGTATATGGATTTTAGTAAGGCGTTTGATAAGGTTCCCCATGGTAGACTACTGCAAAACATACGGAGGTATGGCATTGAGGGTGAGTTGGAGGTTTGGATTAGGAGTTGGCTGGCCGGAAGAAGACAGAGGGTAGTAGTTGATGGCAAAGGTTCATCTTGGAGTGCCGTCACTAGCGGTGTTCCGCAAGGATCTGTTTTGGGACCATTGCTGTTTGTCATTTTTATAAATGACCTGGAGGAGGGGTTAGAAGGTTGGGTGAGCAAGTTTGCGGATGATACGAAAGTCGGAGGAGTTGTAGACAGTGAGGAAGGACGTGGCAGGTTACAGCGGAATATAGATAAGCTGCAGAACTGGGCAGAAAGGTGGCAAATGCAGTTCAATGTAGCTAAGTGTGAGGTGATTCACTTTGGTAAGAGTAACAAAAAGATGGGGTACTGGGCTAATGGTCGGATACTTGGTAGTGTGGATGAGCAGAGGGATCTTGGTGTCCATGTACACAGATCTTTGAAAGTTGCCACCCAGGTAAATAGTGCGGTGAAGAAAGCATATGGCGTACTGGCTTTTATTGGTAGAGGAAATGAGTTCCGGAGTACTGAGGTCATGTTGCAGTTGTATAAGACTCTGGTGCGGCCGCATCTGGAGTATTGTGTGCAGTTTTGGTCGCCATACTATAGGAAGGATGTGATGGCACTGGAACGGGTGCAGAGGAGGTTTACCAGGATGTTGCCTGGTATGGTAGAAAGATCGTATGAGGAAAGGCTGAGGCACTTGGGGTTGTTTTCATTGGAGAAAAGAAGGTTTAGGGGTGACTTGATAGAGGTGTATAAGATGATTGGGGGTTTAGATAGGGTCGACAGTGAGAATCTTTTTCCAAGTATGGAGTCAGCTATTACAAGGGGGCATAGATTTAAATTAAGGGGGGGTAGGTATAGGACAGATGTTAGGGGTAGGTTCTTTACTCAGCGAGTCGTGAGTTCATGGAATGCCCTGCCAGTAGCAGTGGTGGACTCTCCCTCATTATGGGCATTTAAGCGGGCATTGGATAGGCATATGGAGGATAGTGGGCTAGTGTAGGTTAGGTGGGTTTGGATCGGCGCAACATTGAGGGCCGAAGGGCCTGTACTGCGCTGTATTCTTCTATGTTCTATGTTCTAAAATTTAAGAGTTTTTTTTTAAATATTAATGCTGGTTACTTCGTACTTTTGTCATTTACTCTGGGTTAACTGATATACATTCTGATGATACTAAGGCTTTAAGAGGTCTGTTTTGTCCTGATTCTTTTTAAGAAGAAAGATTGAGACAGAGTTGAGGAGTCGTCTGCTCCAAAGCCAATAAAGTAAACCGCTTGTGAAGCCTTGGGTTTGTTTTATAGAAGTTGGAACAATAGAAGCAGCCTGAATGGGTGGGGTCCAATTCCCATAGAAAGCAGATTTTTATTTTTAGCTTTCAGTAGTTGCTGGGATCTTGAAGCTGGATGGGGAAGCTTATTCCTCTCTCTGTTACAGAAGCCAAGATTCTCTTCCTGTTGCTAGAATTGCATGTGAGAAAATCCATTTTACTTACTTTGCCTTTGGCAAGGGTGAGTTTATTGGAACAATTAATTGGTAGTAGCTAATATATGCATTATTTTGTTAAGCATTTTATGAGCTACAATTAAGCAAATTCTTTTCTTTTTATTTCATCTGTATTTAACTGTAAAAATGAAGTGAATGTGTTTTGCTTAAAGTCGAGTAGTTTGATCAATCAAACAGCATCTGGAATGCAACGCCTTACCTTTAAAATAAGAAAAAGTTAGGGTTTAGGCTATCTTCTTAATACGGTTGGTCTGGTCAATAACAACATACAATACATGAACAATTGTGTCCCCTATTTAAATGTATTATTTTGAAATTCTTTTCAATGATTTTCATTTCTTAAATAAGAAATTTGAAACTGCTACTGACCACCAGAGGGAGATATGTAGCAGTTTCTTGGGTCCAGCTCTAGATATTTTCAAATCAACCTTCTCAGAGATGTTAGAACTCACCTTTAGAGCAGTAGGCACTTCATCCAGGTGTTCCTGATTTGGATGTAGGGAAACTACCACTGCACCACAAGAACATGTCCAGGCCCTGCTCTAAAGACAATTGAATGCACTAACAATTGAATGTATAATTATCATGACTTTTTGATCACTATTAATCATGTTCTGATATTGCTTGTTTAATCTACCTCTCAATCTTCCCTCTTGGATGCTTTGTTTCTCTTTCATTCCCACTTAATTTGAAACATATATGATTCTGAGACGACTTGACAGGGTAATAACAGAAAGGTTGTTTCTCCTTGTGGGAGAATCTAGGACCAGATGGAATAAGCTCAGCATGGGGTTGGGGTTGCACATTTAAGACAGAGGTCAGAAGATTTTTTTTCTCTAAAGGATAGTGGATCTGTGGAATTTTTTTTACCACAGAGAGTTTTCGAAGATTTGTAATCTGCTGGGAATCAAGAGTTGTGGGGAAAGGGCAGGAAAACAGGATTGAGGATTATCAGATGAGCCACTATCTCTTTAAGTGGCAGAGCAGACTATGGGTTGAATGGCCTACATCTGCTCTTTAATGGACTCTTTTCACAGTTTTCCCCCAGTCTTTCCACAGTGGTTGATCATCTGATCCAAAGGTGTGAAATTGGGTAATGGAGCAAAACAGGATGGGAATATAACTGGCCAGCAGCTGCTTGCACTCAATTTTCTTGACTCTAATGGAAAATTAATTGTGTGAAATTAGCTGTCAGATGGATACCTGACCATTTTATATGACTCGCAATGACTATTTTCGCGTTTGAGTTCAAAGTTCAATGAGCTGAACTGGGACTGTATAGTGTAACTTCACTTTACTTTGTGCTGTTTACTGAACATGAGCTCACTTTTGCTTCATTTCAGTTATTTTGCTATCATTTGAAAAGTAAATTTAACACTCATTTGCCCTAAGTGCCCTATGGACTTTCCAGCCCTCTACAAAACTTTATCGCCTTGTATCCTGTTAGTGGAGAAAACCACTTATGGGTTACCACAAAATAGCAGCATGATATAGCTAGCTGCTGTCAGACCAAGAAAGATATTTTACCTCCTACACAAATGAGTAAAATTATCTGAGTTTCAGTGCTAGAGTGATTTCAGGTACATTGGCTATATGTCTCAATAGCTGGTGGATCATACCAAACAATATTCCCCATTGACAATTCGCTGGGGACCACATGTTGATTGTACTCACCAGCCTGTGTTTGCCAACCTCAGAGTATATCCACGTTTATTTGTGATTGGATTATTTAATATATGATTTCTAATTGCACAAACTGCACTAAAAATGAAAGAATGTAAGTTATGAAGGTAGATTGGAGAAGATCAGTCCATTTTCTTGGAGAGGAGAATACTGAGAGGAGGTTTTATAGGATATTCAAAAGCATGAGGGATCTGGTCAGAATTGATTAGGAGAAAGCATGCATACTTGTGAAAGCTCTGCGAAGGAAAGGCGTAGATTTAAACTAACTGGTAAAACATGCAGAAATGGCATGTGGAAAATCTTCTTCAAGCAACTAATTGTTAATGCACTGCCTGAATGTGTTTTGGAGGGAGGTTCAACTGAGACCTTCAAGAGGGATTTGGGTAGCTATTTGAAAAAAAACAATGTACAGGGTTATGGGGAGAAGGTGGGAGAATGTCGCTGGATAACTTGCTTATGCAGAGAGGCAGTGCAGCCACAAGGGGTTGAATAGTCTCTTTCTGTATTGGATGCAATATTGCATGGTTCCTTGAAATAGGAGTAACACTAGGATTTCTGGACCAGTGAGTTGTTAAAATATCGACCTATTAAAATGCAACATTTTGAAACAAATATTTCCTTGATTTGTCACTTAAAGTTGTGCTTTTCCTTCTTCATTTCATATCTTGCTCAGGTCATTCAGTGATACCACATTAATAAATTAATCATACTTCCTGGTATGCACTACCTGATGCTTTTTCTCAGTATTATGGCCATGGTTAAGAGCTACAATCACTTTTTTTTTTAATCCAACCTTGCTGCTGGGCAAAGAGGTTGTGTGATCTCATTTCTGTAAGAAGCACGTATTCAAAGCATTACGTTCATTAACTCCCCCACAATTTCAGTCAGAATCCAAATATTTTAAGGAAGGAGAAAATACACTAATAAAAACAAAGGGCACAATGGTCTGTAACACTGGGGGTGTGGAAAGACATTACTAATGGTATTAATTGTATTTTGCTTTCTCAATAGTTATTTTCATCCTTCACAGGAAATATCCATCTGTTCTGTTCACGTGCTATTTAGCTCATTACCAAACAGCTAAGAGTCAGACGTCTGACCTGGAATTGGAAGCGGGGCTTTTTCCGATGAAATAGTGTGAGCTAAAAGCTTGATATGACTCGTTTGTGGCCTCATTTGAGAATTGCAACACACAGTTACAATCTTGGTGGATTGTGGTGAAGCAGACAGCATGCAAACTTTACATTGCTTGATCATCTCCACGATTATGGTGTCTATCAGTAGGGACCCAGTTTTATACAGAGCTAGCATGGGTGCAGGCTTGCTTTAAAGCCAAAGAGCAACAGTATCAGAGAACATTTCACACAATAAAGAGAGGACTGGAACAGCAGACAAAGAGAAGGCCTTCATCCTATCTGATGGAGCACTGGGGTCCTTCCTAAAAATGGTGAAGAGACATACCATCTTTTTCTGCAGAGGGGTTTAGCAACTGAAGGTCTGAAGGGAACCCAGATTGGCGCAGAGGCCAATGCAAGGAGAGTGGTGCAGAGATTCTGGTTACAGGACCAGTTGGTTGCAGTATCTGACACTACTGAAACCATCTGGAATGATGGTACCTTAGGCTCCTTCGCAAATCCTACTTCATTGTCATTCCACAATCTCACATAAATTACAAGCTACAGCAGTTGAACCATCCACATTTTTTTTTCTAAAATCACATTCTCTGACAATCCTGGGGCTTTTACTGTGTTCATGTGGAGCAAAGCTTTGCATCTAATCGAATTTATCTGAGCTGGTGGTCCAGAATGGTGCAACATAACTAATAGGCTCTGACTGAATGACAATGTGCTTCATGCTTCTGGCACAAGTACAGGATGCCTACTGTGCACCATCTTTCCTAATGTGGTATGTTGTGCCAGACGTCACTAGGAACAGACATCCAGTCATCTTCACACTCATAATATTGAAACCAGCTGTGTTTTGGAAACGTAATTTGTAGCCTTCATTGACTTTAAGGGATTTACTAGCAGTTGCTGGCATTGCAACATTTCAGCTTGCCATTGTATAATTGAAGTACTCTGCAATATAATCACTCTGCAAACTCAGTGTACGTTTCCCTAATATAATGAGGCAGATTTCACTCCAAGTCGCTGTACCCAATCAGAGAATCAAAATTGGAATAATGGTCCAATTTGCTGATGTGTCCCTTCGCACTTGCCATCCTCTCACAAATCTGTGACAGTAATCAAACATGCTCTCATTTTAACTTTAACTTTGTAAGATAGAATTTTCAGCATTTATTCATAAAAAACATAAAAGAATGTTTGTGAAATTTAAATTATAAGCTGTACAAAATGGACCTATCTATGAAGAATTAACTTGTCAGCATAAGGTGGTTACTCTATATATCATTTATAAAAACAAATCTTACATTCATATAAAGCCAAAAGTAGCAATATCTAGAGATTATTTAACAGTACATGATCCCCTAGATGGTAACTATTTTAAAATATCAATTTTTTTCTGTCAATACTGTCTGTTGGAGACATAAGGAACAAACTTTAAATGACCAGCAAAAGGCTTTGACCAATTCAAGACACACACCTTAAACGTGTTCAGTTGGTGAACTGGAGTGAAATGGTTAATACCTCATGAAACTTTGCCAGTTCCAAGGGGGCAGAAAATTGACCACGTCCTACTCTGATCATTTATATGTTACATTTTTAAATTAGGGTTTTGCTTACTTGTGAAGGTAAAGTAAAGTAGAGTCAGGTTAGGTCGCAGCAGCAATGGGAGATACCATTGCTTTCCCAATGGATAGGCCAAGTTAACGTCTGTACCCTGTTTCAACTGTTATAACCCAATATCTATTTGATGTTGCTATTCGGCAGGAAGGAACAAGGAGGGCAACTGTCAGAGGTCAGCTATTTGACAGCTGCAATGTCGTTGATGTCAAAACTGTTTTCACCCAATGTCTACAGTACTGTAGGAAGAACTAGAAACTATAGGTACTTCCAATGCTAGCTTGGAAAGAGGCAGACCTAAAGGAATTGAGGGTAATAGTGATCTTCAATACCATTAATTATTTCGATTGGCTTATATCAGATGGTACAATCTTTGAAAGTCCCGTCTACCAATTGGAAACCTGAACAGGCAGTGGTTCTCAGTTGTACCATGTCCATGTATAGTTTTCCACACATTTTTAAAAAAACATTATTCACAGGAGGTGGTCATCACTGGCTTGGCCAGCGTGTATTGCCCATCTATAACTGCCCAGAGGGAATTAAGAGCTGAAAATGTGTTGCTGGAAAAGCGCAGCAGGTCAGGCAGCATCCAAGGAGCAGGAGAATCGACGTTTCGGGCATGAGCCCTTCTTCAGGAATGAGGAAAGTGTGCCAAGCAGGCTAAGATAAAAGGTAGGGAGGAGGGACTTGGGGGAGGGGCGTTGGAAATGCAATAGGTGGAAGGTGGTTAAGGTGAGGGTGATAGGCCGGAGTGGGGGTGGGGGCGGAGAGGTCAGGAAGAAGATTGCAGGTTAGGAAGGTGGTGCTGAATTCGAGGGTTGGGACTGAGACAAGGTAGGGGGAAGGGAAATGAGGAAACTGGAGAAATCGGAGTTCATCCCTTGTGGTTGGAGGCTTCCTAGGCAGAAGATGAGGTGCTCTTCCTCCAGCTGTCATGTCGCTATGGTCTGGCGATGGAGGAGTCCAAGGACCTGCATGTCCTTGGTGGAGAAGCAGGGGGAGTTGAAGTGTTGAGCCACGGGGTGGTTGGGTTGGTTGGTCCGGGTGTCCCAGAGGTGTTCTCCGCAAGTAGGCGGCCTGTCTCCCCAATATAGAGGAGGCCACATTGTGTGCAGCGGATGCAGTAAATGATGTGTGTGGAGGTGCAGGTGAATTTGTAGCGGATATGGAAGGATCCCTTGGGGCCTTGGAGGGAAGTAAGGGGGGAGGTGTGGGCGCAAGTTTTGCATTTCTTGCGGTTGCAGGGGAAGGTGCCGGGAGTGGAGGTTGGGTTGGTGGGGGGTGTGGACCTGACGAGGGAGTCACGGAGGGAGTGGTCTTTTCGGAACGCTGATAGGGGAGGGGAGGGAAATATATCCCTGGTGGTGGGGTCCGTTTGGAGGTGGCAGAAATGATGACGGATGATACGATGTATATGGAGGTTGGTGATGAATAGGTGAGGACCAGTGGGGTTCTGTCCTGGTGGCGATTGGAGGGGCGAGGCTCAAGGGCGGAGGAGCGGGAAGTGGAGGAGATGCGGTGGAGGGCATTGTCGATCACATCTGGGGGGAAATTGCGGTCTTTGAAGAAAGAGACCATCTGAGTTGTTCAGTATTGGAACTGGTCCTCCTGGTAGCAGATGCGGCAGAGACGAAGGAATTGGGAATATGGGATGGCGTTTTTACAGGGGGCAGGGTGGGAGGAGGTGTAGTCTAGATAGCTGTGGGAGTTGGTCGGTTTATAGTAAAGGTCCGTGTTGATTCGGTCGCCCGAGATAGAAATGGAAAGGTCGAGGAAGGGGAGGGAGGTGTCTGAGACGGTCCAGGTAAATTTGAGGTCGGGGTGGAAGGTGTTAGTCAAGTGGATGAACTGTTCAGGGCTCATGCCCGAAATGTCGATTCTCCTGCTCCTTGGATGCTGCTGCACTTTTCCAGCAACACATTTTCAGTTCTGATCTCCAGCATCTGCAGTCCTCGCTTTCTCCCAGAGGGAATCAAGAGTCAACCATATTACTGTGTATCTGGGGTCTAGACTAGGTAAGGTAGCAGTTTCCTTTCCAAAAAGACATTAGTGAACCAGATAGATCTTTCCAACAATCGATAGTTAGACTCTTAATTCCATAATTTTCTTTTTTTGAATTCAAGCTTCACCAGCTGCCGTGGTGGGATTTGATCGTGGTTCCCTTGGTCATTTCCCAGGTCTCAGGCTTAATAGCCTAGCAATAAAACCACTAGGCCATCCCTCTCATTAATGACAGTTGTTTGGACCATGGCACTTCAATGCCAGCTGATAATGCCTTCCCTGACATGCCTCTGATCATCTTAGAGTATTTTGTGGCTAAAATAGTTCATTTGGAGTGTTTTGAAAGTAATTACCAATAATGTGTTTCACACTGGAATGGAAGCTGGCAGAGGAGTCTATAACCTTGCAACTCCTGAACTGCAACAAATGTTTCAAACTCCTTTTCCTACCCCATTGTTTAGCAATCTTCTTGTTTTGCTGAATTCTGGTAACTGGTCCAACTTTAGTTAAATATTTGGTCATTCTGCATGCAATATATCTGACTGCGCACAAATATTCCCTTGTTGTAATAATGCTAAACTGTGCCAAAACAGGTATAAACACTAAAAAGCTATAAAATCAATGAAAATGTGAAAACAAAACTCTTTGTTATCCGCTTTTTCATTTCTAGTATAAACCGTAAATATCAGAATCCTTTATTACCATATTCACCTAAAATAAGACTTTTTTTAAAAATCTGTTTCCTCATGCATGGCTAAATAAATGCCAGCAGAGAAGCTTATAAACATTCTGACTCCATCTGCACAGACCTACACACTGTCACACATAATACTGTCTCAGTAAAGTCTAGTCCTGGTCCCAGAAATTTTGCCAATTTCTTGAGTAGCTGAGCATCTGCCCCTCACTACAACACACTTTTGCATGGTGCATATTTTTTTAAATCCTGTCTCCCATCACATCCTAACATTATCTTTCAGAAACAAATTTTAAATAGCTTCTTTCTTGTCTGGCAATGTAATTAATACATCTAAAATCACATGCCATATTCATTTGATGAAAACCATTCCACCCATCTCCAACAGGCCATTTGAAACCCCACTATAATCATTCCATTTTTTCAGCATTAAACCAGCATTCAAAATTACATTACAAACGTTGACTATTTTTTGCAAGATGAACTTCCAAACTTTTCAATAATCACTTAAATACATTTCTCTTCCTTTGTAGTTATTGTTGTTGTTGAGATTTGAATAATGTTCTTTCATCTCATACTTTTTGCACTCTTATGTATTTCAATGAGGTGTTATTTCAGCCAACTCATTATAAATAAATCAAAATGAATCCAGTCTCATACTGTACTAAGAGTAAACAGCTCTGCACCATCTCTAAGGTTTAGACAACTACTTTGTATCCCAATGACAAAGCTGTTTACTATATATAATGGTGTATCCGCCAATCACTTTCTAGATACTGAATAACTAATTGTTCTCTGCTGATGCAGCATTTTTGACAAGTCCAACCCTGAGCACAAATTCTAAGATAACATCACATTGCTTTTCAGAGCTTGGCCTGATAGGTTTTTAGAATCTAATACACTGCTTATTTTGTTACTTTAAAGTTACAGGTGCTCTGGATTTGGGGCATTGGCTGCAATAATTTCAATACATGGAAAGGGTTGAAAAGAAAATCTTCATGAAAAAAACTTGACATGCATTTTAAGTTTAAATTTAAATTTAGGAACTGAAAAGTACAAAAAGGCTCCCAAATCTTAAATGTTTGCAATAATATGAACTGGAACTAAGAATGAAGTGAAGTTGTTTGAACTAGGAGGGAAGCTGAGCTTTCTGGCAAATTACAGCAAAACTAATGAAAACATATTTATACATTTCTTGTTCAGCAAAGTTTATCAATTCTAGTTTAAAGGATAATGATAATTAATGTTCTGTTTGGCTGACACCACTGTTTTCTTAACCACAAGGGATATCTTGCTGCTATTTATGACACAGTTCCCATAGCTACAATAGAGAGTTAATAAAAATAACAAAATTGAAATGCTATTTTATATTTTCTTCTTCTTCACTCTTAGGATCATCAATGAATGTTTCTATCGGTGTCCAAAGGCTCTTTTCATTAATAGGTTTCTGTGGTTTCTTTGGCCTCAAATAAAAATAAAGTGCAACAACAATAAGAGCTAGGATGACTATAAATGGGTAGATGAATATGAAGTAGAAGAGAGATGATGATGCACAAGCCTTTGAGTGAAGAGTAGCACCTAGGAAAAAAAAGACGAAACAAGTTAGAAACAATAGCATTCTTTGAAACATTGTATGGTATGCGTTCATGTTTCCAACCTAAAAATGGAATCTGAACTTAAAGTTATCTTATCAGAAAAACTTGCTTAAAGTTTCAATTCCACAATTTTCAACTGTGCAGCAAAAAGCAGTCAGAATATAACTTACATTATATGAAAACTAAATGGCATTCAATGTGGAACTTATTCTAAAAATTAAACAGACTTTCCAGTTTAGTTGAAAGTCATTCATTCATGAAAGTCCTTTTTGTCAGCAATCCCAAATAGGTATTTTGACAATACTTAAAATTCAAGTATTCAATTTACATATAGTATGTTGTTTCAATGTTCAGTTATGTCACACATAACATGGTCTAGTTTCACAACTAAACATTTACATTAGGCACTGCATTTTAATCCACTACTGAATATTAACATTGTTTCCATATTCTATATCAACTTCCTTCTTTAAAGATGAAAGGACTTCCATCTTTACAGCACTTTATCACATCCAAATAATTATGTTTTTGAAGTTCCATTCCAGGAATGGGAAGATAAGTGGCAGATCTCCTGATGCATTGTGGAAGAAGTACTGGTATTAGTGAATGAGGGATTTCCAGATAACCTACAGCAGATCAGAGGCTAGATGTGTCAAAAGAGCAAGGGTATTGCTCCAGTCATGTCATATTCCTTGTTGGCCAGAAGAAGCCTTCAGCATCCCCCAGCCTTGAATGCAGTCGAGCCTTCGGCCGTTATTAACAATTGGGTTAATCAGAAAGAATCATAGAATCCCCAGAGTATGGAAAAAGGCCATTCAGCCCAACAAGTCCACAGTGACTCTCCAAAGAGCATAACCACTCAGATCCATCCCCTTACCTTATAACCCTGGATTTCCTGTGGCTAATACACCTAACCTACACATTCCTGAACACGATGGGGAATTTAACATGGCTAATCCACCTAACTTGTGCATCTTTGGATCATGGGAGGAAACTAGAGTACCCTGAGGAAACCAGACCAGAATAAAGTGCAAACTACACACAGACACAGTCGCCTGAGGCTGGAATTGAATCCGGGTCCCTGGTGCTGTGAGGCAGCAGTGCCAACCACTCTGAGCCACCAAGCCACTTCCACAGGTCCCCAGCTGTGTCCTCTTGCCCCTTGTTTGTGACTCTGATCTATTAGTCAGACTGTAAATGTAGGCAGTGCCAGGAAAATTATTAATATGTGGATCTATCATTAGAATCTACAAGGCATTCATTTCTAGTTCTTCCTTATTTTTGCTCTTCCTTGCTCAGGCTGTAGCATTCTTGCTGATCACCAAACTCTCTGTGTTAACATGAGCAAGGTTGGGTTGGGCATAGCCTCACTACAGCACTCCTGCTGATAGGCCTGAAGCAGAAAGCAACCTGCAAGCTGCAGTAGTGTGTGGGACTGAGGGCTGCACCTTGTCAGCTGCCAGAACTCAGTCCTTCTGTCTCAGTACTGGAAGAAGAGGATGCCATTGAAGGATATTGTTGTCTAATCAGATAAGTGGAGTCTGGAGCACAGAGACCAGTCAGGTAGGCCCTGGTGAGGAAGTGAGATTGGTTGGACTGACGTAATGGATATAACTATTGTTTCTAAGGTGAGGATGAATGTAGTCTGACGGGGGTCATCAATGAGGCAACAGCATCCAATTAGGTCATAGCCTCTTGTCCTATGCACTCCTCCAAGATGCATCTGGTGCAGGTTCCCCATGATGCAGAGGCCCACCCACATCTGGTAAAATTGAAGCAGTGGTGAGAAGAGACCACTGAATATCCACTTAAGTGGCTCAATTCCCTTTTGCCCTTTTGGGTGGGAGGAGGACAATCAGATGACTCTACATACTGTCAAAAAGACATTAGGAAGATGATGGAAATATAAACCTCCACCTTCCCATGCTATTTTAAGAGCCTCTTAACTCAAAGTCAACCTAAGAATGCTAGTAAAATCCAAGGCTTTTATCTTTTGAGACTGTAAAAAGAACAACACACAATTTACTGGATGGTTTGTATCTTGAGTCTGGAGTATATGCTACCTCTAGGGTATCTGGGTTGTCATTTACAGTGATCCTAAGTGTTGCTGTGGACTCCTTCAAGGGTGTCATAATAATAGTCAGCGCTCCATTAGTGTGACCTTCAGGGATTGGTCATGCTGGTGACTCATTGAAGTCAAGCTTTGATGCAGAGTTAGCACCAGCTCATAGCAGCTGTGTAGTCCAATCCCAAGTAAATGGCCTGACATGCTGAGAGAGTGCCAGCAGCAATACCACTGCAGGAGCAAGTAAGCACAAAGAGAATGTTTCTCAGGATTACTCATCATCTCTGCTGCTAAACCACATCAGTCAAATAACATAACCTGAGTCCAGCTATCACAGTACTATGTCATTATGTATGCCATCAGCTATAAGTATGCATTTTTCTTTAATGTAGATTTGCTGCTAGAATTTTCCTTTGTTCCATTGGGTTTGCTAAGGTCAAAGCTGCAAGGAAAGCCACGTATAAATACTGAAATGTGTCAAAATAATAAAAGACCACAACATTCTCAACTGCACCAGGAGGGAAATTTCATCTTCACTGTTCTCACCACAATGTAAAATCCAGCCATTGAATGATAAAACTCCATCATCCTGATTTAATACAGCAGATAGGTACTAAATTGCTACATCCTTTCACTTTAGCTGAAATGTATAGTAAATGTACCATTCAAATACTGCTACCCTAAAAACTATAACTTTATGGTTTTTGATATTCCATTGTGTCTCATTGAATTATATTTTTACTAAAGTCGGGACAGAGATATAATTAAAACTAAGTGTGAGTGCTCTAGTAATGACATATAGCATGTAATAAAAACTCTGAATCATTTTGTTCACTCTAGATAATATTACGGCAGCTACTCAAATCATGAAACAAAAGCCAATGAGAATAACAGACTAGCTTAGGTTCATGTTTCTTTAGATGAGATTAGAATCCCTACAATGTGGAAACAGGCCCTTCGGCCAACCAGTCCAGACTGACCCTCCGAAGAGTAACCCACCCAGACCCATTTCCCTGTGACTAATGCACCTAGCATTATCGGCAATTTAGCATGGGTAATTCACCTCACCTGCACATCTTTGGACTGTGGGAGGAAACTGGAGGAAACCCACACAAACATGGGGAGAATGTGCAAACTCCACACAGACAGACACCAAAGGCTGGGATCGAACCCAAGACCCTGTTGCTGTGAAGCAACAGTGCTAACCACTGAGCCACCGTGCCTCCCCATTATTGAGACCCTGTTGTGCAATAGGTAGCAGCTCTGCCTCTGGGCCAGGAACCCAGTTTCAAGCTCCATTTCAGGACTTGATAGCCTAGCGGTCAACCTGTAAGTTATTAAGTTAATACGATTAAGGCAGGCAATAAGAGCAGGACAATCTCTTGCTCAGCTAAATGCTGGTGCTCCTCAAGACATAGCTTCTGATAGCAGGCCACTGGCCTTTTCCTGAAAGTTCCAGCCAGGGCAAGTGTAAGTAACTATGTGCTTTGTTGGCCTTATGCACCACTGGGAACGGGAAGAGTAAGGAATATGGCTATGCTCCAATGGAATGACAATCAACTCCGGATGTAAATAAAGAAAATATTCACTTGTTATTTTGCATTCATTTGAAAAGTTTATGATTTTGGTAAAATTATTTAAAGGCTATTTTTTTCAATTCATAACTGTTATGCAAAAATAGCAGTTATTTAATCAGTATCTTAATTATTGCATTAACGAGTAAAACTGTTGAAGAAAGTGCTGTGGCATTCATGGAACTTGAGTTAAGATTAATGACTTTAACACCAACAAAGTAATAATTTGTATTTTTATTGCATTCTGCATCATTTCAGGACTTCAGAACACATTGAACAACCAATTAAATGCTTCTGAAGTTAGACATTGTTATTATTTGGGGTACAGACTTGTTTCAGCTTTTCAAGGACAATAAAGATGGGTTAAAAAGTGTTAACCTTGCCATCGGTGCTCACAATTTATATTGTTGTTCTTGCTGTGATTGACCCTGAAAATAAGTTTCTTTTAATGCATAATCTTTATTTCCTTTCAATGTCTCTTACATTCCTATAGGATTCAGAGATTCCCCAAATTTGAATCCTGCCCTTTACCTGAACAGACTTTAATAGCAATGTGCTGGTGTTTGAGAGAAAGTGTGAGAGAATGTTCATTTTTGTCTGATAGGTGGTTCTACCTCTCATCTCAAGATTCCGACCTCAATATCTCTCTCTAATCAAATGTACTTAATAACAAGTATCAATTATAAAGGAGACATCGTGCATGTCCTTCATTTTTTGTTATGAAAATACATTTTTCTGATGACAATGCTGATTGCTCTGCCAGCATATTTATTTGCATTTTTCCAATGAAAGATGGTGAGTAAAGGAAAAGGAAAAGGAAAATGCACACATTTTAGGGAACTACATCCTAGAGACCTAAATCCTCTGAGCCACCATCATGTCATAAAACGTCAACCGAAGCTGGTGTGACTGACAAAACCCAGGAAGCCTGCACCTTTCAAAACAGACTGCCAACTGAAAGCCAATCTCAATTGTGAACTTGTTGGACTGAAGTTTCCACGAGTAATTTTAACATTAATTGACCAAAAAATAACAGGCAGATTAACAGAAAAAAACATTTCATTTATCTTTCAGAAAACTGTGAGGTGCTAAAGAAGGTAGCTACTGCAGCTTTCTCATCAGAGAAGGTATGGGGGAGGAAGAGTTGTGACTAACAGAACAGCTAAGGTTTTTTTTCTTCCCTTTGTGGCTATGAGCCCACAGGGAACGTTTAGGTCTCTCACTTACATGGGCAGCTCTCCCAACACCAATACCCTCCCCCACTTTCCAACCATGTGATTTCCTGTTGCACAGTCCACAAGGCCAAATCCAGGTAATAGCAGCTACCTTGTGTTGGGCAGGAGATGCTTGATTTTCTGTGTTTCCCATTGGCTCCCTGACAATTATTGGTCGTAAGTTGGCCAGTGAGATTTAAATGAGACTCGGGAGTTCAAATAATCAGGTTTCTGAGGCAACAGATAAAATTTCAAATCACAGTCCAAATCATGTATCCAAACTCAATTTAAAACCTGGGTTTCACTTTCAATTCAGGTACATTACAGTCAGATGGAGTATGTACCACACCTTATTCTGTTTTCCAAATTGATTTTAGTTTGACCTCAGAACTAAAACAACATAGTATAACACTCAATTTCTGTTGTCAGAGCAAGATTACGGAGTTAAAGTCAATTAGCCACAAATTAAGGTATAGGAAGGAAAGTAGAGTTAAGAGAACAATCTTATCAAATGGCAGTGCAAGCTCAAAGTGCCAAATGCCCTACTTGTGTTTCTAATTTGTATGTTTGTATGCGTGAGAAGTTGTGCACTTTGAGCATGCAGACACTAAGAACTGAACTGAGCTTGCCTGAATGACTTAATGTACGGCCCTTATAAGCAGGGGACAGGGGAATTTTAAATCTTCAGAAGTTGGGCAAAATTAGCACCTAAATCCCTGAGATGAAAGGCAGTTTTCTTCTAAGTTCCTCAATGTATATAACACTGGCAATTACTGGGGCAATTTACTACCACCAATTTGCATTCTGACCGGATTATATTGGCATTTACTGCAGTTTACTTGTCAAGTATCAGAACGAAAACCTTCACTTCCTCTCTACATACCAGCTGTCAACTTGAATTATAGAGATATAAAGATACTAGTCACACACACACACACACACACACAAAACCAGAAGTAACTCATCTTTCTGAAGGTTGTGTTTGATTCAAATGTCAGTGAAAAGAAAGAAAACGGTCAATATTTCATATACAATTAACCGAAAATCCCATTCTAACATTAACATAACTTGCATCATTTCCATGCAGCCTGATTCAGAAACAGCCTAATTGAACAAGTTGGTTTCTGGTGAAATAGTTTTATATATATATATTACCTGGTATCTGAACTTGAAGAACTGTTGATCCAGAGCGAGCATGTCCTTGTATGACCCATTCATTCTGGGGGGCAGACACCCATTCTTCCACATCACAGAAGTAAACACCACTGTCACTCTGCACTACCTTCTGTATTATCAACTTGTAGGTGTTACTGGAGGTCTTGATATTTTGGAATTTCATCATTTTCTGAGGATCTATCTGCAGGTCTCCAAAGTATTGCAGGATATTATTTTGATCAGTTTTGAGAAGTGCTGTCTCCTTGGTGTTTGGATTGTCAGCATTCTGGAAATACCATGTGACTGAAAATTGTGATAGTCTCTGTGTCTGGTTGATGATCTGGCATTCAAGTTCAACAGCAGCATTCTCATTGCCTAATAGAGTTACGTTATTGTTACTGAGTTGTAGGTTTACATCTGCAGAAATAATACGAGAAAAAAACATGAAATTTGCTTGGACATGAGAAAAATCACAGTCCATGTTGGCGGTGAATTGACAGAGAATGTGCCCAATAAACTATAATATTGTTTTCTTCAAGGCTTAATTACAAATTCTATCTTGAAGATCTGTTGATCAAGCTAACACTGCACATGTTTTACTTTACCATTTGACTTTAGTCAAGATATGAAAGACACCACAGTTGTTGACAGTGTTGTACATTCGCCAGTTATAGTCTAGAGATATACAGACCTTTCAGTCCAACTCATCCATGCCAACCAGATATCCTAAATTAATCTAGTCCTATTTGCCAGCATTTGGCCCATATCTCTCTAAACCCTTCCTATTCATATATGTATCCAGATGCCTTTTAAATGTTGTAATAGTACCAGCTTCAACCATTTCCTCTGACAGCTCAGCCCATACACACAACACCCTCTGTGTGAAAAAGGTTGCCCTTTAGGTCCCCTTTATATCTTTCCACTCTCACCTTAAACCTATGCCCTCTAGTTTTGGACACGCAACTCAGGGGAAAAGACTTTGCCTATATACCCTATCCATTCCCCTCATGATTTTATAAATCTCTGTAAGGTCACCCCTCAGCATCTGATGCTCTAGAGAAAAACAGCTCCAGCCTATTCAGCCTCTCCTTATACCTCAAACCCTCCAATCCTGGCAATATCCTTTGAAACCTTTCTTGAACCCTTTCAAGTTTCCTATAGGAGGGAGGCCAGAGTGGCACATTGTACTCCAAAACTGACCTAACCAATGTCCTATATAGCCACAACATGACCTCCGAACTTCAATATTCAATGTTTTGACCAATAAAGGCAGGCATTCTAAATACCTTCTTCACTATCCTATTTACCTATGAATCCACTTGCAAGGAACTATAAACTTGCACTCCAAGATCTCTTTATTCAGCAACACTCCCCAGGACCTTACCATTAAGTATATAAATCCTGCCCTGATTTTCCTTTCCAAACTGCACAACCTCACATTTATCTAAATTAAACTCCATCTGCCACTCCTCAGCCCAAAGGCCTATCTGATCAAGATCTGTTGTAATCGGAGGTAATCTTCTCTGTCCAATACACCTCTTATTTTGGAGTCATCTGCAAACCTACTAACTATACCTCCTATGTTCACATCTAAATCATTTATGTAGATGACAAAAAGCAGTGGACCTAAAACCGATCCTTGTGGCACACCACTGATCACAGGCCTCCAATCTAAAAAGCACCCCTCCACCAATACACTCTGTCTTCCATCTTCAAGCCATCTCTGTATCTAATTCTCCCTGTATTCTGTGTGATCACCGGCCTACCATGAGGAACCCCATTGAAAGCCTTACTGAAGTCCATATAAATCACATCCACCACTCTATCCTCATCAATCCTGTTCATTACTTCTTTAGAAATTTCAGTCAAGTCAGAGAGACATGATTTCCCACATACAAAGCTATAATCAGTCTTTGTCTTTTGCTGGATATTTTGTATATCAGTTTTATCTCTGAACAATGCAGAGCTGACACTAGCTTTCAGTCTGAACAGGTTTATTTTTTGTGCTTTAAAATATTACCACAATCACAGGATTTCTGTTTGATCTTTCAATTTGATACAGGCCTTCATTAACCATCATTAGTCTAGTGAGTTCACTAACATTTAAAGATCACAAGCACAATACAGATTCTAGAATTCCATCTTAATCTTACTAGAGAGTTAGTTTCTGTTGAATATGGGCACATGACATTAGGAGTACAATTTATGTGACAGATAGACTAAACTATCTGTCTACTAAACTACCAACTACCAACTAAACTACCAACATATAGACTAAACTACCAACATAGACTAAACTAAACATTGAACAGCCTGCTGTAAAATGTGTTTCAAGAGGAGGAAAGACCTATTGAGGCTGAATGTTCAATTTTCCTGCAAATGCAAAGGTATGAACAGCCTGAAGAAGATCCTCCATATCTAGATGCATATAGATAAGAAATTTCATCATTTTTACAGCTCTACGAGCACTGCTCTAAGCAAGTGCAGCAATGACATAGCCACACAATCATCAACAAATTTCCCTTCAAGTCACACACGCTGACCCGGACACATATCTCATCCCCTCGTTATCACTACATAATCCTCATGTAATATCATCAGAGCTACAACATCATTGCATTGTTCCCAATGACTCAAATGGTTTCACTACTACCCTTGCAATGCAAGTAGGGATGAATCATGTGGTTTGCTTTTTTGTGGATCAAATTTAAATAAATATTTAATGCTAATCAAGTTGAGAATTTCTGCCATTAAGCTTCCTCTGCCATTTGAAATTGTTTGTTCAAAAATGCTCACACATCAAAACAGCCATGTAAGATTTTCTGATCCTACTAACCAGTGTTGAGGTGGGCCAATGACTGTCCATCATTCTGTACAATCATCAATTAAGTGATGGAACGAGTCATCAACAGAGCTTCAATTCGCTCTTGCTGAGTAATAACTTAACACTCAGCTTGGTGTCCATCAGGATCATTCAGCTCCTGGTCTCATTGCAGCATTGATGAAAACATGGACTAAAGAGCTGAACCCTCAAGGAGAGGTGAGAATGACTTCTCTTAATATCAAGGCCACATTTAACTGAGTATGGCATCAAGGACCCCAGAAAAATTAGGATCAATAGGAGCTGGTGGGGCGGAGCGGGGCGGGTGCAACAGAATACACTTTGCTGGTTGGAGTCATACCTAGATCAGTAAAAAGGTAGTTATAATTGTTGGAGGACACAACTTGGAATGTTCACTGATGATTGAGCAATGTTCAACACCACTCACCACTCCTCAGGTACTAAAATAGTCTGTTGTCCATATACAGCTAGACCTGAGCAACATTGAGCTAATATGTGGCAAGTGCATTCATTCTTTACAATGCCTGGCAGTTGAGTTCAACAAGAACCATCACCCATATAACATTCAATGGCATCACTATCACTGAATCCCCCACCATCCTAGGGGTTACCACTGACCAGAAACTGAACTGGACCAGCTGCATAATGCAATGGCTACAACAATAAGTCAGATTCTGGCTATTCACCACAGAATTCTTCATGTTGTACCTCCTTAATGCCTGTCCACCATCTACAAAGCACAAGTCTGGAGACAGTTGGAGCATTCTCCACTTGCCTAGATGAGGGCTTTTCCAACAACACAAATAGTTGACACAATCCAGGACAATTCAGCCCACTTGACTGGCACCCCATTTGTTGCCTTAAACATTCAGTGACACCAGTTTATAATATTGAATTGAATTGAAGTTATTGTCACATGTACCGAGGCACAGTGAAAAGCTTTGTCTTGTGAGCAATACAGGCAGCTCACATAGTTAAGTAGCACAGATAGTAAATAATAGGTAAACAGTGGCAAAAACTAAAACACAGGTGCAGGCGAACATTAAGAGTTTGAGAGTCCATTCAGTATTCTAACAACAGTAGGGTAGAAACTGTTACGAAACCGGCTGATGAGTGTGTTCAGGCTTCTGTAAAAGTATGCTATTAAGTTTAAAGAGTGTAGAACGATTGTAGGAAATAGTAAACTTAGATCTGCATGACAAGATGCACTATTGCAACTCACCAAGGCTCCTTTGGCAGAACTTTAGAAATGAAATTCTGTAACCTCTATTGACTGAGAAAGACAAGGACAACAGATACATGGGAACATAACCAGCAATTTCCCATCCAAATATACCACCGCCTCTTCCCAGTCACTGGGTCAAAATCCTCGAACCCTCTTGCTAACAGCATTGTGGATGTGCCAAAATCACTCGGACTATAGCAATTCAAGAAGATGGATCACAACAACATTCTCAAAGGCAATGAGGAATGAACACTAAACGCTGCCCTAGCCAATCACAGCCTGTGAAAGAATTTGAAGAACGGATTTAACTTAGTAGGTGGAATCTTATAATTCAGAGTTAATATTCCCTCTGAGACCTGGACAGTGAATTAAAACATTCAACATAACCAATGAAAATTAATATTCCACTATTCTGCTGTGTATTCTATATTTTTGTGCATTCTTTTTAGTATTTTTCCACATTGTAGACTCAGCACTGTCCCTGTTGATACAAACGATACAGAGCCTTTACACAATGTCCCTGTGCTACTTCCTTTGTTATGTTACATGCTTCTCATTCCTTTTAAACAATGTAAATTAATTTGCCTTTATCTGCATTAGATTTCCTCCACAGATTGTGTGGGCAATCTCTTGCCAAATTGAAACACTTCTTCTTTCATTCTTGAAATGTTCGATATTTTTATGTCACCTGAACTTTGAACAAGTGCTTTTGTATTCTGGCCACTAATGTCATAACAAGGGGTCAAACTTCAACAACAATGATAGGGTCATTAACACGGATTCCACCTGTTACCCCCACACTCGGACTATGTTTCCCATATTTAAATCTGGCCTTTTCATTCAATTCCTTTAAGTTACATTTGCTCCTAGACTCCCGTGAATTTTGTTTAATTTAAAGTATTCCTCCAAGTCAAACTTTAAAGGTCTTCTGAAAAAGCAAAGTTAATGATATTGCAAAAGTTTCACCATTTATTTGTAACATCATCAAGGAGGTTTAAAAGGATTTTCATTACAGAACTTTCTCTTTCTAAGTTATAATGTCAGGACTAACTTGAATGTACATATTATCCTTTCACTGTCACTGTGTCAAAGTCATAGAAATTCCCTTTGTAGCACTATATTGAAGCCACCACCGCCAAGGCTGTAGCAGTTCATGAAAATGACCCAATACCACTTTGTCAGCTTGTAATAGACAATACATAAGAGATTTGCAATTTCATTGGACATTATTGTGCAGTGTATATCCAATTTTATAGTATCATTGTCAATATTTTACTTGGTACCAACATAAGTCTTTTGGACTGTAGTTGTCAGACTCCGATTTCTCTCCCTTTTGAATCATATGTACAATATTTGGTTACTTCTAATCCTGTTTCACTTCTATAATACCCAGTTAATCTTTAAACACTATAATTGGTTATTCACCACCACCCACCAGCCCCTCTGTCCTCCGCCAAGTCTCTTTCTGCAACTGCTATAAGACTGGCAGGATTTGTCTTTATTTCTCTTAACTTATCAGAGAGTTCCATTTCCCACATTTGAAAATAGTCTACAATGTTTGATATAACACAGTTAATGAACAGCAAGAGTTTACTGATGTATACTTTGAGAATAAAGCAATTAAATAATTTTCCTTTTTCTTTAAGTTATTGCAAAACTTTCATCTTTTAAGGATCTAAGCTTGGATTAATAAAAAACCACAGGACAATCAGGGTGAGTCCCTTGTCTGCCATTCTAATGTTACATAGTCACTGCTCCACTTTCTAGAGTCAGAGATTATTATTTATGCAGCTCAGACTGACAGGAGCTATGTGAGCAAGCAGGAATGTGCCATTCTACAGCACTACGTGAGCCTAAATTTAAAGGAGATGGAAGGGCCCAAACATAAAATTACAATTTTTCATTTAAGCCATGAACTCATCTGATTTTCTCATCTCTCAAGCGATTGGAGTCTAAGAAAGAGGGATAGGCACTCATTATATGACTTTGAGCAAGCCATGTACTGCTATCCAGAGTGGCCAAAAAGGTTGAGTTCAAGTTCCACTTGCCCCAGAGGTGTGTCATCACATATCCAATCAGATTGAATAAAAATAAACATCTATACAACTATCCTCGGCCTGTTGGTGCCTGAAATCAGCTGCGGTAGTGGTGGGAGAGTATTAAATCGAGTCCATTGGCAGACCTGCTTTTTCGTCAATATTTTGAAAGTGCTGCAGCCATCTAGGATTCATAGAACACCTCTAATGTGGAAACATGTGTTTCAGCCCAATGAGTCCACACCGACTCTCCGAACAGCATCCTGCCCAGGCCCCATTCCCCAATCCTATTCCTGTAACCATGCATTTCACATGGCTAACATACCTGATTTACATATCCCTGGACACTACAGGGCAATTTAGCATCACCAATCCATCCTACCTGCACATCTTTGAACTTTGGGAAGAAACCAGAGCACCCGGAGGAAACCCACGCAGACAAAGGGAGAATGTGCAAACTTCACACAGACAGTCGCCTGAGGCTGAAATCGAACCAGATTCCCTGGTGCTGTGAGGCAGCAGTGCTAACCACTGAGTCACCGTGCTGCTCATATGGAATGGTGAAAGAGACAGAGGACAGGATTTTTTTTTTTAAAAAGCAGGCTTAATAAGAACATATCGAAATTGGAGCAGAAGTAGACCATTCAGTCCTTCAAACTGTGCCATCATTCAAAAATGCCATGGTTGATCTGGTTGAATTTCAAATTCCACCGGATGACCTCTAAGTCACTTGCCAAACAAGAATCTATCTAACTCTGTCATAATTCATAGCATTCAATAAATAAATTGTCGATTGTTCCAGTGCTGTAATTTTTATGAGAAATGTAGGAAACTTGTTTACCTGCTGTATGCACTTTGACAATTGTCATTGCTGATGTATTCTCTCCCACTTTATACCAGATGTTGTTGGGATCCAAAAGCCACTCCGTTACATGGCAATAGTAATTTCCACTGTCATTCATATCAGTTTTCAGTATCATTAACTTGTACACATCACTAGAGGACTTCTCATCCTGAAATTTCATTTTCTTCTGAGAATTAGTAAGCAATTCTCCATAGTACTGGACAATATTATTACGATCAATCTCCAGAAGATTTTCCCCTTTCACATTTGGTCCTTGTGTCTTACTGAAGAGCCATGTGACTGAGAATTGAGAATCGTTTTGAGTTCGAGCTAAAATTTTACATTCAAGTTCAGTGATGTCATTGATCCTTCTATGTATTGTGGTAACTTGCTTAGTAAGCTGCAAGAGACAAGCTAAAAATGGAAAAGACAGCCTGTCAAAATAATTTCACAGTATTTCTTTGCAACATTTAGTTTCAAGGTGATATACCATGGAAATCAGTCAATAGCTAACTACTAGTTTTGTTATATAAACTCACCCATGATTTATAATGTAAGAACACCAAAGATACTGTAATTATGAACGCATGACATTAATGATCTTCTCATCTTTGCATTCATGCTTTTAGTATAAATTAATTTTTATCCAGTTCTTTCATGTAACTGTCTTAGTTCTACGCATCAGTGAATTAAAATATCAGGTTATCATACTCTTGGTTAGTTCTCTCACTGTTCAATTAATGCCATTTTAATTAGGGTCATAGGGTCACAGAGATGTACAGTATGGAAATAGACCCTTCGGTCCAACTTGTCCGCGCTGACCAGATATCCTAAATTAATCTAATCCCATTTGCCAGCACTTGGCCCATATCCCTCTAAACCCTTCATATTCATATACCCATCCAGATGCCTTTTAAATGTTGTAATTGTACCAGCCTCCACCACTTCCTCTGGCAGCTCATTCCATACATGCACCACCCTCCGTGTGAAAAAGTTGCCCCTTAAGTCCCTTTTAAATCTTTCCCTTCTCATCTTAATCCGATGTCCTCTAGTTCTGTACTCCCCCACCCCAGGGAAAAGACTTTGCCTATTTACCCTATCCATGCCCCCTTATGATTTTATAAACTTCTATAAGGTCACCCCTCAGCCTCTGACTCTCTAGGGAAAATGGCCTTAGTCTATTCAGCCTCTCTCTCAGCTCAAATCCCCGAACCCTGGCAACATTCTTGTAAATATTTTCTGAACCTTTCATGTTTCAAACATTCCTCCTACAGCAGGGAGACCAGAATTGCACAGTATTTCAAAAATGGCCTAACCAATTCCCAGAAAGTACAGAAAGACAGCAAATTCAAGGAATAAATTACAGATTTTGAAATGTAGTATGAACTGAATTCCTTTCTCATGTCGTCAGGTTCAATGTAATGTTTCATAGCAGAATATATACAGAAAACCAATATATGTTAAAATACAGATTTTCTTTTAAAGAAACAAAACTGCAGTTTAGCATAAGGTTGACATTGTATTACTGGCATAATACAGTATCTTGTTTGACTATAGCACTTCAGACAAGTACAACTAACCTCATTTTCCAAGAATCTATTTAATTAGGAAGGACATGGGACATTCAGTCCCTTGAGCTTGCTCGGTCATTCTAGATCCTGCCCCATCATTTTCCTTAAAGCCATTTTCCCACCCTAACTCCAATCCGTTTTGATGTCATTAACATCTAGAAATCTATTGATCTTACTCAAAATGTGAAATTCCACAGCCCACTGGGTTAAAGAGTAAAATTACTTCTAAACTAAAATATCTCAATTTCTCCTCAATGCTTAGTCCTGCTATTCCAGGAATCATTGTGGTGAATCCCTTCTGCACTCTCTTTTTGGAAAAGGTATCCTTCCTTATATAAGTTGGTTACAGATATTTGTGATGTAGTTTTGTGTGCTCAATCATTGAAACCAATGGTGGAATTAGTCTTCTTGTTGATGTTCTTCTAATGTCTATTTATCACTGTCCTAACTACAGGTCAGCACTCTGAAGTACTATGGACAGTTTGAGCTTGTAATTCTAAAAAAATGCATTTTTTTTTAAAAGAGGGCTGTAAATTAAGTGGCTGCTTGTAGAGAGAGAAGCCCATAGAATTTCCCACTTAGAGATGCAAAGAAATTTCCAACAAATAACAAAGGGGCAAAGAGGCAAGTAAAAACAGACTAGACTGTGGTCTCTTGTGACTACAAAGATAGTAAAGTTACCTAAATAAAAATTGAAAGAACAGCTGTTGGAAATCAGCAACCAAAATAGCAATTACTGGAAAAGCTTAGCAAGTCTGGCAGCATCTATGGAGAGAAATGAGAGTTAATGTTTTGGTTCCAATGACCCTTCCTCAGAACCCCCAGTTCCACTTTGATGCTGTAAATATAAAAAGTAGCCTGTCACTTTACCTGGGGGTCTGACCTTTACTTCCAGGATGTTTGATGTTCTGCTGGCTTTTTGGACCCATTTGTTTGCATTACGCCTTCCCCATAATTCTGCGATGCATAGAAACTTTCCAGCTTCCAATTTGCTGGCCCTTGAGACACTCAACCGGACAGCATTGGACACAGATTTCACCACAATCATTTTTCCTTTGAAGTTCTCTGCCACGTTCCCCCACTTAATCGCAGTATCATGGGTGAAAGTAACAAGATTGTAGCTGTCATTAGAATTGGCTGGTTGGAATTTCCAGGTTACAGATGCTGGCACATGGGTGATATCTACCGGCCTAATGAAACACTGGAGTTCAAAGGTACCATAGTACTTCACGGTTGGAGTCCGGGTGATTGCAGTAACCTGAAAGTTACTTTCTACAAACACAAAAGAGAAAAATCAAAGACTGTCAGCAGCTCTCTGAGACTTTCTAGTACAGACCATTGAATCCCAAACTGTATCAGTTGAATTAAATCAAATCATAGTGTTCCCATAGGGGGTAAAAAATTGTTTGCAATATTGTGGTATCAATTTCCTTTTTCAATATTTTAAAAACAGCACAGGTCTGGGTTCACTGGACCAGGACAATGCTCTTTTGTTTGATTCAATGACTTTTTGAACAGTGAAACCATGGTTTTCGCGATAGGCAGATTCCAATAGACACCTTATCTGAAAGTGGGAGCGGCTCTTTAGATAATTCTAAAACTTTCCTTTGCAGAACCACAAAAAGCACAGGTAGATCAGGCTGAACACCCGTCCTGCCAGTTACCTGTTAATTGCAGAATCTTTTTATGCAGTAGCTGTTCGGTGCCTCTTTATATCTTTATCAGGTCAATAGGACAACTAGCAGCATTAACACCAGGTAAAAACAATGACTGCAGATGCTGGAAACCAGATTCTGGATTAGTGGTGCTGGAAGAGCACAGCAGTTCAGACAGCATCCAAGGAGCTTCGAAATCGACGTTTCGGGCAAAAGCCCTTCAGCATTAACACCAGACCTGGTGGTTAACATTGCTGTGGCTGACTACAAGTATGGAAACAAACTCACTGAAATAGTTTATGTGAGGAACTTGCTCGGAGTTAAAATACAAACATGCAAGGGGGTGTCACACTATAAGAGTATCACTGAGCCAGTAGGCCGCTTGAAGCTGCTCTGTCATTTGAACACATCAAGGCTGCAATCATGGACTCAACTGAACATTCCTGTCTGCTCACTATGAACTTTGATCCCCTTGGTAGCCAGGAATCCATCTAACTCTGTCTTAAAATTATCCACCACTTCCAGTGAAAATAATTCCACAGGCTTACAATCCACTGAGGGATAAAAAATATCTCCAACTCTTCATTTTAATGGGTAGCCCCTTATTTTCAAAATTCATTTGTGTTTTTACAGATTCTCTGATCTTAATGCACTTCCATCATTTTCTATTCAATTGCTTCCAATTTTTAACACCTTTGTTGCCATCCATTCAATTCAAACACATTTCCTACATGAAACAATGTGGTGGCTCAATCATTTGTGGGTTCAGTATTCAGCATCATGGGCCAACAAGATACTCCCGATACCTTTCTTGTCTGGGCTGCACAGAAGTGAGACAGAGTAGAAGAGGCCAACCCTGGATTATGGGCAATTATTTCAAAGATGTCAGGTATGTAAGAGAAATATTCGCCCCTCATCTCTCAAATATTCTCACCCACCTCTTTAGCAATTAATCAAAAGTTACTCACTCATTTATTCAATGTGGCATGATGCAAGGAGACACTGAATGGAGCTTACTTTAAAATTTATAAATAGGAAGTTTTTTTTTCCATACACAATGCATTTTATTACATTGCATTTTGCCATCAGCTTAATCAGTGAACATAGAATGTAGAACAATACAGCACAGGAACATGCCCTTTGGCCCATCATGACTATGCTGACCATAACCATGAAGGCAATGGAAATTCTTTTATTGACTGCAGAATGCTGTGCCTTGATTATGTATGATAGAATAAAGGTCATCCTATTAAAAAGTATCCCTTTTGTCTAATTGTGAATCGTGCAATTGTTTAAGTGAAATACCACAATATTCAACACTGAATTGCTTACCAAGGGATTTGATAGTTACTGCCTTTTTGTCACTGACATATTCTCCAATAAGGCGCCAGTTTCCATTAGATTCTGTTTCCCATTCCATCACTTTGCAAGCATACTGTCCTTGATCTGAAGTCTGGGCATTATAAATGTCCAATGTGAAGGAATTTGATTTCACTCGTGCCATTCTGATGTCATTGCTGATCACTCGCTCCTGATAAGGTTGGTAAGTAACCTGAATACCAGCTTGGTTCATTCCAATGACATCACGGTTTTGGTTCTGGTCGTTTGTCATTTGCCAAGTAATAGAGAGCTGCCCATAAGCTGCACTTGCTGAATGAATATCACAGGTAAACTGAATGGAATCACCTTCCAAAACCTCAGTCATACTACTGTCGATTATGACTTTAAGGTTGGCTTCTGTAAAATGACAAGAATAGGTATAATGTGAGAAATATAAGGAGGCTACATTGGAAAAGTGTAAGTTCTGGGTTTAATCAAAGATGCTAGCTGACACACAGTGAAGACTAAGAGGTTTGTGAACATCAGCAGATGATAATCGCTTACATTTGTGTAGCACACTTTACAGAGTAAAACTATACACAGCACTTAAGAATTTTCAAGACTTCTCTTGAATGATGAGAAATCGGGAAAAGGTATTTAAAAGGTTTGATCAAAGAAGTAGGTTTCAATAATCATCTTAATAAAACAGAGAGACAGATAGACATAGTCTAGAATGTTCTCCATAAAATGCTATGACAAGAATTATGTGAACAATTATATGAAGAATTACGTAAAGATCATTCATCAAGTTCACAATGTGGTTCACTTCCACTTGCTACGAGCGACACATATTCATATGCAGGGGGGCTGTCTCTGCAAGCAAAATGATACATCTACATACAGCACCTTTTCTAGCAATCAAAATCTTGGGGGAGCAACACCACCCTGCTACATTCCCTATAGCAACATCGTAACCAGAGTCAACTTGCCTTTTTTCAATTTCAGTTAGCAGCCCTATTTCTCTTGTAGTATAAATTGTTATACCTATTAAAATGGAGTATACTTGCATCTTCGCTACAAGAAAAAAATAGCTTTGAGAGCATTCATTTTTGAGCCTGCTTCCTTTCTATGCCTGAGATGATCTCATTGTGTATCTCATTGTATCTGGGATTTCTAAATTTCATGGAAATTTACAGATTTATAGATATTAAAGATATTGGGGATAGTACTGGAAAACAGTGTTGAGATAAAAGACCAACCGTTATCTAGTTGAATTGCAGGCTGTGTCAGTGCTATCCCCACATCCCTGATATCTTTATTACCGGTATCTATAAATCTATAAATCTCTGCCTTGAAAGACTGAACATCCACAGGCCTCTGGTGTAGAGAATTCTAAAGTTTCCTCCTCATCTCAATCCTAAGTAGCCTGTCTCTTGCTTTAAGACTTTGATATCCAGTGCTAGACTCCCCAACCAAGGGAAACATCCTTCCTGCAGCATTTTACCAATCTTTGTAAAAGTTTTGTTTGCTTCAATGAAATCACCTCTCATTCTTCTAAATTCCAGAGAATATAGACACAGTCTCTTTACTCTCTTCTCATAGAACTTTGCCAGGGGTCAAGCTGGTGAATCTTTGTTCCCATTTTCTCTATGGCAAGGATATTCTTAATTAGACAAGGAACCATGACATAATACAGCTCCTAATACCTTAATCACTAGCAGAAACAATAAAATTTATTTGCAGGTTTCTTACGAGGTCGTTGAACAGTGATGGTGATCTCCTTTGATTTATTAGTCGAGAATGCTGCAGATGAAATTTTCTCACTTTCCTCCGCCTGACAGTAATAAGAGCCACCATCTTCTACTTGAATCTGATACATTTTCAGAACATAAACCCTCTCGCTTTTCTTATGGACCACCACCGTTCCCAGGCTCTCTCTCATGTTATAGTCCCCATGAAAAGATGGTACTGCATTTGGTCCAATCCGGATTATCTCTCTGTTGTTTAAGAACCAGGCAACAGAGAAGAAACGTTCTGGGAAATTCTGAGCTTCAACTGTGCAGAATATTTCCAGTGAGCCTCCTACATTAATGTTGACTTCAGTGGCTTTAATCAGAGCAAGAAACTGGTTACCTGTGTGAAATAAAATGAATATCATTACTGTGCCAGTAAAAACCAAAGTGAGCAAATTTGTCAAATTTTAGTTGGATAAAAGACCTCCATTTCAATTCTGACTTTAATGTAGACCCAAGAAAATAAAGTTATGCAAAAAGATTAGAGGAAGTATGACTGGCCTTGTACTGAATCTGCTTTAATGGAGAGATTGCCAGAAAAAACTTCCATAGGTTGCATTAGTTTCTTGATGGTCTAGGGAGATACTTGCAGCATAATTACTTCCTTTTTAAAAACAAGATCTGCTAAATTTCTCAATGTTCTTCAAACTGTTACTTAACATAAATGGATCTAATTTATCTTTCCTATTTTGCTTAAGAATCCTGAGGGCATAGAGCAACATACCTTCATAACTGGAGAGGGGTAATGGAATGTGCACAGAGATTAAGGGATCAAAATGAGATGGAAGCAATTGAATATAAAATTCAAGTTCTGTAATGCCTCCTTATCAAAATTCAGAGACTGTCACCAGCTCACTACTGGCAGTCATCCAAAATGAGTCAACAAAGGTACTTATTACATCTGCCTTTAAGTGGTGCACCCTGCACCATAAAGGTTACTTTTAAATTGTAAAATGCTCTCTTTGGTGTAAACTGAAAAGTGCCATTGAAGCTGAAACTGATCACATCAGCAATTGAAGCCTCATGAAGGTTAAGAGCAGTGATTCACTCTGTGCATTAACATAATATTGCCGTTCATCAAAAGGTCAGTGATTCAAACTTCAACAAAAGCCCTTCAGTTTGTACATCTCAGACTGTTTTTGCTATAATTAACCTGTCTTGTACATTATTGTTTCTTATGTCTCCTGTCACTGCCACTTAGTCAGACTCCTAGCAAACCATTCAATGGTTGTCATCGAAAAGAACAGTACAGCTGAGAGCAGAGTAAAAGAGGAAAGTTTGGAATTTAATTAACATACATATTATATCTATGCATTTGTTTTGTTTATGTATGTATAAATGCAATGCAAAGGCATCAAAAGGGAGGCTCCAAAATAACTGGCTGTGGTATCTGCAATTTTTCCCCACAAACAATTTACCTGCACACACATGAATGTTTACTTATGCTGAATTTGAACAAAGACTAAAATCTGATTTTGTTCAATTGGACTGCAAAATCCAAATGTGCTCAGCTCTTTCACCTTACTGTGTTTTATTGCAAATACCAGATAATCTTTGATCCAGCTGCCAGTGCATGTAACCATACCTAAAAGTTACCAACTGGTTTAATCTGAAAACAAATTGGGTGCATGAGTAACCCATCTTCTGACTCCTCAAAGCCTATCCACCATCTACAAGACACAAGTCAGGATGGAATACTCTCCACTTGCCTGGATGAGTGCAGCTCCTACAACATTTAAGAAGCTTGACATCATCCAGGACAAAGCAGCTCACTTAATTGGCATCCCAACCGTCACCGTCAACATTCACTCCCTCCTGACTGAAGCACAGTGGGAACAGTACCATCTAGGAGATGTACTGCAACAACTCAAAGGGCCGTTAGCCAGCTCCAACTCACATTTATCACATGTAGGACATGGGCAGCAGCAGATAGATGGGAATATCACCATCTGCAGTTCTCCTTCAAACCACTCATCATCCTGACTTAGAACTACATCAGCATTCTTTTACTGTTAACGTCCCTCACTCACAGCACTGAGTGTACTTACACCACACGGACTGTGACTGTTCAAAAAGACTGCTCACTATTGTCTTCTCAAGGTCAATGAATGCAAGCTGAGCCAGTGACAGCTGCATCTTGTGAATGAATAAAAATAAGTTAGAATAGTAGCCAACTGGGACTAAAGAATCAGAGGAGCCCAGTCACTAGGATGTCTGTAGTGGATTTTAATGCCTATCAAATCTCAATGAGATAATTAATTGAACCTAATAATGTTATGATTTTCTAATTGTAGTCTAAACATCCATGGGACAAACATTCCTGTCTCTATTGCAAGTGTTTCTGAAATTGCTACCCACTCTATGAAGGACACTACCATTATAAACCAATATGCAAGGCTGCAGATGGGTGGATGATGGATTCCTTTACCCAAGCCATCAACTATAGAATACTGGCAGATTACCAGTGAATATATCAATTCTTAATGCTCAGAATGAAAGCATGATTTTTAAATAATTGAGGGGTCCAATTTTGGTATTGTGACATAATGGACAATCATGGTCAGACTGAAGCTTTTAATATACTGGAAAGAGGATAGAATTGCAACTATCCGAGATTGAGAATACACTGAATTAATGGAAGATTAATCAACATTAGCTAACTTCCTTAGTCTTTGCCTTCATATCTGTGATATATTGTCAATGAGATTCTCATTTGCAAGCTCTGTTATATCGTTGAATGTTTATTCAAAGTTTTTGCAGGTTTAGTTTCAACCAAAATGTGTTTTTACTTGATCATCAGTTAAGGTGTCTCGTAGCCAACCAAGAACTGGACAGAAAATCCTCAATACTATATTTTAGCTCCATTGTTATGTCTCAAGCTTCTGGTAAAATTTTTTAACCTAGTGATACAGCAGAATGACCACTCCTCGACCAGCCTGATTAATAGACTGAACACAGATTTGTTGAATAGCAGTAATTAATCACTCCAAAGTAATCGCTGTCCTCATCCTCAATATCAAACCTTACAACATGTTTGATTGTTCTGATTCATGTTGTTTTTCTAACAAATGCATCACGTTTTACTCGCATCCTCAGGTGTTTTGCTTTTCTCGCCCACTGATGTCTTCAAACAGATCACAGACTTTGAACAAAACCAGATGAGAAATAATTTGTTCCAAATTTGCCTGGCTTATAAAAATATTTACATTGTCTCTCAACTCAAAGAGGGCAATCCACCACATGTATATATTCACATGTATAAATGTACATACATAAACAGTCCAACAAGAACAGCATGGTGGCTCAGTGGTCAGCACTGCTGCCGCACAGTGCCAGGGACCTGGGTTCGATTCCCACCTCAGGTGACTGTCTCTGTGGAGTTTGCACATTCTCCCAGTGTCTGTGCAGGTTTCTCTGGGTGCTCCAGTTTCTCCTCACAATCCAAAAATGTGCAGGTAAGGTGAATTGGCCATGCTAAATTGCCCATGGTGTTAGGTGCATTAGTCAGGTGTAAATGTAGGGGAATGAGTCTGGGTGAATTACTCTTTGGAGGGTCAATGTGGACTTGTTGGGTTAATTGGTCTACTTCCATTTTGCAGGGAATCTAAGCAAATAAGATACTTGCATTTGAACTATTTTCTCCTTTCTCCGGTTCAGCAGAAGCAACTTGACAAGTGTATTTTTTCGATTGGATGGAATCCCACTACAAATTAACTTAGAAGAATTACCCTGAAACAATGCTAATCCTTGATTTTTTGATTTAAATAACTCCTGCATTTCCTGTGGATTTCTATCTCCATCACGGATGAGAGAATGTGGCTAGCAATTAAATAATGCCTACTTGCTTTGAGGTAGCTGAAGACAGAATAGTTTCTCTCAAATTTTGAGTTGAGTTAACTTGGTAAAGATTATAATTGTTACTCTGCTTCCTCAGAAGAATTTAAATGTTAAATCTCAATCCTTTCTCCATAGCAGTATGAACCATACTTTGCTTAATTTTCTATACAAATGATAAGAAATATTCATGTGATACATTGACATGCTATATGAATCAACAAAACCAGAATTGAATAGATATATTTTTTTTAGGTATCTGCTGGAGAATAACATTGGGAATTGATTGAGTCCACCAGGAGCCAGTTGAATAATTCATGAACAATTTTCATTCTGTCTGCCCCAGATGCATGTACACAAACTAAAATTTGAATTTATATTCTGAATGTCTTTCCAGATTGTAGGTATCAAATTGAGCTGGACCTTTGTGTGATACCTCAGTGAAAACATATGCTCCTTTTCTATACTATCTCACACTCTAAATACTCTTGTGATCGTTTAGTATCATTGCCCCTCAGACAGAACAACAGCTGCATCAAGCTCCATCTAAAACTCTGGGTTTCTTCTGTGCTGTTACATTTCCCCCAGGTATTCAGAATCTCTGTAGCAACTTATAACCTTGATAAGCTAGTGAAAACTGCAGCCCTGCAGCAGCAGCTAATTTCTCAGACTGCTGTGGGCCAAAGCATCCTCTCAGGCACTTGCAAAACCAGAAATCTGCCTCCATCACATTGTTGAGAGCTGGCCATAGAATTACAACAGGAGTCTGTTCTTACATGACTTGACTTCAGTTCAAGCTAACATCCAATTGTGCAACATTTTCCTTTGTGTCTATCTTGCCTTTCTAGTAATAAATCTTGTGTTAATGCACATAAAGTAGACAGTGAACATGCAATTTCAAGCCTTTCGCAACTTCAATTCACATTGCAAAAGTTTGTAGAGGAAGTTCAGCGGGATATTGCATGTGATTTTCTTACTACAATAGTTGAAGCATTCAGATTATGAAACTGTAGCTGTGAAAGGAGATAATTTTCTGTAGTTACGAGTCTTACCTATGCTCTTAACATTCACTGTGGTACCTTCAGTATTTTTACTAGACAGGCCATACCAGGATTTATTTAAGTCTTGAATCCACTCTGCACCTTCACAAAAGTAATCGCCCTGATCTGACATCTGTAGTTTAGAGATGGTGAGTTTGAATGAAGTCACACCAATCTTATCTAGTCGCACATCTCCTGATGCCTGTCTCTGTTTATATGAATCTCCGGAACGTAGGATGAAATCTTTTGTTAGAGAGATAACTGTGAGATTCTGATCTCCCTTCTGTATGTACCATGTGACAGCCACATGCGTGTGCTGTGATGTTTCTTTGGATACTTCACAGACCAGTTCCAGGGAGTCACCTTCAACTTTATCCAGGGTCTGGGGTGCCATTGTTGCACTGAGCGTGTCTGGAATTACTGTAAGAACATATGTTTTCAGTATGCTTTTCAGGTTGTACAATAGAAAATCATATTCAGTCTACAACAATGCAATACTTCCACAATCTTATTTGTCTTAAAGGTATCTTAACACAACCAATATCATCCATACATATCAAACTTATCCTCAGTATGACATGAAATAAAAACATGGAAAAGCAAATTACAAATCTAATACTCTACAGGACACAGTTGCCATAATAAATTAGGATCCTTCCTGCCTTTCATTATTTTGACTAGTGTTCGAATCCACATGGGATACAAGTAATGAGAGTGAGTTTTGATAACATCACCACAGGAAATGACATCACCAACCCAAAGAAACCCAAACATATGAATAGAAAGCAGGAATTTTCAGCATTGCTTCGCCTGAGGCCCACTGAAGATGTTACATATTAGGGTGACGAAACATCTGGAAATGAACCTTCCAGCTCAGCGAGCAAACCTACATCTAAAACAGGTAATGAGACTTTGAGCAGGACATTTGTACACTGTAGCATAATGTATTAAAATTCTTGATCTTCTGGCCATCCCCAATAGATCAATGAATTAGATGACGGTATTATATGTTATTATACTGTACACAAATAGATGGAAACAGCCATTGATTCCCTCAGCAATATTTGACTAGAATGGGAGTGGCCAGAAAGGGATTCTATTCCCAAAACTATTGTGTGATCCCTGCTGGCAAATGTATAACTTTTGGTTTTGAATTACCTTGTGCAGTCTGCTAACACTGCTGATTAGGGGAGCAATTCTGACTTCTTCAGTCAGTCTAACCTATTTGTAACTCTACTCCCACAGCATTTTGGTTATCTCTTAACTGCCCTCTGACTATTAGCTTTGTAGCAGGGATAAAATACTTATCATAAAGTGGAGAGGTGAGAAAGAATTCTGAGGTTATTTTGCTGAACTTATCGAAGATTATAGGGACACTTGACAGAAACATTCAAACACTTCTGGCAGTTTGATAGAGTGAATGAAGAGAAACTGAGTTTATTCAAGGAACAGCTACTGTGTGTCCTTGATAAATATATATCTGTCAGACAGGGAGGAAGTTGTCGAGTGCAGGAGCCGTGGTTTACTAAGAAAGTTGAATCTCTTGTCAAGAGAAAGAAGAAGGCTTATGTTAGGATGAGATGTGAAGATTCAGTTAGGGCAATTGAGAGTTACAAGGTGGCCAGGAAAGACCAAAAGAGAGCGCTAAGATGAATGAGGAGAGGACATGAGAAGTTATTGGTGGATAGGATCAGGGAAAACCCTAAAGCTTTCTTAGGTATATAACGGATAAAAGAATGACTAGAGTAAGATTAGGGCCAATCAAGGACAGTAGTGGGAAATTGTGTGTGGAATCAGAGGAGATAGGTGAAGCGTTAAATGACTATTTTTCGTCAGTATTCATACTGGAAAAAGACAATGTTGTTAAGGAGAATACTGAGATACAGGTGACGTGAGGAGGTGGGATTGTGGTTCACAAGGTGGAGGTCTTAGAATTTCTAGGAAGTGTGAAAACAGATAAATCCCTTCGGCC
This sequence comes from Chiloscyllium plagiosum, assembly GCF_037043375.1. Classification (NCBI taxonomy): domain Eukaryota; kingdom Metazoa; phylum Chordata; class Chondrichthyes; order Orectolobiformes; family Hemiscylliidae; genus Chiloscyllium; species Chiloscyllium plagiosum. Next base: position 49,206,048 of record NW_028270150.1, read on the forward strand.
GGATGGGATTTATCCAAGGATTCTCTGGGAAGCCAGGGAGAAGACTGCCGAGGCTTTGGCTTTGATCTTTATGTTGTCATTGTCTACAGGAATAGTGCCAGAAGACTGGAGGATAGGAAATGTTGTTCCCTTGTTCAAGAAGGGGAGTAGAGACAACCCTGGTATTTATAGACCAGTGAGCCTCACTTCGGTTGCGGATAAAGTGTTGGTAAAGGTTATAAGAGATAGGATTTCTCATCATCTAGAAAGGAATAAGTTAATTAGGGACAGTCAGCACAGTTTTGTGAAGGGTAGGTCGTGCCTCATATACCTTATTGAGTTCTTTGAGAAAGTGACCAAACAGTTAGATGAGGGTAAAGCTGTTGATGTGGTGTATATGAATTTCAGTAAGGCATTTAATAAGGTTCCCCATGGTAGATTACTGCACAAAATACAGAGGCATGAGATTGAGGGCAATTTAGTGATTTGGATCAGAAATTGGCTATCTGATAGAAGACAGAGGGTGGTGGTGGATGGGAAATGTTCATCAAGGAGATCAGTTACTAGAGTGTACTGCAAGGATCTGTTTGGGATCCACTGCTGTTTGTCATTTTTATAAATGACATAGATGAGGGCGTAGAAGGATGGGTTAGTAAATTTGTGGATGACACTAAGGTCAGTAGAGTTGTGGATAGTGCTGAAGGATGTTGTAGGTTACAGAAGGAGATAGTTAAGCTTCAGAGCTGGGCTGAGAGGTGTCAAATGGACTTTAATGCAGAAAAGTGAGAGGTGATTCACTTTGGAAGAAGCAACAGGAATAAAGAGTACTGGGTGAATGGTAAGATTCTTGGTAGTGTAGATGAACAGAGAGATCTCAGTATCCATGCACATAGATCCCTCAAAGTTGCCACCCAGGTTGTTAGGGCTGTTAAGCGGCATACGGTGTGTTAGCTTTTATTAGTAGAGGGATTGAGTTTCAGAACCATGAGGTCATGCTGCAGCTGTACACAACTCTGGTGTGGACGCACTTGGGAGTATTGTGTGCAGTTTTAGTCACTGTATTATTGGAAGGATGTGGAAGCTTTGGAAAGGGTACAGAGGAGATTCACCAGGATGTTGCCTGGTACGGAGGGAAAGTCTTATGAGGAAAGGTAGAGGGACTTGACTCTGTTTTCGTTAGAGAGAAGGTTGAGAGGTGACTTAATTGAGACGTATAAGATAATCAGAGGGTTAGATCAGGTGGACAGTGAGAGCTTTTTCCCCCGAGGATGGTGATGGCTGGCACAAGGAGGCATAGCTTCAAACTGAGGGGTGATAGATATAGGACAGATGTCAGAGGTAGTTTCTTTACTCAGTAAGTAGTAGGCATGGAACACACTGCCTGCAACTGTTGTAGACTCACTAACTTAAAGGGCATTTAAGTGGTCATTGGATAGGCATATGGACAAGTATGGAATAGTGTCGGTTCGATGAGCTTCGGATTGGTTTCACATGACGGCACAACATCGAGGGCCGAAGAGCCTGTACTGTGCTGTAACTGTCTAAGTACTCTGATTTCAGTGGCAGTCAGTAACCAGAGGAGAGAGGTTTATGTAATTGACAAAGGAACCTGAGGTCAGATAAAGAAACATTTTATTTTGGAAGGAGCAAGTTATTATCTGTCATCAGCTTCATGGAAGTGTGATGGAAGCAGATCCAATACTAACTATCAACAGAGAATTGGAGAAATTGCAGTGTTCTTAGTAAAGAGAAAAGATTAATTGAATAGCTCTTTCAAAGAGTGTAGAGCCAAACATATTCCTTCTGTGCTGTGACATTCAATGATTCGATAAATTGAACCTAAAATATCTAGGGCTCAGTATCACAGGAGGAATTTCCATCACTAACTAGGCCAAGGGATGTTGCAATCAAAAAGCATTTTGAATATGATAAAAAATGAAATGCTTGATTGGAAATATTATTTCCCCTATACCACATGAGCAAACTGCTTATCTAATTCAGTTGATAATGAATGCACTTCCCCTTTTATTCACTTACCAGTAAATCACAAAGAAATACGTTTACCTATAAATAAACAAACTGCATGTACAGTAGAATTATATGGTTCATTTCTTCATGCTGAATAGGAAAAAGCAAATCTGTACATTCAACAAAACAGGTTTAAAAAAGATGTATTTCTAGGTACTACATGCTTGCAATATGAGCTCAATAGAATTTTATATTTGCAATTCCTTTCTGAAAAGGCAAATGAAGAACTTTTGAATATTTTGAAGGCAGAGGTAGAAAAATTCTTGATTACTAAGGGAATGAAAGACTGTCGGGGTTTTGCAGGGTTGTAGATTAAAGGTTAAAATCAGACCAGCCCTGACCTTATCTCATGGCAGAACAGGCTTGAAGAGCCGAGTGCTCTACCGGTCTTCCTTTATCATACTTTTGTATGTTTTGTATGCCTGTCCATATCTATATAATTAGATCTCCTAATGGTGCATTAATCTAAATGCTCAAAAGGTGTATAATTTTGCATTGTTTTAATGTAATCAGATTCATATTGGCATGTTGAGACTTGGAAAGGATTGATAGTACTTACTGCTGCATTTCAATAGATGATAATTGTAAACAGAGGCATGTTTAATTGGGTGCTGCCATCTTTCTGATATTTTCAATCAAAACTCTGAAGTTGATGATGAGCAGTTAAAGTACAACATGGAGAAAAGAAGAACGCTTGAAAAACCCACCTGTCAAGTTCGTTACGGCACTGTAGGACCCCCAGTATACGTTGTCTGTGCTTGGAGTGGCACACTCATATGTCCCTTCATCACTTTTCTGCAGCTTTGTAATGTGTAACAGCACAGAGTCTCCTTTCAGCCTCTCGATGTAGATCTCATTCTTCTGCACTCTTCCTCCAAACACAGCATAAGAGAAAGTAGGATCATTTGTGCTGATAATCTGGATTTTCAGTGTAGGCTTATCTGGACGAAAGAGGGACCACTCAAAGTTCTGCTCTGGTGACCCCTGATACCCGCTCACATCACACTGGATGGTTATGTGGTGTCCTTCAGCCCGGACTAGGGGCCCTTTTTGTACTTTCACTCGTCTTTGAGCACTGCATGAGTCTATATCAAGATAGAAAACACAAGAGACATTTTTCTTGAAATATATCCTGAACAAGCTAATCTGAAGACAGGAAAATTTAAATCCAGTATTTATATAAAGATTATATTGGCAGATGAGGACTGGAAACTATACTAATGAAAACTAATGAACACTTACTAGCTTTTCACACTATTCTCAGGGACCTGGTTGAGCAGGACTGTGTCATAACCTTCTTCCCAGGCCTTCAGAGGTCACTTGGCTGGATGGCTGGTTTGTAATAAGAGCGATGCTAACAGTATGGGTTCAATTCCTGCACCAGCTGAGTGTAGCACGAAGGATGTTCCTTCTTAGCCTCTCCCCTTGCACGATGTGTGGTGACTCTCAAGTTAAACACCACCAGTCATCTCTCTCTCTCTCTCTCTAATGAGCGAGCAGGACTACGGTGAAGTTGTCTTTAATCAGACCATCTGACATCACTGAAGATGCAGTATATCTATTCACCTAACAGCTATTAATCCCATATACTACAATATTCAATTGAGGAAGTAATATTAAAACACAGGAGTACCCATTAAATGGCTCACATAGGCATTTAAACTGCATTACATTTACTGGTGGACAGTCCTTAAAACAATCACTTTACACTTGGTGATGAAGGATTTGTCTTGGGTGGAATACTGTTGGTGAACAAATCCAAAACAGCAACCTTAAGCTAGGATGAATAAAGGCAATGACAGAGGCATGAGGGAGGAGCTGGGTAGAATTGACTCGGAGAGGAGCCTAACAGGAAAGACAGTGGAACAGCAATGGCAGGGGTTTCTGGGAGTAATTCAGGAGACACAGCAGAGATTCTTCCCGAGAAAAAAGAAGCAAGGTACATGGAAGATGAAGCTACCATGGTTGACTAGGGAAGTCAGGGATAGCATAAAAGCAAAAGAGAAAGCATATAATGTGGCAAAGAGCAGTGGGAAACCAGAGGATTGGGAAGCTTACAACACAGGGCAACAAAAAAGAAAATAAGGAAATAAAAGATTAAAGATGAGAGTAATATAAAGGAAGACTGTAAGAGTTTCTTTAGATATATAAAAGGACAAAAGAGGCAAAACTAGACATTAGGGTGCTGGAAAATTATGCTGGAGGGATAGTAGTGGGGAAGAAGAAAATGGCTGAGGAACTGAATAATTACTTCGCGTCAGTCTTCATGGTGGAAGACACAAATAATATCCCAAAAGTTCAAAAGGGTGAGGGGGGCAGAGCTGAGTCTCGTGGCCGTGACCACAGAGAAGATGATATAAAACCTGAATGGCCTGAAGATGGATAAACCACCTGGACCAAACGGACAACACCCCAGAGTTCTAAGGGAGATAGCTGAAGAGATAGTGGAGGTGTTAGTAGTGATCTTTCAGGAATCACTAGAGTCAGGGAGGGTCACAGAGGATGGAAAAATCACTAACATGATACTCCAGTTTAAAAAGGGAGCAAGGCAAAAGACAGAAAATTACAGACCAATTAGCCTAATCTCAGTCGTGGGTACAATCCTGGAATCCATTGTGAAGGATGAGATTTCTGAATACTTGGAAGTGTATGGTAAAATAGGGTAAGGTCAGCATGGTTTCATGAAGGGGAGGTCATACCTGACAAATCTGCTAGAATGTTTTGAGGAAGTAACGAGCTGATTAGACCAAGGAGAGCCAATGGATGTTATCTACCTGGACTTCAAGAAGGCCTTTGACAAGGTGCTGCACAGGAGGCTACTGAGTAAAATTAGGGCCCCTTGGTGTTAGAGGTAAGGTCCTAGCATGGATAGAAGCTTGCCTGTCTGGCAGAAAGCAATGAGTGAGAATAAAAGGGTCTTTCTCAGGATGACGGTGACAAGTGGTGTTCCACAAGGCTCAGTGTTGGGACTACAACTTTCACTTTATACATTAAAGATCTCAATGAAGGAACTAAAGGCATTCTGGCTAAGTTTGCTGATGATACAAAGATAGATACAGGTTCAGTTAGCATAGAGGAGGCAGGGAGGCTATAGAAGGATTTGCACAGGTTAGGAGAGTGGGCAAAGAAGTGACAGATGAAGTGCAACGTAGATAGATGTGAGGGAATGCACATTGGTAGGAAAAATAGAGGCATGGACTATTTTTTAAATGGGGAGAAAATTCAAAATCTGAAGTGCAAAGGGGTGGTGGTGATATGAGGAGGTGAATACAATTGAAACACACAGAATATTGAATGGCCTGGACAGAGTAGATGTTGGGACGATCTTTCCATTGGTAGGAGAGACTAGGTCCTGAGGGCACAGCCTTAGAGTAAAAGGAAGACTTTTTAGAATGGAGATAAGGAGAAATGTCTTCAACTAGAGAGTCGTGAATCTATGGAATTAATTGCCACAGAAGGCTGTGGTGGCCAGGTCATTGAGTGTATTTAAGACTGAGATAGAAACGTTCTTGAGTATCAAGGGGATCAAGGGTTATGGAGGAAAGCAGGAGAATGGGGTTGAGATACTCTTCAGCTGTGATTGAATGGCAAAGCAAACAAAATAGACTGAATGGCCTAATTTCTGCTCCTAGGTTTTATGATCTTATGAACATGCAATGGGTTCTTACACATTTAAATTGTTTAATCTGACAAAAGAATTAGTGAAAAACACTATGGGGGAATCTTTTATGCAATTGCTATTAGGATTTGGAACACTGTCTGATAAATAAATGAATTGCTTTTTAAAAGAGGCCGCCACTTGTCTTCCTTCAATAAATAATGATCTATGAATCCACTTTTGTGCTATTTCAGCTTGTTTATTTGAGAAGATGTGATAACTGCTAAAATAGTGCACATTAGAGACTTCAAGATCCTCACCAGATGTGGAATCTGCAGTCAGACATGGAAAACAACTTGTGTTTGCGGCTACACAACTTGCATACAGATGCAAAGAGCTACTTTGAATAACCGCGGAGAGCAGATGCATGGATTGTGATGTGCACACTTAAAGATGCAGGCAGAATGCATACCTTATGCTGTCTTCTAATCATAATAATAATGATGTGCTATCCAGCACTGAATCCTTGACTGACTGTACACTACTGACCTGTTACAGTGGAATCGTGAAGTAGGGAATTGTCAAATATTTGGGATTTGGAAGTTTATTCACGGGATTTGGAGTCAACTGCAGTGCTCACAGCTAGCCTGCCGAGAATTGTACTGTACCAGTTGTCTCCTGCCTTTCTTTTCTTATTTCACTTTCTCTTCCTCCTGAGGTCTTTTTTGAACTCTGTGGTAAAGGCTATGGACTCATGATAGCCAAGTTGTTAAAATTTCAGTGGAGCTCCAGCAATGGGAACACTTACTGGTGAGCTCCTTTGGGCAGCAGTATCACTGTTCCAGTCTCTGGTGTACTTGATGGTGTCCTTATATTAGTTTGGTTCTGGTTAGGTGCATGCTAGCTAAGTGTGGTTGGATAATAGAGAGTAGTCATTATAGAGTAGCCAGCCCTTGTCAGAAAGCAGCCACACTCCGCTTTGACATGCTGGGTGAAAATGTGCTGGAACAATGGGTGAGTGCAGGCTGAATGAACCATGGCTGCCAAGATAGCAGACAATCACCAGCATGAAGTTTCAAACGTAGTCACATGACAACAATTGGCAATTGGTCATTTTTAACAGTTTTGGTGCAACTCAGTGTTGTGACATGGTCTGTGCAAATTTGTCTAGTTATGGCCAGGTGACAAGCAGTGGAACAATTCCTTCTTTTCAGCCTCTGATTAGTCAGAACAAAGCTTTAAACTCTTTTTCATACCAGGCTATACAGTTCTCAAGGAAAGGGGAATAGTAGCAGCATTCTCCTACTCACAAATACAATGTGATGACCAGCAGTTGACGTCGTTGAATATTGCAAAGAGCAAGATGATAAAATTCTAGCTTACCTGGGAGCCGAAATTTCCAGAAACCAAGTAAGTGGACAGCTCTAAAGTTCATTATAGCTTTAAGAATTAGTCAACCAGACAGTCAGCAGCTGCCAAGTGTTTGAACAAGGTAGTGATCAGCAGGAACTCATGTCAAGTCCAACAAGAGAGAAGTAGCATTCAGGCTAAAGCCGTTATGTCAGTCCTGGCAAGATGCACAGATGAAGTGTGTGGGATGCAAAACCTTAAAGACTAATCACATTTGACAGTTACAATTTCCATCAGAAAGCATTCCCGGTTCGGGGGCAAATATATCGAACCTTCAAAAGTAAAGTTAAAAATCCTTTTTGGGCAATTGATGAAACTTTAAATTAATGGCTCAAAAATCAAACAGGATGAGAAGACGAGAAGTGAAAATAATGAATAAAGTTCACAGTGAATGTTGCTGTTATGTTGAACAGGCACCAAGAGACACAGGCACCATGGTGGAAAGAAGGGTCACAGGTATATTTTGTACTGATGTCCCAGTGTTGGAAGCATCAGAAGGCTGTGTTAAGGTGACAAAAGGGACAATTTCCAAGCTAAAATCATGTAGATTCTAAAAGAAGAACTCTTTGGGGCTACAATGTTGAATAGATTGTTATAGTTCAAGAAGGTAGCTCACCACCATGACCCAAAGGATAACTAGGGATGGGCAATAAATGCTGGGCCAGCTAGCAACATCCACTTCCTAACAGTGATTTTGAAAATACATTGACAGACTAATAACTTAAACAGTGGTTCTGGGCAGGAGCATGTATAAAGGTTGCAGGCACAAAACTGTATTTGAAAAGTACATCCATTATGAATTAAGCTGTGAAAGGAGGGAACACATCCACATTGCCTGTGGAAAAGGAAGAAATATCCATTTTGCCTGCAAAATTTTGGGAACCTCTATTTTGGTCACAATGAAGAGGAAAGCCCCCCAGTAAATGGTTATATAAACATTATTATTTAATATCATTAAAAACTTCCAAAAAAAGGGAAATGAATTGATATTCTAAACTGTTTACAAGCTAAAAAACTTAGAAGAAGTAGAGGGCATAGGTTTAAGGCAAGAGTAAGAAAATTTAAAAGGGACCTATGGGACAACCATACAAAAAGGTTCTGCGTGTATGGAATGAGCTGCCAGAAGAAATGGTGGAGGCTAGTACAATTACAATATTTAAAAGGCATCCGAATGGGTATATGTAAATGAAGGGTATAGCAGGATGTGGGCCAAATGTTGGCAAATGGGACTAGATTAATTTAGGGTATCTGATCAGCATGGACGAGTTGGACGGAAGGATCTGTTTTCAATTTGTACATTTCTATGAGTCTCTGGCTGAGATAAAACAGCGTTGCAATTTACAAAAGTACAAGTCTTCAAGGGAAACAAAATTCACAGCATCATAAAGATACTGTCAAATGTGAGATATTAAGTAATAAGAATAAATAATCACAATAAGAAGACACAGCAAGAAAACTAATAATGCATTCAAGACTTAACTTTGTTTGATCACAGAGTTGGACATCTTGGGTCCACAGATTTTAAGGTGTAGAATTGTTTCAAACTTAACATTAAATCACATGCTGAACAAGTAAGTAGGTGGTTGTATTCAATAGTACCTACTGCTGATGATATTATAAATCATCAAAACATAAAAAGGCATGGATAAATTTGATGAAGATCTGAAATCTTTTGACAATTACTTTAACCTTAAAGAGAAAAAAATCTTGAAACAGCGAGATTTAATAGAAGAGTTCAGCAATCAGGAGAATCCCTGTTTTTGATCATTTTGTTAATCATCTCTATGAATTATCTCTGCCTCTGGAACTTTGAAATCAGAATTCATAAGAGATTAGATTAGATTCCCTACAGTGTGAAAATAGACCCTTCGGCGCAAAAAGTCCACACCAACCCTCCAAAGAGTAACGCACCCAGACCCATTTCCCTTTGACTAATGCACCTAACACTAAAGGGCAATTTAGCATGGCCAATTCACCTGACTTGCACATCTTTGGACTGTAGAAGGAAACCAGAGCACCCGGAGGAAACCCATGCAGAAACGGAAAGCCTTATAAAAGAAATCCTAAGGGAAATTCATGATCCAAATGACTCAAATTTGACAGAACTTGTTTATGTCAATGTCCCCCCTTTTTTTTAGATTAATTCAGGCTGATTGTAATTATTTAGCAGATCGAATACCATGACTGAAAAAAAAAAAGAAACAGCCTACAGAAATTAAACAATATAGTCCAGAGGGTATAATTCTCAGGATTAAAGATATGCTGCAAATTATTCTGCAACACAAGTAACATAAGAAAGTTGAGAGCATATGCAGTATACATGCTTCACATCAACACTTCTCACTTTTGAGCCTAAACTTACGTCTTTATCTCAGCTACTCCCAAAAGACAGTGAACAACTCAAGGGAATCAAGTTTTTCTATGACTATTCAAATAGCTTGGAATCAGAAAACAACTGGTACAGGAACAAACTATTGTTGTCCATCTGGTCCAAGAGCAACTAGTATAAAATTTCATTAGGCTTTACAAACTCATGGTGGAACTAAAAACAAAAAGTATCTTTTGAGATGATCTATGTTGGCGTAAAAGAACTGTCTAGTACTGTCAGGAAGGAAATTTACAACCACACAGGTAGGCTGGAAACATTCTCCACGTCGATCATCATGGTATAACATTTGGTTTGCAGATTCTCCAAGCAGAAGCAAATTCTGAAAACAAGAATACGCAGTACATCCCGTTCGAGTTCGTGAGCAAATGCTTAACTGAAGTTGCTCAGACAGCGAAACTGTCTGCAGAACAATTTGTGATTGCAGATTTAAATATTATGTCAGGGAATGAAGAGAAACATTTCAAATCTTTGTACTCCAAAGCAAAATGAACAGTGTCAGTGACAGAGATAATGCAGCAATTCTCCAGTCCCATAACTAACGATGTGAAAATATCTTTTGCACTAGTACGATAATCAAGGAGTGCAAATGGAGACACCCAATCTAATCAAGAAGTGAAGTAAGGAGTTACAGATGTTAACCAATCTATCAGCACATTGAGAGTAAATATTTGCATGAACAAAATTTGCATAATTCTATGAAAACCAGACCAACGTCCACATATTTAAGATGGTATTGTAAAGAATATATCTAGTTTTGAAATCCTGCCTAGGAACTGCAAAGAAGAAAGTACTTATTTCCACAGATTAACCATCTGCCATGATGGAAATTCGTGATATTAAAGGTCTCTCAAATGTTGTAGCTTGGCAACTCCTGGTTCAGTAGGGATGTGTTCTTTTGAAAAAGACGTTCAGGAGATAAGTGTCCTCCAGATAAGGTAATGGATCAACCACGTTATTTGGCAGAAACAACATCTATTGCAAAGGAAGTCCAAGAGATAAATGGTCCTCCAGTTGCAACATACTTCACAGAAAATGCATGATCAAGATCAGAATTAAGGTCATCAGTGCTCAAGCCCAAGACCTCCCAATTTTCTAAGTCAAAAAAGAATGCATTCTGGAAACATTGGAATACCTCCAGGCTACCTGAATTTGTAAAGTTATAGACCTGGCAGGAGATGGAATTATGTTAAATGTAGTTTTATAAATGAATGCATAAAATATTAATGGGAAAAAAATCTTTCAGAGATATGGTGAATAGGGTAAGGTGTCTGAAAAGGTTAATGTTGGAAAAAACATTAACATCCACCTAATCTATGATGATTTAATACAGGATGGATGGGGGTACTGAGAGAATAGCTCGAAGGTGACAGATGTGTTATTTATGATTTCAAATAGTCTTAGTAACAAAGTCTAACTAGCCAGTGCAACTGTCACATACATTTTTTTTTCAATATCTATATCTTGTTAAGACTAGAACCTCTTTTTGTTAAGACTCTCTAGTGATTGTTCCTCTATCATTGTAAATTAAATAGGCCCTTAAGCACAAAAGAGGAACAGGAACTGTGCCAACATCCTTGTACCTACAAAGACTAAATGCCATATCAAATAAACCATGCCATAAGCCAAATTTGCCACAACCCATCACTCACAGACACATACCTAGCTTGCATGTATAACATCTCATCTCATACAATTGGCACTGCTGTAAGCCTCTCACATCTTCTACTAGTGCCAATTATTCAATATCATTTCATAACTATATTACAAAACCTTCAGAGAAATTCAGGCCATTCGCTGACACACTTTGCTCACTCTTGTAGAACAAAATGGCACAGAACTGGAGAAATAGGAGCTTACTACAAGATATGCCAGCAAGTTCTGATCCTTCTTATGGTGTGTAATTTTAGGTTCTAATAAGCAAATCATAAATAATTGCACCATGAATCTTGGCTTTATATTGAAGTAGAGATAAAGTGAGGGCTGCAGATGCTGGAGATCAGAGCTGAAAATGTGTTGCTGGAAAAGCGCAGCAGGTCAGGCAGCATCCAAGGAACAGGAGAATCGACGTTTCGGGCATAAGATTCCTGAAGAAGGGCTTATGCCCGAAACGTCGATTCTCCTGTTCCTTGGATGCTGCCTGACCTGCTGCGCTTTTCCAGCAACACATTTTCAGCTCTTTATATTGAAGTAACATACCACCAACATCCTAATAATATAGTTGAGATGGTTAAAAATCTCAATGCCAGGTTATAGTCCAACAAGTTTAATTGGAAGCACTAGCTTTCGGAGCACTGCTCCTTCATCAGGTAGTTGTGGAGTACATGATTGTAAGACACAGAATTGTGTCTTACAACCATGTACTCCACATCCACCTGATGAAGGAGCAGTGCTCAGAAAACTAGCGCTTCCAGTTAAACCTGTTGGACTATAACCTGGCATTGTGAGATTTTTAACTTTGTATACCCCAGTCCAATAACGGCATCTCCAAATCATGACTAATTGAGATTGAACTGCACATCAAATGTGAAGCTCTGCTTCACATGTCTATACACACACACATACATACACCTTGTAATAGCTTGCACAAGCCTGAACAGAAGGTTCAACTTACTTTCTGTCTTTCCTTTAGTCAATTAGTTACAATAACTTACTTCAAACTACACTGTTTTGCTAATAATGTGATAAACTTTATCATTTGGCCCTTTCAGCATACAACATCAAACGGCGTGTCAGCAATGGCTCATTGGTGCAGACTCTGATGTCGGAGTTCCAGTTTCATTCCAGAGTTTGAACATGAAATGGAGATCAATGCAGCCAAATGTGAGGTGATTCACTTTGGGAAAAATAACAGGAAGGCAGAATACTGGGTCAATGAAAAGATTCTTGGTTGTGTGGATGTGCAGAGGGATCTTGGAGCCAATGTACATAAATCCCTGAAAGTTGCCACCCAGGTTGATAGTGATGTTAAGAAGGCATACGGTGTGTTAGGTTTTATTGGTAGAGGAGTTCCAGAGCCGTAATGTCATGCTGCAATTATACAAAATGCTAGTGCGGCTGCACTTGGAATATTGTGTACAGTTCTAGTCACCCCATTACAGGAAGGATGTGAAAGCATTGGAAAGGGTACAGAGGAGATTTACCAGGATGTTGCCTGGTCTGGAGGGAAGCTCTTATGAGGAAAGGCTAAGAGACTTGGGTTTGTTCTCATTGGAAAGAAGAAGGCTAAGAGGGGATTTGATAGAGACATACAAGATGATCAGAGGATTAGATAGGGTAGAAGGTGAAAATCTTTTTCCTAGGATGATGACATCAACTTGTATGAGGTGGCATAACTACAAATTGAGGGGTGATAGATTTAAGACAGATGTCAGAGGTTCTTTACTCAGAGAGCAGTAAGAGTGTGAAATGCCCTACCTGCCAATGTAGTCAACTCAGCTGCATTAGGGAGATTTAAACAATCCTTGGATAAGCACGTGGATGATGATGGGATAGTGTAGGGGGGGGGGATGAGCTTAGAATAGTTCACAGGTTGGCGTAACATCGAGGGCCGAAGGGCCGGATCTGCGCTGTATTGTTATATGTTCTAAAAATTAAGGTGACCTTCTCATGCCATTCTGATAGTACAATAATATATCAGAGGTACCGCCTTTCAGATGTAATGCTAAAGCAAGATCTCATTGCTTCCTCAGGCAGCCAAAAGATGATCCAATGGCATGATATCAATGAAGAGTTAAGGAATTATCCAAAATGTCTTTGCCAATGTTTATCTCAAACTCAAAATCAAATTAAACTCCATCTGCAACACTCCTCAGCTCATTGACCCATCTTATCAAGATCCTGTTGTAATCAGAGGTAACCTTCTTCACTGTCCACTACATTTCCAATTTTGGTGTCATTTGCAAACTTGATAACTATATTTCCTATGTTCACATCGAAATCATTTATATAAATGATGAAAAGCAGTGGACCCAGCACTAATCCTTGTTGCACACCACTGTTCACAGGTGTCCAGTCTGACAGGCAACCCTCCACCACCACCACCACCCTCTGTTTTCTACCCTCAAGCCAGTTCTTTATCCAAATGGCTAGCTGTCCCTGTATTCCATGTGATCTAATCTTGTTAACAAGGCTACCATGAGGAACCTTGTCGAATACTTTACTGAAGTCCAAATAGATCACATCCACCACTCTGCCCTCATCAATCCTCTTTGTTACTTCTTCAAAAAACTCAATCAAGTTTGTGAGACATGATTTCCCATGCACAAAGCCATGTTGACTATCCCTAATCAGTCCAAATACATGTAAATCCTGTCCCTCAAGATTCCCTCCAACAACTTACCCACCACCAACATCAGGCTCACCAGTCTCCTGGCTTTTCCTCACCACCTTTCTTAAATAGTGGCACCACATTAGCCAACTTCCAGTCTTCTGGCACCTCATCTGTGGCTATCGATGTTCCAAATATCTCAACAAGGGTCCCAGCAATCACTTGCCTAGGTTCCCACAGAGTTCGAGGGTACACCTGATCAGGTTGTGGGGATTTATCCATCTTTATGAGTTTTAAGACATCCAGCACCTCCTCCTCTGTAATATGTACATTTAGTTACATCTGGAAGAAAAAGGAGTCGAGCTACATGAACAAAACTGTTTTGACATCTTTGTGATAACTGACTGCCTTATTTAGGGAGTTATTCACAGGAAAGAATTTAAGGAGTTATTCACAGGAAAGCTATGTCTGCAAACACAGACATTGCTAAATGTAACAAGGAAGAGGGAAGTTGTTGGTACTTCTGATAAGGAGGCAAGCTGCAGACTTGATGGTTTTAGAGGAGTAGTCAATAATTTAGATGAAAGTATCCAAAGAATGATCAATAACCAATAAATAGGGTGGAACGGCGGCTCAGTGGTTAGCACTGCTGCCTCACAGCGTCAGGGACCTGGGTTTGATTCCCGCCTCAGGTCACTCTCCGTGTGGAGTTTGCACATTCTCCCCATGTCTGCGTGGGTTCCTTCCGGGTGCTCCGGTTTCCTCCCACAAATCCAAAAATGTGCAGGTCAGGTGAATTGACCAAGCTAAATTGCCCATAGTGCCTACACTCTAGGGAATTGGATTTAACAATATCACATCATCAACCTGAAGGACAACAAAACTGTGCAGGAATCGAACATCAGAACTCTATTAGTCGAACTTCAAAAAACAACATTTTACAAAGATTGAACTCTGGACACTTGGGTGGAATTGTAACTAAATTCCACCATCAACAGGTAACAGACAAATAGAGTCATAGAGATGTACAGCATGGAAACAGACCCTTCAGTCCATGCCAACCAGATATCCCAACCCAATCTAGTCCCACCAGCCAGCACCCGGCCCATATCCCTCCAAACCCTTCCTATTCATATACCCATCCAAATGCCTTCTAAATGTTGCAATTGTACCGGCCTCCACCACTTCCTCTGGCAGCTCGCTCCATACACGTACCTCCCTCTGTGAGAAAAAGTTGCCTCTTAGGTCTCTTTTATATCTTTCCCCTCTCACCCTAAACCTATACCCTCTAGTTCTGGACTCCCAAACCCCCGGGAAAAGACTTTGCCTATTTATCCTATCCATGCCGCTCATAATTTTGTAAACCTCTATAAGGTCACCCCTCAGCCTCCAAAGCTCCAGGGAAAACAGCCCCAGCCTGTTCAGCCTCTCCCCATAGCTCAAATCCTCCAACCCTGGCAACATCCTTGTAAATCTTTTCTGAACCCTTTCAAGTTTCACAATGTCTTTCCAACAGGAAGGAGACTAGAATTGCACGCAATATTCCAACAGTGGCCTAACCAATGTCCTGTACAGCCGCAACATGACCTCCCAACTCCTGTACTCAATACTCTGACCAATAAAAGAAAGCATACCAAACGCCTTCTTCACTATCCTATCTACCTGCGACTCCACTTCCAAGGAGCTATGAACCTGCACTCCAAGGTCTCTTTGTTCAGCAACACTCCCTAGGACCTTACCATTAAGTGTATAAGTCCTGCTAAGATTTGCTTTCCTAAAATGCAGCACCTCACATTTATGTGAATTAAACTCCATCTGCCACTTCTCAGCCCACTGGCCCATCTGATCAAGATCCTGTTGTAATCTGAGGTAACCCTCTTCACTATCCACTACACCTCCAATTTTGGTGTCATCTGCAAACTTACTTACTGTACCTCTTATGCTCGCATCCAAATCATTTATGTAAATGACAAAAAGCACTGATCCTTGTGGCACTGCACTGGTCACAGGCCTCAAATCTGAAAAACAACCCTCCACCACCACCCTCTGTCTTCTACCTTTGAGCCAGTTCTGTATCCAAATGGCTAGTTCTCCCTGTATTCCATGAGATCTAACCTTGCAAATCAGTCTCCCATGGGGAACCTTGTTGAACGCCTTACTGAAGTTCATATAAATCACATCTACCACTCTGCCCTCATCAATCGTCTTTGTTACTTCCTCAAAAAACACAATCAAGTTTGTGAGACATGATTTCTCACACACAAAGCCATATTGACTATCCCTAAATCAGTCCTTGCCCTTCCAAATACATGTACGTCCTATCCCTCAGGATTCCCTCCAACAACTTGCCCACCACCAACATCAGGCTCACTGGTCTATAGTTTCCTGGCTTGTCCTTACCACCCTTCTTAAACAGTGGCACCACGTTTGCCAACCTCCAGACTTTCGGCACACCTCACCTGTGACTATCGATGATACAAATATCTCAGCAAGAGCCACAGCAATCACTTCTCTAGCTTCCCACAGAGTTCTAGGGTACACCTCATCAGGTCCTGGGGATTTATCCACCTTTATGTGTTTCAAGACATCCAGCACTTCCTCCTCTGTAATATGGACATTTTGCAAGATATCACCATCTATTTCCCTACAGTCTATATCTTCCATATCCTTTTCCACAGTAAATACTGATGCAAAATATTCATTTAGTATCTCCCCCATTTTCTGTGGCTCTACACAAAGGCCACCTTGCTGATCTTTGAGAGGCCCTATTTTCTCCTTGGTTACCCTTTTGTCCTTAACATATTTGTAGAAATCTTTTGGATTCTCCTTAATTCTATTTGCCAAAGCTATCTCATGTCCCCTTTTTTGCCCTCCTGATTTCCCTCAAGTATACTCCTACTGCTTTTATACTCTAAGGATTCACTCGATTTATCCTGTCTATACCTTACATATGCTTCCTTCTTTTTCTTAACCAAACCCTCAATTTCTTTAGTCATCCAGCATTCCCTATACCTACCAGCCTTTCCTTTCACCCTAACAGGAATATACTTTCTCTGGATTCTCGTTATCTCATTTCTGAAGGCTTCCCATTTTCCAGCTGTCCCTTTATCTGCGAGCATCTGCCCCTAATCAGCTTTCGAAAGTTCTTGCCTAATACCGTTAAAATCGGCCTTTCTCCAATTTAGAACTTCAACTTTTAGATCTGGTCTATCCTTTTCCATCACTATTTTAAATCTAATAGAATTATGGTCTCTGGCCCCAAAGTGTGCCCCCCCGAAACCTCAGTCACCTGTCCTGCATTATTTCCCAAGAGTAGGTCAAGTTTTGCACCTTCTCTCGTAAGTACATCCACATACCGAATCAGAAAATGTTCTTGTACATACTTAACAAGTTCCTCTCCATCTAAACCCATAACACTATGGCAGTCCCAGTCTATGTTTGGAAAGTTAAAATCCCCTACCATAACCACTGTATTATTCTTACAGATAGCTGAGATCTCCTTACAAGTTTGTTTCTCAATTTCCCTCTGGTGCTGTGAGGCTTAACTCGCTTACATGAGCGGTCTTATTTTGGTTGCTACATGCAATAAAGTTTAAATCATTGTTTCAGTACTTGATTGTCTGCGAGACTTCTAAATAAATAGCTAAATTAAAAGGTAACTTGTGTTCATTTACCCACAACAATAGCACTTTCAACATAATAAAAATCCAAAAGGTACTTTGTAGGAGTATTTTAAAGCAAAATACAATACACAGATACAAAAAGAGAAATAAGCTCATCAGAGGTCAAAAGATAGTTTTAAGGTGTGACTTAAAAGAGGAAAACGAGATTGAGTGACAGAGAGGTATAAGCAAGGACTTTAAAAGATTGTGACCTCGACAACTGAAGGCATGGACACCTATTGTGCAAGACTCGATAATTGAACTCGTTTGAGTTAAAAAGACAGGTATTTGAGACTTAATGATCTCAAATTTATGGAGGCCAGCATGGGGGAGATGAGCACGAAGTGTGTTGGAAAAGTCTGGCCTAAATATGATGAAAGCATGGATAAGGGTATCAACAGTAGATGAACGAAGGTGGAACAAAGTCAGGCAATGTTCCGGAAGTGAAAATAGGCAGTCTTAGAGGTGGGATAAATATAAAGATGGATACTCCTCTTGGGATCAAATGTGATGTCAATGTTATGAATAAACTGGCTTAGTCTCAGACTGTTACCAGGGAGCGGGCTGGAGTCAGTAGTTAGGTAATAAAAAGCATAATAGTAATGCTAGTCTCTTTTTCTTTTTTTTATAAACTAGAAACATCAGTATCCCAAGATCTTACCACAAACAAGGAATCACACTCTATTTATTCATTATGTGTTGAAATATCTTGTCAGTTTTGGTTAGAGATCAGTTGTCAGCACACAGTCAAGAACAGTCAACTTTGTGCAATAATATTTAAACAAGGCAGTTAAGACTTGCAATGTAAATTCACTACTATTTCAAAGAAGCCTAATCTATAAGTAATTACACAAAGATCTAGACTGCGATATCTATAATGTGTCTGCAGATAATAAATGTGACTAAAAGTGCTTCGCCTTCAGCAGATTTGTTCAGACAACAGTTACTGTTCCTACCTGGACGGTTGTAGAGTCAAAGAGTCATATAGATGTACAGTAGACTCTTCGGTCCAACTTGTCCATGCTGACCAGATATCCCAACCCAATCTAGTCCCACATGCCAGCACCCGGCCCATATCCCTCCAAACCCTTCCTAGTCATATACCCATCCAAATGCCTCTTAAATGTTGCAATTGTACCAGCCTCCACCACATCCTCTGGCAGCTCATTCCATAGACGTACCACCCTCTGCGTGAAAAAGTTGCCTCTTAGGTCTCTTTTATATCTTTAACCTCTCACCCTAAATCTATGCCCTCTAATTCTGGACTGCCCGATCCCAGGGAAAAGACTTTGTCTATTTACCCTATCCATGCCCCTCATGATTTTATAAATTTCTATAAGGTCACCCCTCAGCCTCCAATGCTCTAGGGATAACAGCCCTAGCCTATTCAACCTCTCCCTTTCGCTCAAATCCTTCAACCCTGGCAACATCCTTACAAATCTTTTCTGAACCCTTTCAAGTTTCACACCATCCTTCCAATAGGTAGAACAGAATTGCACGCAACATTCCAAAAGTAGCCTAGCCAATGTCCTGTACAGATGCAACATGACCTCCCAACTCCTGAACTGAATACTCTGACCAATAAACAAAAGCATACTAAACACCTGCTTCACTATTCTATCTACCCGTGACTCTACTTTCAAGGAGCTATGAACCTTTACTCCAAGGTCTCTTTGTTCAGCAACACTCCCTTGGACCTTACCATTAAGTGTATAAGTCTTGCACCGATTTGCCATTCCAAAATGCATTACCTCACATTTATGTAAATTAAACTCCATCTGCCATACCTCAGCCCATTGGCCCACCTGATCAAGATCCTGTTGTAATCGGAGGTAACCTTCTTCACTGTCCACTACACCTCCAATTTTGGTGTCATCTACAAACTTACAGACTATACCTCATATGCTCACATCCAAATCATTTATATTCATGACAAAAAGTAGAGGATCCAGCACCCATCCTTGTGGCACTCCACTAGTCACAGGCTTCCAGTCTGAAAAACAACCCTCCACCACCACCCTCTGTCTTCTACCTTTGAGCCAGTTCTGTATCCAAATGGCTAGTTCTTCCTGTATTCCCATGAGATCTAACCTTGCTAATCAGTCTCCCATGGAGAACCTTGTCAAACGCCTTACTGAAGTCCAAATAGATCACGTCTACCACTCTGCCCACATCAATCCACTTTGTTACTACATCAAAAATCTCAATTAAGTTTGTGAGACATGATTTCCCATGCACAAAGCTATGTTGACTATCCCTAACCAGTCCTCGCCTTTCCAAGTACGTGTACATACTTTCTCTCACACTTCCCTCCAACAACTTGCCCAATACAGACATCAGGCTCACTGGTCTATAGTTCCCTAGCTTGTCCTTACCACCTTTCTTTAATGGTGGCACCACATTACCCAACCTCCAGTCATCCAGCACCTCACCTGTGACTATCGATGATACAAATGTCATAGCAAGGGGCCCAGCAATCACTTTCCCAATCAGTTCCTGAGGATTTATCCACTTATGCATTTCAAGACACCCAGCACTTCCACCTCTGTCATATGGACATTTTTCAAGATGTCACCATCTATTTCCCTACATTCTATATCTTTTCTATCCTTCTCCACAGTAAACACTGATGCAAAATACTCATTTAGTATCTCTCCATCTCTTGTGGCTCCACACAAAGGCCACCTTGCTGATCTTTGAGGGGCTCTATTTTCTCCCTAGTCATCCTTTTGTCCTTAATGTATTTGTAAAAACCCTTTGGATTCTCATATCCCCTTTTTGTCCTCCTGATATCCCTCTTAAATATACTCCTCCTGCCTTTATGCTCTAAGGATTCACTCGATCTATCCTGTCCATATCTGACATATGCTTCCTTTGTTTTAACCAAACCCACAATTTCTCTCGTCATCAAGCATTCCATACATCTACTAGCCTTTCCTTTCACCCTACCAGGAATATACTTTCTCTGGACTCTTGTTATCACATTTCTGAAGGCTTCCCAATTTCCAGCCATCCCTCTACCTGCGATCATCTGCCTCCAATCAGCTTTTGAAAGTTTTTGCCTAATACTGTCAAAATTAGCCTTCCTCCAATTTAGAACTTCAATGATTAGATCTGGTCTATCCTTTTCCATCACTATTTTAAAACTAATGGAAGTATAGTTGCTGGCCCAATGTGCTCCCCCACAGACACCTCAGTCACTCACCCTGTCTTTTATTTTTCAAGAGTAGGTCAAGTTTTGCACTGAAATGTCCTTATAAATTTGTTTCTCAATTTCCCGCTGACTATTAGGGGGTCAATAATACAATCCTAATAAGGTGATCATCCCTTTCTTATTTCTCAGTTCCACCCAAATAACTTCCCTAGATGCATTTCCAGGAATATCCTCCCTCAATACAGCTGTAATGCTGTCCCTTATCAAGGACGCTACTCCCCTCCATATTTTTATAGATTAGATTACTTACAGTGTGGAAACAGGCCCTTCAGCCCAACAAGTCCACACCGACCCGCCAGACCATTCCCCTACATTTACCCCTTCACCTAACACTACAGGCAATTTTGCATGGCCAATTCACCTAACCTGCCATTTTTGGACTGTAGGAGGAAACCCACGCAGCCACAGGGAGAATGTGCAAACTCCACACAGTCAGTCGCCTGAGGCGGGAATTGAACCCAGGTCTCTGGTGCTGTGAGGCAGCAATGCTAACCACTGTGCTGCCCTTTCTTGCCCCGTCTTTATATCCCTCCTGTAACGTTTATACCTTGGAACATTAAGCTGTCAGTCCTGTCCATCCCTGAGCCATGTTTTTGTAATTGCTATAATACTCTAGTCTCATGTTCCTAACCATGCCCTGAGTTCATCTGCCTTTCCTGTTAGGCCTTTTATATTGAAATAAACGCAGTTTCATTTATCAGTCCAATCTTGTTCTCTGCTTTGTCCCTGCCTGCCCTAACTGTTTGATTTGCTTCTTGTCTCAGCTGTACCAGTCTCAGATTGATCTCTTTCCTCACTATTTCCTTGGGTCCCCCCCCCCCCCCCCAACATTACTCATTTAAATCCTTCCTAGCAGTTCTAACAAATTTCCCATCCAGTATGTTAGTCCCCTTCCAATTCAGGTGCAATCCATCCTTCTTGTGCAGGTCACTTCTACCCCAAAAGAGATTCCAATGATCCAAAAATGTGAATCCTTCTCCCATACACCAACTCCTCAGCCATGCATTCACCTGCTCTAACTTCCTACTCCTACCCTCACTAGCTCATAGTACCGGGAGTAATACAGATATTACTACTCTCGAGGACCCATTTTTTAAATTGCTGCCTAATACTCCGTATTCTCCCTTCAGAACCTCATCCTTTTCCCTTCCAATGTCCTTGGTTCCAATGTATGCAATGATCTCCTGCTTGTCCCTCTCCCCCTTGAGAACATTCTGCACCCTCTCTGAGACATCCTTGATCCTGGCACCAGGGAGGCAACACACCAATTTGATTTTCCGCTGCTGGCCACAGAAACGTTTATCTCTTGTAGGAATGTTTTCCTGGGTTTGAACATACCAAATATATAGAACAAATCATGCATATAGAACAAACAAGTCTGGTCTGAAGGAGGTCACTGGACCTGAAACATTAACTCTGCTTTCTCTCCAATGATGCTGTCAGACCTGCTGAGTTTTTCCAACAATTTCTGTTTGTTTCTGATTTCTTCCATCAGCAGTACTTTTTTTTTGTTTAGTATAGAACAAACAACCTGTTTGGAGGAAAGCCTATAAGAATTCCTGCCTGTTTCCCAGCGGTTTCCAGTATTGGCTATCTTTGTTTCCAGTTATATGTATTTGATTATGTAATCAGTGTGCAGCAGAGCCTTTGCTGTCTATTGCACGTTTTAGACTGAAATGTGACAGGTTCCTGGTTGCAATGTGATCTTTTCCCTTGCATAAATGGCAGTTTCACGCCCGCGTTCAGAAGATTGAGGCTTCAACTCCCATTGCCGAGCGGTCTGGGCACACACCTCTGTGTCAGACGGAGGGTGGTGCAGTATTTCAAATCAGCGATTCTTCCCTCTCAGTTAGGTGTCAACAGACCTGAGGACAGAGGAAGGGAGTTCTCTCCAGTGTCCTGACTCATACTTACGTCGAAATCAACATGACTGAAAGTGATTACCTGCTCAGTGTTAGGATTTACTGACACTTTCTGTAGCACAACACTGCCCCCAGCTCCGAAGCACTTCATTCAATATAAAAGGGTGTCCTGAGACCATGGAAGATGCTATATAAATGAAAGTATTTCTTTCTGAAGTGCAGAACAATTGCCATGACAGCAAGCTTTAATTTTGATTGCCTCTGCTCCAATTGTTTTACAACTACTGCAAGTTAATCATTTATCGTTGAGCCATTCTTTTAAAAAAAAGGGGAGCGGCTTCTCGAACTAGTATTTCTGGAATAGATTAAGTGAGAACCATGCAGGTATGATATTTTGAGACAGGGCTGGTAATAGCGCCGAGTGCCTGCAGTTAAAGAAAAAAAACATTACTCACCCAATGAAAGAATCAACGAAAGCACAAGCAAAGTTCCAATCTTCAAATATGTCTCTTTAAAACAGGACTGTTCCATCTCAGTCAGACAGCAGTTTGACCAGAAGACAGCTGTAGACGAGGTTGATCCGCGCAGAGATAGCTGGGGGAAAGACAAACCGCGGTGTTCAGCAAAATTATGACTGAAATGGTTAAAACCACTGAACAGCAGAAGTGGTTGAAGTATATTTTCGATGTCGTGACATTATAAGAGAAGTCAGCCCGGAACGAATCTTTTCTCCAACGTGCTGAATATAGTTCATGTCAATTTAAAAAAAACAATTCAGTCCGGGAAAATCGATTCTGTAGCAGCAGATGAAAGCAAGGCTCATTGGGTGTGAATTGTGTTCTCCCGTTTGTCCTCGTTTCCAATTTGAGCTCTACGTAAATGGGTCACAATATCTCGCCAGCAGTGATTCTAAACTGGCATGGTGTCAATGAAGAGTTTAGGTTCCGGAAGTTTACTAATACAGGGAGCGGCTGCCTGGGAAAATTAGATTCTGATATTGGAGAGAGAGCATGTGGGAGAAACCAATGTGTGAGACACTGATGTCTGAGTGTGAGTGACAGAAACGGTCTCTCATCTGTGAGTGTGTATTGAGTGACCTGTTTGAAAGATCTTGCAAGACCATGTTACACTGAAGCTTGTGATCTGTGCACATATAGATTTAGCAGTAGATGTATGTAATTTCTGGACGTTACTAACTAGACATTTATTGTTCATCCTTAATTATTCAGAAGGGATTGAGAGTCCACCAGTTTGCTATGAGTCTGGAGTCACATGTAGGCCAGGCCAGGTAAGAACAGCAGATTTTCTTCCCTGAAGGACAGTAGTGAACCAGATATTTTTTTAAAAAAAGGCAATTCACAGTCTCCATTAGTTAAAAATCACACAATACCCAGGTTATAGTCTAACAGGTTTATTTGGAAGTACTAGCTTTCAGAGTGCTGCTCCTTTATCGGGTGGTTGTGGAGTAAAAGCATAAGACACAGAATTTATAGCAAAAAATTACAGTGTCATGCAACTGAAATGATATACTGAACAAACCTAAATTGTTGTTAAGTCTTTCATCTTTTAGAATGGATTACAGGTTTCGGTTCATTAAAGTCACATTCCCGAGATAAATTACGGTTTAATATAAAAAGGTGACATCGCAGCTCAGACAATGCCTTAAAGATGTAAGGTGCTTCGAAATAAACTTGGTGGACAATAACCTGGTGTTGTGTGATTTTTAATTTTGTCCACCCCAGTCCAACATTGGCTCCTCCACATCATAATCTCCATTAGATTAGCTTTAATTTATGGATTTTTACTGAATGCAAATTTCACTATCTGCCATGGATGGATGCAAACACATATCCCCAGAACATTAGCCAGCAGTATTGGTCACTGATATTACCACTATACCATCACTTCCTGATGTATAGTCTGTGCATGAGAAAGAGTGTGATCTCTGCATGCTGTACATTTGAGAGAGTACAATCGCTACATGTGTAAGATCATAAAACCATAAGAAATAGGGGTAGAAGTGGGCCATTGAATCTGTTCTGACATTCAATGAGGTCATGAGTGATCTGATAATCCTCAACTCCACCTTTTTGCCCCTTTCCCATAACCCTTGACTCACCGATTAACAATCTATCTACCTTAACCTTGAATATACTTACCAATCAAAACTCAACATTCCTCAGATTCATTACCTTTTGAGAAAATAAATTCTTTCTCATCTCTGTCTTAAACGGGTGGCCCCTTACTCTGAAATCATGTCGTCTGGAACTAGACTGTCTTACAGGGTGAAAGAACCTCTCCATGTCTACTCTAATAAGCTCCCTAACAATTTTATGTACTTCAATAAGATCACCTCTCATTCTTCTAAATTTCAATGGATACAGCCCCTCTCTACTCAGGCTGTCGCATGCCTGAGATAAACCTAGTGTACTTTCTCTGAGCTGCTTTTAATGCCAGTATCTCTTCCCTTAAATAAGGGGATTAAAGTGGTTCACAGTATTCTAGGTGTGACCAAACTAGTGCCAAATAGTTTTTGAAAGGCTTCCCTATTTTGGTACTCCATTCCATTTCCTTGAAATAAAGGCATTCACCATTACCTATTGAATTGTGTGCTAGCTTTTTTGTTGATCATGATTCATGAAGACCCAACTCCCTGAATACTGTTTCTTTCTTTCTCTATTTAAATAGTATACAGCTCCTCCATTCTTCCTGCCGAAGTAATGTGTCCTCACACTTTCCCACATTATATTCCATCTGCCAAGGTTTACTTACTCATTGAACCTGTCTATATCTCTCTGTAGACTCTTTATATTATTCTCATAACTTGCCTTTTCACCTATTTTTGTGTCTCCTATAAAACTAGTGAGAGTACATTGACTTCTTTCCAGGTTATTTATATATTGATATATGTTGCATATAATTGTAGTTCTAGGTTTCCATCTTTAACCCAACTATCTGTCTTATATTAGTTAGCCAATGCTCTGTTCGTACTAAGATACTAACATATCAACACCATAGGCTCTTATTAAGTAGCTTGGAATCAGTACCTTGTTACATGTCTTTTTGAAATCCAAATACATGACATCTACTGGTTCCCCTTTATCTATCACACGTGTTATCTCCTTAGAGAATTTCATTAATTTTTTTTCAGGTATGACTTCTGCATGTTGAAACTAATCCTGCTTGATTATATTATATATTTCTAAATGTTCTGCTGTTCCATTCTTTATAGTGTACTCTAACATTTTTCTAGTGACAGATAATAAGTGAACTGGTCTTTCTTGTTTTTTGTCTCCTTCCCAGTTTTCCAATCCTCTGGGACATTTTCAGAAACGAAGGATTCTTGGAAGTTTGCTACCAATGTATCTGTTATCTCTGCAAAGTTAAAAATCACACAATACCAGGTTATAGTCCAAATGGTTTATTTGGAAGTACAAGCTTTCAGAGTGCTGCTCCTTCGTCAGGTAGCGAGTGGAGTAGGATCATAAGACACAGCATTTATAGCAAAAAATCAAAGTGTCATACAACTGATGCGATGTATTGAACAAACTTAGATTGCTGATAAATCCTTAATCACTTAGAATGGGTTGCAGGCTGTGTGATTTTTAACTTTATCTACCCCAGTCCAACACCGGCACCTCCACATCATTATCTCTGCAGCTACTTGGTTTAATAATCAAGAACACAATCCAACAGGTGCAGGGAACTTATCAACATTTAGCCCTATTAGTTTCTCTAGTACCTTTTCTCTAGTGATAGATGTGTTATTTATTTTCTCTTCCCCTTTTGCCCTTGATTTATTATTTTTGGAATGCTATTTGTGTCCTCTGTCGTGAAGATTGATACAAAGTATTTATTCAACTCCTCCCCCCCATTATTTTGTTCCTCATTACTATTTCTCCAGCCTTATTCTCTAAGGTGCCTATGTTAATCCTGGTCTCTACCTTTCTTTTTATCTATTTAAAGAAACTCCTCCTCTTCATTTTGGTATTACTCACTAGTTTATCTTCACAGTTTATTTTCTCTAACTTCAATAGTTTTTTTGGTCACCTTTGTTGGTTTTTAAACTTTTTCCAATCTTCTGCTTTACCAAAGGTTCTGGGAAATCCAAGATGGAGGAGGGGAAAAATTGTGGCTGTCAGAGCTGCTTCTTTTTTGAGAGATTTTAAGTGTTTGAGGTGATTTCCTTGAATTTCAGGAGCAATGTTACTGTTTTATATGCTGTTGCATTGTTTTGGAACTTTGGGGGAATAAAAGACCAAAACAAGGACACTTTAAAAAGGAGGAAGACAGACAAAGTAGAGACCACATGGTCAGAGAAAGAAACCTATACTGTTGTTTGACACAGCAGTGAATCTGCACAGTTACAGCATTTGCTGTTTGATTTCAAGTATCTCTGGACATCGGAGTGCATCTAAGAAAAGTTAACAAACCGTGAAGTTCACAGTTGACCTTGGAGGAAACTATGTGGGAGAGGTCACAGTATGGGGGAAGCTAAGTGCATAGTTTTTAAGTGTATTAGAGTCATAGAGATGTATAGCATGGATACAGACCCTGCGGTCCAACCCATCCATGCCGACCATATATCCCAACCCAATCTAGTCCCACCTGCCAGCAACTGGCGCATATCCCTCCAAACCCTTCCTATTCATATACCCATCCAAATGCCTCTTAAATGTTGCAATTGTACCAACCTCCATCACATCCTCTGGATGCTCATTCCATACACGTACCACCCGCTGCATGAAAAAGTTGCCCCATAGACTTTTATATCTTTCCCCTCTCACCCTAAATGTATGCCCTCTAGTTCTGGACTCCCCAACCCCATGCCCTATTTGCTCTATCCATGCCGCTCATAATTTTGTAAACCTCTAAAAGGTCATCCCCCAGCCTCCGACACTCCAGGGAAAACAGCCCCAGCTTGTTCAGCCTCTCCCTATAGCTCAAATCCTCCAAACCTGGCAACATTCTTCTTAATCTTTTCTGAACCCTTTCAAGTTTCACAACCTCTTTCCGATTGGAAGGAGACCAGAATTGCATGCAATATTCCAACAGTGGCCTAACCAATGTCCTGTATAGGTGCAACATGACCTCCCAACTCCTGAACTCAATACTCTGACCAATAAAGGAAAGCATACCAAACGCCTTCTTCACTGTCCTATCTACCTGCGACTCCACTTTCAAGGAGCTATGAACCTGCACTCCAAGATCTCTTTGTTCAGCAACACTCCCTAGGACCTTACCATTAAGTGTATAAGTCCTGCTAAGATTTGCTTTCCTAAAATGCAGCACCTCACATTTATGTGAATTAAACTCCATCTGCCACTTCTCAGCCCATTGGCCCATCTGGTCAAGATCCTGTTGTAATCTGAGGTAACCCTCTTCGCTGTCCACTACACCTCCAATTTTGGTGTCATCTGCAAACTTACTAACTGTACCTCTTACGCTCGCATCCAAATCATTGATGTAAATCACAAAAAGTAGAGGACCCAGCATCGATCCTTGTGGCACTCCACTAGTCACAGGCCTCCAGTATGAAAAACAACCCTCCATCACCACCTTTGAGCCAGTTCTGTATCCAAATGTTTTGTTTTCCCTGTATTCCATGAGATCTAACCTTGCAAATCAGTCTCCCATGGGAAATCTTGTTGAACGCCTTACTGAAGTCCATATAGATCACATCTACCGCTCTGCCCTCATCAATCCTCTTTGTTACTTCCTCAAAACACTTAATCAAGTTTGTGAGGCATGATTTCCTATGCACAAATCCATGTTGACTATCCCTAATCAGTCCTTACCTTTCCAAATACATGTACATCCTGTCCTTCAGGATTCCCTCCAACAACTTGCCCATCACTAACGTCAGGCTCACTGGTCTATAGTTCCTTGGCTTGTCCTTATCACCCTTCTTAAACAGTGGCACCACGTTTGCCAACCTCCAGACTTTCGGCACACCTCACCTGTGACTATCGATGATACAAATATCTCAGCAAGAGGTCCAGCAATCACTGCTCTAGCTTCCCACAGAGTTCTTGGGTACACCTGATCAGGTCCTGGGGATTTATCCACCTTTATGCATTTCAAGACATCCAGCACTTCCTCCTCTATAATATGGACATTTTGCAAGATGTCACCATCTATTTCCCAACAGTCTATATCCTCCATATCTTTTCCACAGTAAATACTGATGCAAAATACGCATTTAGTATCTCCCCCATTTTCTGCGGCTCCACACAAAGGCCACCTTGCTGATCTTTGAGGGGCCCTATTCTCTCCTTGGTTACCCTTTTGTCCTTAATATATTTGTACAGACCCTTTGGATTCTCCTTAACTCTATTTGCCAAAGCTATCTCATGTCCCATTTTTGCCCACCTGATTTCCCTCTTAAGTATACTCCTACTTCCTTTATACTCTTCTAAGGATTCAGTCAATCTATCCTGTCAATACCTTACATATGCTTCCTTCTTTTTCTTAACCAAACCCTCAATTTCTTTAGTCATCCAGCATTCCCTATACCTACCAGCCTTTCCTTTCACCCTAACAGGAATATACTTTCTCTGGATTCTCGTTATCTCATTTCTGAAGGCTTCCCATTTTCCAGCTGTTCCTTTACCTGCGAACATCTGCCACAAATCAGCTTTCGAAAGTTCTTGCCTAATACTGTTAAAATTGGCCTTTCTCCAATTTAGAACTTCAACTTTTAGATCTGGTCTATCCTTTTCTATCATTATTTTAAATCTAATAGGATTATGGTCACTGGCCCCAAAGTGCTACCCCACTGACAACTCAGTCAACCGCCCTGCCTTATTTCCCAAGAGTAGGTCAAGTTTTAGATTTAGATAACTTACAGTGTGGAAACAGGCCCTTCGACACAACAAGTCCACATGAAGAGCAACCCACCCGGACCCATTCCCCTATGTTTACCCCTTCACCTAACATTACAGGCAATTTAGCATGGCCAATTCACCTAACCAACACATTTTTGGACTGTGGGAGGAAACCAGAGCACCCGGAGGAACACAGACACAGGGAGAATGTGCAAGTTCCACACAGACAGTTGCCTGAGGCGGGAATTGAACCCGAGTCTCTGGCGCTGTGAGGCAGCAGGGCTAACCACTGTGCCACCCGTTTTGCACTTTCTCTAGTAGGTACGTCCACATACTGAATCAGAAAATTGTCTTGTACACACTTAACAAATTTCTATCCATCTCAACCCTTAACACTATGGCAGTCCCAGCCTACATTTGGCAAGTTAAAATCCCCTACCATAACTACCCTATTATTTTTACAGTCAGCTGAGATCCCCTTACAAGTTTGTTTCTCAATTTCCCTCTGACTATTCGGGAGTCTATAATACAATCCCAATAAGGTTATCATCCCTTTCTTATTTCTCAGTTCCACCCAAGTAACTCCCCTGGATGTATTTCCAGGAATATCCTCCCTCAGCACAGCTGTAATGCTATCCCTTATCAAAAATGCCACTCCCCCCCTCCTCTCTTGCTTCCCTTTCTATCCTTCCTGTAGCATTTGTATCCTGGAACATTAAGCTGCCAGTCCTGCCCATCCCTGAGCCATGTTTCTGTAATTGCTATGCTATCCCAGTCCCATGTTCCTAACCATACCCTGAGTTCATCTGCCTTCCCTGTTAGGCCCCTTGCATTGAAATAAATGCAGTTTAATTTATTAGTCCTACCATGTCCCTGTCTGCCCTGACTGTTTGACTCACTTCTGTGCTCAACTGTACCAGCTTCAGATTGATCTCTTTCCTCACTGTCTCCCTGGGTCCCCCCACCCCCCCTCCCCCCCCCCCCCCACCTTACTGGTTTAAATCCTCCCGAGCAGTTCTAGCAAATTTCCCTGCCAGTATTTTAGTCCCCTTCCAATTTAGGTGCTATCCGTCCTTCTTGTACAGGTCACTTCTACCCCGAAAGAGATTCCAATGATCCAAAAATGTGAATCCTTCTCCCATACGCCAGGTACTCAGTCATGCATTCATCTGCTCTATCCTCCTATTCCTGCCCTCACTAATTTGTAGCACTGAAAGTAATCCAGATATTACTACTCTCGAGGACCTCCTTTTTAAATTTCTGCCTAACTTCTTGCAATCTCCCTTAAGAATCTCAAACTTTTCCCTTCCTATGTTGTTGGTTCTAATGTGGACAATGACCTCTTGCTGGCCCCTCTCCTCCGTGAGAACATTCTGCACCCTCTCTGAGACATCCTTGATCCCGGCACCAGGGAAGCAACACACCATTCTGCTTTTTCGCTGCTGGCCACAGAAACCTCTGTCTGTACCTCAGACTAGAGAAACCCCGAACACAATTGATCTCTTGCAACCCGACGTACCCCTCTTTGCATTAGAGCCAGTCTCAATACCAGAAACTTGGCTGTTTGTGCTACGTTCCCCTGAGAGTCCATCACCCCAAGTTTTCCAAAGTAGCATTCGTGTTAGAAATGGGTATATTCACAAAAGACTCCTGCACTAGGTGCCTATCTCTCTCACCCTTCCTGGAGTTAACCCATCTATGTGACTGAATCTGAGTCTTTCCCCTCTTCCTATAACTGCATTCCATCACATACTGCTGTGTTGCAAATGCCTCATTGCTTCTAACTGTCTCTCCAACCAATCTATTCGATCTGATAAGATTCATAGCCAACAGCATTTATGGCAGATATAATCCGCAGTAACCCTTAAACTCTCTTTAAACTCCCACATCTGACAAGAAGTACATATCACTCTATTAAAGACCATTTTTGCTCCTTCACAATTTACAGACCCAGAAATTAACACCGTCTTATTCCTCTACAAACACTGCCCCAGGTTAATAGTTATGGCTTATATATTAATTTTAATCAAGATACATATCTCCAAAGATATATAATCAAGAAAGAACCCACTCCACTCACTACTGCAGATTCTCTGTAGGCCACACTTAAAACAACGATTAATTTATCTGATTCTGTGCTGTGAACTTCGCCCAACAGTTCCTCCAAGATCAGTTGTGAATTTCACTGTTTGTTAATTTTCCCAGATGCACTTCGATGTCCAGTGAATCATGAATTCAAACAGCAAAGGCAGTAACTGTTCAGGTCTCTCTCTCTCTCTCTCTCCTGCACTGACCTCATCATGTGCTTCCTTTGTCTGCTCTTCTTCATTTTAAAACTGCTGTTGTTTTGACTTATTTTTCCCCAAAGTTCCAAAACAATGCAACAGCATGTGAAACAGTAATTGCTGTTCCTGAAATTCGAGGAAATCACCTCCAGCACCTAAAATACCTCAAAAAAGGAGCAGCTGTTACAGCCAGAAATTGTTCCCATCCTCCATCTTGGATTACCCAGAATCTTGCTGTAAATCTGATAGTGTGTCAAATGGGTTCTTTTTTGATTACAGAGCGACCCCTGTATTTGAGGAATTGTTTTCCGCGGTCTCAGTAACCCACAGATGATCAGGCCCCAAACATATTATAGGAGCCAGAGACCAAGAGGCTGCCAGGAAGGTACGTTTCCCATTGAAATGAATGGGTTTGCTCCTATCTGCGGTTTGGGGCTTCCATAGTAAGTCCTGGAATGTATCCCCTGCGGGTACGGGGGGACTACTGTATATGATTCATTGAGATCTGTCTCAATTACATTTTTAAAATATAAAACATAGGCCTATGTTAGCCTGGAGCAGTGTTTTTTAGAGCAGTAAGACCATGCTATTTTCTGGATCTGTAGATTTTTAAGGTGCAAAGCTGACCTTTAGTAGAGTGACGTGCTCTTCCTGTAGAATGTGGGAGTTTAAGAACAGTTTCCATGTTACTGATGACTATGTCTGCAGGAAAGGTCTTTGGTTGCAAATCATATCAGATCACATAGATTGGTTGGAGTGACAGTTAGAGGCAATGCAGAATTTGCAGGAGCTAGCAGATATGATGGATGGCAGTTGTAGGAAGGGAGAAAAACCGCAGATATAGTCAGATAGATGGGTTACCTGCAGAAAAAGTAGGAGAAGGAGGTAGGTAGTGCAGGAATCTCCTATGGCTATCCACATCTCAAACAAGTATGCTGTTTTGGAAAATGTAGTAGGTAATGGACTCTCAGGGGAATGTAGCACAAACAGTCCAAGTTTCTGGTACCAAGAGTGGCTCTCATGTAACGAAGGATAGGTCAGGTTCCAAGCGATCAATTATGTTGGGGAACTCTTGAGTCAGAGGCACAGACAGGCGTTTCTGTGGCCAACAGTGCAAAATCAGAATGGTGTGTTGTTTCCCTAGTGCCAGGATCAAGGATATTTCAGAGAAGATGCAAAATATTCTCAAAGAAGTGAGGGACCAGCAGGAGGTCATTGCGTACATTGGAGCTAATGACATTGGAAGAGAAAAGAATGAGATTCTGAAGGGAGAATATAGGAAGTTAGGCAGGAATTTTTAAAAAAAGATCCTCAAGGGTAATAATATCTGGATTACTCCCTGTGCTATGAGCTAGTGAGAGCAGGAATAGAAGGATAGAGCAGGTGAATGTGAGACTGAGGAGCTGATGCAAGGGAGAAGGTTCACATATTTGGATCAATGGAATCTCTTCTGAGGTAAAAGTGACCTGTATAAGAAGAATGGATTGCACCTGAATTGGAAGGCAGACTAATATACTGGCAGGGGGATTTACTAGAATTCCCTTACATGCACAGACACACACATATAAGTCTATGGGATAAATTTGCATTTGCAGATACATTATTTTTGCTCAAGAAGCACACAACCTGCAGGCAGTCAATTCATATAACATTTTGTAAATTCCTACTTTGGAAATAGAACCAGTCTGACTCAAGGTTGGTGTACAGACAAACTCTAACTTTACCTTTAATACATTGTCTGAGCTGAGATGTAATTTTTTTAAATATAAAATCTTAAGTTATCTCAGCAATGTGACTTAAAAGAAGTTCTGGGATTTATATATAAATGAACCAATACCTGTAACTAATTCTAAAAGATAAAAGACTTAACAGCAACATAGGTTTGTTCAACATATCATTTTAATTGCATGACACTATGATCTTCACTGTGAAATTCTGTGTCTTATGATCCTGCCCCACTAATTACCTGATAAAGAAGAGCACTCTGAAAGCTAGAACTTCCAAATAAATCTATTGGACTATGACCTGGTGTTGTGTGATTTTTAGCTTTATTGGTCAGAGCATTGAGTATACCAGTTGGGAGGTCATGTTGCACTGTACAGGCCATTGGTTAGGCCACTTTTGGAATATTGTGTGCAATTTTGGTCTCCCTCCTATCGGAAGGATGTTGCGAAACTTGAAAGGGTTCAGAACAGATTTACAAAGATGTTGCCAGGATTGGAGGGTTTGAGCTACAGGGCAAGGTTGAATAGGCTTGGGCTGTTTTCTCTGGAGCATTGGAGGCTGAGGGGTGACTACATAGAGATTTATAAAATCGTGAAGGGCATAGATAGGGTAAATAGACAAAATATTTTCTTTGGATTGGGGAGACCAGAACTAGACAGCATAGATTTCAGGTGAGAGGGGAAAGATTTAAAAGGGACCTAAGAGACAACATTACATGTAGAGGGTGGTGCGTGTATGGAATAAGCTGCCAGAAGAAGTGGTAGAGACTGGTACAATTACAACATTTAATAGGCATCTGGACGGGTATATGAAAAGGAAGGATTTAGAGAGATATGGGCCAAGTGCTGGCAAATGGACGAGATCAGTTTAGGATATCTGGTCAATATGGACAAATTGGACCAACGGATCTGTTTCTGTGCTGTACATTTCTATAACTATTAATCACCACCACATTGTATTTTCTTTGTTTTGTCTTTCAATTTGATACTGACCTTATCTTCCTTGATTAATAATGTTTGGTTTCCTTGTTTCTCACTGGAACATTCTCTTTGTTGCGAGTCATGAACTGTTTTCTTAAACATCTGCTCCTGTTCGTTAAACATCTTTTCTTTCAAATTCTTTTCTCTTTCCATTCTAACCATCTCTGTCCTCCTTCCTTTGTCATTACCCCTAGTTGAGCTTACATAGTTGCTTTCTCCTGTTTTTCTCACTTTAAACTGAAAGCTAAATTCTATCTAATTATGGCCACTGTTTCTGATATGCTGTTTTATTCCAAGATTATTTATCAAACCTGCCTTATTACAAATTACCAGATCCAAAATAGCTTGATTCCAGGTTTGATCCACAAAGTGTTGGTTTGGGAAATTCTATGAATTCTTCCTCCTGGCTAGCTCTGTGATTCTGAGTTTCCATGGTGAAAGTGCTGCCTACTTTACTCACTCCCATTACCTCCAGATCTATTCTCTGTCATACAGTATCTACTGTGAGGGAGCCTGTAGACTACTCCCTCTAATGTCTTCAAACATTTTTTTCTTAACTGGTTCCGTATGGATTTGTATCTTCTGATCCAGTATGATTTCTTGACATTACACTTGTTCATCATGCACTGACAGATCTACACCACCCTTTACTTCCTGTTTATTATTCTGAAAAGTTCCATAGCCTTGAAATAAAACTCATGCTTTGGTCTTCTTGTAACTATGCGTCTACAATGGATAAAAAAATCATGCCATTTAACCTCAGCCTATATCGTTGATTCATTTATTTGATTCTGAATGCTGCAGGTGTTTTAGTAATGAGCCATTCATTTTGCTTTTTAATCATAATTTCCCCCCTTTGACCCTACATTTTTTTTAATGTTTGTATAATCTGCCCCTCTATGTCAGGTCCTCTGCATCTTTACCTAAACAGCAGCACCCTGTAATTCCACCATATGCTTTCACTTTTTCACCTCTGTTTCCCCTTTCCTGAACTCTCCCTTCCTCTATTTAGATGAAAGCCTTCTCTCCAGCCCTAGTTATTTGACTACCAGCACAATTCAAGTGTAGCCCATCCCATGAGAATAGCTCCCTTCTATTCGAGTACTGCTGTCAGCGCTGCTTGAACTGAAACCCTCTCCTCCCATTCTAATCTTTGAGCTATGCATTTAGGTCTCAAACTTTATTTACCCTATGCCAGTTTTTCTGTGACTCAGTACTAATCCAGAACTTTTAAATTTAGTTCCTAACTATTCAAAGTTTTCAGCAAAACCTTTTTTTTCTGGACCTATCAATGTTCTTGATACTAACATGGACAATGATAATGAGATTCCTCCTCTCTCCAACAAGGTCCTCTCCAACACTGAGAAGATGCCTTTACACCGGACAGGTAACACAGCCTTCAGGACTGATGCTCACATTCACAGTATCTATCCACCTTAATATACTGTCCATACCACTACAATGTTGGTATTTTCACTGCTGACACGAATGACTCTCTGTTCCATGGTGGCATAATTAATGGGCTCATCATCCATGCATTCTCCACACTCATGCAAAAACCTTGTAACTGTTGAACAATGACAGGTACTGAGGCTCCACCAATACTACCTCCGATCCCCATATCTACTTCACCTGCAGCCACACCCTTCTGTCCCTGTTCACAGATCAAATTTGAGTTATCCTAATTTGAGACACGACTGTGTTTTGGAGCAAATTTTCCAGGTAACTATTCTCGTCCCTGATGTGATTCCCCATCTTGAACAACAGTTAGAGTCATAGAGTCATAGAGATGTACAGCATGGAAATAGACCCTTCGGTCCAACCCGTCCATCCAACCGGATATCCCAACCCAATCTAGTCCCAGCTGCCAGCACCCGGCCCATCTGATCAAGATTCTGTTGTAATCTGAGGTAACCTTCTTCACTGTCAACTACACCTCCAATTATGGTGTTATCTGCAAACCTACTAACTGTACCTCTTATGCTCGCATCCAAATCATTTATGTAAATGACAAAAAGTAGAGGACCAGTACCGATCCTTGTGGCACTCCACTGGTCACAGGCCTCCAGTCTGAAACACAACCCTCCACCACCACCCTCTGTCTTCTACCTTTGAGCCAGTTCGGTATCCAAATGGCTAGTTCTCCCTTTATTCCGTGAGATCTAACCTTGCTAACCAGTGTCCCATGGGGAACCTTGTCAAACGCCTTACTGAAATCCATATAGATCACATCTACCGCTCTGCCCTCATCAATCCTCTTTGCAAACACTTATTACATATGTAATCACCTTCATGTCCAGGAGCTTCACATGCTGCAGCAGCAACGCATAACCTATCCTGTCATCACTAACATATTTTGTGTGAGAGGGTGGGATCCATGTGTGAATGTGTGAGATTGTAATCTGCCTATGTGTTTGATAGTTCAACCTATGAGAAAAAGTGGTTTGTATTTGAACTGTGTATGAGACAGAGAGCGAGCGAGAGACAGAGAAACAGTGTTTGTGTGAGAGTGCGAGAGTGTGATCGAAGAGTGATGATTTGGAGATGCCGGTGTTGGACTGGGGTGTAGAAAGTTAAAACTCACACAACACCAGGTTATAGTCCAACAGGTTTATTTGGAAGCACTAGCTTTCGGAGTGCTGCTCCTTCATCAGGTCATAGAGTCATAAAGGTGTACAGAACGGAAACAGACTCTCGGTCTAACCCGTCCATGCCGACCAGATATCCCAACCCAATCTAGTCCCACCTGCCAGCACCCGGCCCAATTCCCTCCAAACCCTTCCTATTCATATACCAATCCAAATGCCTATTAAATGTTGCAATTGTACCAGCCTCCACCGCTTCCTCTGGCAACTCATTCCATACACGTACCCCACTCTGTGTGAAAAAGTTGCCCCTTAGGTCTCTTTTATATCTTTCCCCTCTCACCCTATATCTATGCCCTCTAGTTCTGGACTCCCAAACCCCGGGGAAAAGACCTTGTCTATTTACCCTGTCCATGCTCCTCATAATTTTGTAAACCTCTACAAGGTCACCCCTCAGTCTCCGACCCTCCAGGGAAAACAGCCCCAGCCTGTTCAGCCTCTCCCCATAGCTCAAATCCTCCAACCCTGGCAACATCTTTGTAGATCTTTTCTGAACCCTTTCAAGTTTCACAACATCTTTCCGATAGGAAGGAGACCAGAATTGCACGCAATATTCCAACAGTGGCCTAACCAATGTCCTGTACAGCAGCAATGTGACCTCCCAACTGCTGTACTCAATACTCTGACCAATAAAGGAAAGCATACCAAACGCCTTCTTCACTATCCTATCTACCTGCGACTCCACTTTCAAGGAGCTATGAATCTGCACTCCAAGGTCTCTTTGTTCAGCAACACTCCCCAGGACCTTACCATTAAGTACTGCTAAGATTTGCTTTCCCAAAATGCAGCACCTCGCATTTATCCGAATTAAACTTCATCTGCCACTTCTCAGCCCATTGGCCCATCTGGTCCAGATCCTGTTGTAATCTGAGGTAACCCTCTTCACTGTCCACTACACCTCCAATTTTGTTGTCATCTACAAACTTATTAACTGTACCTCTTATGCTCGCATCCAAATCATTTATGTAAATGACAAAAAGTAGAGGATCCAGCTCCGATCCTTGTGGCACTCCAGTCTGAAAAACAACCCTCCACTACTCTCTGTATCAGGTGGTTGTCCTGATGAAGGAACAACGCTCTGAAAGCTAGCGCTTCTAATTAAACCGTTTGGACTATAACCTGGTGTTGTATGATTTTTAACCATGACGTAAGAGTGCTTTGTGCATGTGTTTAAGAGAATTTATGAAGTGTATGTTGATTGAATCTGACTGGAGAAAGTACAATAATCCTTTTGTGTGTAAGTTAGAGAGTGAAATGTGTTTATGTGTGTATTTTAAACCTATATAAAACAGTAGTTAGACTTCAGCAGGAGTATTGTGTGCAATTTTAGGGAGTTACATTTTAAGAAATGTTTGAATGCATTGGAGAGAATGCAGATGAGATTTACAAAAATGGTTCCAGGAATGAGAAATCTCAGTAATGAAGAAAGATTAGAGAAGTTGGGACTGTTGTCCGTAAAAATAAGAGGGCTAATTTGACATGAGATTTGATTGAAATTTTCAAAATTATATGATGTTTGGACAGAATAGACAGGGATGAACTGCTGCTGTTTGTAAAAGGATCAAGACACTAGGACACAGGTTTAAAGTGATTTGGAAAGAAACCAATGCAATGGGAGATAAGCCATTTCCCACAGTGATACTTAGGGTCTTGCACATGTTGTTTGGAGGTGAGGGGGGGAGTAGCTTGAAGCAGACATTCAAAGAATAGAATAGCTTTTATTGTCACGTACACTAGAGAAAAGTTTCTACGTTGCCAATTAGATGTGCCCAGGCACAGCTTGTTTACAAGATTTTAGACAATACAGAAATAAAATATCCAGCATTACAGAAAAATAAGTTCAGTCCAACAGACCACGCTGGCAGCCAGCTTCCAGTCCGCACTGGACCCTGGCTCCACATTGCAGCGGCCAGACCAGGGGGCCACTGCAGGAGGCTGGAAAGTTGCCACACTACGCCACCACACAGGATATTCAGTGATTATTTAAATACAAACAATGTGCAAAGTTATTGGGAAAGAGTGGGAGAATTACATTTATTCAAAAAGATAATGCAGTCGTGATAGGCCAAATGAACCTTCTTTTGCACCATAACAATTCTGTGATTCTGCAAAGAATGGCCTGATGCTGGTCCTTGCCTCTGATGTACATTTAATAGAGCCATGCCCTGTCCCTACCCCAAGTGATGTGTTCGGAGAAAATGGCTTTGGAGCTGTATCAGGTTGAAATTAAAATTGATTCAGAGTTGTGATTTTTCGGCATATTAGATACACAGTATCTGCTGAACAATGGTCTTGAGCATGTTGTTTAGAGGTGGGGGGGTGTTGGGGAGAGTAGCTTGAAGCAGACATTCAAAGAATAGAATAGCTTTTATTGTCACGTACACTAGAGAAAAGTTTCTACGTTGCCAATTAGATGTGCCCAGGCACAGCTTGTTTATTTACAAGATTTTATACAGAAATAAAATATCCAGCAATCAAAGGACACCAGTTAGATTAGAGCTTGCTATCTTGGGGAACTTTGAGCTGAGTAATTTGCCTCAAAGATCAGAGAGAGCCGATCCTTTTGAAAAGATGACTGAATAATTTCAGGTTGGCTTGTAATTTTTGAGTTTCTGCAATCTCTGCGTGGACAGGGTTGCTTTGATAAAAGAATGATACTGTTGTTTCCTGGGCACACTTTGGACACATTACAGCACAAACTCTGGAGAGGGCCTTAATACAAGCATGAGTAGCATGAGCTGAAGTTTCCAGGAGGGTTGATAGAAGCATAGATACAGAGAAAGTTAGGCAGTGCTGGAGGAAGGCATTCAGTAGTCCATCTGCTGGACAAAGAGAGCCATCTACGCTAATCCCACTTTCCAAAACTTGAATCATTGCCCTGAATGTCTCAGTACTTCAAGTGTATATCCAAGTTGCTTTTAATTTTACGAGAGATTTTGTTTCCAACACCATTGAGTTCTAGAGCCCTGCTATCCTCTGGCTAAAAAGGAAATTACTTTTCAACTCCTCTCTAATGCTTCTTCTAAGTACTTTAACACAAAGTTGTATGGTTATTGATCCTTCAGCTAAGTGAAATAAATCTTTCCTGTCCAATTGATTTAGGTTCCACATAATTTTATACATCCTAATTAAATTTTCCTTCAGCTTTCTCTGTTCCATGGTGGGGAATAAAAACAACTTTTCCAGTTTTCCTTATTGCTAAAATTCTTCATTCCTGGCAACATCCTCATAAATCTGCTCCTCGCCCTCCCTTTTATGATCATATTCTTCTTATAAATCAGAAATCACATGAGTATACAATACTCTTGTTGCGGTCTCAGTGTTTCAGACAGTACTGGCACACCGTCCTCTATCTCTTTATAAATGAAAATATCCCATTGTCTAACTCCTCTACCATCTTGTCTACTCTCCTGCCACCTTTGGAAGACTGTGAACGTATACTCCGAGCTGCTTGAGTTCCTCTGCACTTCTCAGTATCCTATTGTTTATTCCCTTGCCTTCTTTGTCCTTCCTGACTGCGAGCATTGTACAGCAAGTCAGCATCCCAATGAAGCAGACTGGGGACAGTGGACCTGTGTGAGAAGCGCAGCAAACAGTAGGAAATAAAAGGTGGTGACAGGGAATCCCTCCAACCTGTTTCTACCAGTCAAAGTGTGATGTCACTGGAAAGCAGGTCTGTGTTTGCTGGCTACACTTTCATACTCTTTTGATTGGCCAAGTGGTTTAACACAGGAGACGTTATTACAGTTGAAGAGTAAAGGTTAGAAACTCACTTCTTTAATATTTAACATACAAGTTAATTAATTAAATAGAATAGAAGTGGCTGGGCAATCAATGTGTTTCAGCAGGCGAGTGGGATGTGATAGATACCTGTTCAATCCACAGCGACTGCAAATTGGCTGCTTGAAATCAGAGTTGATGAGCTCGAATCTAGATTAAGGACATTCTGACACATTCTTTACATTAATTGTATTAAATTTGGTCTGTGATCAGGGAAAGAAGGGTGTGACTGTGAGTAAGGCAGATATTGGAATCCAGAATTTAGATTTGGAGGAGCCTCTGTTGGTGCCTTTGTCAGACAGATATAAGGTTCTTGCTCAGGGTACAAACTGCAGGGAGGATGAGTGAATTGATCAAAGCACCATTATCCAGAGGGCCATTCAAGAGGGGGGAGCAAAGAGAAATGTAGTATAGTTAGGGAAACGTATACTGTTTACTGCAGCAGAGTGTCCTGAAGGCTGTGTATCTACCTCATGCCAAGATTAAGGACTTCTCAGCTGGACAGGAACTTGGGAATTGGAGGGGAAGAATCCACTTATTGTTATCCAAAGTACCAACAGCATAGGTAGGACTAGGAAAGAGTTGCTGCTGAAGGATTATGAGCAGTTTAGGGCTAAATTAATAAGCAGAACCAGGAAGGCAATAATCGCAGGATTACTACCAGAGCAGCATGCAATTTAGTATAAGGTAAATGAGATGAGAGAGGCAAATGCATGGCTCAAAGATTGATTGATTTTGATTGATTGATTGATTGTTGTTACATGTACTGAGGTAGAATGAAAAGCATTGATGAGAAGGATGAATGATCCACAGTTAATAAAGGCAGTCATGGAGACTATCCAATCAAAAACTAAGGCATACAAAGTGGTGGAAACTAATGGTCGACCAGAGGATTTGGATTTTCTTTTAGGAATCAGCAACAGATGACTAAAAAGCTAATACAAAGAGTGAACATTGATTACCAAAATAAATTTGCAAGAAAAGGGTAATCAAATTAACCTGGGACCCTTGATGGATGGGAATTTGAAGTTGATTATGGGGAACAGGGCATTGGCAGATAATTTAATCAATATTTTACATCAAGCTTCGTGGTGGAGACATTACAAAACTAACAGATAAGGAAGGTACTAATGGGAAGAAAGAACTAGCAACAGTCTCTATCATGAGAAACAAAGACTAATGAGACAGAAGGCAGACAGGTTCCCAGGACATAGCTGGCACCAGGCTTTTAAAGAAAGTGGCTGGACAGGTATTGGAGGTTGAAATATTCCAGAACTCAATGGATTTCAGGAAAGTTCCAGTGAATTGGAAAACTGCTAATGTGACATCCCTGTTCAAGAATGGAGGGAGACAGAAAAACAAGAAACTAAAGGCGAGTTAGCCTTACATCTGTTATTGCAAAAATGCTAGAGTTATT
The DNA here is from genome assembly GCF_037043375.1 of Chiloscyllium plagiosum. Classification (NCBI taxonomy): domain Eukaryota; kingdom Metazoa; phylum Chordata; class Chondrichthyes; order Orectolobiformes; family Hemiscylliidae; genus Chiloscyllium; species Chiloscyllium plagiosum. The sequence continues at coordinate 49,248,116 of NW_028270150.1, forward strand.
ATTAAGGAAGAGATGGCAGGGCATTTAGAAAAGTTTAACACAATCAAACAATGTCAACGTGGGTTTTGTGAAAGGGTTTGACAAATTTGAGGATGTAACAAGCAGAGATGATAAAGGGAACTGGTAGATGTGGTGATTTAGATTTCCAGAAAACGTCTGACAAGGTTGGACAAGATAGGATCTCATAGTGCTGGGGTTAATATATTCACAGTGACTGAGGATAAGAAAACAAACAGAAGACAGAGAGTTGGAATGCATTGGGCTTGTTCAGATAGAAAGCTGTAACAAATTGAGAGCAACAAAGACTAATCATTTGGCCTCAATTATTTACTGTCATTGAGTCATAGAGACGTACAGCATAGAAACAGACCCTTTGGTCCAACTCATCCATGCCGACCAGATAGCTGAACCTCATCTAGTGCCATTTGCCAGCACTTGGCCCATATTCCTCTAAACCCTTTCTATTCATATACCCATCCAGATGCCTTTTAAAAGTTGTAATTGTACTAGCCTCCACCACTTCCTCTGGCAGCTCATTCCATGCACGCACCACGCTGCATGCATATGTTGCCCTTTAGGTCCCTTTTAAATCTTTCCCCTCTCACCTGGAACCTATACCGTCCAGTTCTAATCTCCCCAATCCAGAGAAAATACTTTGTCTATTTACCCTATCCATGCCCCTCATAGAGTCATAGAGATGTACAGCATGGAAACAGACCCCTCAGTCCAACCCGTCCATGCCGACCAGAAGTCCCAACCCAATCTTGTCCCACCTGCCAGCACCCGGCCTATATCCCTCCAAACCCTTCCTATTCATATATCCATCCAAATGCCTGTTAAATGTTGCAATTGTATCAGGCTCCACCACTTCCTCTGGCAGCTCATTCCATACACGTACCACCCTCTGTGTGAAAAAGTTGCCCCTTAGGTCTCTTTTATATCTTTCCCCTCTCACCCTAAACCTATGCCCTCTAGTTCTGGACTCCTGACCCCAGGGAAAAGATTTTGTCTATATATCCTATCCATGCCCCTCAAGATTTTGTAAACCTCTATATGATCACCCCTCAGCTTCTGATGTTCTGGGAAACAGCCCCAGCCTATTCCGCCTCTCCTTGGCAACATCCTTGTCAATCTTTTCTGAATCTTATCAAGTTTCACAACATCCTTCCAATAGGAGGGAGACCAGAATTGCACACAATAGTCCAAAAGCAGCCTCACCAATGTCCTGTACAGCTGCACCATGACCTCCCAACTCCGATAAACCTATTTTGACCAACAGTGGCAAGCATACCAAATGCCTTCTTCACTATACTATCTACCTGAGACTCCACTTTCAAGGAACTATGAACCTGCACTCCAAGGTCTCTTTGTTCAGCAACACTCCACAGGGCCTTACCATTAAGTGTATAAGTCCTGCTCTGATTTGCCTTTCCAAAATGCAGCACTTCAGCCTCGATATTAACGTCTTAGAGAAGGGGCAGAGTGTAATAATATAGGTGGGTGACAGGTTGTGATGAGGCATAATGAATTTTCAAAGGAATTTAGGTAAGTTTAATGAATGGGCAAAACCTTGGCAGTTGGAGTTTAATATAAAATGTGTGAGGCCATTCAGTTTAGAAGGAAGAATCAAAAGACGGATCCTTATTTAACTGGAGAGAGAATCCAAAAACGTTCAGCACAGAGGGATCTGGGTATTGTGAATAAAAGACAAAAAGCTAGCATGAAGGTGCAGCAAATAATTTGGAAAGCAAATGGAATTTTGGCCTTTATTTCTTGGAGATTGCCACAACTGTACAGGGTGTTGGTGAGGATACACTATACTGAGGATTACTGTATATAGTTTTTGGCTCTGACTTTAAGGAAGAATGTATGGCATTGGAGGCTGATCAAAAGAGATTCATTCGGCTGATTCCTGGGGTGAAGGGGTTGACTTATCAAAAATGATTAAACAGGGTTGGCCTTTATTCATTAGAGTTTTGTGTGTGCAGCCAGAAGATATAGATGAGGTTTTAAATGTGTACTTTGTATTCACAACAGAGAAGTTAGCCATAGGTCTAGAATAGTCACAGGTGAGGTGCTGGAAGACTGGAGGTTGGCAGTCGTGGTGCCACTGTTTAAGAAGGGCGATAAAGACAAGCCAGAGAAACTATAGACCGGTGAGCTTGACCTCGGTGGTGGGCACTTGTTGGAGGGAATCCTGAGGGACAGGATGTACATGTATTTGGAAAGGCAAGGACTGATTAGGGATAGTCAACATGGCTTTGTGTGTGGGAAATCATGTCTCACAAACTTGATTGAGTTTTTTGAAGAAGTAACAAAGACGATTGATGAGGGCAGAGCAGTAGATGTGATCTATATGGACTTCAGTAAGGTGTTCGACAAGGTTCCCCATGGGAGACTGATTCGCAAGGTTAAATCTCATGGAATACAGGGAGAACTAGCCGTTTAGATATAGAACTGGTTCAAAGATAGAAGACAGAGGATGGTGGTGGAGGATTGTTTTTCAGACTGGAGGCCTGTGACCAGTGGAGTGCCACAAGGATTGGTGCTGGGCCCTCTACTTTTTGTCATTTACATAAATAATTTGCATGCGAGCATAAGAGGTACAATTAGTAAGTTTGCAGATGACACCAAAATTGGAGTTGTAGTGGACAGCAAAGAGGGTTACCTCAGATTACAACAGGATCTGGACCAGATGGGCCAATGGGCTGAGAAGTGGCAGATGGAGTTTAATTCAGATAAATGTGAGGTGCTGCATTTTGGGAAAGCAAATCTTAGCAGGACATATACACTTAATGGTAAGGTCCTAGGGAGTGTTGCTGAACAAAGAGACCTTGGAGTGCAGGTTCACAGCTCCTTGAAAGTGGAGTCGCAGGTAGATAGGATAATGAAGAAGGCGTTTAGTATGCTTTCCTTTATTGGTCAGAGTATTGAGTACAGGAGTTGGGAGGTCATGTTGCGGCTGTACGGGACATTGGTTAGGCCACTGTTGGAATATTGCTTGCAATTCTGGTCTCCTTCCTATCGGAAAGATGTTGTGAAACTTGAAAGGGTTCAGAAAAGATCTACAAGAATATTGCCAGGGTTGGAAAATCTGAGCTACAGGGAGAGACTGAACAGGCTGGTGCTGTTTTCCCTGGAGTATCGGAGGCTGAGGGATGACCTTGTAGAGGTTTAAAAATTATGAGGGGTATGGATAGGATAAATAGACAAAGTCTTTTCCCTGGGGTCGGGGAGTCCAGAACTAGAGGGCATAGGTTTAGGGTGAGAGGGGAAAGATATAAAAGAGACCTAAGGGGCAACATTTTCACGCAGAGGGTGGTACGTGTATGGAATGAGCTGCCAGAGGATGTGGTGGAGGCTGGTATAAGTGAAACATTTAAGAGGCATTTGGATGGGTATATGACTAGGAAGGGTTTGGAGGGATATGGGCCAGGTGCTGGTAGGTGGGACTAGATTGGGCTGGAATATCTGGTCGGCATGGATGGGTTGGACCGAATGGTCTGTTTCCATGCTGTAATCTCTATGACTCTATAAATCAGAGACAGTGTCTCTAAGATACTTGAAAAATTAGCATTGAGAGAAAGGAGGCATTTTCAGCTCCTGGAAGCTTGTAAGTGGATGAATACCTAGGCCCTAGTGAAATGTATTCAAGGATACTGTGGGAGGCAGAGGAGGTGATTGGAGACAGTTCTACATACACTTTTAAATTTTCTGTGGTTAGACGAGAGGTGCCAGAGGATCGGAGGATAGCTAATATGGTATTGTCCTTCAAGGAGGGTAGTCGGGATAAACCAGAAAACTACAGGCCAGTGTGTCTAATAGCTGTGGTAGGGAAACTATTGGAGAAATGTCTGAATGATAATTAATATCCACTTGGGGAGGCAAGGATTAATCATGGTTTTGAAAGTCATCAAGGCTTTATAAGGGAGTGATAATATTTAACAAATTTGATTGAAGTTTGCAAGGAGGTATCTGGGTGTGTAAATGAGGGGTCTGCAGTTGATGAAGTTCAGTGAGGCGTTTGTCAATGTTTTGCATGGCAGACTGATCAAGAAGCTAAGAGCTCACATAATCCAGGGCAATTTGCAAATTGGATCTGAAATTAGCTCAGTGACAGGAGGCGGAGGGTAACGTTGAAGGTCTTTTGTGACTGGAAACCTGTGAAGTGTAATGCCAGAGGCTTCAGTGCTGGGTCCCTTTCTTTTTGTAGAATATTAATGATCTAGACATGACTGTAGGAAATATGATCAGTAAATTTGCAGATGTTTCAAAGATTAGAGGTGTGGTATATAGAGAGGAGTAACGCCTTACACCACAGGACTGGTCAGATGGGCTGAATTAAGGCAAATGAATTTAATCCTGAGAAGTGCAAAATAATATATTTTGTGAGGACTAACAATGCAAAGGAACCCACATTAAATGGTATGAAGTACAAAAGATCAGAGGGACATGTGTACATCTTCACAGATCCTTATATGCAGTGGTTAAGGTAATTAATTGCCATTGCTAGTCAAGGCATTGATTACAAGTTGTAGTGGAATACTCTCCACTTTCCTGGATGGGTCCTGCTCCAGGAACACTTTAGAGCCTGACATTATCCAGGACAAAGCAACCCACTTGATTAGCATCACGTCCACAAATATTTACTTCCTCCACTATCAATGGTCAGTAGCAATAGTGTGTACCATCTACAAGATGGGCTGCAGAAATTCATCAAGGTTCCTATCTATCCAGAAGGACAAAAGCAGCAAGTATATGGGACCACCACCTGCATGTTCCCCTCCAAGCCACTAACCATCCTAACTTGAACATATGTCCTTCAGTGTCATTGGGTCAATATCCTGGAATTACCTCTCTAACAGCATTTATGTGTGTGCCTTCACCAATAGATTGCAGTGGTTTAAGAAAGAAGCTCACCACCACCTTCCAGAGACCAAGTAGGCATGGGGAATGGATGCTGACCCAGCCAGTGATGCCCATGTCTCACAGTGATTAAGAGAGAACAAGAGCAAAGAGGTTATGATGGAGCTGTATATAACATTAGGCCATAGATTGCACACTATAGGAAGGATGTGATTGCACTGGAGAGGCTGCGAAGGAGATTCACCAGGATGTTGTGTGGGCTTGAGCAAATCAGCTATGAATAAAAACTAGATAGTTTGGGGTTGTTTTCCTTAGCAGAGAGATGGCTGAGAGGGTGTTCTGATTAAGGTGTATGAAGTTCTGAAGGGCATAGACAGGGTAAATAAGGTGAAACCATTCATGTTAGTAGAAATGTCAATAACCACAGGGGGCACTTTAAAGGTAAGGAGCAGTGTGTTTAGTTGGGATTTGAGAAAAAAGACATTTTCACCCAGTGCATTGTGGGTATTAATAACTCACTGCCTGAAATGGTGATGGAGGCAGGAATCCTCACAACATTTAAGAACTATTTGGATAATCACTTGAAACATTGTACAAGACAAGGCTATGGGCCAAGTGTTAGAAAATGGGATTAGAATAGATGGATGTTTGATGACTGATGTGGATATGATGGGCTGAGTGGCCTTTTTTCATACTGTACAAACTCTATGACTCAATGACTCTAAAAATGATAATCTTACTGAAACATACAAGATTCTAAGGGGGCTTGACAGGATAGATATTGAGAAGACATTTCCACTAGTGGGGGAGTCTTGAACTAAGCGACATAACTACAGAATAAGGAGACATTCATTTAAAACTCAGATACATAAGAATTTGTTCAAGCAGAGCGTAGTGATGTCGGAAGCCTGTACCTCAGAGTGGTATAGAGCCTATATAAATGAAAATATTTAAAGAGTTGAGAGATTTTTGAAATATTAATTGGTTGAGGTTATGCGGAGTTGGCATTAGAAAGGAATTTTATATGATCTTGTAGAATGGTGAGGTAGGATTCAGGGGCTGAACGGCTTGCTACTGCTCTTATTTTTGTGTTCTTATGTGCTAACTGCATAACCATTGGTGCTTTCAGATTCAATTCTAGATGCCACTTTTCTGCTCCCTGACCAATCCATTGGTCATGATTTGGAGATGCCGGTGTTGGACTGGGGTGTACAAAGTTAAAAATCACACATCAGGTTATAGTCCAACAGGTTTAATTGGAAGCACTAGCTTTCAGAGCACTGCTCCTTCATCAGGTGGTTATTAAACCTGTTGGACTATAACGTGGTGTTGTGTGATTTTTAACTTAATCCATTGGTGTATTCCTACCAGTCTACAACTTTGTCCCTCTCTATTGTCTCCAAGGTTCTTAATCATTACCTTTACATTTAAAATCAAAATAATCGATATATATCATGAATAGTAATGGGCCCAGTATTGAGTCCTATGGAATGCCACTAGAATCATCAGAAGCATTCAGGAGCCACAGCACTTTACTTCCTGTCATCACTTTAGCTTGGATCATTTGAGTTTTTGATTTTCTGATCCCCTCCACCATGTGGGAGACACCATGTTGAAACCTAGTTAAAATCCCTGTAAACTGCGTGTACGCTACCCTCATCAGCCCTTCTTGTTCCGTCCTCAAAAAATTAAATCAGGTTGGTCAGACACGACTCTCTGTACAAATTTGTGCTGATTTTGAAAAATAAATTATTTAATGACATCTTGGCATTACTGGCATTTCTTAGCTATCCTTAACTGTCCTTGAACTAAGCTCATGTCAGAGAGTTAGCCATATTATTGCTGACCTGGAGACAGGTACAGGTAGATTTCTTCACGAAAGCAAAGAAAGACATAAATAAACCAGATAAGATAATTCCAGTCAAAGTTATTGAGTCTAGATTTATAAATAGCAGTGGCATAACACTGCCTGGAGTTTATCTGCTCCTTCCGCTTTGATTTTTTAACTCTTTTTCTTCCTCCACTGCGTAGCATTGAGCATGGGGAGATTAAGCCCAGCCTAGCATGGCCAAACACTCAAGAAGGACTGCAAAGTTGAACTTTAACTTTATTTCTTTATTGTTCTACTTTTTACCTAAGATTTTGTGCCTAGGCACCAGTGTACCTAAAATGTTGCCAGGAATGGCAGTATTGTACACTTTTGACTGTATCCCTGTACTTGAGTACACATGACAATACAATCTAATTCTAAATTCTAATTTTGAAAACTGAATTTGATTACTGCATTTTCATTTCACCATCTGATGTGATGGAATTTGAAATTCCAATACCAAATTACCAGTCTAATGACATAACCACTACTCTGCCTTCTCCCCGGTCTCCAATTAACATTGATTAATTGAAACTTCTTTAAATAATGATGTATGTTGACTCAGAAAGTTTTGCAGTAATTTATGCAGCACCAAAGGTTAGGTTGATTGGTCTGAAATTTCTGCCTTTTTCTACATTTTTTAACAATCATACAAAGATAGCTGCCCAGTTTTCTGATGATGTGTTGGACTGGAGTGGACAAACTTAGACTTAGACTTACTTGGACACACTTAGACTAACAAGCGTGTACGCTGTTTAGGTTGTAATCTGTGTCCTATGATCCAGTCTCCCTCGCTACCTGACAAAGGAGAAGTGCTCTGAAAGCTTGTACTTCCAAATAAACCTGTTGGACTATAACCTGGTGTTATGTGATTTTTATCTCAGTTTTCTGATGCCACACTGTATCCAAATGGAGTAGAGCTTGGGAGGTGCACAATTTCATCCGCTGCTTTACTGAAGAATCTGAGATACAACTAATGTGGGCTTGAGATTTATCATTTTTCAGGATCTTAATATTTCTTCTCTCACAATGACCATCTCTCCTGTTATTTCACACTTGTCCTCCTTATTAGTAATTGCTTTGATCTGTGTTTTTGTAAATTAGTTATGTTTGCCAGTATATATCTCTGATGTAAAGCCTTGTTTTCCCAGGTAACTGTTGTGTGTATTCTGAAAAGGATAATACTGAGGATGTCAAATGCATCACCAGCTATGTTGTGGTTGTATGGATTTCTGGAGAATAGATGAGGATCTCAAAAGGGTGATTCCACCAACTCATTCTCTTCAGTCTCAATAACAGTGTCTATCATGTCAATGTTACTAGCTGCTAACATGCTAACTATGTCTTGTTAACCACAAGAGGCTCTTCTCAAGAAACAGGAAGTGGTTTTGCTCTACTGCATTAGACCACATAGGCCCTCTATGTCTCTACGCTTAAACAGGACGGTAGCAGCAACCTTCATCATCCACAGCAGTTCATACAGTATATTAAATCCATACAACACTAATATGTCTCCAACGTGGAAGTGGCTATTTTATATATGGATGTTGGCGGGGTGGAAGATGAGGACCCTCCTAATGAAGGGCTTGTGCCTGAAACGTCAATTCTCCTGCTTCTTGGATGCTGCCTGACCGGCTGTGCTTTTCCAGCACCGCACTCTTCAATGTGTCTTCAACATGCAAAGCTGAATGACAACAGGAAGGCTGACTCCTGCCATAGCTGTTTGAAAAGTATCTAGAGCTTTTGCCTTCAAAGCTGGGTTAATTTCTACTGACTGACTGAGTTGGTGGATGGGCTTGATGGTTTGCTGGGTTTGTTAAAGTGGTCCCACAATGAAGAAGGCTTGTTTGTCACATCTTGGATGCTGTACTAGGCCCTTCCCCAGCTCCATCAGCTATAAAATAAGAAGGAGGCTAGGCAGAGGCAGCAAGGAAGTCATGTTGTGCACAGCAGAAAGAGGAGGAGGTCAAAAAAGACTCTCGCAGAAGATTTTATTCCGGTATGGTCTTCCATAAGCATCCCTTCTGTTTCTTCCCAAATCAGGAGCATTGTGTGTGCATAATCAGCACTTTACAAAGGAGCCTCCCACAACCCACACTTTCCCACCACCTCATGACTTCACTCTGCAGCCAAGCACGTGAGCAATTGGTTAACCAAGACATTAAGAATCTGAGATACAATTTATGTGGGCCTGAGATTGAACCGACCAGCAGCATGCTGACACAACCAGTTCAGAAAAGATTTACAAGGGGTTTGAGCTATACGGAGAGGCTGAATAGGCTGGAGCTATTTTCCCTGGAGTGTTGGAGGTTGAGTGATGACCTTATAGAGGTTTATAAAATCATTAGGAGCATGGATTGGATGAATAGCCAAGGTTCTTTCCCTGGGGTGGTGAGCCCAGAACTAGAGGGCATAGGTTTAAGGTGAGACAGGAAAAATTCAAAAGGGACCTGAAGGGCAGCTTTTTCATACAGAGGGTGGTAAATATATGGAATGAGCTGCCAGAGGAAGTGGTGAAGGCTGGTGCAATTACAACATTTAAAAGGCATCTGGATGGGTACATGAATAGGAAGGGCTTAGAGGGATAAGGACCAAGTGTTGGCAAACAGGACGTGATCAGTTAGGATATGTGGTCAGCATGAACGAGTTAGGCTGAAGGGTCTGTTTCTATTATGTACATCTCTATGTTTATCCTCTGGAGGACCTCCACTCTACTCTCCTCTAATTGGCCAAGTGTCCATCCTAAAGGATGGTGATTTGCAGCATTCTGACAATCAAGAGGGTACAGACATTGGGGAGAAAGTGAGGACTGCAGATGCTGGAGATCAGAGCTGAAAATGTGTTGCTGGAAAAGCGCAGCAGGTCAGGCAGCATCCAAGGAGCAGGAGAATCGACGTTTCGGGCATGAGCCCTTCTTCAGGAATGAGGAAAGTGTGTCCATCAGGCTAAGATAAAAGGTAGGGAGGAGGGACTTGGGGGAGGGGTGTTGGAATTGCGATAGGTGGAAGGAGGTCAAGGTGAGGGTGATAGGCCGGAGTGGGGGTGGGGGCGGAGAGGTCAGGAAGAAGATTGCAGGTTAGGAAGGCGGTGCTGAGTTTGAGGGATTTGACTGAGACAAGGTGGGGGGAGGGGAAATGAGGAAACTGGAGAAATCTGAGTTCATCCCTTGTGGTTGGAGGGTTCCTAGGCGGAAGATGAGGCGCTCTTCCTCCAACCGTCGTGTTGCCATGGTCTGGCGATGGAGGAGTCCAAGGACCTGCATGTCCTTGGTGGAGTGGGAGGGGGAGTTAAAGTGTTGGGCTACAGGGTGGTTGGGTTGGTTGGTCCGGGTGTCCCAGAAGTGTTCTCTGAAACGTTCCGCAAGTAGGCGGCCTGTCTCCCCAATATAGAGGAGGCCACATCGGGTGCAGCGGATGCAATAAATGATGTGTGTGGAGGTGCAGGTGAATTTGTGGCAGATATGGAAGGATCCCTTGGGGCCTTGGAGGGAAGTAAGGGGGGGAAGTGTGGGCGCAAGTTTTGCATTTCTTGCAGTTGCAGGGGAAGGTGCCGGGAGTGGAGGTTGGGTTGGTGGAGGGTGTGGACCTGACAAGGGAGTCACGGAGGGAGTGGTCTTTTCGGAATGCTGATAGGGGAGGGAAGGGAAATATATCCCTGGTGGTGGGGTCCGTTTGGAGGTGGCGGAAATGACGGCGGATGATACGCTGTACATGGATGTTGGTGGGGTGGTAGGTGAGGACCAGTGGGGTTCTGTCCTCGTGGCATTGCAGGGGCAGGACTCAAGGGCGGAGGAGCGGGAAGTGGAGGAGATGCGGTGGAGGGCATTGTCGATCACACCTGGGGGGAAATTGCGGTCTTTGAAGAAGGAGGCCATCTGGGTTGTACGGTTTTGGAACTGGTCCTCCTGGGAGCAGATGTGGCAGAGATGAAGGAATTGGGAATATGGAATGGCGTTTTTGCAGGGGGCAGGGTGGGAGGAGGTGTAGTCTAGGTAGCTGTGGGAGTCAGTCGGTTTATAGTAAATGTCCGTGTTGATTCGGTCGCCCGAGATAGAAATGGAAAGGTCTAGGAAGGGGAGGGAGGAGTCTGAGACAGTCCAGGTGAATTTGAGGTTGGGGTGGAAGGTGTTGGTAAAGTGGATGAACTGTTCAACCTCCTCATGGGAGCACGAGGCAGCGCCGATACAGTCATCGATGTAGCGGAGGAAAAGGTGGGGGGTGGTGCCAGTGTAGCTGCGGAAGATGGACTGTTCCACATATCCTACGAAGAGGCAGGCATAGCTGGGGCCCATGCGGGTGCCCATGGCTACTCCTTTGGTTTGGAGGAAGTGGGAGGATTGGAAAGAGAAGTTGTTCAGGGTGAGAACCAGTTCAGTCAGTCGAAGGAGTGTGTCAGTGGAAGGGTACTGGTTGGTACGGTAGGAAAGGAAGAAGCGGAGGGCTTTGAGTCCTTCGTGATGGGGGATGGAGGTGTACAGGGACTGGATGTCCATGGTGAAGATAAGACATTGCTAACATGAGGTGTGGAGGAAGGGGAGGTGATGCTGCAGTGGCTTTATTACTAGATGATAAATCCAGAGACCCTAGGTCTAGGGACCTGTGTTCAAATCCGACCATGGCAGATGGTGAAATTTGAATTCAATAGAAATCTAGAATTTAGGTTCAACTGACGATGACATATCTGTTGGAGAAGAGTTCATTAATGTCCTTTAGGGAAGGAAACTGCTATCCTTACCTGATCTGGCCTACTTGTGACTCCAGACTCACAGCAATGTGGTTGACTCTTAACTGCCCTCTGAGCAATTAGGAATGGTTAACAAATGCTGACTGAGCCAACAATGTCCACATCTGTAAATGAGTAAGTTTTAAAAAAAAATGATAGAGTCAGCAACGCATCAGGAATAGAAGGAGAAAAGGGGTCTAGGCAGTCAACAACACAGTGACCAATCAGGTTGTAAGTTTGCTCACTGAGCTGGTAGATTTGTTCTCAGAAATTTCACCACCATGCTAGGTAACATCATCAGTGAGCTTCTGATGAAGGACTCGTGTTCTGTCCCGCTTGCTATTTATGTTTCTTGGTCTCTTGTGGTGTGTGATATCACTTCCGGTTCTTTTTCTGAGAGGTTGGTAAATGGGGTCCAAATTAATGTGTTTGTTAATGAAGTTCCGGTTTGAATGCCAGGCCTCTAGGAATTCCCGTGCGTGTCTTTGTTTAGCCTGTCCCAGGATGGATGTATTGTCCCAGTGGAACTGGTGTCCCTCTTCCTATGGATACTAGATGTCACAGTAGAACGAAAAGCCAATGGAGAGCTGTAGACCAGCATCTACAGGAAAGCCACACACACTGACCAGATACCAGCAACCATCACAACACCCACAAACGGAGCTGTATCAGGATATAATTTAAATGAGCCACAACACACTTCAGCACCCAGGAACTAAGAGAAGCTGAGGAAAAACACCTGTATAATGTATTCAGGAACAATGCGCAATTGATAAGCTCAGTCCACTGATACCTACACAACAGACCTTAACAAGAAAACACAATACACCCAGAAACTATAGCCACCCATCCATACATTAAAGAAATCTCAGAAATGATGACCAGACTACTCTGGCCCCTAGGCATCATGGTAGCCCACAAACCTACCATCACACTGAAACAACTCCTTATGAATTTAAAGGACCCCATACCAACAACTAGCAGAATGAACATCAGAGACAAAATACCCTGCAAGGACTGCAACAAACATTACATTGGACAGATGGGCAGGAACCTAGCCACCAGGATACATGAGCACCAACTAGCCACCAAAAGACATGGACAACTATCACTAGTATCCATACACACAGACAAAGGAGGACACCACTTTGAGTGGGACAACACATCCATCCTGGGACAGACTAAACAAATACATGCATGGGAATTCTTAGAGGCCTGGCATTCAAACGGGAATTCCATTAATAAGCACATCGATTTGGACCACATTTACCAACCTCTTAGAAAAAGAAACGGAAATGTTATCACCCACCACAACAGATTAAGACACACAAATAGAAAGCGGGACAGAACACCAGTGCTTCATCGGAGGTTCACTGATGATGTCACCTAGCATGGTGAAGAAACCTCAGAGAACAAATCTACCAGCTCAGTGAGCAAACCTACAACCTGATCCACAACCTGAGCTACAAATCTTATTCAAAATCACAGTGACCAATGGTTGGACAAAGCAGGGCAGGAATGCCACAATATCCTGGATGTTAACTCTGGGAAAAGTGCTGGAGATCATAGAACATAGAACATAGAACAATACAGCACAGAACAGGCCCTTCGGCCCACGATGTTGTGCCGAACATTTATCCTAGCTTAAGCACCCATCCATGTACCTATCCAATTGCCACTTAAAGTCCGCCAATGATTCTGACTCTGCCACTCCCACAGGCAGCGCATTCCATGCCCCCACCACTCTCTGGGTAAAGAACCTACTCCTGACATCTCCCCTGTACCTTCCACCCTTCACCTTAAATTTATGTCCCCTTGTAACACTCTGTTGTACCCGCGGAAAAAGTTTCTGATTGTCTATCTATTCCCCTGATCATCTTATACACCTCTATCAAGTCACCCCTCATCCTTCTCCGTTCCAATGAGAAAAGGCCTAGCATGCTCAACCTATCCTCGTACGACCTATTCTCCATTCCAGGCAACATCCTGGTAAATCTTCTCTGCACCCTCTCCAAAGCTTCCACATCTTTCCTAAAGTGAGGTGACCAGAACTGCACACAGTACTCCAAATGTGGCCTAACCAAAGGCCTGTACAGCTGTAACATCACTTCACAACTCTTGAATTCAATCCCTCTGCTAATGAACGCTAATACACCATAGGCCTTCTTACAGGCAAATCAGGTCAGTTAATGTAGGTCAGTCAGGGCCCAGCTGATGAGTCAATGGGATATAACCTGTGCAACAGGATTTTGAACAAACTGGTATTTACAAATGTGAGTATGACCAGCAAGGCATTGGAATAGAGAGCTGTGAGAGGTGGGAAAAAAAATGAACCAGCCAGAGATGAAGAAGGATGTTCTGAAGGTGAAAGTCAGTATTCTTTGTGATAAAGAGAAAGAGTTCAGCTCAGGATTGTAGAGCTCAGTAATGTTGTGGATGATGTGGTTCAGGGCAGGAGGCTGGAATCAGTGAGAAATGCAAGATGCTTGTGGTGGTGGTTGAAGGTGATGGCTTTGATCTTTCAATGTTTAACCCATCAGTTTCATCTGTAAGCCAACAACATACCAAGGAGAGCTGCTGGACTCATTTCTTATTTGAGGTATCCTAGAATTCCAGACCATGATTTGGAGGTGCTTTTGTTGGACTGGAGTGGACAAAGTTAAAAATCACATAACACCGGGTTATAGTCCAACAGGTTTATCTGGAAGCACTCACTTTCGGAGTGCTGCTCCTTCATCAGGTGGTTGTGGAGCAGAATCAGAAGACACAAGATTTATAGCAACAGGATTGTAGTGTCGTGAAGTGTAATATTAAACAAATTTAGATTCCGTCTTTCATCTTTTAGAATGACCATGTTAGTTTTGGTTCTTTCATATGTAAATCCTAAAGCTTTTTTAAAGTTACATTCTCAAGGTAACTTTTAACAATAGGTGCATCTCAGCTCAGACAATGCATTGAATGTGTGCAGTTAAAGTCTTTCTGCATCCCAGTACTGTATACAGAATCTTACATGGATTTATGCAGTTTTTGAGCAAAATAATATGTAATTCTGCAAGTACAAACTCACCCCACAAATTTATATGTGTGTGCGTGCAGGGAATGCCGAGTGTGTGTGTGTGTATGTGTGGGTGTGAGTGTAACAGGGCATAAGTCTATGAGAGGGTGCATGTGTGGGGGGTGTATGTATGAACGTATGAGAGAGAGCTTGTGTATGAGAGAGAGCTTGTGTCTGCGTGAGTGTGTGACTCGCACACTCTATAAGGGCTCCAGAAGCAGCAGAGGCCCTGAAGAGCAAGCAACCGGTGCAGCAGTATTTTACATCTTCAGATCTTGAAGCAGGCACCAGGCAAGCGACATGCAGACCGGAAGATTAGAGGAAGAAAATAGGGCAAGTTGCTAGTTGTGGGGTTTGGGGGGAAGCAATTGGCGGGGGAATGTTAAATGAGGTTTGAAGAAGAGCCGGTTGCTTATATTGTCACAGTTTGTTTCATGGTACGGAGATCAAGGGCTCAAGGTTCTGGGTTGAAGGTATTTCAGGAACATAAATACATGCTTCAGTCACTTGTCTCCTTGGAAGAAAGCATTGTACACAGCTGGCAACCAGTTGAGAAACAACTTACACCACAGATTCTCTGCACTGCACATTGTTATTAAGCAACATGAAGCATTAGAAGCTTTTTCAAACATGGCTAGTGAGCACAGTTGGAGCATCTCTCAGGAATGCTGGCACTGGTGCTGTTGAGACATTGAGCTTTACACTTGATTATGTGCTAACAGTGAGTTTTAACACATTCACAGTGACACTCGAGCTCCAGTGTAAACAGTCTGCAGTCATATAGATCACTAACCAATGTGATGACTCAGCCCACAGCAGGTTTAACATGTAAAACCCGACAGGATCTCACAAGCTGGTCTCTAATTCCAGTAGTGTCTTGTCTGCAACTGCCACTGAAAAGGACAAATTCCAGAATCAAACAGGGCCTCTTCCAAGTTAATTTAGAGAGCATATTAATTTTGCTAGAAAGGTCAAGTGCAGAAAGCACTAACTAAATTTCCTGCCTACACTAATTGTATAATTGCATTTCCAGCCATAAATTCAAAGGGGTGTGTGGAAGGCATTAGTGATGGAAGGGGAAAATTCACTGAAAAACTCACTGACACATTAATCATTGGGAACAATTAAAGGGAGTGTCAGAATGAGACAGTTTTTTTAAAAATCAGCAAGCGTTTGAAGACCTTCTAAGGTATTTCACCTGATCAGAAGCATTTACCAAGACTGAAGAAACAGGGAATTAAGCAATAGTAGGCAAAAGTGGAAATATGGAAACCTTTTTAAGTTGGCATTAGCCTGTCAACAAATCCTGTGGGCAGCACGGTGGCACAGTGGTTAGCACTGCTGCCTCACAGCGCCAGAGACCCAGGTTCAATTCCCACCTCAGGCGACTGACTGTGTGGAGTTTGCACATTCTCCCCGTGTCTGCGTGGGTTTCCTCCGGGTGCTCCGGTTTCCTCCCACAGTCCAAAGATGTGCAGGTCAGGTGAATTGGCCATGCTAAATTGCCCGTAGTGTTAGGTAAGGGGTAAATGTAGGGGTATGGGTGGGTTACGCTTCGGCGGGTCGGTGTGGACTTGTTGGGCCGAAGGGCCTGTTTCCACACTGTAATGCAATCTAATCAATCTAATCAATTTTTGCATCTGCCTCAGTCTGAGAAGAGACTGCTCAGTGGTTATTGATAGGTGGATATTCCAGTAACTATAGAATTGCTGAGGGGCACAAGAGCTCTCCAGGTTGTAGGTGCATTGCAGCTGCCAAGGTTTCCAGTATGTGGATTCGTCCTTTATGGAAATGGTGCCCTTCCTATTGTGCAACATTTTGATGTAGCCTCTCAGTGTCACAGTCAATGGTACCTTGCACCTGTGGGAAGCTGGCTATGTTTCTGAATCCCACTGCCCAGGCTGCAGCACTGACCTCATCATCGGAGGGATGGAATAAATTGGTGTAACTGTATACAGATGGCATCAGTTAGTGTCTTCATTCATTTGTGAGTGGATGACTGAGAGATCCAACACAAGGTCACCTATTACCCCCTGGAAGGAGCCAGTCACATAGAAGTTCAAAGTATTTGTCACTTTTACAGCCACCAGGAGAGGATTGTATCCGCTCCTGCAGGTCTCTGGTCCTGATCCAGCTGCTGGGATTGGTCCATCACGATGTTCTATGACGTATGGAATTTATGTTGACATTGCATCTTGCTCATCCTGAGGAAGTGTGAGTAACTGAGTGAGTAACACATGTACTGTGAGTGTTCTGTGTTCTCAGAGTCCTTCCCATCCCAGTCCATATCATTATACTCACAGTACAGTGTAGAGGAGATCTGCTGTGTGTCTCATACTCTTGGAAGTGATACAAGTACAGGCCGTATCCACCACTTTTAAACTGGGGTGATAACATCTGCTGAGATCTCACTGTGCAATTTGCAAGAGTCAGGGACATGATGGACATTGCCTGTGATCAGCATTTGAACCCTAACCACTTTCTGACTTCATGTGTTTGGCATGCACAATGATATGATTGCAAGTGAAGTGCAGTGAATTCTGCAAATATACGATTGATGCCTTTGCCCCTTCATTGTCTTCCTGTTCAGCAGAGATAGGGATTGTATGTTTGCCTATCAAACTGACATTAATTCTGCATACCTTGGGAACCAGTGTATGTACTGTATTTAAGTTTCCGGAAGGCATTTAATAAGAACTAACAAAGTTACTGTTAGAAGCTCATAGTTTAAGTATAGCAAGGATAGAAGATTAGGCAAAAGTGAGGATTGCAGATGCTGGAGATCAGAGTCAAGATTAGAGTGATGTTGGAAAAGCACAGCAGGTCAGGCAGCATCTGAGGAGCAGGAAAGTCGACATTTCGGGCAGGAGCCCTTTATCAGGAAGGATAGAATATTGACTGTCTAATAAGAAGCAAAGAGTATGTATAAACTGGTATTTTCTGCTTGGAAGGATGTAATGGGTGACATGTCCCAGGATAAATACTGGGCTCTCAAAATTTTACAATTTGTATAAATGACTTAGATCAAGTGGCTGAAGGTATGGCCGCTAAATTTGCTGGGGTTACAAAGATGGAGAGGGAAGTAAGTTGTGAAGAGGGCAAAAGGAGGCTAGGAAGGATTTGGTTAGGCTTGGCAGCTGCTCAAAGATCTGGTAAATGAAGAATAAAATGGAAAAATGTGAAATTAGCAACTTTAGCAGGAGGAATATAAAAGAAACATGATCTAAACGGCAAGGGATTGCTGAGTTCGGTGATGAAGAGGGATTAAGATGTCATAGTGCATGAAAAGCAACAAGAACAGCAACAAGAACAAGCCTGTAAAATGTTATCTATTGTGAGGAAATTGAATACAGAACTAAAATGTTGCACAAGGCATTGGTGAAACCACATCAGATATACTGTGTGCAGTATAATCTCACTATTTAAAGAAGCTTCTTGTGATATTGCTGTGACCTCAGATGTTGCACTCTATTTAGGCATTGCTCTGGTCACTGCACATAATGGAAAAATACTGGGAACCTGTTGTGGCAACCATTCTGTCGCTTGAGCCTCAACTGCACTTTACATGTTATAGGTAAAGCTATGGCTTTCACTCCTGCAAAATAATTCCCCAGACATAAATCAAATCCATCCACAGATAATTTCTTAGCTACCTTAATTACCAATAGTCTAGACAAGTCACACTCCAATTGGACTTTGTACAATGGAACTGGGATATCATCTCCTCGTATCCCATTTTAACTTTCATTGAACCTTCTTTGGAAAACTGAATCTTTCTCCAGCAAGAGAGAGTTTGATTGGCCCCTGTTTCTCAGAAGTTTTGTTATGGGCTTGGATATTTCATTTGAAGAAAAAGGAGTTACCTTCCCTTTGAACAAAGATGCTTCCGGTTAGTCATCTACCCTATGTACTTCTGTGTGGCAGTATTTATCTTCAGTTTTCCATTTGTATTTAAAACTACAACCTGATCCATTGACTTTTTTCTTGGAGGTTGTCTTTTTGGGCTGAATCTTATGAGCTCCAATAAGTCCCATGGATTTCCCCTTCAACTTTAACCTGATGAATAAATGTTTCATATAGTTACAATGGAAACACACTTTGGGTTTCAGTTTTCACCTCTACCTCAGTATTTTCCCTCTGATCTGAGAAGGGGATCATGGAATATTCCTAGCTATCTTTACCTTGGATACGTGCCTTCCTTTCACATTCATATTTTCTATTTCCTGTGAGTTTATGAGAGTGATGAAAAATAGCTTTACTTTTATGAGTTAGCTCATAATTGTCAGCCATTATTGCTGTCTGTCTAGCTGTTGTAACCCTTTGCTCCGTGGTGAGTTTTTCCCTCAAAAGAATGATCTCTTTAATGTCTTCAAACATGGTTTTAGTTTCTAATGCGCTTATCCATCTGTAAAAAATAGTTTGCTTAACTATTTCAAATCTAGATATGCCAGGCTATTCTTTAAACACTGTATCCTTTGCCTAAATGCCTAATGTACTAACCTGTGGCCAGCTAATATAGTTTTTTTTTAAACAGTGCCATTTTCCCAAGAAACCTCCTCCATAGTGAACATAAATTTCCTGTGTTTTACCTGTCAACTGACTCTACATGGGAAATGTCTTTTTCTGCCCAAGTCATTTGCTTAGTCATTTTCTCAAATGAAATGAAGAAATGCTTCCATTTCTACTTCCTGAAATGTTGACAGAATCAGTGCAAATGTCAACTTTTACTGGACCTCAAGTAACGACACATGTGCTCCCACCAGAAGCTGCATTAGCATCTGATGTCTCCTATTTCAACTGCATCATTTTAAGTTTATATTCGTATTCCCTCACTTGCTCTTTGTGATTCTAATTCTAATTTCTATTTCCTATCTTCTTAATTCCATTTTCCTATGTTTGTATTTACCTTCCAGCTCCATTTTCTTCTCAGACTCAAGCTGTTTACTTGTAACCTGATCCTATTGTTTCACTACCTAGTGTAACTGGTCTCTTGTATATTTCCTTTCAATCCATATATAGTGCTAATACCTCAATTACATTTGCCTTTTAGGTCTGTCAGGCAATGCTATCTTTAGGTTAGCCACTGATTCATTCAACCTGGGCTGTGAAAGTTCCCTTAATTCAATCAAGGCCAACTGTGCCACCTGCAGGAAATTCTTTCCCAATTCCAGTGCCAAGTTTCACGAGCAATCCAGAATCTGATGTCGCCTTCATCTGTATTATTTACCTATACCACACCCAAATCCTCATTGGCTCTGTTCCAAATTTGATTCCAGTTAAGCCCCCAATCTTTGTCATACCTCGCTGAAAATAAATTCCAAATATTCCTGCCATTGTTTCAAAAGTTAAAGATTTAATAAATATATTCAAAATTCCCCAATTTACTTATCTTCTTATACCCATTAAATAAAAAGCATGAACCAGGATTCTACATTTAACAAGAATCACCATTTCTTACAATAAAATGTAGATTCTGGTTGCAGGAAAACAACAATAACAAGGTTCCCCATGGGAGACTGATTAGCAAGGTTAGACCGCATGGAATACAGGGAGAACTAGCCATTGGATACAGCACTGGCTCAAAGGTAGAAGACAGAGGTGGTGGCAGCGGGTTGTTTTTCAGACTGGAGGCCTATGACCAGTGGAGTGTCACAAGGATTGGTGCTGGGTCCACTTCTTTTCGTAATTGTTTAAATGATTTGGATGTGAGCATAAGAGATACAGTTAGTAAGTTTGCAAATGACACCAAAATTGGAGGTGTAGTGGACAACAAAGAAGGTTACCTCAGATTACAATGGGATCTTGATCAGATGGGCCAGTGGGTTGAGAAGTAGCAGATGGTTAAATTTAGATAAATACAAGGTGCTGCATTTTGGGAAAGCAAATCTTAGCAAGACTTATACACTTAATGGTAACATCCTAGGCAGTGTTGCTGAACACTGGAGTGCAGGTTCATAGCTCCTTGAAAGTGGAGTCGCAGGTAGATAGGATAGTGAAGAGGGCGTTTAGTATGCTTTCCTTTATTGGTCAGAGTACTGAGTACAGGAGTTGGGGTGTCATGTCACGGCTGTACAGGACATTGCTTAGGCCACTTTTGGAATATTGCATGCAATTCTGGTCTCCTTCCTATCGGAAGGATGTTGTAAAACTTGAAAGGGTTCAGAAAAGATTTAATAGGATGTTGCCAGGGTTGGAGTATTTAAGTTATAGGGAGAAGCTGAATAGGCTGGGGCTGATTTCCCTGGAGCTTCAGAGGCTGAGGGGTGACCTTATAATATCATGAGGGGCATTGATATAATTAATAGACAAAGTCTTTTCCCCGTGGTGGGGGAGTTCTGAACTAGAGGGCATAGGTTTAGAGTGAGAGGGTAAAGATAGAAAAGAGACCTAAGGGACAACCTTTTCATGCAGAGAGTGGTACATGTATGGAATGAGCTGCCAGAGGAAGTGGTGGAGGCTGGTACAATTGCAACATTTAACAGGCATATGGATGGGTATATGAATAGGAAGGGTTTGGAGAGATATAGGATGGGTGTTGGCAGGTGGAACTAGATTAGCTTGGGATATCTGGTCAGCATGGACGAGTTAGACCGAAGGTCTGTTTCCATGATGTACATCTCTATGACTCTATGACAATGAACTGTCAACATGCAACATAGAATTCTAACACCCTACAGACAAATCACAAAACAAAAATTATGTTATAGGTGAAGGGAGTAGATGGGAAGGTAGTTCAACCATCCCTTTACCTAGCTTTCACTGAGATTATGCTTTTGCTTAACTGGGACTTACAGTTTTTTGATCTCTTCCCCAGATACTTTCTCTTGCTTAAAGGAGTCACAGAGCAATTGGTTCACAACTTATAGTCTCTGATTTAAGCAACATCTTACAGAAACTGATGAAGGATAATAAAGTGGCTTTTGTCAGGCGTGAAAGACTTTACAGAAATGAACACATCTACTCTTTGTAGAGGTCAGAAGGGTATTTTGGGTATTTCTGGGTATTTTGTTCCCATCCTTAAGTTACCTGGGAACCAATTATATAGTTGTCTGTAGGTAAAGGCCTTTGTCATCACCAACTAGCCACCATTTCACAGACCAATTAGTGAGTTGTTGCCTGCCATATCTTATTTTGTACACAATCTCTGGTCCTGTTTCATCTGCAACTAAACATCCTCCAATGGTTGATGAAACAACAGTGTAAACAACACATACAATTAGTGTGGTTAGCTTCTTTTTAAACAATGCTCCAAACGAATTCACAATGCGTGGTTTTAAAGTCACTCCTTTCCCCATTTCAGTCCACAATCAAAAATACAAAAAAAAAATGGTCTTTGCAAGGAAAAGATGGATAAGCTAGTAGAGGAAGATGCGACTTGATTGAAACTTATACTATCCTGGGGGGTCTTGGACAGGATGCATGTGGAAAGGTTGTTTCTTCATGTGGGATAAACTAGAACTGGGGATCACTGTTTCAGAATAAGGGATTTCCCATTTAAGGCAGGGATGAGTAAATTTTTTTTTCACAGTTGCAACACTTTAGAATTCCTTTCCTCAAAATATGATGGAAGCAGAGTTTTCAGATATTTCTAAGATAATTGTAATTAGTTTCTTGATAAACAAAGAGTGAAAGGTTATCATGGTAAGTGGGAGTATGATCAGCCATGATCTTATTGAATGGTACAGCACGCTCAAAGAGCTCATTGGTCTATGCCTGCTCGTAAACTGTGTGCTCAGATTTACAACACACCAGACACTAAAACTGATCTCCTTATTTCTAAAACAAATTCACAGACACCATCTATTTGCAGAATGCAAATGGCAAGCATTTTATCAACAGAACTCTGAGATTATATTTTCCACTAATACATCGTACAGAAATGGAATTGTAATAAGAACATGGTAAGAACATGCTATAACGCATGTTTCAGTAACACAAATTCACTGTAATGCGATTGATGAATTAGGAACACTGTTTCTAAAGTGCAAACTTTTAAAATGTGTGTTCGCTGTAATTTGATTACATTACCAATGCTTTAAGTGCTGTTTCTGAAGTGCAATTTTTCTATAATATGGGGTTGCACACAAAAACAACCATCACATTATAGAAGACCGACCCGTACAAAACCAACGGGAACACAGCAATATATAACATTAAATTCACAAGATGCTTTTACCATTGGAATTTCTCATCAGTGGTGTGCATATTGGAAATTTCAGTACTGTACCTGGGATTTTTGAAAGCATCTTGAGCACTGACAGCAGGGGAGGATGACATTCATGTTTTCCCAGTAAATAATAGAATTAATTAATTGGTGGAGTTTAAAAAAGAAAGAAAATTCAGTCTCCATGAAATAACTCCTACCTCAGGCTGTGAAAACTTCATTTGCAGTGCTGTTCGATTTCAAATATGAGTCATCACCAATTTCTTCATCTCATCTCGTGATATTTTTTGCTGTTTTTAAATTACAAAGTGCATGTGCATTTTTTCTGTTGATGTATTGTGCAGCATGCAATTCAATGCTAGAATCCTACGATATCCAAGACATTATTCTAGAAAACTTCAATGTGCTAAACGTATTATATGTACTAATGTTTTACACTGATAATATACTGAAATTCAATTAATATGGGGACGGTTAGGAAGCAATGTCATAGCGTCATAGAACCATAGAGATGTACAGCACGGAAGCAGACCCTTCGGTCCAACTCGTCCATGCCAATCAGATATCCTAAACTAATCTAGTCCCATTTGTCACCATTTGATCTATATCCCTCTAAACCCTTCCTATTCAAAGACCCATCCAGATGCCTTTTAAATGTTGTAATTGTACCAGCCTCCACCATTTCCTCTGGCAGCTCATTCCATACACACATCATGCTTTGTCTGAAAAAGTTGTCCCTTGGGTTCCTTTTATATCTTTCCCCTCTCACCCTAAACCTATGCCCTCTAGTTTAGGATTCTCCCAACCCAGGGAAGAGCCTTTGCCTATGTACCGTATCTATGTCCCTCGCGATTTTATAAACCTGTATAAGGTCAACCCTCAGCCTCCCAAGCTGCAGGGAAAACAGCCCCAGCCTGTTCAGCGTCTCTTTATAGCTTAAACACTTCAACCCTGGCTGCATCCTTGTAAATTTTTTCGGAATCATTTCAAGTGTTACAACATCCTTCCAATAGGAGGGAAACCAGAATTACATACAATATTCCAAAAGTGGCCTAACCAATGTCCTGTACAGCCGCAACATGACCTTCCTACACCTGTGCTCAATGCTCTGACCAATAGAGGCACGCATACTAAATGCCTTCTTCACTATCCTATCTACCTGTGACTCCACTTTCAAGAAATTATGAGCCTGCACTCCAAGGTCTCTTTATTAAGCAACACTCGCGAGGTCCTTACCATTAAGTGTATAACTCCTGCCCTGATTTTCCTTTCCAAAATGCAGCACCTCACATTTATCTAAATTTAACCATCTGCCACTCCTCAGCCCATTGGCCCATCTGATCAAGATCCCATCGTACACTGAGGTAAACTTCTTCACTGTCCACCTGTAAATTTACTAACTATATCTGCAATGTTCACATCCAAATTATTTACATAAATGGTGAAAAGTAATGGACCCAGCACCAATCCTTGTGGACACCATTGGTCACAGGCCTCCAATCTGAAAGGCAACCCTCCACCACCACCCTGTGTCCTCAACTTTTGAGCCAGTTCTGCATCCAAATGTCTCCCTGTGTTCTCCCTGTGTTCCATGTGCTCTAATCTTGCTAATCAGTCTACCGTGAGGAACATTGTTGTACAGTTTACTGAAGTCCATGTAGATCATATCCACTGCTCTGCCCTCATCAATCCTCTTTGTTAATTCTTGAAAAAAACTAAATCAAGTTCATGAGACATCATTTCCCATGCACAAGGCCATGCTGACTATACCTAATCAGTCATTGCCTTTCCAAATACATGTCCCTCAGGATTCTCTCTAACAACGTGCCCACCATGATGTCAGGCCTACCCGTCTATAGTTCCCTGGCTTTTCCTTACCACCTTTCTTAAATAGTGGCACCACGTTAGCCAATCTCCAGTCTTCTGGCTCATCACCTGTGACTATCGATGATACAAATATCTGAGCAAGGGGCCTGGCAATCACTCCCTACCTTCCCACAGAGTTCGAGAGTACACTTGATCAGGTCCTATGTCTTCTCATGTAAGTGGAAAAAAAAGTTGCATTGATGTCTTCATGATGTTATTGTTGTTTATATCTGGAAGACACCTCTAGAAAAGAAAGATATAATAAGAATTTCAGTGATGGTGACAAGTACAGCAAAGATTCGGAAAAGGCCAGTTAGATAGGGTAAAGAGATAGAATAGCTATACATATCAAGAACAGATGAGAGTTGGGCGACATGATGGCTCAGTGGTTAGCCAGGCATCCCGGTTTGATTCCACCCTCGGGTGACTGTCTGTGTGAAGTTTGCACATTCTCCCCATGTCTGTGTGGGTTTCCTCCTGGTGCTCTGGTTTCCTCCTACAATCCAAAAATGTGTAGGTTAGGTAGATTGGCCAGGCTAAATTGCCCATAGTATCCAGGAATATGTAGGCTAGATGGGTTAGCCATGGGAAATGCAGGATTACAGGGGTAAGTTATGAGGCCGGGTCTAGTTGGGAGATCTTTGAAGGGTCAGATTGTACTTGATAGCTGGAATGGTCTGCTTCCACACTATATGGATTCTATGAGAGAAGATGGACCAATGGTAAAGGGGGTGCTTTCCAACATGAGAAGAGGAAAGAAAGTTATAAGTTATAAGCCATGAGGGACAAGTTAGCCTGGGAGTGCAAAAAATATAAAGATTAGTCTAATATCCATCTGCAGACACAATTGGCTGCATACTATGTGCCCCTGCTGTGTATACTTTTGCCAGGGGTGCAGCATGTAAATAGGTTGGGTGGCTGTCACACATTCCTACCCAGCCCTGAAATCACCCCCATAACATACCAAATGGGTAGATATCAAAATTGGCACCTACCATTTATTTAAATAGTAAATTATATATGAATTAGACCTGTTCACAAGCCTATTGACCTGAATTATATGTCATCCACTCTGTAATGTCGTTGGCATGGGCTGATGGGAGTAACCCATGTATTAAAAAAACGGATTGAGTGGAGGTATTATTTTCACACACTGGGATCAACTACCTAATGCGAGTAATGCCCACCTCCCCCCATTTCTTTCGTCCTGGCTGTTGTCCAAAACAGCCATTCCCTATGTCTCTCCCCTCAAGGTGGCCAAATGCTTTGTGCACAACACTCCCAATTCACCTTCTCCTGAAATTGGGCCCCTTCTGTGGGACTGGTTGCAGTCCTGGCAGCACTCACCACTGATCCCTTGGCATTGCCAAGACAAGGAGAGGTGGGACTTTCTCCCATTGAAGAGGCCAATGTACCACTCACTTCCACCTACATGCAGGAACTAATGGCTGTGGGATAGGTTTCGTCTTGGCTCGCTCACCACTGACCAACTTTCCTTTAGCAGGAGTGAGCAGCTGACCCCATCCCCTGCCCTGTGAAATTCTGTCCGTCAACTAACCAAATGATTTCTAGCATGAGGGTAGTGAAGTGAGGTGCTTTTATTACAGATAATACTGGAGATTTGCTGTACACTCCCCAGCACTGTCTAATTATCAGGCAAGGTTATGGACATACAGCTAATGAATTGCTAAATATGAGCTGCCATCTCCAATAAAAAAACTTGCTAAGAGATCCACAGACCAAATGGAAAGTGATTGACAAGCTGGTCAAATCTAGTGTTCTGACCACTTACTATTGGTATAGGCTCAATGATCTTTCTAGGTCATTAAATGGTTGATAGAGCTCGTCTGTTTTTTGAAGAATAGGGAGCATGTCTGCCAGTTAAATGGCCTCTCCTCCTACCCAATTAAACTGATTGAATTACTAACTATCAAAGTAATATCATCTCTTTAAATATTTATTGCAAATACCCCTCCTACTTCTAGAGTGCTTTTTAGACATTTCCAAGTGTATTAATTGATACACAAATATGTTTAGACCAGAGAATTGAGAGCTACCTGTGCTTCACTTATCAGCTGGAAGGTTTGGCAGCTCTTCGCCATTTAAAAGCAGAAAGAAAAAAATGTGCCATTTTGGGGAAGAGGTTCTAGAAATTCCTTGTCTGATCAAGTGACCCTAGTTATCTGTCATGGTGAGGCACAAGCTGCTATGTATGTGGAAGTGAACAAAGCTAAAATTCGCACAACACCAGGTTATAGTCCAACAGGTTTATTTGGAATCACTAGCTTTTGGAGTGCTGCTCCTTCATCAGGTAGCTAGTGGGACAGGATCACAAGACACAGAATTTATGGTCAAAGATCAAAGTGTCATACAACTAATGTGATGTATTGAACAAACCTAGATTGCTGTTAAGTCTTTAATCACACAGAATATGGAAGTGAATGCATCAGGAAGTGTGTCTGTAAAGTACCTGATACGTTACTTGTCCTGCACAGTAATGTCACATTGGTTGATTTTTTTCTGAAGAACTTAGATTGGGAAATTCCACTGGAAACACAGTGGCGTGAGGCACCGCATTTAATCAGTCCAAAAATTCAAGAAGTGCCAGAAGAAAGAAACATATGTACGATTATGAAATAGCTACTGCTGAACTCAGTACACTTCTTTAATGATGGTACTCTTTAAATTAGCTTCTGTTTACTTACTGTTGCTCAGCTACCCCTGACATCCAGTATCCATAGGCGTGATTTACATCTGATGTGGGGTGTGCCAGGATGTTTTGTTGGAAACTATTGGTCGCAAACTAACATTTCCAGTTGGTTCACACTTTGTCTGATGTCTGCCAGGAATTCAAAGGCTGAAAATGGATTGGCACTTATGTGCTCTATCTCTATCATTTCCCTACCTCCGACTCAACCTGATTACCACTCAAAAGCAGGTAAACAGCAATGGGAAATCCAAATTCAAATGGGGGGTTGATTTTCTCCCATTGTTGTCCTTTCCTGAATTGTCCCCAGTTCTGTTTGTACCTAGTAAAGGATCTGACTTAGCATTACATGATCACTGAGCAGCAGGAACTTGCAAAGCAAACAGAAAGCTGAATTGTTTGAGTACATATTGTGAGGCCCTGCATCACTGACAAAAGCATTGAGAAGAATCAGAAGCTTACAGTTTAGGGGAATATGACGATTAAAATTGAAGCTGCTTTCTTCCCTTTTTTGAAAAGCATGCACAGGAAATTTAACTCTGTTCTATTTTCTCCTCTGCAAATGTAAATTGTTGCTGAGATTGCTTCCACCCAATATTTCAACCTGAAAGTATTTCTAACACTATTTTTGAATTATTAATGGACTGTAAACAGCAATGGAATTGATCCTCAAGGCGCCTACTTGAGCTGTTCAGTCTGTTGTGTACCTTCCCATGCTGCTCCCAAGTGCAGTGTTATTCAGTGAATGTAATTTACTGGAAGCAACCATTCATCTACATGTTCACCTGCCGAACAGAATTTGGCATGAGTCCTTGTTAGATGTATGTACCCGTAGAAATGAAGCTGTCCATTGAGAGATCTGTTTTTGGTCTCTGACACTCCACCAATGCATATAGGGCATTTGATTTTTCAACTTCCCACTGACTAGCTGTTCCAAAATCTGGAATAGAATAATTTATTATTATGTATCTTTGTAATTAGGTGGGTAGGATTTCAGATTCAGTGGGAATGCTGCATTGATGGGCTTTTCCCTTGGCTGTTTCAGTTAGTGCTCAATCTCACAGATCTTTTGTGGTCAAGGTCACCTCAAGGTTAGTAGCAACCTTCCAGCAAATTTCACATTACTTCTAGTTCTTTTGGTAGGCGAAGAGAGGAAAATGGTCACAAATGGTGACACATGGGTAAGGGATAGGCTGATGTAGGGAAGGCTTTTGCCCGAAACGTCGATTTTGCTGCTCGTCGGATGCTGCCTGAATTGCTGTGCTCTTCCAGCACCACTGATCCAGAATGATGTAGGGAAGGCTCCAACTGGATGGGAAATTCAGTCAGCTCGTAAAATCTTGCCTTGTTCAGAACAATTGATCATGTTTCAATCAATTGCATCAGGCAAAATCATCCTTTAACTTTTAATCTCTTGGACAGAGTTGTTGACAGTAACAATGGGATAGCTATTGGATGACATATTGCTGTAATTAATACATACAAATATAGGCAAATGTTTTTAGATTTGGCCTAGAATCAAAAGCAATAGATCAAAATCTGCAAATGGCAGCAAATGGTGATTTGTCGTTAACACGGAAAACTTCAACAAAATACAGGAGGCATTAATAAACTTGAAAATGGGCATGTAACTAGCAAATGAATATCAATAGATAAGTGTGAGGTAAAAATTTTAGTAGGAAGAATAACGAGGAGTATTGGAAAGTAGGTGTTAAAAAAGGTTAGATGAATAAAGGAAACTGTGGGTACAGATTACTAGAAGAGGTTTTGCAGGTTCATAATGTCATTAGAAAGCAAACAATGGACAACCTGTTTATTTTTGGAGGGACCGAACTGAAAAGCAAAGGAATTAGCTGAAACATATTTAGAACATTGGTTCGGCTGCACATAAAGTATTGTGAACAGTTCCGGGCTGTGTATATTACATAAAAGACATATAGGGGTAAATGTAGAAACAATTTACAAGAATGATCTCAGAACACAGAGGTTATAATAATCAGAAGAGATTGAACAGGTTGGGGCAGTTTTCTCTCAGAAAGAGAATGCTGAAGGTAACCTAATTCACACCTTTAGGAATTTAAACATTTGATGTGTTGGAATTTGGGGTCACTTTAAAACTGAATTTTTCTATCACCTCCTCTGTAGCATGTGATCTTATTTGACGACTGTTACAGCGGCGAATAGCTTTCCAAATTTTGAGCAAATGTAAACAAAAGGAATGTACAGGTCACAGGTCACAAGAATCATCAGACACACTGAGTTCACGATGATCCACTGAATTGATGTCAAAGATCTATACGGTACCATATATACCCTGTTATCAATGTAGTGTTGAGGAAATAAGACATCCTATTTTTAGAACGAATAACAAACTAACCTTCAGAAAGAGGTGGGCAAAGTTACATCAGTCATCCTGATTATATGAATAGCTGTCCTCTAGTTCTTGGCTGAAAGAATTGGCACAGCATCAACGAGAAACAGGGTATATCAACAAGTGATCAGGGCAGAGGGCAGTCCTCATCAGGCAGGGTTCATAGAATCCGAATAGTGTGGAAGCAGGCCATTTGGCCCATCAAACCCTCACTGACCCTCTGAAGAGCATCCCAGCCAGACCCACACCACTCGTCATTTCTTAAAATTATTTGGATGCGAACAGAGCTGGTAAGTTTGCAGATGACACTAAAATTGGAGGTGTCGTGGATAGCGAAGAAGGTTACCTCAGAGTACAACAGTGTCTTGATCAGATGGACCAATGGGCTGAGGAGTGGCAGATGAAGTTTAATTTAGATAAATGTGAGTTGCTGCATTTTGGAAAGGAAAATCAGGGCAGGGCTTATACATTTAATGGTAAGGTCCTGGGGAGTATTTCTGAACAAAGAGATGTTGGAGAGCAGGTTCAAAGTTTCTTGAAAGTGGAGTCGCAGGTCGATAGAATAGTGAAGAAGGCATTTGGTATGCTTTCCTTTATTGGTCAGAGTATTGAGTACAGGAGTTGGGAGGTCATGTTGTGACTGTACAATTCTGGTTTCCCTCCTATAGGAAGGATGTTGTGAAACTTGCAAGGGTTCAGAAAAGATTTTCAAAGAATTTGCCAGGGTTGGAGTGTTTGAGCTATAGGGAGAGGCTGAGTAGGCTGGGGTTACTTTCCCTGAACGTCAGAAGCTGAAGGGTCACCTTATAGAGGTTTATAAAATCATGAAGGGCATGGATAGGGTAAATACACAAGGTCTTTCCCCTGGGTTGGGGGAGTCCCAAACTAGAGGGCAGAGGTTTAGGATGAGAGGGGAAAGATTTAAATGCGACTTAAGGGGCAACCTTTTCACGCAGAGGGTGGTACAAGTATGGAATGAGCTGCCAGAGGAAGTGGTAAAGGCTGGTACAATTGCAACATTTAAAAGGCATCTGGATGGGTATATGAATAGAAAGGATTTAGAGGGATATGGGCCAAGTGCTGGCAAATGGGACTAGATTAGTTTAGGATATCTGTTCAACATGGACCAGTTGGACTGAAGGGTCTGTTACCATGCTGTACATTTCTAGGACTCTATGACCCTAAACCTGCAACCCTGTATTTTCCATAGCAAGTCCACCTGGCATGCATATCTCTGGACACTACGGGTAATTTACCTTGGTCAATCCACCTAACCTGCTCATCTTTGGATTGTGGGAGGAAACCAGAGCACCCAGAGGAAACCCACGCAGACACGGGGAGAACATGCAAACTCCACACAGACAGTGGCTAGAGGCTGGAATCAAACCCGGGTACCTGGCACTGTGAGGCAGCAGTGCTAACAACTGAGCCATCGTGCCGACTGATTGGGCACTTGTAGGGGTCAGTCCTCACCAGGGAACTGTCTTCTTTAGATTAAAGATGGACCTGAAGTGATTAAAGGAAGATTGAGAGAAGAGTTCTCTATCATTTCAGCTATAGAGCAGAATGCTGCATTCTCAACTTTAATGAGGAGGACACATTCAGTATCAGTGATAATTGGGAATGGCTCACTGATACTGAATGTGTCTAATGCCTTATCTAATTATCTAATGCATTACAACTAAACTGCTGCTTCTTAACAAACTTGAACTGTTGGCCTCAGCGCAGACCTGACGTGGCTGTCTCTCGGCCTGGCATGGATGTTTCCCAGCCTGGCATCGCAGTCTCCTGAACCAGTGTGGTTGACTTCCAGCCTAGCGTGGCGGTGTCTCCTGTCCTGATGTGGCTGATTCCTGGCCTGGTGTGGCTATTTCCTGGCCTGGTGTGGCTGTTTCCTGGCCTGGTGTGGCTGTTTCCTGGCCCGGCGGGGCTGTTTCCTGGCCCGGCGGGGCTGTTTCCTGGCCCGGTGTGGCTGTTTCCTGGCCTGGTGTGGCTGTTTCCTGGCCTGGCGGGGCTGTTTCCTGGCCCGGTGTGGCTGTATCCTGGCCCGGCGGGGCAGTTTCCTGGCCTGGTGTGGCTGTTTCTTGGCCTGGTGTGGCTGTTTCCTGGTCCAGCATGGCTGTTTCTTGGCCCGGCGGGGTTGTTTCCTGGCCTGGTGTGGCTGTTTCGTGGCCCAGTGGGGCTATTTCCTGGCCCGGCGGGGCTGTTTCCTGGCCTGGTGTGGCTGTTTCCTGGTCTGGTGTGACTGTTTCCTGGTCCAGCATGGCTGTTTCTTGGCCCGGCGGGATTGTTTCCTGGCCTAGTGTGGTGTTTCCTGGCCCGGCGGGGCTGTTTCCTTGCCCGGTGTGGCTGTTTCCCGGCCCGGCGTGGCTGTTTCCTGGCCCAGTGTGGCTGTTTCCCGGCCCGGCGTGGCTGTTTCCTGGCCCAGCGTGGTTGTCTCTCAGCCTGGTGTGGTCGTCTCTCAACCTGGTGTGGCTGTTTCCCGGTCCAGTGTGGCTGTTTTCCGGCTCGGTGGCTGTTTCTCGGCCCAGTGTGGCTGTTTCCCGGCCCAGCATGACTGTCTCCTGGCCTGGTGTGGTTGTCTCTTGGCCTGATGTGGCTGTTTCACCGCTCGGTGTGGCTGTTTCCTGGCAGGTGTGGCTGTTTCCTGGCCCGGCGTGGGTATTTCCTGGCCCAGCGTGGGTGTTTCCTGGCCTGGTATGGCTGTCTCTCGGCCCGGTGTGGCTGTCTCTCGGCCCGGTGTGGCTGTCTCTTGGCCAGATGTGGCTGTCTCTCGGCCCATTGTGGTTTCTCTCGGCCCGGTGTGGCTGTCTCTCAGCCTGATGTGGCTGTTTCCCGGATCGATGTGGCTGTTTCCTGGCCCGGCGTGGGTGTTTCCTGGCCCGGCGTGGGTGTTTCCTGGCCCGGTGTGGCTGTTTCCTGGCCCGGCGTGGGTGTTTCCTGGCCCGGCGTGGGTGTTTCCTGGCCCAGTGTGGCTGTCTCTCGGCCTGGTGTGGCTGTCTCCCAGCCCGGTGTGGTAGACTCTCAGCCCGGCTTTTCTGTCTGCTAGCCCAGCATAGTGATCACCCGGCCTGGCAGTCTCTCAGCGACCCAGAGTGGCAGTCTTTTGGCTCAGTGTGACATTCTCCTAGCATGGTTTCTGGCTGGACCTCTGGTATCACGATGAATCTAGAGCAGTCTCCTGGCCTCAAGAGCCCTGAAGTGAAGCCCGATGTGGTCTGGAATCAAGGCCCAGTGTGGTCTGGAATCAAGGCCCAGCGTAGTCTAGAATCAAGGCCCAGTGTGGTCTGGAATCAAGGCCCAACGTAGTCTGGAATCAAGGCCCAGTGTGGTCTGGAATCAAGGCCCAGCGTAGTCTGGAATCAAGGCCCAGCGTAGTCTGGAATCAAGGCCCAGCGTAGTCTGGAATCAAGGCCCAGCATAGTCTGGAATCAAGGCCCAGCGTAGTCTGGAATCAAGGCCCAGTGTGGTCTGGAATCAAGGCCCAACGTAGTCTGGAATCAAGGCCCAGTGTGGTCTGGAATCAAGGCCCAGCGTAGTCTGGAATCAAGGCCCAGTGTGGTCTGGAATCAAGGCCCAGCGTAGTCTGGAATCAAGGCCCAGCGTAGTCTGGAATCAAGGCCCAGTGTGGTCTGGAGGCAAGGTGCTTGCGTAGATTGGTTTGTAAGGACTGTTGTTCTGGACATTTTATACCTTTATTTTATAATTTATTAATTTGATCTGTAATGCTGGACTTTCATTTTATTTTTCTCTATTTTTCCTGAGAATTTGTACTTAAGAATGTGTACTGAGGTACATTTGTACCTAAAATGGCACTGACTTGTAAACTTTTCACTGTACTCACTTGACAATAAAGATAATCAATGCAAACTTAATAAACTATCTGAAAATAGTCACTTCAGATACTTCTTGTGAAAATATTAGTTCCTAACAAATATACAGATAATAATTCCTGCACCTGACTAGAAAGGCTTTATGTGAGTGAGGCTAACAAGCTGTCGACATGGTGAGGATTCACCAGGCCACTCACATTAGGAAGCTTTACATTTTGGGCTGCTGCTTCACCTTAATGGGAAAGAGGCAACTGGAATGGGAGGAAGGGTGATGGCAAACAGTGAAATTTTGCTTCATTCAATGAATATGTACTTTCAGTCTGTCAGGTTTAGGGCCTGAAACATAACTCTGGTGTCAATCTCATCTCTCAACCATAACGATACTCCTGACATTGTACCATTTCATTTGCTTGAAAATTTAAGTGTATCTGTGTGATAAGAAGTGGTAAATTTAAATTATTTTCATTTTCTCACAAAGCACAAATTGTGTTACGTGCCCGTCGTCTGCCTGGTTCTGCACAATTGCAGTGCCACTTGAGCTGGGAGAGTTTACTGCAGTCTTCCACGTTTGCCAAAGTACCTGTGGGGTCCGAAATCAAGGCTGAAGAGCCCCACCTACCCTCACCTTGGAGAGTTGACCTGCAATCATTAGACAAGGCCATCAGAACAGCATTTGGGAGGGAGCTGCACTCACAGCAGTCTTTTGGATTCAAGCTCAAACCCAACCAGTCTGACTCAGAGGCAGAAATATTCACACTGAGCTAATGGTTACACAGGCCAGTCATGATCTAAAATCAGTTCTGTTTGAACAAAGTGTATCTTGTCTCCATTCATGGGACTATCTGATAACAGATTCAAACCCTTCACCCTTTAAATGAGATAGGATCTCAAAGCTCACTGCCCTAAAAGACACTTTTGTTTTGCAGAATCTCGAAATGAACTGTCTGTCGTCATAGATATTTTGAGGTAATTAATTACGCAGCAATAGGTGTGCACAATTACTGCTACCTGATCTTTATGCAATCAAGGCTTCTGACAGAGTAGGTCATGGATTCATGGAACAGTTAGCACTGCTGCCTCACAAGGCAAGGGACCCAGGTTCGGTTTCAGCCTTGGGCGACTGTCTGTGTGGAGTAGGCACATTCTCCTTGTGTCTGCGTGGGTTTTCTCCAGGTGCTCCAGTTTCCTCTCATAGTCCAAAGATGTGCAGGTTAGGTGAATTGGCCATGCTAGATTGCCCATAGTGTTCAGGGATGTGTAGATTAGATGCATTAGTAAGGGAAAATGTAGAGTAATAGGGTAGGGGAATGGGTCTGGGTGAGATATTCTTTGGAGGGTTGGTATGGACCTGTTGGGCCAAATGGTCTGTTTCCACACTGTAGGGATTTTATGATCCTATGACTCTATGAAGTAGATGATCAGCCACAATCTGTTGAAAAGTGAAGCAGATGTGACAGATTGAATGGCCTACTCCTATTCCCATGTTTCTACCCATACCAGAGAGACAAGAAGAAATTAGACCTCAGCTGGAGTATTCTGTACAGTTCTGGACATTACATTATAA
The DNA here is from genome assembly GCF_037043375.1 of Chiloscyllium plagiosum. Taxonomy (NCBI): domain Eukaryota; kingdom Metazoa; phylum Chordata; class Chondrichthyes; order Orectolobiformes; family Hemiscylliidae; genus Chiloscyllium; species Chiloscyllium plagiosum. The sequence goes on from NW_028270150.1 coordinate 49,283,134, forward strand.
AAGGAATGTGACTGCATTGGAGAGAATGCAGAAGTCGTTTACAGAAATGGTTCCAAGGATGAGGAACTTAAATTGTGATGATAGATTGAAGAAGTTGGAACTGTTTTTCTTGAAAAGAAGTAGACTAAGAGGAAATCTGATAGAAGTTTTCAAAATCATGAGCTGGATAGAGTGGATAAGGAGAAACGGTCCCACACATAGGAACAGAGGAGCAGGAGTAGGCCATTCAGATCCTAAAGCCTGTTCCAGCATTCAATGAGATCATAACTGATCAGTGGCCTAACTCCATTTACCATCCTTTGGCCTATATCCCTTAATGTCTTTGCTTAATTTACAACTGCATCAGCATTAACTGCTATCTGTGGAAAAAAGATCCAAATGCCTACCAATCTTTGTGTGTAGAACTGCTTCTTAACATCTGTCCTAAATAGTTTGTTTCGAATTTTAGACTATGTTTTAGAATCCCCACATAAGGAAATGGTTTGGCTACCCTGGTCTTTTCTGTTAACATTTTAAAGGCTTTGATCAGATCACCTTCAAAACTGTAGAGAAAACAGGCCTATTTTGAAAGTATTTAGATTGATTCCTTGACAATACTGGAAAATATGGATGAGAATGCCAGTCTTAGTGACATCAATTCTAAACCTAACAACATTCTCAATAAAATAAAAACAGAAGGGAAGAATGAAAAGAATAAATTTTGAACACAATGAGAATGAAGGGGAAGGGAAAATACAAAGTGTTAATTTGTTCACAATCAAGTAAAGCCGAAGTTACATGAGAAGCAAAAAAGATAAACCTGAGCTAAGTTGCATCCAGTGAAAAGGAACAAATACCCAGAGTATACCAGGAAGATAGTCGTGTGTAAGAGTTTGCCTAAGTCTATAAATGTATACATAATTTGAAACATAAGTAAAATAAAGAGCCCAGGATTGATATCTGTCCATAGAATTAGAACAAAGAACAAAGAAAATTTACAGCCCAGGAACAGGCCCTTCGGCCCTCCAACCCTGAGCCGATCCAAATGTACTGTCTAAACTTGTCGGTCAATTCCTAAGCATTTGTATCCCTCTGCTCCCCACCTACTCATGCATCGGTCCAGACACATGTTAAATTAATCTACTGTGCCTGCCTCTACCTCTGCTGGCAACGCGTTCCAAACGCCCACCACCCTCTGTGTGAAGTACTTGCCGCGTGTATCTCCCTTAAACTTTTCACCTCTCATCTTGAAAGCATGACCTCTCGTTATTGAATCCTTCACCCTGGGAAAAAGCTTGTCTCTATCCACTCTGTCTATACCCTTCATGATTTTGTAAACCTCAATCAGGTCCCCCCTCAATCTAGTGAAAATAAACCTAACCTACTCAACCTCTCTTCATAGCTAGCACCTAGAATTGAAAGCTTCTTGAAATCTTTGTCCAGATGAAGGCAAATCTTTATTACTTACCCTGCTATATATGTGATAGCTGCTGCTTAGATATTTTTAAACTTTGACAAAACACCATGGTCCCTTGAGCAGTCTGGCATATGGTAGATTTTTTCAAGAAGTGCTATTTTTCACACTGGGGATTTCTGATGGTGTGTAAGGCATTAAATTATAACAATTCACATGTGTCAAGTAAACCTGGATATCTATCATAATGCTTATAGAACTGTTAGCTCGATCGTACAACTGCTTCAAGGAGGTTTACCAAGGCCTCTCCATAAAACCGAGAGAAAGAATTGAAAGAAAACTATAAAGAATATCAACTAATAATACATTAAGAGCTCTTACGTTCAAAACATTACAAAGCACAAGTGGAAATGAACCAGTGGTTAAAATGGTACAATTGTTCTACACTGATAACTTAATGTCAGTTAGAATGTTATTGCTTATGAAATTTTATCTCAGTATTTATCAAGGAATACAATGTTATTGGAGATGAACTTCAACTTAGCTACATGCAGGAGCTAAATCCATTCTTACCACCAGCACTGGCTAATATAAGTCTTATTATTGTCATTCACAGCACATGTTACAATCAAGGCCACATCTGAGGAACAGGTAACCTTGATGTAGATATTAAAGCTTAGAAATTTGGAGCAATTTATATGTTTATATAATATTGGCATTCCTAAGAAGCTTACTTGCCTACAAGATATTTGCTCAGCAGCTCAAGAAATGGAGTCAGAGAGCAATAAACTATGAGACAGTTAATCTAACATCTGTCATTGAGAAAATGCTAAAATCTCTTATAAGAGGCATCAGAATGAAGTTTGAAGATCATAAAATGAACAGAAGGAGTCAACATGGTTTTGCAAAAGAAATCTCATGTTTGACAGATTTATTAGAGATATGACAGGATTTATTGTAGGATATAACTTTACAAGATTGAATCCAAGACAGAAGTTGATGGATATTGGAGTCTTTTGACATAAGACCTAACATTAGCTTTTTTTCTAAAAATAATAGACTTCGACACTGCCAGAAAACTGCAGGAAAGAGCCATCTCTTAGTAATCATGTGATCTCACATCACTTCCCCATGATGTAAACTATCATGTCTACTTTAACCCTTTACACAAAACAGGATGGATAATGAGGAATCAGTATAGAGTCATGGAGCCATACAGCATGGGAACAGACTCTTTGGTCCAACTCATTCATGCTGACCAAGTTTCCCAAACTAAACTGGTCCCATTTGTCTGCATCTGGCCCATATCCTTCTAAACCCTTCCTATTCATGTACCGGTCCAAGGATATTTTAAATATTGTAACTGTACCTGTATCCACCACTTCCTCTGACAGATCATTCCACATGTGAACCCCCACTGTGTGAAAACGTTGCCCCTTAGGTCAGTTTTAAATCTTTCTCCTTTCACCTTAAAATTATACCCTCTAGTTTTGAACTCCTCTACCCTAGGGAAAAGACCTGTGTGATTTATCTTATCCATACCCCTCATGATTTTATAAACTTCTATAAGGTCACCCCTTCAATCTCCCGAACTCCAGTGAAAAACATTCCAGCTTATCCAGCCTCTCCTCAAACCCTCTAGTCCTGGTAACAGCCTTGTCAATCTTTTCTCAAATTTAATAATATCCATCCTATAGCAGGGCAACCAGAGTTGTACACAGGACTCCAAACATGGCATCACCAACATCATGTACAATAGCACATGGCGTCCCTATTCCTAAATTCTGTGGTCTGAGCAATGAAGGCAAGCATTCCCAATGCCTTCTTAACCACTCTGTCTACCTGTGATGCAGCTTTCAATGAATGATGTACCTGGGTTTCTAGGGTTCTCTGTTCCACAACACTCCCTAGGGCCTTACCATGAACTGTGTGAATGTCTTACCAAAATGCAACACCTCAGGTTTGCCTAAATTAAACTCCATCTGCCACTCCTTGGCTCATTGGCCCAATTGATCAAGATCCCTGTGGAATCTTAGATAATCTTCCCAACTGTCTACTATACCACCAATTTTGGTGTTATCTGCAAACATGCTAACCATGCTTCCTTGGTTCTCATTCAAATTATTTATATAAATGATATAAATATAGATATCCTAAACAATGCAATAAAGTGTTACATGAAAGGTTAATGCACAAGAGGTCATGGTGTTGGCAGTGATATATTAGAAAAGATAGAGGATTAGTTAATCAACAGGAAACTGAGAATGAGTATAATTGGGTCATTCTCAGATTGACAAAATGTATTTATTTAGAGTCACAAGATGTGTGCTGGGGTCTCAACTATTTATAATCTGCATAGGAACTGACTATTGCAGCCAAATTGCTGATGATACAAAGGTAGACAGGAAAACAAGCTCCGAGGAGAATACAGTAATTCTGCAAAAGGTTAAGTGAGTGAGCAAAAATCTGGCAGACAGAGTACAGTGTGGGAAAATGTGAAGTTGTCCACATTGGCAGGAAGGATAGCAAAGCAGAATATTTTTTCAAAGTTGCAGAATATTGCAGGACCGGAGGTATCCAGAGTAAATGAATCACAAAACGTTATGCTGCAGTTGCAACAAGTACTTAAAAGCATAAATTGAATGTTAGCCTTTATTGCTAGGGGATGGACTATGAAAGTAAGGTGGTCTAGCCACAACGTTGTAGAATATTGGTGACACAACACTTGGAACATGCTTTGGAATTCCATTCCAGGAAAGCAGAGAAGACTGGGTCACCGAATATATTCAAGGTTGAATTAGACAGATTTTTGATTGCTAAGGGAGTCAACGATGTGTAGGGTAGGCAGGCAAGTGGCGGGGAGGTCACAATAAGATCAGCCATGATGATATTGAATGGTAGATTAAACTTGATGGGTCGAATGGCATACTACTGCTCCTATTTCTCATGGTCATAAACTTCAAGGCCATTGACTAGTTGGCAGACCTTTGCATTCTCCAGATTACTTCGAGCTAGCAAGATATTTTAGCTACAGTAAAAAAAATTCTCGGAAATCTATCACTTCATGGTTACAGCATTTTCTGGAAATTCAAATTCAATCCATGATTTAAATTGTGTTTATGAAACAAATTCAAAGAAAATAATGCATACATTTCTATTGTTAAATTTCTCTATCATTTTGTGACATCATATTCACAGAAGAAACAAAACAAAAACTATTAGTCAAGCAAACTAAATCTAGCCAAAAAGACAAACTTAAAATCACCTCATAGTCCCCGCTAAACAGTTACATTGCACATGTAAACACCTCAAAAAAAGTTAAGTGGGGTCATATGTAAATGGATTTTAGACATTCTAGAAGGTAGCACAACACCACCTTCTCAAAGGCAGCTAGGAACAGGCAATAAATGCTGGCCCAGCCTGTGATGGCTACATGAAATGAACGAATTTAAAAGAAATTTAAAAGTACATCAAAGAATAAAATGCTATAAAATCTCTGAATGACTCTAGTTGCTTTGAAATAAAAGTCATACTGTTTAGACAACAATTGTGTTGTTGCAAGGACTGGACAGAGTAGCAATACAGTAGAATACCATATTGAATAGTGCAGTGTATTGCTTCCAGCAGGAATGTTTGGCCAGCTCAGGACACAACATGTTGTGTAATTTACAAGTTACTTTGGTGTGAATCAGGGGTTTATGAGTTCAAATTTCACTCGAGAGACATGAACATAAAACTCTAACCTGATGCTTCCAATACAGTGCTAAGGGAATGCTACACTAAGAGGTCTTGAAATGTTAAAACCAGGGCCATATTAAAAGCCAGTGGACTATTTTGGAAAAGAGCAGAGACTTGAATCTTATAGGTTTTTTTTGTCTAAGTACAAGTTGTGTTGAGTTTTTTTTAAGAGGGAATCTTGCCATGAGACCTCACATATTTTCTATGCCCTATCCCCAACTCGAAGGGAGGCCATATTGGATTTGGTGCTTGGCAACAAACCATGCCAGGTTTCAGATCTTTCGGTGGGAGAGCATTTCGGTGATAGTGATCACAACTCCCTGAGTTTTACTATACTCATGGAGAGGCATAGGAACAGACGGTATGGGAAAGTATTTAATTGGGGGAGGGGGAAATACAATGCTATTAGGCAGGAACTGGGGCGCTTAAATTAGGAACAGATCTTCTCAGGGAAATACATGACAGAAATATTGATGTTGTTTAGGAAGCACACGCTGATTGTGCTGAACAGGTTTGTCCGACTGAGGCAAGGAAGGGATGGTGGGTTGAAAGAACCTTGGGTAACAAGGGATGTGAAACATCTAGTCAAGAGGATGAAGGAAGTTTACTTAAGGTTGAGGAGGCAAGGATCAGACAGGGCTTTAGAGGGTTACAAGGTAGCTGAAAATGTGTTGCTGGTAAAGCGCAGCAGGTCAGGCAGCATCCAAGGAGCAGGAGAATCGACGTTTCGGGCATGAGCCCTTCTTCAGGGTTACAAGGTAGCCAGGAAGAAACTGAAGAATAGATTTAGGAGAGCTAGAAGGGGGCATGAAAACGCTTGAGCAGGTAGGATTAAAGCAAACACTAAGGCATTCTACGTCCATGTGAGGAACAAGAGGATGGCCAGAGTGAGATTAGGGCCAATCAGGGATAGTGGAGGGAACATGTGCTTGGAATCAGAGGAGGTAGGGGAGTTTCTTAATGAACACTTTACATCAGTATTCACTACTGAGAGGGACCTTGATGTTTCTGAGGACAGCATGAAGCAGACTGATACGTTCAAACAGGCTAATGTTAAGAACGAGGATGTGCTGAAAATTTTGAAAGTCGTAAGGATAGATAGATCCCCTGAGCCAGATGAGATATGCCCTAGGTTACTATGGGAAGCAAGGGAAGAGATTGCTGCACCTTTGGCGATGATCTTTGCAACTTCATTGTCCATTAAGTAGTGCCAGATGATGGGAGGCTGGCAAATGTTATTCCCTTGTTCAAGAAGGGGAATAGGGATAATCCTGAGATTTACAGACTAAAAGGTGTGGTGCTGGAAAAGCAGATCAGCTTAGGCAGCATTTGAGGAGCAGGAGAGTTGATGTTTCGAGCATAAGCCCTTCATCAGGATTGTCATTCCTGATGAAGGGCCTATGCCCGAAACATTGAGTCTCCTGCTCTTTGGATGCTGCCTGACCTGCTGTACCTTTTCGGTGCCAGACTTTTAGACTCTGATCTCCAGCATCTGTAGTCCTCACTTTCTCCTAGGAATTACAGGCAAGCCAGTCTTACGTCAGTGGTGGGCAAAGTACTGGAGAAGATGCTGAGAGACAGGAATTATGATTACTTGGAAAACCATAGCTTGATTAGACACAGCCAGCATGGCTAAATGAGGGGCAGGTCATGCCTCACTAACCTTATTGAATTCTTGGAGGATGTGACAAAACACATTAATGAAGGTGGAGCAGTGGATGTGGTGTACATGGATTTTAGTAAAGTTCTTCATGGTAGGCTCATTCAGAAAGTAAGGAGGCATTGGATACAGGGAAATTTGGCTGTCTGGATACAGAATTGGCTGGCCCATAGAAGACAGAGGGTGGTGGTAGATGGAAAGTATTCAGCCTGGGCCTCAGTGACCGATGGTGTTCACAAGTATCAGTTCTGGGATCTCTGCTCTTTGTAATTTTTATAAATGACTTGGATGAGAATGTGGAATGGTGAGTTAGTAAGTTTGCCAATGACACCAATGTTGGTGGAGTGGTGGCTAGTGTGGAGGGCTGTTGTAGGTTGCAATGGGACATTGACAGGATACAAAACTGGGCTGAGAAGTGGCAGATAGAGTTAAACCTAGAAAAGTGTGAAGTGATTCACTTTGGAAGGTCAAATTTGAATGTAGAATACAGGGTTAAAGACTGGATTCTTAGCAGTGTGGTGGAACAGAGGGATCTTGGAGTTCATGTTCATAGATCCCTCAAAGTTGCCACCCAGGTTGATAGGGTTGTTAAAGCGGCATATGGTGTGTTAGCTCTCATTAGCAGGGGGATTGAGTTTAAGAGCCATGAGGTTATGATGCAGGTCTAGAGAGTCCTGGTTAGAGCACATTTGGAATATTGTGTTCAGTTCTTGTCACTTCATTATAGGAAAGATGTGGAAGCTTTAGAGAGGGTGCAGAGGAGATTTACCAGGATGCTGCCTGGACTGGAGGGCATGTCTTATGAAGAAAGGTTGAGGGAGCTTGGGCTTTTCTCATTGGAACGAAGAAGGATGAGAGATGACTTGATAGAGGTGTACAAGACAATGAGAAGCATAGATAGAGTGGATAGCCAGAGACTTTTTCCCATGGCAGAAATGTCTATCCTGAAGGGCCATAACTTAAAGGTGATTGGGGGATGGTATAGGGGAGATGTCAGAAATAGGCTCTTTACCTGGAGATTGGTAGATGTGTGAGTTTCACTGCCGGCAGTAGTGGTGGAACAGATACATTAGGGACATTTAAGAGACTCTTGGATAGGCACATGGAAGACAGTACAATGAAGGGTACGTAGGTTAGTCTGATCTTAGAGTCGGATAAAAGATTGGCACAAACATCAAGGGCCAAAGGGCCTGTACTGTGCTGTACTGTTCTATGTTCTATGATCTATCTTACCAAATGCACCTCAATAACTACCCACTCCACCACTATGGCATCTGTCACATCTGATTCTAGCCCTATCTTAGCACGCGCAGTTCATGGAACAAGTGCCACTCGTTGAATATCTATCAAATTACGTCTGGAGCTTGTGCCAAATGTAGAAGGCTGCAGGGCACACAGACGAGCACTAGCATTCTAAAGCTCTCCTGCCTGGTCAAGTATGGAGTCTGAACTTGTCGGAGAATGGAAAGATGGCCTGAGATGCTGCTTGGAGGTTAATTACAGCCAAGAGTGAACTGAAGTTCCCAGGTGCTATATTGTACATCAGTGTTGAGAATTCTTGACGTCTAGCTTGTTCGGCACTTTTGATAAGATAGGTGTTGAATTGCAATGTTAATAAGGTGTTTAATAAGCTTTAATCCTCTTTAGTTGGCAACTTGCCACTGCCTAATGAGAAACCAAGTTCACAATTTAGCAAATGAAGTAGAAATGCAGCACCATGCACCCAAAATTGAGATTGGCCTCACCAGATTCAAAACCATGTTAGTCAAACTTCCGTAAGACTCTTCACAGAGACGTTTCCGCTGGACTCCTAGTCAGTACTTAGCCCTCAGTTAATATTATTAAAAAAGATAACCTGATCATTATCTGTAGCAGTTTGTGGGTGCTCGCAGAGTACAAATTAGTTGCTTATGACATAAAATTGTCTGTATTTCACAAATGCTGATTGTGAAGTGTTTTGGATCCATTCTTGAAATCGGTTTCACCATTGATGCAAGACGATTTGATGGTGTTTTTGATGTTATTTCATACTTTTAGTATCTATAAAGTATGTTTGCACTTAGAAAACATCTTTCACAACTTTATAAAATAAATGCAATGTATTATGGTTCAAGAAGATCAGAAATAAAAACGAGAAAAAGTGACGGAGAAGCTGAGCAGGTGTAGCAGCATCTGTGGAGACAGAAACAGAGTTAACATTTCAAACCTGAAGAGGGCTGGAAAATTGACAGGTTTATACGGTAGGAAGAGGTGAGAGGAGAAACAGGCGGTGAAGGTGCCCAAGCGCAAAAGGCAAAGGGAGCACAAATGCCAGTAGAAAAGAGATATGGAAGAACAATATATGTTAATTATCAGTGTTAATAGCAGAAAATAGGTCAACTGTTAAACTTATGCAAACAAGTTTCGAAATGGGGTGGAACTGAAGGGAGGGTGTAATCAAAATGGAGGCCCAGAGGTCATGTCTAAAGTTATTGCACTCTCAATGCAATTTTTAAAAAATATATCCTTTTCCAACCAATTAAAATCTGTTTGAATCCATTGTTACTGAGACCCATCAAGTCTACTTAGTCCTTAGTTAAAAGATGCAGCATAATACCAGTTGGAAATTGGCTATGGTGCTGAGGACATAAATGTGTGCACAAGGTTCAATAAGACTCACCTTGATCTAATGCCATATATACAGTAGTTGTTACAATATGCTGCAAACTTTCACTTGTTTGGACTTGTGAATAGATATCACTACGCTTGTTTCTGTTTATTTCACTGCTCTTTTGCTATATATCGACTGCAACGTGAAAATACTTAACTTCAGGAAGTGTAACCACTTCTGTTTCCTGCTTGCTTTTCTTACCTTCAGTGCTGTGGTCATTCTTTAGTCACCTACACGGGAGTGAAAGGTCCAACTGTGCAGTGGTTCTGTGAAGGGGGAAGTTCTTGAAATCACAATTTCTGTGTGTGGTAAGATCAAATAACACCAACTGCTGCAATGGATGAGGTGACGGGGTAAGGTTCCCTGCTGGTGTCTCACTTAGGAATAATGGGCAGATTGGGGAGAAATCCTAGCTGGCCCCTAGACACTGAGGACTTACTTTAGTCTCATGGTAAGCAATTTCCAGGCTGACCTGTAAATGGACAAACAATACTTACACCTGTTTCTAGCCGAAGACTCTTTAAATTTGTAAATTGACCTTTACGGACTGCCAGTTGTTGTTTTAAAATGTGAATGGGCAGAGCAGGTTCCTTGCACATTCTCTCCATTTTTTACCCGTGACCCAAAGAGTCGTCTTCAGGAAGACTGCTGGTGGCCATAAAGAAGCCCCTGAAGACCAGTGATGTTCCCCCTGGCTCTGCAGAAACACTGCAGTCCGATGTTATCCTGCGTTCACCCTCTGAGCCAACTCCCAGCTACGAAAGCAGGAAGTGCTGGGGAAACTCAGCAGGTGAGGCAGCAGGAGAGAGACAGAGTTAGCGTAATGAGTCCAGTATGACTTGTTCGGAACGCCCTGCCACTCCCAGTTAGTTGGCACAACAATGAAGACAGCTGGTTTCCCATTTCAACACACTGCAGTACAGCATCAAAAGCATTCAACTGTGACTATGAGTGGGACCTCTTGGTAGCAGTTTTGAGTAGGTGGGACAGACACTTTGCTAACTGTTTTCCTGTCATCAGGAGATGTTGATAATAACCCACCCCCATAAGTTTTCAGGATGTTTATATCATCTTTTCGAAGATTGCTGTGCACCAATTATATTTGCTGACATTAGAATAATACTTTAAATATGCATACATGTTTTATTTACTCACAAGATGAGGACAATACTGGCTGGGCCAGTACTTATTGTTCAGAGGGCAGTTAACAGTCAAACACATTGTTATGTGTCTGGAATCACATTTGTCCCAGATTGGGTAAGGAAAGTAGTTTCCTTCCCCTGCCATTGTTTACCACAGCAGGATTTGAACACGGTCCACAGAACATCACCTTGGTCTCTGGATCAACAGTCCAACAATAAGACCGCTAGGCCATCACCACCCTACAGTTTTCCCCATTTAATAGTGCCCTCTTCCCATTACATTGAGGAAACATCAGGATTTCTTGAGGATGTGAAAGGGTGTTCTCAGAACAATTCCTCATCATTAAAAAAAACGCACAGTTTTGTTGGACTACTTTCTAACTTGATACTCAAATTCAAGTCTTCCAAACTGACAACAGTCCAGTTGTACTGAGCATTGCTATTTATTTTGCCAGAAAGGTATATTTCATTTGGTGCTAATAGCTGTCTTATAGGCTCTGAATAATAAACTGATTTGCAGATAAAATGGAAAATGTTTTATGATGGATTAGCTGCAGACCTTGCCAAGTGGTTTCAGAAAATAGGGTATAGAACTGATTATTTCTACTGCAGCACCCTCTAGAGGAAATAAACTGCAGATACATGGCCATCCAATGAAAATTTACAAAAATGATTTCAGGTGGTAAATAGGTTCCCTGCATGTACAGAATAACTGTTGAGCACATGCCTATTATTTATTATTATTTCACTTCAATGCAGACCACTGTAAGTACTTTAGGGCGGGATGTTTCCTCAGTGGTTAGCATTGCTACCTCACAGCATCAGGGGCCTGGGTTTGATTCCAATCTCAGGTGACTGTCTGCGTGGAGTTCGCACATTCTCCCCGCATCTGTGTGAGTTTGCTCCAGTTTCCTCCCACAATCCAAAGATGGGCAGGTTAGATGAACTGGCCATGCTAAATTGCCCATAGTGTTAGGTACATTAGTTGGGGTAAATATAGGGGAATGGGTCTGGGTGGGTTATTCTTCAGAGGGTCGGTGTGGACTTGTTGGGACAAAGGGCCTGTTTCCACTTTGTATGGAATCTAATCTAAGTACATTGGATATTTAATTGCCACACATTTTCAATTATTATATGCTTTACACATAATTAACATTTCAATCTACATACCAAGAGGAGGGCACTGAACAAGGACTAGGAGAGATTAATAGCAGAAAAAGGATTAAGAAGGGACTGTCGATGGAATAAGTTTTAAAGTGCATCTAAAGGAATGGAGATTACATTTTCTACAGAAACACATAGTTATACTTTCCTGACCAGTCCTCCAGGTCCCACACTCCATAACCTAAGTTAATCCGAAACTCTGCTCTTCATATATGTACCAAGTTCAATTCACCTGTCACCTATGAGCTTGCTGATCTACATCTGTTCCTGTCCACAAACGTTCTGGGTCTTCCTGAAGTACCTGTATGATTTACCCTTTTCAATCACAATGGGATTTGGCAGGTCCACAAACCTCCGATAAATCTGCATTTCTCCAACTGTGTTCTCTTATATGACTCCCCACTTCCTTCAGCACTCCTCCTACTGGTGGTCATGCCTTTAGTTATCTAGGTCTGAGGCAGTAGAATGTCCTTCCTAAATTTTCCACGTTTTGTCCTCCTTTAAGAATCTCCTTAAAACCTACTTCCTTGACTAGTTTTTGGTCACCAAACTTAATGGCTCACTGCCAATTGTTACCTGAGTACACACCAATGAATTTCCTTGGACTGTTTTACTCCAGTAAAGGCACTACATAAATGCACCCGGTTGTTCACAATGTTTATGGAAAAGATTTCCAAGTACCCTTCGCTACATATACAACTTGTCCTCTGATCTCTGAACAAGATTGGACTTGAAACATTAACCCTACTTTCTCTCCACAGATGCTGCCAGATCTGCAGCTTTTCTCAAGCAATTCCTGTTTTAGTTTCAGATTACACGCATCTGCAGTTCTTGATTTTTTTCCTGTTTTTTTTCCAATCCCATTCATCCAATTGGATTTCTGAAACAAAAGACAGAAATTACTGGAAACTTGCAGGAACTGTGAAAAGGAATCAGCGTTAATATTTCAGGTCGAGTGACCTTTCCTCAGGACTCTGAAAAATCATTAACTGGAATGAAATTTATACAAATGATTCAAATGCAAATGTTAATTTTTTGTAAGAGCTTAATAGATGGTAAATGTTCATTTTTGTGAATTCCTATGAAGGAAACAAAAATTAGAGGCACCGACAGAAAGGCTTATTATTTCCATTCTTCCTTACGGCTCACAAGGGTAATATTACTGCTGGAGAAAGTGAGGTCTGCAGATGCTGGAGATCAGAGATGGAAATGTGTTGCTGGAAAAGCGCAGCAGGTCAGGCAGCATCTAGGGAACAGGAGAATCGACGTTTCGGGCATTAGCCCTTCTTCAGGAATGAGGAAAGTTGGTCCAGCAGGCTAAGATAAAAGATAGGGAGGAGGGCCTTGGGGGAGGGGCGTCGGAAATGTGATAGGTGGAAAGAGGTCAAGGTGAGGGTGATAGGTCAGACTGGGGTGGGGGCGGAGAGGTCAGGAAGAAGATTGCAGGTTAGGAAGGCGGTGCTGAATTTGATGGATTTGACTGAGACAGGCTGGGGGGAGGGGAAATGAGGAAACTGGTGAAATCCGAGTTCATCCCTCCAGACCTACCCCTCTCTGAGGATGAAAGATCAGTCCTCAGCAGAGGCCTCACCTTCATTCCCCTACGCTCCCGGATTTATGAATTCAACACGCGGCGTGAATCCTGGTGGATAGCACAGGTTAGTGAAAGCACTTGAGCCCTATGCAGAATTCTTATGCTGGGCCCATCATCATTCAGTTAGCTTTAATTATGGACATAGAACTGTGAAGGAGAATGTTAGAAGGTAGTTTGAATAATCTGTGCTGCTGAACATTTGATACAAGGCAGATTACTGCAGGCTAGTGGCAGGCTGTAATCATGACAATCCTTTACAGGGAGAAAGTGAGGACTGCAGATGCTGGAGATCAGAGTTGAAAAGTGTGGTGCTGGAAAAGTGCAGCAGGTCAGTCAGCATCCGAGGAATGATTCCTGAAGAAGGGCTTATGCCCGAAACGTCAATTTTCCTGCTCCTCGGATGCTGACTGACCTGCTGCACTTTTCCAGCACCACACTTTTCAATCCTTTACAGGGTGCATGCAGAGCTATGTGTGTGTTGTGAGAGAGAGAGAGAGTGTGTGTGTGTGTGTGTGAGAGAGAGAGAGAGAGAGAGAGAAAGAGAGTGTGTGTGTGAGTGTGTGAAAGAGAGAGAGTGTGTGTGTGTGTGTGTGTTAACTTTATCTGCAGCACAAAAAAAGTCTTTCGGCCCATCGGTTCTCCAGCCTTGGAGATTTTTCTACATTTAATCCTGCTAGACAACTCACAACCTCTTTTTTATATATGCTAATTTCTTTAAGTATATCATTGTCCTTCTCCCTGATTTGTATACCCATGTTGTTCCTCTCAAATGTTATGAGGGTTTCTGTCTCTACCACCCTTACAGACAGAGAGTTCCAGACTCCCACCACCATCTATGCCAATGGTCAATGATCCTTTCATCAAGGGAAAATGTTTCTTCTAGTCTTCACTATCTACATCTATCATAACTTTATACATCTCAATCATGTCCCCCGTCAATCTCTCCTACTCCAAGGAAAACAACCCCATTCTGTCCAATCTCTCTTCATAACTGAAATAACTTCCTGGTAAATCTCCTCTGCATCCTCTCCAGTGTTATCATATCTCTCCCATAATGTGAATTCCAGAACTGCACATAGTACCCTTGCTGTGAGCTAACCAATGTTTTATATAATTCCAGCAAATCCTCCCTGCTCTTAAACTCTACGCCAGTGCTGATAAAGGCAAGTAAAACTTGATTGAGTTTTTTGAGGAAATGACAAAGACGATTGATGAGGGCAGAGCGGTAGATGTGATCCATATGGACTTCACTAAGGCGTTCAACAAGATTCCCCATGGGAGACTGATTAGCAAGGTTAGATCTCACGGAATACAGGGAGAACTAGCCATTTAGATACAGAACTGGCTCAAAGGTAGAAGACAGAGGGTGGTGGTGGAGGGTTGCCTTTCAGACTGGAGGCCTGTGACCAGTGGAGTGCCGCAAGGATCAGTGCTGGGTCCTCTACTTTTTGTCATGAATATAAATGATTTGGATGCGAACATAAGAGGTACAGTTAGTAAGTTTGCAGATGACACCACAATTAGAGGTGTAGTGGACAGCGAAAAGAGTTGCCTCAGATTACAACAAGATCTTGACCAGATGGGTCAAAGGGCTGAGAAGTGGCAGATGGAGTTTAATTCACATAAATGCGAGCTGCTACATTTTGGAAAAGCAAATCTTAGCAGGACTTATACACTTAATGGTAAGGTCCTAGGGAGTGTTGCTGAACAAAGAGACCTTGGAGTGCAGGTTCATAGCTCCTTGAAAGTGGAGTCGCAGGTAGATAGGATAGTGAAGAAGGCATTTGGTATGCTTTCCTTTATTGGTGAGAGTATTGAGTACAGGAGTTGGGAGGTCATGTTGCGGCTGTACAGGACATTGGTTAGTCCACTGTTGGAATATTGCGTGCAATTCTGGTCTCCTTCCTATCAGAACGATGTTGTGAAACTTGGAGGATTTGAGCTATAGGGAGAGGCTGAACAAGCTGGGGCTGTTTTCCCTGGAGCATCGGAGGCTGAGGGGTGACCTTATAGAGGTTTACAAAATTATGAAGGGCATGGATAGGGTAAATAGGCAAAGTCTTTTCCCTGGGGTCAGGGAGTCCAGAACTAGAGGGCATAAGTTTAGGGTGAGAGGGGAAAGATATAAAAGAGACCTAAGGGGTAACTTTTCACACTGATGGTGGTACGTGTATGGAATGAGCTGCCTGAGGAAGTGGTGGAGGCTGGTACAATTGCAACATTTTAGAGACATTTGGATGGGTATATGAATAGGCAGGGTTTGGAGGTGCGGCAGGTGGGACTAGATTGGGTTGGGATATCTGGTTGGCATAGACAAGTTGGACCGAAGGGTCTGTTTCCATGCTGTACATCTCTATGACTCAATGACTCTCTATCCCATTTGCTTTCTTAACCACTTTATCTCCCTGTTCCGGAACCTTAAAGGACAGTGGACATGCACACCAAGGTCCATTTGAATTCTAGGTGCTCCCCAGGGTCCGACCACTCATCATGGATTCCCTTGCATTGTTTAGTCTGCCCAAGCGCATCACCTCACAGTTAACTGGATTGAATTTCATTTGCTACTGATCAGTCCATCTGACCAGCCCATCTATATCCTTCTGTAATCTAAAGCTATCCGCCTCACTATTTACCACCTCACCATTTTTTGTAACATCTGCAAACTTACTGATCAGTGGGGCGGCACGGTGGCACAGAGGTTAGCACTGTTGCCTCACAGCACCAGAGACCTGGGTTCAATTCCGGCCTCAAGCAACCATCTGTGTGGCGTTTGCACATTCTCCCCGTGTCTGCGTGGGTTTCCTCCTGGTGTTCCGGTTTCCTTCCACAGTCCAAAAATGTGTAGGTCAGGTAAATTGGCCAGCTTAATTGCCCATAGTGTTAGGTGTAGGGGAATGGGTCTGGGTGGGGTGGTCTTCGGAGGGTCGGTATGGATTTGTTGGGCCGAAGGGCCTGTTTCTACACTGTAAGTAATCTAATCTAAAAAAACCCTCCGACATTCAAATGTAAATCATTTATGTATACCACTAACTGCAAATGCCCCAGACTGATTCCTGCGGAACTCCCCTAGACACTGGCTTCTAGTCACAAAAACACACCTCAATATTACTCTCTACTTTCTGCTATTCAGTTAATTCTGAACACAATTAGCCATGTCTCCTTGGACCCCATAGGCTCTCAGTATTCCATGCAGGACTTATCAACAGCCTTGCTGAGATCTAAGTAGATTACTTTGAATGCCTTGTCCTCGTCTACACACCTGGTCACCTCTTTGAAAGTTCAATCATGTTGGCCAAACATGACCTCCCCCTAACAAAACCATGCTGACTGTTCTTGATTAATCCTTGCCTGTCTAAATGCAGATTAATTCTGTCCCTAAAAATTGCCTTTAATAGCTTCTCCACTGCCGACATGAGACTGACTGGCCTGTCATTTCCTTGAATAATGGTACAGCGTTATTGTAGTTTTTGGCTGTTCTCCAGTCCTCTGGTATCTTTGTTGTGACCAGGGACAAATTGAAAATTGGTGGCACGGTGGTTCAGTGGTTAGCACTGTTGCCTCACAGCACTAGGGTCCCAGGTTCAATTCCAGCCTCGGGCAACTGTCTGTGTGTAGTTTGCACATTCTCCTTGTGTCTGTGTGGGTTTCCTCCCACAGTCCAAAGATGTGCAGCTCAGGTGAATTGGCCATACTAAATTGCCCGTAGTGTTAGGTGCATTAGTCAGAGGGAAAGGATGACTGGGTAGGTTACTCTTTGGAGGGTTGGTGTGGACTTGTTGAACCAAAGGGCCTGTTTCCACACTGTAGGGATTCTAATCTACTGTCAGTGCCCTTACTATTTCCTCCCTTGTCTCATACAACAGCCTGGGGCACATTTCATCCAGCCATGGTGATTTTTCTACATTTAAACCTGCTAGAACAACTCACAACCTCCTTTCTATGTATGTCATTGTCCTTGTCCCTGACTTGTGTACCTGCATGTACCTGTCACTGTTGAGCACCAGCACAAAATATTCATTTAGAATCTTATTTGTGTCCTCTGATGCCACGCACAAATTGCTACCATGGTCCTTCCTTTTTCCTGATAATGTATTTGGAAAGTTACTTAGGATTTTCCTTTACTATTCTTTCATGCTCCTTTGGTCTAGTAGAATTATCCCTAGACTGTCAATCCAGAGATTCAAGCAATGTTCTAGGGACCCAATTCAATTCCTGCCGTGGCAAACAGTGGAATTTGAATGCAATTTTTAAAAAAATCTGGAGTTAAGAGTCCATGAATCCATTATCAGAAAAAACCCATCTGGTTCACTAATGTGAAACTGCCATCCTGACCTGGTCTAGCCTACATGTGACTCCAGCCTCACAGCAACATGGTTAACTTTTGCCTGCCCTCTGGACAATTAGGGATGGGCAATAAATGCTGATCTAACCAGTGATGCCTACATCCATGAATGAATTTTAAAAAACACTTCATCTTTATTGGAACATGTTGGCCCTGTACTATCCCTATTTCCTTCTTAAATCCCACTGCACTAACACAGACTCACTGCACAGTGCGCCTTTAACAAATTTTTAACCACACAAGAAAAATAAGCAAGGATATGGAAGTCTCGAAAAATCATGGGTGATCCTATTGCACATTTTTTCCAGACGGCATTGTTGCACCAATTGATTGGTTTGAGAATGCCAGTTGTATGAATGATATTGAAAACAGGTGACATAGTGATGTGAAATGCTGGCATGCCAACAACTCTACTTTTAACAGATTGCCCCATACTGCTGAGCTCAGACAGTGAGACGGCTGCACCGAGCAGAGTCAGCTTCATTGCAGCAATAGAGGCCAGAGGTTGAGATAAAGAATCACTGTTGAGCCATTCTGCACACAGACACCCTGAGCAGCTGACTGAGAATCGGATAATTGCATGTCTGTGAGTCCTCTGACACTTTCTATCTGATGACCCAACATTGTCCAGGAAGGAAAAACAAATATTAAACGACTCACTACAGTATACTGACTTCACACTTTAAAACTCCAAATCCATAAGAAAGTTGTTGTAAAATTATATCTTTTTTAAGGGGCAATATGTTAAAAGAAATGAAAGTGCTTCTGAATTGTACCACGTCAAGGTCTAATGCAGTAGTAACAGCCAGTTGTTGCCATTGAAACTGGAGGAATGCAGCATTTGGCAAGAAACTCACAGTCTGGGGGTAATGAAACGTTAATTCTAATCAGTTCACCAAGTTAAACTATTGGGATCACTCAGGACAAACCAGACCAATTGATTGGCACTCATCCAGGTTCTTATACATTGAGCTGGGATTTTATGGACCCCCTAAAAGTTGGCTTTGTTTTCAGCAGGGGGCACTTAGAATAAGTGGTGGATAAAGAATACAGACAAGGTAAACAAACTCTGAAGATCAAAGACTAGACCATAATATGGAAATCTCATTTTTTTCTCACAGTTTGTTTCATTTTTGCAATTATGAAATGTTGGTATCTAGAATATGACATTAGCCCACTCAGTTTGTTAGCTTTTTTTTAAATAGATATTTTTATTGAAAATTTAACATATTTTTACAAGTTTACAAATAAAAAAACCCAAGTATAAACATTGATATACAATAAATCTTAAATAAATAATAACCAAAATTTATCAAACAAAAAAGAGATACTGAGAGAAAAAAAAACTCAACTAACTACTAATCTAACCTACAACTAACCAGAGTATATAATTAAGTCTCTTACATTATTCAAAGAAGAGAAAAAAAACCCGATGGATAACACAGAAATTGGGTAGTGAGATACATGCTCGGAATGTATTAACATCAAATCGTGACAAAACACGTATTCATGCGGGATTCCTCTCCCAAGGGGCCCCGGACCAGCCAGGTTCGCCATCTCAGTTAAATAAAAGCCCTTGTTAGGATGGCCGAAATATCTGTATTTATATAATTCAAGAAGGGCTGCCATATTTTATGGAATAATGCGGTCTTTTGGTGCACCATATTTGTAAGGAAGTCAAGGGGAATACATTCCATGATTAATCTGTACCAATTCGAAAGTCCAGGGTGGCCCCCAGCCACCCAGTTTACCAAAATATTTTTCCTTGCACAGAAAGAGAGAATAGAAAATAATTTCTTCCTGTGCATATCCAGGGAGGGTAAGTTCGAAAAGTCCAAAAGGAGAGATACAGGGTCCACTCTAATTTCCGTTCCTAAGATTTCTGTCAGAGCACTTGCTACTTTAGTCCAATATCTACGGGTTTTATGACAGGTCCATAAGCAATGTACAAGAGTGTCCACCTCTATTTTACATTTGGGACACACTGGAGATACTCCTGCCTTAAATTTTGCCAATCGGTCCGGTGCTATATGGGCCCTATGAAGTATCTTTAACTGAATGGCCTGAGTTCTGTTGCAGATGGTGATTCTTCTGGCATTTTCCCAAATGTCATTCCACATTTCTATAGAGATTTCCAGTCCCAAATCCTGATCCCATGTTTTAAGCAGATTGTCCATATCTTCCGATACTTCATCATTAAATAAATGATAAATAGTGCTGACGGAAGATACTCCCATTGGCCATAGCACTCTACGTTCTCTATCTGATTTATAAAGACTATCTAATAACGTAGTCTTCTTCTGTATGTAGTCTCGAATTTGGAAGTATCGAAAGAGGTCTCCATTAGGTAATCCAAATTTCTGACACAGCTGTTCAAAAGACATCAGGACCCCTTCTTTAAACAGATCCCCTAAACATGAGATACCCCTGGATCTCCAGAGTTTGAAAGTGACATCTGTAAGCCCCAGTTGAAATCCCCATGCTCCCACTATCAGAGCATAGGGGATGTTTTATGTGAGTTGCCCTCATTTTGCTGCATTATATTCCAAGCTTTAATTGTGTTTAGTATTACAGGGTTTTTACATTGATCCGTAATGATTTTCCTCTTGTCTGAAAATAAAAGGTTAATAAGTGGGCGTTTTACTTGAGAAGTCTTGATGTCCAGCCAGATTGATTGCGGGTCAGACAAAACCCAGTCAGCTATGTAACTTAATAGGGAACTTAACTGATATTTCCTAAAATCTGGGAAGTCCAATCCTCCCCTTGCCTGCGGAAGCTGTAGCATCTTCAGCTTAGTGAGGGGCCGTCTATGATTCCAGATAAAGGAACCCAACCAGCCATATAATTTACGTAGTGCCAGCCTCGGCAGCATCACCGGAAGAATTCTCATAGGGTATAGGAGACATGGCAGGACATTCGTTTTAATCAGTGCTATTCTACCCAGCCAGGAAATTGGAAGGTCTCGCCATTGCTGGAGGTCCTGCCTTATCCTTTCCAGTAAATGCACAAAGTTAGCCTTGTATAACTGACCAAATACTGGGGTAATAAAAATGCCTAGATATAAAAAACCCTCCAGAGACCACCGAAAGGGAAAGTGGGATCCGTCCAATAAGTGGGATATACTAGCAAGGCCACCCATTGGCATAGCCTCCGATTTTGAAAAATTAATTTTATAGCCTGAAAATACACTCAATGTATTAATAACTTGGATTAAGCGAAGCACAGACGTCAGGGGACTACTGAGAAATAGAAGAACATCATCTGCATAAAGGGTAATTTTATGTTTACCTGTACCAATCCTCGGGGCCGTTATATTAGGGTCAGCCCGTATAGCTTCTGCTAGTGGCTCGATTATTAGCGTAAATAGCAACGGCGAGAGAGGACATCCCTGACGGCAGCCACTATCCACAATGAAGTTATCTGAACCTAATCCATTGGTAATCACATCTGCTTTGGGATCACTATACAGTGTTAAGACCCATTTGATAAACACCTTTCCAACGCCAAACTTTTCCAATGTGTAAAACAAATATGACCATTCAACCCTGTCGAATGCCTTTTCCGCTTTTGATGAGATTACTAATCTTGGTATCTTTCCCTGATGGCAGGCTTGAATCACATTCAAAACCCTTCTAACATTATTGGATGATCTATGGCCCTTAATAAACCCCGTCTGATCCTCCTTTATGATATGTGGCAACACCCTTTCTAGCCTCAATGCTAACGTTTTAGAGAGGATTTTAAAATCTACATTTAGCAAGGATATTGGTCTGTATGTTGAGCAATCTTCTGGGTCCTTTCCTTTTTTGAGGATAAGAGAGATATTCACCTCTTTCAGCGAAGGTGGGAGACAACCCTGACTGTATGAATAGTTATACATGTCCATAGGTGGATCAGCCAATATTCCTGTAAATTCTTTACAGAATTCAGCTTGGAAGCCATCTGGGCAGGGCGCCTTACCTCTCTGAAGTTGCCTGATTGCATCAAGTATTTCTTGGACTGTTAGGGGATCATTCAAGACCGATACCTGTTTCGGAGTTAGGTCCGGAAAGGTCAGGTTTTTAAAATATTGACTGCATCCTCCTTGTGCTGTCTTCGCAATCCTGCGATTTATATAATTCAGAATAAAATTTTCTAAAGATTGCATTAGTCCTTTTATGATCATGAGTCAGAATACCCATACTTTCCTTGATAGACGTGATAGTTTGAGGGGCCTTTTTATCCTTGCGAGAAATGCTAAATATCTCCCAGGTTTATCACCAAATTCATATAACCTTTGTTTTTCAAATAATATTTCCCTCTTAGCTGTTTGGGTAAGCGTAGTATCCTAAGGGCTGTAATCCTTTGTAATTTGATAATAGAAGGTCTATCAGCGTATGCTTTTTCAGCTGCTTTTAAGTGAGCTTCGAGCAGACGCTGTTGTTCTCCCTTTAATTTTTTCTGGGTCGCTGAGCATGAGATGATCAAACCTCACGCGTAAGCTTTGATGGTCTCCCACATTATTGATGGGTTGCTAGCCGTACCTGAATTAATTTCTAAAAAAGTGTTAAATTCTTGAGAGAAGTACTTTACAAATTTACTATCTTTCGTCAGAAAGGGGTCCATACGCCAATGCCGGGGGGATGTCTCATTGTTCCTCGCCTTGATTTCCATATATACAGCAGCGTGATCGGAAATTGCTATACTGCCTATTTTACAGGATGATATGGAATTTTTAAAAATCGAGGGGGCAAAAAACATCGACATTTATGTGGATTGGAGTAAAAAGAAAAATCTCTGCCCTGTGGATGAAGGCATCTCCATACATCTACTAGTCCTAATTCTTTGTTCAAATCCACCAGTTGTCTAGATCTGGGGGATACTCCTACAGTACTCTTGGGAATCCTATCTATTTCCGGATCCATAATACAATTAAAATCTCCCCCTATAATTGTATGATGAGCACCGAGAGCCATCGATTTTGAGAAGGCTTCCGTTATAAATTTAAAAGGATGTGCCGGGGGGGGGCAATACAAATTTAAGATCCAATATTCCTCTCCATTTATAAGGGCTTTAATCAGAATATATCGTCCAGATTCTTCTTTTATCTGATTTAGGAGTTTGAAAGGGAAATTCTTCCGAATAAGAATAACAACTCCCTTGCTTTTTGAGCTGAAAGAAGAAAAAAAGGCCTGATCAAATCCACCCTGTTGTAATTTCAAGTGTTCTTTATCCAACAAGTGTGTCTCCTGTAGGAGAGTTATATCAACCCTTTCTTTCTTGAGATTTGATAATATTTTCTTCCTTTTGACTGGTGAATATAGGCCTCCCCTTGACATTCCAGGTGGACCACTTAACCGACTGATCAACCATAATCGTCCGGGCAAGTCCGAGACCCCTATCCAGAACATCCTGAGCATAGAACAAAAATAAAGGCTCTTTAATACGCTCACATCGATATAATAAAAAACTATTTCTAAATAAAAAAAACGTATTTAAATGGAGATTTTCCCCCTTGTTCCCAGGGGGTATCACTTCCTTTCCAACAGTCCATCATATCCTCTCCCAACCAGTGCCCCACCCATGATCCAGGCGCTCCTCAATAGGATGAAGAAAATTCAAATACACCACAGAGCTAGAGTTAACAGTGAGCACCCTACCCCCCCCCACCCCTTACCCACACCAGCACCTGGATATATTTGGTAATGTTAATACCATGTATAAACATATATAACTATAAAATTACAGCCTCAATAAGTAATAATTAAATATAATAATACAAAATAACTGGGGAAAACAACCCCGCTCCTAAAGACAGAAATAAAACAGGATAAGGTAACCACCTCCCCCCACCAACATTAACTAGACCCCCCGGCCTATATATAGGGGGAGAAAATCGCTAAGTAGAGAACAAATAAATAAATCCCTCTCCCCACCCCCCGAAGATAATATTAAACAGTAAGGTAAACGAAAAGGGATTAATATAAAAAAGGGGGGGGGGATGTAAACCAAAGTGGGGGGAGAGCAAAACAACATCAATTAACTATTGCAATTTATCTAAGAGAATCCAGAAATTCCTTGGCCTTTTCCGGCTATCCGAAGTTATATACGGACCCTTCATGGTTAAAGTGTAGCATTGCTGGGGAGCGCAAGGAGTACTGAATATTTAAGTCCCTTAAATACTTCTTCGCTTCGTCAAACACCTTCCTCTTTCGGACCAGATCTGGGGAAAAGTCCTGGAATAACATAATCTTGGATCCTTTATAAATCATGGTTTGGGGATCTTTCCCAGGATTTCTGGAAGCTTCTAGGAGTAACTGCCTCTATCTATAGCACTGCAGCCGGAACAGGACCAGGCGGGGACGCTGGTTCGAGCCGGGCCCGCATATTGCAACCCGATAGTAAGGCCCATTCCACCCTTACCTGGCCTGATCCAACCTCCAGATTTAAAAGCTGTGGAAGCCACTGTTCGAGAAACGCTGTAAACTGGTCTTCCTCTTCCCGTTCGGGAAGGCCCAGCAAACAAATATTTTTTCGACAACCTCGATTCTCGAGGTCGTCACTGTGATCCTCTAAAGTCTGGACTCGCTGTTTGAGAGTCTGGACCTGAACCACGGCTGATTCTGCTGTAGTCTCGGAGGTCGCGGTCTTTAGCTCCGCCCCTCCGACTCGGCACTCAATTTCCTTGATGTCTCAGTCATGCTTTTGTAGCGCGGCCGAGAGTGAGTCCCATCGGCTCCAGGACTCTTCAATGAAGGCATCGATCTTCGTATCGAGTTTAGAGATTATTTCCGTGAGGCTTGCTACCGTAGGTAAGTCCCCCGGAGCAGCTGCGGACGCCTCTGCTGCAGCTGGAGAGGATGGGGGAGGGGTTCCTGCCTGCTGAGAACTGCGGGCTCCCTTCCCTTTAGTCATTTTTACTGGAGATTAAATTGTTTAAATTCAGTACTAAGCAACTAATTAATATAAGTAAAAACTATTTTGAATGATTTGGTGAGTGTGGTGGAGGTGGGTGACCCACTTTGTCCAAGTCTTGGGAGGAGCACTATAGACTCAGACTTGCTGGGTCGCCGCCATCTTGGATCCCCCTTGTTAGCTGTTTTAAAAAACATATTTATAGAAACTTTTGTCATCTTCTTATATATTGCTTGTGAGCTTTCGCTCATACTCAAACCTTTTTTCACTCCTTATTTAGTTTTTGGTCATTTTTTTTTGTCTATTCTAACTGCCTCTTTTCTTTGCACAACTCTGTGCTTTTTTTCTTTAATTAAGATACAATCTTTAATCTTTCTCGTGATGTTGTGGGATCTCTGCGTGACCATGAAAACAAAGAAGCTGTATGCGGTCACAGTAAGTGTATTTGGAAGAGGTTTTTCAGAAATATACAAAGAGACAATGTAGTGATTTTGTTTTATTGGTTACTGGAAAACGAAGATAGCACTTACACCTTTTATTAGAACATATAGAAAGATTCCACTTACAATTTGATATCACATCAAGTTTTGTTTCTGGCATGCCGAAAACTATCCTTTCTACCTAGCGATTTAAAGTGCTTTTATTGAACAAGATTAGTTGAAGAATTTATCCTTCGTGCAAAAGCAGGAAATGCTGTTTCCTTCTCTTGATCTAAAAATAATTTCGTGGACTTTTTGGCTCTCTGCAATTATCCATGGGAGATTCCTGAACAGTTATATCAAAATAAAATACAGGAATGATGGGCAAAAGTGATTGTGAACATTCATATTATTTTGGATGTAAGTTTGCTCGCTGAGCTGGAAGGTTCATTTCCAGACATCACCACAGGAAATGACATCACCATAGGAAATGACATTACCAACTCAAAGAAACCCAAATATATAAATAGAAAGCAGGAATCATCAGCAGTGCTTCGCCCAGAGGCCCACTGATGATGTTACCTAGCAGGGTGATGAAATGTCTGGAAATGAACCCTCCAGCTCAGTGAGCAAACCTACATCCAGAACCTCAACCTGAGCTACAAATCTTCTCAAAACTCGCTAATTCATATTATTTTGACTACGGTACCATAAATCCCCTATCAAACATTACATAGATGTTCCATTCTTTCCTAATACCGATGCACCATGTGGTGAGAAAGTATTATTCCATTAAAAATTGTCCCCTTTGAAGTTTCCAACTTTTATTAAGTAGGCACTAAATCAAGTTCAGAGTTTTGACACTGTTCAGATTGCATGTCACAATTCTACCCATCATTTTCAGTTTGGAAAGTGATGATTGATAAGGTCAAATCAACTTTCGCTGCTGTCAGATAAGGTCTTTCAGTTCTTTATATTCATGAAATATCGAATTTGAGCCTGACACTTGAGAATTGTGATCTCAACAGTTTCTGCTATTTCAGCATTTAGTGTCACCTTTGGTATGGGAAAAACTTTGTCTCACCACAAAAAGTGTGGCATCAAGAAGTAATACTAAAGTCGGTGGGAATCAGGGTAAAAACTCTCTGCTGGTCGAAGTCATACTTGGCATGTAAGAGCATGGTTGTGGCTGTTGGAGGTCAATGTTCTCAGCTCCTGGATATCTCTGCAGAAGTTCATCAGAGTAGTATCCTAGGCATAATTGTCTTCAACTCTTCATCAATGACCTTCCCTCCAACATAAGGTCAGAAGTAGAAATATTCACGGGTGATCGCACATTGTTCAGTACCATTCTCAATTCCTCAGATACTGTTGCACTACATGCCAAGTACCACAGGGTCTGAGCAATATCAGCTTGGACTGACAAGTGGCAAGCAACAATCATATGACATTGCCAGGCAATGACCATCTCAAATAAAAGAGAATCTAACCATTGCCCCTTGACATTCAAAGGCATCAGCATCACTGAATCCAACCAGGATTAGCATTCTAGTGCTTCATATTGACTAGAAACTGATCTGAGATTAGAGTGGTGCTGGAAAAGCACAGAAAGTCAGGCAGCATCCGACGATCAGGAAAATTGACATTTTGGAAGACCTTCCTGATGAAGGGCTTTTGCCCGAAATGTCAATTTTCCTGCTCCTCGGATGCTGCCTGACCTGCTGTGCTTTTCCAGCACCACTCTAATCTTGATTCTAATCTCCAGCATCTGCCGTACTCACTTTTACCTAGAAACTGATTTGGACTAGTCAGATAAGTGATAAATGATTAACGCAGGTCAGAGGCCAAGAATTTTGCAGTGAGTATCTCACCTGAAGCCTGTTCATTACCTGCAAAGCACAAGTCAGGGAAGTGATGGAACAATCCTTACAAGCATGATTGAGTGCTCCAACAACACTCAAAAAGCCATCCAAGTCAAAGCAGCCTACTCGATTCATTTTCTCCACCACTGACACTCAATAGCAGCAATGTGTACCATCTATAGGATCCACTGCAGAAGGTCACCAAGGCTCCTTAGGTAGCACCTTCCAAACCCACAATCAATTCCTTCTAGAAAGCCAAGGTCATATATTCCCTACAGTGTGGAAGCGGAATATTCAGCCCATCAATGCGCAAACTCCACACAGTCACCCAGGACTAGGCTCGAACCCAGGTTCCTGGTGTTGTGAAGCAGCAGTGCTAACCACTGAGCCACCATGCTGTCGACAGATACATGTGAACACCATCATCTGCAAGTTCCCTTCTAAACCATTCACCATCCAGAATGGGAACTATATCATCATTCCTTCAGTGTCTATGGGTCAAATTCCTGGAACTTCTGCCCTAAAGACAATTTGGGTCTACTTACACCAAAGGGCCCAACTTCTTCATCATAATCTCACTTGCACTTGTTGCTGAGTGCCTGGACCAATGGAGAGCATGTCTGTGTGCATATCCAACCGACTCTGAGATTGCTGGATCCGGGTCTTCATAGCATTCACTAACCGGTTCATGGAGACAGTCAGATACACACATGCGTAAGGCAACATGATATAGAGAGCATTGGAACACTCCTCCAATATTTCCTGAGGCATAGAGCCATAGAGATCTACAACAGAGAAAAGTCCCATGGGCCCATTGAATCTACACCAGTCAACAACAACAATCTAATCTCATTTTCCAGCACCTTGTTCCATAACCATGTATGCCTTGCCTTTGCAAGTGCACATCTAAACAATTCTTAAATGTTATGAGAGTTTCTGCCTCTACCACCTTATACGCAGTGAGTTCCAGATTCTCACCATCTTCTTTCCCTCGCGTCTCCTTGAAACCTCTGCCCTTTATGTCCCCAGGACATTGATTCCTCCACCAAGGGGAAAAGTTCCTTGCTGTCATCCTATCCATACCCCACATAATTTTGTACATCTCAATCATGCCCCCCTCTCAACATCCTCTGCTCTATGGAAAACAAACGTGGTCTTGCCAATCTGTCTTCACAACCGAAACTCTCCAGCCCAGACAACATCCTGGTAAACCTCCTCTGCACCTTCTCCAGTGCAATTACATCCCTCCTATAATGTGAATTTCAGAGCTGTACATAATGCTCTTACTGTGACCTAACCAATGTTTTTTACAGTTCCAGCATAGCCCCTCTGCTCTTAAGCACTATGCCTTAACCAATAACAGCAAGTATACCATATGCTGACTTAACCTTATTGTGGGTCTTTTTTCTCCTAGACTGAGACAAAGGCAGGGATTGAGGGAGACAAAAGTAGTTGACACAGCTGTTAGTTTTGTGAGGTGGGGGAAAGGTGGTGAGGTGTGCTGAGTGAGTGACTAAGAAACACAGAAGGCTGGAAGGGTTAATAGCATGCGGGTTGGGTTGGTTAAGATCGGGTGAGGGAAGGTGCTGCATTCAACAATGAGAGTGATAGAGCATGAGCCATGGTGGGAGCTAGGTGCAGTAGCAGAGTCAGAGTGAGTGTGAGGTGCTGGAGAGGAGATGGTGGCACTTACCCTTACAGAGTTTGAGAGGTCATTACCCTGCATTCTTCCTGCATTGCTGAGCATCTTCCGAACTATAGATACTGACTCAGATGGCAACTTCAGACCAGGTTGGTAGGGTATGGTGCCATGGTCTCCTCTACTAGATCTGAGGACAGTGGACTGCCCACATCTCCAGCTCTCATCTTCCACGTCCTTGTCAGCAAATCAGGGTGGCAACGTGTTCTGTTGGCCATGCCTGGGCAAATTCTTCTCACAGTCGAAGAGTGTGGTGCTGGAAAAGCACAGCCGGTCTGGCAGTATCCAAGGAGCAGGAGAGTCGATGCTTCGGGCATCTGATTCCTGATGAAGGGCATCTGCAGTCCTCACTTTCTCTGCAACTCTTCTCACAGTCAAATTGTGAAGGTAAGTTTCTGGCTGGCAGTGATTGTACAGTTGTGCATTAAATATGCTGGCGGTGGAAATCCCTGCAATCCCAGCAGTGGTGAGTACCTCCCTGATGGTGAGCACAACATAGTGTGAGTGCAATACCATTGAGGCACGGTGTAAACTTAATTAGGGAAGCAGTGGAGAACTGTGTGAAATAACTCACAAGAACTCAAAGAGAGAAATCCTCAATGGAATTCGACATTCTGAAATTGACATGCAGCTGCTTTCTTGTAACATTCAGCCCAAAAACTGAAAGCTCTGCAATGTGTTAAATTTAAAGCACATTGGTCCAGTAATAATTAAATTCATAGAATCTGTCCTAGGTGGTGTCCTGAATGTGAAGCTATTCTGTACATGAGCAAACTGCTGGCACCATTCCTAGAACAGTTGGAGCTGTAGCTGAGGATCACTTATGCTTCAAGTGAGGTAAATGCGAACAAATCTTCTCCAGGAGTCCTCCATGACCTCTGATGGGGTTTCAGCTCACGTACTTTGCTGAGATGAGGTGCAAAGAAGGAAAGAGAACAGAGGCTGCTGACTCTTGGGCAGATCTTGAATTATTTCTCATTTGGTTCAAAAATGCGACCATATCTTTTCCCTCTGTGTTGACCTCTCTCAAAAGGTTCTCCAGAAGGTATTGCAGATTCAAATTTCCCTCTTCTTTGCAAGTGTAAGATTGTTTCTGTTATTCCTGGTGCCTTTTCCTTAGCAAGCATCCTTCATTTCAAGTTGTGCCTGTATGAGTCCACATAGTCTTTTAAAAAGTAATCAGTGCATTACATCTTACAAAAAAAAATTATTGCATTAAGGGTATAACTTCCAAGATGGTGGTGGAGTAGGACTCCTGAATGTAGTCCTTTCTTTTCTTCTCTTTTTGCTTTTTTTTTCTTTTTACTTCCCGTCCACAGGCAGCATTGGAGATCATTGTGTCAAAAACTAGAGTGAACTCCTGACCTTTGCATGGACTCAAATTCTCAGCCTCAGTGTGGACTCAACTTGAGTTGGACCACTATGAGAGATGCCTACCACTCCATCCCCTGCTCTCATTTCAGGAACTCCGACCACAATGCCGTGTTCCTTCTCCTGGGAAACAGGCAAAAGCTCAAGCAGGAGACCCCCCTCACAGATAGAGGTCTAGTGCTGGTCGGTGGAGGCAGAGGATCAACTCCAGTGCTGTCTGGAATCAGCTGATTGGGCCATGTTCAAACATTCAGCAGGTACCTTGGACGAGTACACCACCACCGTGACAGACTTCATCGGCAAATGTGTGGAGGACTGCATACTGAGGAAGTCAATCCGGCTGTTCCCCAACAGGAAACCCTGGATGAATCAGAACATACAGAACCTGCTAAAACCCAGGCATGAGGCCTTCAGGTCAGGAGACCCACTCAAATATAAGGAATCCACGTATGACCTTCGCAGAGCTATTAAGACAGCCAAGGACCAATACTGATCCAAACTAGAGACCCAGACAGACACCCGGCAACTATGGCAAGGACTGAATGACATCACAGGTTCTAAAAAGAGACAATGCGAGGTAGCAGACGATGACACATCCCTCCCAGATTGTCTCAATGCTTTCTATGCTCGCTTTGAGCAGAATTTCAGTGGAGAGGTAGCACCTATTGTGACCAGGCTTGTCAAACCTATCCCAACAGTCACTGCATCAGAGGTCAGGTCAGTTTTCCTTTGTGTGAATACAAGGAAAGCGATGGGACCAGGTGGAGTACCAGGCCGTGCACTCAGAGCATACGCAGATCAACTGGCAGAGGTCTTCTTGGACATCTTCAACCTCTCTCTGCAGCAGGGCACTGTCCCTGCCTGTTTAAAGAGGGCCAACATCATCCCTGTGCCTAAGAAGACTCATGCAGCATGTCTCAATAACTACCACCCAGTGGCCCTAACTTTGGTGGTCATGAAGTGCTTTGAAAGGCTGATCATGGCATTAATCAACTCCAGCCTCTCCACTTCTCTTGACCCACTCCAATTTGCCTATTGGACCAACAGATCCACGTCAGATACCATTTCACTTGCCCTTCATTCCTCCCCAGAACATCTTGACACCAAGAACAGCTACAGAAGAATCCTACTCATTGACTACAGTTCAGCCTTCAACACTATTATCCCCTCGAGACTGATTACTAAACTTAGTGATCTCGGACTAAGCCCCACTCTCTACAACTGGATCCTCAGTTTCCTGACCTACAGGCTACAATCAGTGAAGATTGGGAAAATATTTCATCCTCACTAACACTCAACACTGGAGTCCCCAAGGGGTGCATACTCAGCCCCTACAATGGTCACTGTATACCCATGACTATGTCGCCAAATACAAGACTAGTGCCATTTACAAGTTCGCCGATGACACTACTATAGTCGGTTGAGTCTCAGATGGCAACGAAACAGACTAGAGACAGGAGATGGAAGACCTGGAAAAATGGTGCACTGAGAACAACCTAGCTCTCAATGCCAGCAAAACCAAGTATCTCATTATTGACTTTCGGCGGGATGTTACTCATGCCCCTCTACATATCAACAGCGCAGAAGTAGAACAAGTGGAGAGTGTCAAACTCCTGGGAGTGGTCATCCACAACAAGCTTTCATGGACTGTTCATGTGGACGCACTGGCTACAAAGGCTCAACAATGTCTCTTCTTCCTCAGGCAGCTGCGGAAATTTGGCATGATGGTGAATACCCTTGCCAACTTTTATAGGAGTGCCATTGAGAGCATTCTGTCCGGATGTAACACTACCTGGTATGGGAACTGTACCATTCAAGATCGGAGACAGTTACAGAGAGTGGTGAACTCAGCCCAGACAATCACAAAGGCCAACCTCCCATCTATAGAATCCATCTACCAGGCCCGCTGTCAAAGAAAGGCCACAAGCATTCTTAAAGATCTATCCCACCCTGGCAATGTTTTTCTACAACCTCTACCATCAGGGAGAAGGTACAGAAGCCTGAACACACACATCAGCCGGTTTCAAAATAGTTTCTATCCTACTGTTGTTAGAATACTGAATGGACTCACAGACTCTTAACATTTGCCTGTGCCTGTGTTTTTGTTTTTGCCGTTGTTTACCTATTGTTTACTATCTATGCTACTTAACTCTGTGAATGGCCTGTATTGCTTGCAAGACAAAGCTTTTCACTGTGCCTCGGTACACGTGACAATAAATTCAATTCATTCAATTCAATTCAATTCATGCACTTGCACCTCAACGTGGACCTGGACTCCCAGCTTCAGCATGGAATTAGACTCCATGCCTCAGAGGGGACTCGGATTCCCGGCCTCAGCGTGGACTCGGATTCCTGGCCTCAGCATGGACCCGACTCCCAGCCTCAGTGTGGACCCAACTCCCAGTCTCAGCGTGCACTCGGACTCCCGGCCTTGAGATGAAGCCTAGAGTGGTCTAGTTTGGAAGGGCTGTTGTTTTGAACTCTTGTTTCTTTATGTTTCTGATTTATTGCTGGAATTTTAGTTCTTTATTTTTATAATTTTCTTCTGTAAGAATTTGTACCTTGGTACCTAAGGTGGCACTGTCAGTGGCAACATGTAATCTTTTCACTGTACTCATGTGAGTACAAGTGAAGATGGAACTTTTTCTAATTCTAAAAATAATTGTGTGAATGTCCACATTATTTTTTGCCTTCTACTTCTGTATTACAGTCTCATTAGATTGTTCTGGCCACGGTTATTTTCCCAGTTCATCAATGGCAAAGTCAGTTTAATATTCACCCTCCCCCAAGTGAAGACTGGTCTCTGAGCTGACTTGTGCTAACTCACCATAAACCTTTGGTTGCGCTGGCAGCTCAGTACCACAGACAACAGGCATGTTCCCACTGATCCACTGGACCCTCGACCTGGGTTCTGACTCCACTTAAATGGGCCTAAATAGGGCTAATGGGTCAGTAAATTGACAGTTAGCTCAAGACCACACTGAGTTTCTGAGACATTTGCACCTGCTGTCATTTGGCTCACTTCAAAACAGGCCGTTCAATACAGGCAGATGGTGAGACTTTTATGTTCAAAAGTCACAGCTTGATGATTAGGCATGAACTGTGACTTACAAAAATCTAGACCTCAATCAGATCCAACAGTATTCTGGAAGAGACCCTGCTGGGGCATTTCCTAACTTTGTCCTTGCCTGTCCCATCCAGCAAACACCTCTTTTCTAAACCTCAACCCCACGGGCGGCATGGTGGCACAGTGGCACAGTGGTTAGCACTGCTGTCTCGCAGCGCCAGAGACCTGGGTTCAATTCCTGCCTCAGGCAACTGTCTGTGTGGAGTTTGCACATTCTCCCCATGTTTGTGTGGGTTTCCTCCGGCTGCTCCGGTTTCCTCCCACAGTCCAAAAATGTGCAGGTTAGGTGAATTGGCCATGCTAAATTGCCCGTAGTGTTAGGTGAAAGGGTAAATGTAGGGGAATGGGTCTAGGTGGGTTGCTCTTTGGAGGGTCGGTGTGGACTTGTTGGGCCAAAGGGCCTCTTTCCACACTGTAAGTAATCTAATCACTAACTGGTTCCTTGTATCCTCAGAACTCTGTCCATCAAGGGCTGGTTGTTGTCTGCAGCTATGTTTTTTTCTCAGTGTTTGGTTTGTTTAATAGTTTTTCTTTCCACAGACTCTCTGCACTTTACTTCAGAAGAAGGTTTGCATTGTACCTATAAGGCTGCCTCACAGCTACACAGCATATTGACAATATTGGTCCTCAGTGGTATCAGATTCCTGCCCACAGGAACTGATATCACGACTGCTCGGTCAGCTGATCAGGCCCAGGAATTCAAATGGTTCTGTTCACTGTTTGGGATTTCCATGTACTGGTGAACACTGGGGTTTAATTTATTTTCCTGACCTTTAAACTTTTTATGAAAACAATAATGATTCCAATTTATGATGTGGAAGTGCTGGTATTGGACTGGGTTGGACAAAGTTAAAAATCACACAACAATGTTTGGATGGGTAAATGAATAGGAAGACTTTGGAGGGATATGGGCCGGGTGCTGGCAGGTAGGACTAGATCTGGTCGGCATGGATGGGTTGGACCAAAGGATCTGTTTCCATACTGTACATCTTTACGACTCTATAATAAATTCCAATTTATGGCAGACATCAGAAACCTCAGTGGTTTGGGGTACAATATTTATATAGTAGATAGCTAGGATCAGATTCAAACTTATCTGAAAGGGTAGATTTTAATTCTGGTTCATTGGATTAATGGAGTGGATGTTATTTATAGGACAGTCTGTGCAGAGGTTTTGTTAGACCTTGCCAACTGACAAAAGGCACAGGGGGAGTCACTCTCTCCAAGCTTGTGTGGCGCCTACTCCATGCCAGAACTGATTTGCCAGTTTACATTTTGGGCTCAAGCATTTCTAACATATACCTAGTGCAGTGGCCAGATGAGACCAAGACCAATTATATGACTTTTCTGCAGAATCTTTATGGATCAAAGGGAGATTTTTGTTGTATAACTCCCCTCCTCATTTCCCCTTCCCCCACCTTACCCAGCTCCAAACTTCCAGCTCAGCACCATCCTCATGACCTGTCACGCCTGTCAATCTTCCTTCCCACCTCTCCGCTCCACCCTATCACCTTCATCCCCACCTCCATCCACCTATTGCACTGTCAACTACCTTCTCCCCAGCCCCACCCCCTCTCATTTATCTCTCCACCCCCGAGGCTTCCAGCCTCATTTCTGATTAAGGGCTCCTGTCCGAAACGTCGATTTTCCTGCTCCTGGGATGCTGCCTGACCTGCTGTACTTTTCCAGCACTACTCTAATCTTGGCTCTAATCTCCAGCATCTGCAGTACTCACCTTCACCTTTGTTCTATACAGTCCAGTCCTTCCTATGCAGCACCAGAAAAAAAACTCCCTCACCAGCACCAGATATAAACCCTGTCTTCCTCACTCAGAGGCTTGAATTCTGATCCAACATGTAACCCTGGTTCCTGATCCTATCCACCAACCCTAATTTGGAGCTGACCTGCCAAGACGTTTGATTAGGGATAACATTACGATTGTACTTAGTAAGGATATTCCTGGGAATACGTCCAGAGACATTATTTGGGTGGAACTGAGAAATAAGAAAGGGATGATCACATTATTGGAATTCTCCTATAGACCCCCCAATTGTCAGTGGGAAATTGAGAAACAAATTTGTAGGGAATTCTATTATCTGTAAGAATAACAGGGTGGTTATGGTGGGGGATTGTTACTTTCCAAACACAGATTGGGACTGCTATAGTGTTAAGTGCTTGGATAGAGAGGGATTTTTATAGGTGTGTATAAGAAAATTTTCTGATTCAGAGTCTGTGGATGTACCTACTTGAGAAAGTGCAAAACCCTATCTACTCTTGGGAAATAATGTGGGGCAGGTGACTGAGGTGTCACTTGGGGAGCATTTGAGGCCAGTGACCATAATTCTATTAGTTTTAAAATAGCAATGGAAAAGGAGAGACCAGATTTAAAAGTTGGAGTTATAAATTGGAGGAAGGCCAATTTTGTCAGTATTAGGCAAGAATTTTCAAATGTTGATTGGGGCAGATATTCGCAGGTAAAGGGAAATGGGAAGACATCAAAATAATATGATGAGAGTCCAGAGACTGCATGTTCCTGTTGGGTTGAAAGGTAAGGCTGGTAGGTGTAGGGAATGCTGGACGACTAGAGAAATTGAGGTTTTTGTCAAGAAAAAGAAGGAAGCATATGAAAGTATAGACAGCAGAGATCGAGTGAAACCTTAGAAGAATATAAAGGCAGTAGGAGGATATTTAAGGGAGAAATCAGGAGGGCAAAAAGGGGACATGATATAACTTTGGCAAATAACGTTAAGGAGAATCTAAAGAGATTCTACAAATACATTAAGGACAAAAGGGTAACTACAGAGAAAATAGGACTCCTCAAAGATCAGCAAGGCAGCCTATGTGTGGAGCCACAGGAGATGGGAGAAGATACTAAATGAATATTTTGCATCAGTGTTTACTGTGGAAAAGGATATGAAAGATAGAGAATGTGGGAAAATAAAAAACAAAATCTTGAAAAATGTCTATATTACAGAAGAGGAGGTGCTGGACATCTTAAAAAGGAAGAAAAGTGGATAAATCTTGAGGACCTTAGATTGGATTCACAGTGTGGAAACAGGCCCTTCAGCCCAACATGTCCACACCCTCCCTCAGAAGAGTAACCCACCCAGACCCGTTACCCTCTGACTAATGCACTTAGTGGAATTTAGCATGGCCAATTCACCTGACTTGCACATCTTTGGAGAGTGGGAGGAAACCAAAGCAAACCCCGGGAGAATGTGCAAACTCCACACAGACAGTCACCCAAGGCTGGAATTGAACCTGGGTCCCTGGCACTGTGAGGCAGCAGTGCTAATCACTGTGCCACCCATATCTGATCAGGACCTGATCAGGTGTACCCTAGAACTCTGTAGGAAGCTAGGGAAGTGATTGCTCGGCCCCTTGCTGAGATATTTGTGTCATTGATAGTCACAGGTGAGGTGCCAAAAAACTGAACGTTGGATAATGCGGTGCCAAAATTTAAGAAAGTTGGTAAGGAAAAGCCAGGGAACTATAGATCAGTGAGCCTGACCTCGGTGGTGGGCAAGTTGTTGGAGGGAATCCTGAGGGACAGGATGTACATGTATTTGGACTGATTAGGGATCATCAACATGGCTTTGTGCATGGGTAACCATGTCTCACTAAGTTGGTTGAGTTTTTTGAAGAAGTAACAAGGAAGATTGATGAGGGCAGAGCAGCGGACATGATCTATATGGACATCAGTAAGGTGTTCGACAAGACTCCTTATGGTAGACTCGTTAGGAAAATTAGATCAGATGGAATACAGGGAGAATTAGCCATTTGGATACAGAACTGGCTCCAAGGTAGAAGACAGAGGGTGGTGATGGAGGGTTGTTTTTTCAGACTGAAGGCCTGTAACCAGTGGAGTACCGCAAGGATTGGTGCTGGGTCCACTGCTTTTTGTCATTTTTATAAATGATTTCAATATGAACATAGGAGGTACGGTTAGTAAGTTTGCAGATGACACCAAAATTGGAGGTGTAGTGTACAGCGAAGAAGGTTACCTCAAAGTCCAACGGGATCTTGATCAGATGAGCCAATGGGCTAAGGAGTGGCAAATGGAGTCAATTTAGGTAAATATGAGGTGCTGCCTTTTGGAAAGGCAAATCAGGACAGGACTTATACACTTAATGGTAAGGTCCTGGGGAGTGTTGCTAAGCAAAGAGACCTTGGGGTGCATGTTCATAGTTCCTTGAAAGTGAAGTCTCAGGTAGATAGTATAATGAAGAAGGTTGTTGGTATGCTTGCCACTGTTGGTCAAAATAAGTTTAGCGGAGTTGGGAGGTCATGATGCAGCTGTACAGGACATAGTTTAGGCCAGTTTTGGAATACTAAATGCAATTCTAGTCTCCCTGCTATAGGAAGGATGTTGTGAAACATGAAAGGTTTCAGAAACAAATTACAAGGATGTTGCCAAGGTTGGAGGCTTTGTGCTATAGGGAGAGGCTACTTTTCCTGAAATGTCAGAGGCTGAGGGGTGACCTTATGGAAGTTTATAAAATTATGAGGGGAATGGATAGAGTGAATAGCAAAAGTATTTCCCCCAGGGTAGCAGAGTTCAAAACTAGAGGATGTAGGTTTAAAGGTGAGAGGGGAAAGATATAAAAGAGACCTGAGGGGCAACTTTTTCACAAAGAAAGTGGTACATATATGGAATGAGTTGCCGGAGGAAGTGGTAGAGGTTTGTAAAATTATAACATTTAAAAAGCATTTGGATGGGTATATGAATAGGAAGGGTTTAGAGGATAAGGCCAAGTGCTGGCAAGTGGGACTAGCTTAACTTAGAATATCTGGTTGGCATGGAGAAGTTGGACTGAAGGGTCTGTTTCCACGTTGCACAACTCTATGACTTTATGACACTGATTCCTGATCTGACTTGACAATCCTGAGGTTTCTCCTGTTAGTCACAAGAAACGTTTATGCTTTATGAAATGGGCCTTGAGATTTGACTCCCATTTTGGACCCTCTGACTACATCAGGTGCTCCTTGATAAAATGTATACCATTGATTCAGCATTGAGTTACAACTCAGAAAGAGCTCATAAAATTTCATTTTTTCCTGATTGAAACTAGCTATGGGAGGTCCTTCTTGCCTCTACCTTTGATTCTAAGACAGTGACCATCTATCAATCTCAAAACTGTATTAACCATTCTCATCAGTATGCTGTAGGTTCACAATTGGGCTGATGAGACATACAAGTAGTTTGACTCAACAAAGGAATATGATTCTCATAAAATCCTAACAGAATTTACTCCCCATTGAATATATATGTATACTTCAAAAATGCCAAGCTAAAAGGAGTGAATTGTTATTCTAAAATAGATGTCCAACTTAGCTGTATATAACACTACCCTTTTCTGTCTGCTTCAAAAGCTCAGAAGGCATTGCCGTAGGGAAAAATCTAGATTCCAGTTAAATTAGTTCCAGTGAGTTCCTGCTCACTTTTTAGCCCATTGTTGAGATGCACACAGTTCAAACAGACAAGAACTACTGTACAAAGCCACAGTAGTTGTGAGCATACTTCGTCCAAGATACTTAAAAGGATGAATCTTTGAAGAATGAACATCACAGTATAGATTATTAGTGACATCAGCTCTTAGGAATGCAGTAAGGACTTTTCCAATTACTTAATGAGTATAGTAGTTTGTTAATGCTGGATTAATTTATGAAATCACTTCAATGAACACAACATAGGTAACCCTTTTGTGATTCTGTGTTTTTTAATAACCTACTTTGATAGGAAATAAATAACCTTTAAAGTATTGGATTCTAAAAGGGAGAGCAGCATAGCCCATTTTTGAATTGACACACCATGCATAAAGGATAGGTCAGAGTTCCCTGCATTGGCTATGGTAATTAGAGCTGCTAAGCCAAGAAGGAACCTTCCCTCCATTTGTAGAAAAATATGACCCTTCTATGCTGTCCTTTTTATGACTTGGGTGAGTGGTGCAAGTAAAAATACAAAAGAGAATTAAAAAGGCAGCAACTATTGGCATTTTGATTGAGAAACTTTACAGAATGAACTGACGGATAGTCGATTTATTCTTTGTTAAAGCCCACGAAAGCTTGCCATCTCTATGGTTTGCATACATTAAAATGCACATTATGTCACACTAGTTTGCATACTGAGCAAATTATAATATTCCTGCAAAAACAACATGTTCTTGTTATAAGGTGAGGCTTGTATGAATAAGAGCCCAATTTAATAATCACTACTACTATAACCTAAAACATGTTAACATAACTCAACAATAATTATTTTTGCAATAATTAATAATTAATTAAAAGTTATGGAAAAGAACAATAGGAATATTGGTCATTGAAAGGTTGGCCAGCATTAAGGTCATTCCATCTCATGTTGCAGATAATAGGATTTATGTTTTAAACCCTTAAAAGGGGATAAAATGCATAAATGTTCTTTAAGACTTTGCCAAACCTGAGACTGTAGCTTTTCTTTATTTGGCTTTAAAATTTATTGACGTTTACCAACATGCTCCTTTTATCATTCCATTAAATATGTAGTCAAAATATGAGTAATTAGCATCTTTAAATAGCATTGGCACTTTAGAGAATGATACATTTCATATGACTGAACTGTCTGCTCAAGTTCATGAAGACTCAGTTCGATAATATCGAGGAGTAAGACAAACAATATCTGGATTCTACATGTAACAAGGGAACAGTGCTTATGTCTATTATTTTGCAGTAAATTCACACACAAACACACACATGAATTAGGAACAGGAGTAGACAGTTCAGTCCTTAAGCCTGCTCCATAAGATCATGGCTAATCAGTTTCTAGGCTCAATTCCCTTATTGTGAATGCCCCTTACCTCCACCCCACTGCTACAAAGTACACACGAGAATTATAATATGAAAGTTATTTTGATTCGCTATATCTGGAAAATAAAGTGTTTAAACATTATTATGGCTTCTTTTCTCCTTGGCTAGATAATTTACTTTGTATTAAAGTAAACAATCACTGAAACTGCATTTCAACCATGCTTTGTCCCACCTTTTTTATTGTGGAAAAATACCATTCTTTAAATCATACAACTTTGAAAAAATCTTACAGTACTAGCCTGAAAATTTTAAGTGTGACGTTGAAAACCTGTTGCATACTACACATCTTAAGGTTCATAATTAAGTGAGCAACTGGAACTCATGGTTAAAAAAAAAGTCCAAAGGGAGGTATTAAAATTGCTTAATGTCCTTCTCCTTTCAAAGGTGGTATTATGGTGTCTTCTCCAAAATTCATATTGTTTGAGCTTGCTCTATGCCACAACATTGACATTTCCCATACAAAATGACTACCATGTTTCATCATGACTTGACCTGCCAGTGTGTATTGTTAAAGATAGCTTACCATTCCAAAGCAACAGCTCAATACTATGGGTATTGAAAATCAGAAATAAAAACAGAAAATGTTGGATATTCTCACTAGGTTAGACAACACCTTTACAGAATAAAATAAGGTTAATAATTTTAGTTTGTGATCTATCAGTTGGAGTGTTTCCATAGTTTGCCAAACACTTTTCATAAAAAAAATTACTTGCACTGAAGAGTCAACATCAAACAGTGGCAGAAGACAATCCTGATTAAAGAAGACAGGCCACAGTTTACATTAAGCATCAGTAGCATACAATCTATAACATTCGAGGGATATGGGCCAAATACTGGGAAATGGCATGAGATTAATTTAAGGATATCTAGTTGGCATGGACAAGTTGGACCAAAGGGTCTGTTTCCATGGTTTACATCTCCACAATTCTATGACTATGTATATAATCGACCACCTGCCCACCAGGATTTCGGACATTGCCTTCAAAGGTACATCAACACCTGTGAATACCACACAGATCATCCCAAATAATATTTCCGATCATCATAGGAAGCAAATTAACCCAAATGTTATTTAACTTAATATTTCAGGGTGTAGATATAATTGTGTTAATATGTAGCAAAGCAGGGTATACAGGCCTCTGAGAACATGAGTAAAAAAAGGATTTCCAAGGAGATTATTGTGGCATTAGACAAGTACTTCCAATAAGACAGCCAATGACACCACAGGAAATGATGTCAGGTGGGTCATATGACATTCAGAAGGACTTGTTCTAGCACAGTCATTACAGAATTTCTCCTTGTTCCGTATCCTATGTATTTTGTTGAAAAAAAATGCTCTGGTTATCAAGTCTTGCTCAATGCCCATTTTTAAGCACACTTACAAAATTGAGGATTCTTAAAAAAAAAACTTAAAATAGTTTTCTTGGTTTAATGGGAATAACCCTTGATGGCCCAGTACTGCTGTGAAAATT